>NC_088713.1:25116213-26316213 GCF_963576615.1 Watersipora subatra
AGTGGGAAAAACCCGATCCGATAGCTAAAAATGTCGTTTTCCCTAACCTGTTTGATTCACTTTTGATTCACATCGATGATAGCTTAAAGCTAGTGTTGATGTATGTATATCGATTCACTTGAATTGTAGCAGGCTACATTTTAAAGGTTTCAATCATGTAAGTTGAGCATACATTGGGCGAACGATTTTGATTCACTTTTGATTCACATCGATGATAGCTTAAAGCTAGTGTTGATGTATGTATATCGATTCACTTGAATTGTAGCAGGGGTGCGTTTTTTATTGTGAATCTGAAATAGGATTCTGAATCATGATTTCCAAATCTTAATCATGATTCGTTGAATAAAAAACGACATGATTTGTCATTAAATGATTTTCTTAAAATATTCAAAATGGAGTCAAATGAAATTGCTTTATGTTTAGCTACTGCTTGTGAATTTTTTAATACACAAAGATCTTATGAAATGAAAATGCAAGTGGTTTTAGAAACTGGAAGTTCAGAAGTTGTATTACCGTTACTCAATGCACTGTTACATAGCATGCGAGTACTTTTTTCTGTACAATCTATCAATTTTACAAATGTTCAGAAATAAACCAGTCGTATTTTTCATGCATCTGCTGAAGTCTGTTAGATCTATAATGTATTTACCACCAATTTGACTTTCCGCATTTGGCGTCTGCTGCATTTCCGCCATTTTGATTTGTATAAAAATCACGCCTGCCTTTTGATTCGTCAGATTCAGAATCATGATTTTGATTCGGAAAATAAAACGCGGAATCGAAATCCGGATCTTGAATCATGATAACGATTTCGAATAAAAAAACGCACCCCTGGATTTATGTGAAGTAATGGGATATATGTTGTGTACAAGTTGTAATGTTGTACAAATTATAATTTGTACAGAATTTTTGTACAAATTATCAGTGTTTTATGACCTGCTGAACAAAAATGGATGATGCAAGCACACAGTCTTTTGCTCCGCATTTTTCTGTCAATTTTTCACAACTTCGTGATACAGTCTAATACTGAGCATTGATGCAAAAACATTATAAGACCTCACAAAGATTTTGTATAGATATGAATATGGTATAAGGAAAAAAATAAAATTAGAATTTAAACCATTCAGGTATCCTCATTTCCAGTTAGAAGGCAAGGAGAATAGCACTAAATGTTAGGTTGACGTATATTATTTTGAATTTAAAACATTACACTGGTACATTTTATAAGTTAAACCTGTATCTCCTGTTGCAAGAAGGTAGGTGTCAAAAACTTATAACTTGTACAAAAACCCTGTACAAATTATAATTTGTACAAACTTACATCTTGTACACAACATATATAAACATGGGAAGATATATATGTTCTACTCTATATTAGTCGAAGCAAATTAGATTAAATTGCTTGTTGTTGTGGGTTAATTTTCAGGTTGCCTTATGTTGATGTAAAAGGCGAAGTTGACGCACATCTATTTGTGTCACCAAACAATACCGTCAACTATCTAGTATTCTTTCCCATTCTGAGCAGAAGGCATGGTGAAGATGCAGATGACAAATGGATCAACATACGTTGGGGACAGGGACAAGTTGAAGTACTTGAAGAAGCGAGTGGTGGGTTGAATTCAATTAGTTATAAAATGATATCTGGGCGTCACATATCGAAACTTATCAGCTTCGCTCAGATAATATGACCAATTAATTTGAGCAATGAGTTCACCCACATACCTCATCTGGATCCAGCCAAAATATGACCAATTAATTCTACGGACTTTTGGCTGGATCCAGATAAACTGAAAGGATATTGCCTGGCAGTAGTCTTACCGTTAATGGTCTTTTATGTCGGAAGCTCCATACAATCAGGAGATAGGTTTTTATTACATGGTGAACCCATGGCTCAAATGAATTGAAACTTTTATCTGAGGAGTTTCGTTGAGTTCCACCGACTTTTGGCTGGATCCAGATGAGGTATGAGGGTGAACCCATGACTCAAATTAATTGAAACATTAAGGTTTGTTTATGAAGGGTATCAATCTGCCACCTAAACCTGAACACATTATTGTAATATCTTCAGCGGTTCAAAAGTTACACCCGAAACACCCTAAAATGTCATGAGTACCTATATGTTAACCTCCAGTTCTTTGCTTTATTGTAATGACATTCCATGTTCATTTGCAGAAGTCAGCGATCACAGTGGAACCGTCTTGAATGAATTAAAACCAGTCTTGGAGAGTTTGAAAAGAGAGAAGAACGATGCTACAGCTGTATATGAAAGTCACGCATGGATCTCCAATTATGGTAAATATTAGGGACCCCTTGGGGTCTCTGAAGGCCAAGGGCTCATCTAAAAATTGTAATGTGTGGGTGTATTCTGTGATTAAACATAAACAAAATACAGACAATTCTTCTTTTTCTAAACCAAAGCTGTAATTATTCCAGTCAACCCATTAGATAGCAATACTTTTTTATTGGAATTATGGCCAACAGAATAATATATATATATATATATATATAGAGGGGAATCTGGGAATACTTGAGGATATATTAGAATATATATGTATATATATATATATATATATATATATATATATATATATATATATATATACACATGTAGATATATATATGTAGATATATATATATATATATACATGTAGATATATATATTATATGTTAATCTATTGGCAATCATTTCATTTCAATTAAAAATGCTTTTTCAAATTATGCCATACAACAATAAAGCTGAAGCAGCTTATCGAAGAATAACAAACATGACAGCATTTCAGCGTAATTTCCGAACTTCTTTGATTGCTTATTGCGGAACTGCCACCATGATAAAATGTAGAACTCACTTAAATACGCTCTTTGATAATGGTTTTGAAAAACACATAGAATCATGTAATACACAGTCATTAAGCAACTAAAACTGATTTTTTTATAGAAGAAGACAAAATACTTGCCATAGATTGCATCACCAACAATTGTTACATTCAAGATTCAAAATAAAATACTTTGAAATCCGCATTAAAATGTTATATAGTACAAAATTTACACATTTCTCAGAGCCTTGTTCCTTGAGCCAACCCTCTTGCTGGTCGATGAACTGACCAATCACCTCGATCTGAATGCTGTCATATGGCTAGACAATTATCTGCAGAATTGGAAAAAGACCCTCCTGATCGTCTCCCATGACCAGTCTTTCCTCTACAACGTCTGCACTGACATTATTCACCTTGAAATTCAAAAGCTCTTTTTCTACAAGGGCAACTATGGTGAGTACCTGCATTATATTAGGAACCTAGGTTATATTTAGGTTTCTCAGGGGTAATTTTAGTTGAACAGATGCCGCGTGATTGGTGTAGTTCTCTTCATCGATGTATGTGTATGGATGTATTGCGATCGCTTCACGATATATGTGGTTGTTTAGCATCATTATTAGTATATATTTGGTTGTGTAGCATTATTATTCGGATATATTTGGTTGCGTAGCATTATTATTAGGATATATGTGGTCGTTTAGCATTATTATTAGAATATATTTGGTTGTTTGGCAGTATTATTAGGATATATGCGATTGTTTAGGATTATTATTAGGATGTATGTGGTTGTTTACCATTGATATTAGGATATATGTGGTTGTTTAGCATTATTATTATTATGTATTTGGTTGTGTAACACTATTATGTGGATATATTCGGTTGTTCAGCACTATTATTAGGATATATTTGGTTGTTTAGCGTTATTATTATTATGCATTTGGTTGTTTAGCATTGTTATTAGAATATATTTGGTTGTTTAGCATTATTATTTGAATATATTTGGTTGTTTAGCATTAGTATTAGGATACATTTGGTTGTTTAGCATTATTATTAGGATATATTTGGTTGTTTAGCATTATTATTAGGATATATTTGGTTGTTTAACATTATTATTATTAGGATATATGTGGTTGTTTAGCATTATTATTAGGATGTATGTGGTTGTTTAGCATTACTATTAGGATATACTTGGTTGTTTAGCATTATTATTAGGATATATGTGGTCGTTTAGCATTATTATTAGAATATATTTGGTTGTTTGGCAGTATTATTAGGATATATGCGATTGTTTAGGATTATTATTAGGATGTATGTGGTTGTTTACCATTGATATTAGGATATATGTGGTTGTTTAGCATTATTATTATTATGTATTTGGTTGTGTAACACTATTATGTGGATATATTCGGTTGTTCAGCACTATTATTAGGATATATTTGGTTGTTTAGCGTTATTATTATTATGCATTTGGTTGTTTAGCATTGTTATTAGAATATATTTGGTTGTTTAGCATTATTATTTGGATATATTTGGTTGTTTAGCATTAGTATTAGGATACATTTGGTTGTTTAGCATTATTATTAGGATATATTTGGTTGTTTAGCATTATTATTAGGATATATTTGGTTGTTTAACATTATTATTATTAGGATATATGTGGTTGTTTAGCATTATTATTAGGATGTATGTGGTTGTTTAGCATTACTATTAGGATATACTTGGTTGTTTAGCATTATTATTAGGATATATTTGGTTGTTTAGCATTATTATTAGAATATATTTGGTTGTTTAGCATTATTATTATTAGGATATATTTGGTTGTTTAGCATTCTCATTAGGAAATGTTTGGTTGTTTAGCATTATTATTAGGATGTATTTGGTTGTTTAGCATTATTATTTGGATATATTTGGTTGTTTAGCATTAGTATTAGGATACATTTGGTTGTTTAGCATTATTATTAGGATATATTTGGTTGTTTAGCATTATTATTAGGATATATTTGATTGTTTAGCATTATTATTAGGATACATTTGGTTGTTTAGCATTATTATTAGGATATATTTGGTTGTTTAGCATTATTATTAGGATATATTTGGTTGTTTAGCATTATTATTACGATATATTTGGTTGTTTAGCATTATTATTTGGATATATTTGGTTGTTTAGCATTAGTATTAGGATACATTTGGTTGTTTAGCATTATTATTAGGATATATTTGGTTGTTTAGCATTATTATTAGGATATATTTGTTTGTTTAACATTATTATTATTAGGATATATGTGGTTGTTTAGCATTATTATTAGGATGTATGTGGTTGTTTAGCATTACTATTAGGATATATTTGGTTGTTTAGCATTATTATTAGGATATATTTGGTTGTTTAGCATTATTATTATTAGGATATATTTGGTTGTTTAGCATTATTATTATGATGTATTTGGTTGTTTAGCATTATTATTAGGATATATTTGGTTGTGCAGCATAATTATTTGGATATATTTGGTTGTTTAGCTTTATTATTAGGATATATTTCGTTGTTTAGCATTAGTATTAGGATTTACGTGGTTGTTTCACTTCATTATTAGGATATATTTGGTTGCGTAGCATTATTATTAGGATATGTGTGGTTGTGTAACGTCATTCAAGAAGATGTTCAAACAGAAGAGGAAGGAGCAGATAAAGGATTATGAAAAGCAGGAGAAAAGACTGAGAGAATTGAAGGCGAGTGGGAAATCTTCAAAGGATGCTGTAAGTTGTCTTTCCTCTGTTTGCCAGAGGATTTTATCTTCGTTAGGAAGAGGGTTGAAAGTGCTGCCACTGATGAAACAGATCTTAAGGAATTCGGTTCCATTCCACAGTAGACCTCGTGAGATGCTCTCTTTAGACTGTTAAATTTGCTATAACTGGAACTACTTTTATAGACTTGCTGTCACTGGCAGCGGAGTCCTGCTGCTGATCTGTCCTGGCGATTTTATAAGGCTACATTCAAGTCGCTATGTTTATTATACAGGATTGACTGTTTCAAACATTCTTTATTGTGGAATGGGGTAGCACATCCATAAATTTGGAGTTGTCCTCCAACTGCCATATTTTAATGATGTGCGACAGGCATTTTAATTACTCTATCAGTGGCTTATGCATGAATCCAAAGTTGCAGCATACACCCTACGCCTTTTTCATAAGGCATACATTGTACTGTTGTACTTTAAAAACAATAAAATAATTTTAAGATATCATCACACATGGGCATATACAGGGACCCTAACTGGCTCGACTTTTACGTATCTTTGTGATTTTCAATCAAGGTTGAAACTTCCGGAGTGTTCTTAAAGTTGTGAGGGATACGCAAGATGTAAACACAAGATACACAGATCAGAGGTCTCTCAAACAACAGTTTGGAGTTCAATTGGTTTCACCTAAGATTGTCTCTCCAACTGAAGCCTGGTTCCCATATACGTCGCTAAGCACCGTGGACAGCACCGCAGGCTATTAGCGGTGAATTGGGAACCTACGCGCCGAGGATCGACGGTAGTTGCCGGCGGCATTGAAATAGTTTAGCGCTGTTCAAATTTCGCCAAAGGCCGCAGGCAAAACCTTCCCGAAATGCATGTACGGGTGAAGGTCACCGTTATAGAAATGGCATGGCGAGTGAACATTTTTTTGATTACACAGTTATGTTTAGCGATGCAGCTTATATGTGAACAGATGCCGTCGAGCCTAACTTTGCAAACATTTTGTTGCGCAAGTTACAGCCGGAGTATTGCAACCGATATGCGGATATGGGAACCAGGCTTTAGGTGACAATAGAGTTTTACAAAATAACTAAGCTTATGTGGAAATATGCTTTCCACTGTAACAGATAAACAGAAACCACTAGCATAAAAAGAAACTGCTTACGAAACATTTTAAATACTGATTTTGTAAATTAAATCTGTTCAAACCATTTTTGCTATAGTATTGTTTCAGAGGCAGCCTGATGGTTTAAAACTCCTGGCCTCCAAACACAGGTTAGGGTTCAAATCCTAAAAAGGCCACTGACAGTGACAGGAATGTCATCAAACATTAAATTACTCTCTACCATAGGCATGTCTCCAGTCATTGAGGTTCCCTTGACACTAGACTCAGACATGTACAGCCAAGATCTCAGAGACATTGTTTGTACAATAATACTTTTATAAACACTCATAGCCTCTGCTAGCAGTAGGCTAAGCAGACGTCATATCTGATCTTTGAGGGGTTGCTTTCCCAACCATGCATACTTTCTTACATGACATGAAGCAATGGAATCATTTAAACAAATACATTGTATAAAATTCAACTGATCGAGATCGTGGAAATTCTGTCATACATATAATAGAAACCTTTTTAATATGTAGTAAAAATATATACTTTTTGTTTTGTTGTTCTTCGGTATAAACTAGAATGCAGCTGTCATGATCAGTTTATCACTTTATCCTCATGACTTTCATCTTTATGTTGCTAGTGAGATTATATTTGTCAATATTTATAAGTAGCCAACTGGGAGAAGCTTTGTCGTCTTCATCACTCAAAAGTCAACCTTAGTCGCAAATAGCTTGCGTTGAAAATTAATAAAATTGGACTGAGGTTGTCATGCTTGCCTATTTCAGCCAATCACACATGCGTCAGTTTTATCACGTCAGATGACCTCAAAGATTTTAAAAGGAAGTAATTACAGGATTTAATGTTGATGGGTTCAACGGATATAGAACGAACGAACGGCTCTGTGATTGACTAGATCATGTCTTGCAATCAACCAGTAGCTCGCTGTCGATGAATTGGACAGCAGCAAGCTAAAATCGCATCCCTATAATAGTCTCACTTTTATTAGGGAATGTTTAAACTAACTTAACTTGCTCTTTATTGGTTTTTGTCTTTGATTTTTAATTTTCAAAAAACATTTTTTCTAGAGATTTTAAACCTTCAAAGTTAGAAATTTGAGTTTTGTTATAAGTGTTTGCTGAAATTCTCCGTCGTATGTTTGAAAGTTCGTAGAGGTTTGACTTATCTATAAAGATGGGCTTACTTGGCACTTTTCAGGCTGCTATATGGTAGCTTTGATTCCTTCTGTTACAGAAGAAGGAGGAGGAGGCGGAGCCAACAGCTTAGCTCATCTGACAAGAGCTAAAGAAAATGAAGAAACGGAAGCTATTTGAGGAGCAGTTGGATGCTCTGAAGGCTGAGGACCGGTTTACCCTCTCACAGGCCGATAAGTCGAGCAAGTCATGTAATCTCCTTGACAATGCCCCTGACATTAAGCTTAGACTCCATCGCTCCTCAGTCACATTTAACCACAGTGGTGATCGTCATTCTCGAACCTCTTATAGTAAACATGTTATTTGTTAATAATTAATAGTTTGTTAAATATTTATTTGATGAATTATGTGATTATGTGCATAAATGGAAATTTAAGGATGTTCTACTCATGAATCTTTGCTATAATGAGACCCGTATCCGAAGGCATGGTTAGATGTTTAAAAAAATTCCATTGCACAAGATTCACATTGAGACATTTGGATTAACAGCCGAGCACGCTGCCACTCGCACCAATCAACCCCCTTTCAGCATTTAAGAATACTTGTGCACATAGTTATTACACATGACAATCTCTCACAGCTCACGAGACCACCAGAGTGGTAGTCTTATTAAATATCAACTGATATTTGCCTCCTTAGCCTGGTTTTGGTGTAACTTGGCAGTGTTTGTGCATTACTACAAATTCATTAAAAAATAAGTTTATATTTATCCACAAAATTGACCAAATGTTAGCATGGTTGTTGAGCATGCATAAATACGCAGCGGTATGAAGGTAAATTGGTTGCCTCTGGGTAGGAGTAGTGTCTAAATATTTAGTTGCCAAGTCTTTATTATTAATGTGAAATGTGAACCTGCACGCTGTTCAACTTTCGCTAAGAGTCGCAGGCAAAACCTTCACAAAATGCACTGTAAAGGTTAAGGTCAGCATTTTCGAAATGGCTTGGCGAACGAACATTTTTATGCAATTATTTGTGATGCTGCTTTATGTGAGCAGAATCCGCTGAGCCTAGCACCGTGAGTGTCTCGCTGCACAAAATTACTGCCGGGGTCTCACTTTCGATATGGGAACCAGGCTTTAGGGTAAAAAGCGACACAACTGAAACTTAACTCGAATATTTGACTCTGCAGGCAGGCACACTACTAACTGCACTGCTCCATCAACTTGCAACAAGTTACAATAATTGTGTGCATATTTATTACACCTGATGATCCTTCACGGCACACTCCACTGCCAGTGGAGTAGCATGTATGGTTCGAGATAAAAATGAAAGTTTTTACGATAATTGGTATGAAAAACGAAAAAATTGGCGGGCAAAGAAAGGTGGCGACACAGCAGTAGCCAATCAGAGTTCAGTTTTGCTAATTCTTTTATCACTAGTGCTTTATTAGGCAACTGTGACACAATTATTATAAATTTATCAGCGCTCAAACCAAACAAGTTTCTTTATATCGATTAATATAATTAATAATAATATAATTAATATATATTAATTATATTTTGGTAAACTATTGGGTTTTATTACTTTTATAACATGAATAATTGTTCACTCTGTTCTTTCAACACAATTATAATTAAGAAAAGGCAAATCAGAATTTTTTGTGTTTTGTTGAAAGTTGACAAGTTCTTGAGATGCAGTGACAACAGTGCTGCAGTGATGCAGTGAAGATGTGACGATTTTGTTGACGATTTCAAATTGTTGTCGATTATTGCCTGGCGACAGAGATTGACATTAACTGCCAAGTGGTTGTCAATAGCTGGCGAGTGATCGTAAAAGCCTTTTAGACCGTTGTTAATGTCTGCTAAATGATTCGCCAATGATATATTGGATTGGCGATGGCTTTCAGATGTGTCAAGTGAAAGTGGTGGCTGCGTGTTCCTCATGTAATTCTATGACAAACATGTAATGTTGCAGATAGAGAACTTTTCAATAAGATCACGTGGAAAAGACTTGTTTGTGAATGCATCTCTCACCATAGCCAACCAAAGGAGGTATGGTCTCGTTTAGCCCACTGGGCATGGGAAGACAACTCTACTCAACCACATGACCCAGCGTAAACCGAATATTCCACCTAACATTGATATCTTGCTCTGTGAACAAGGTGAGATTATGTTAATTGTTTTCCTTAAGAACAGCAAATTGGAAGCAGTAAAGAATAAACTGGTCTTTATCGCAAGGTCATAATTGTGTCACTTTTTATAAAGTTTTTTGTATTTGGATTTAAAAGGCAAAACTACGGCTCAAAAGGCACAAACTACGGCTCTGTGATCTTGGCTGGACATGTCTTAGTTCTGTGGCAGAGGAATTATTGGAGACATGCCCGGTTACAGAGAGCAGATTAAGGTTGGGTGTCATTCTGACACCACCCATGACCTTTCTGGGAATTGAATCATAACCTGTTGTTGTAGGTCAGGAGTTCTAGATGACTAGACCTACTAGGACAAGACAGCTCTCTATACTGTGATGACATTCAGTCACTCACAAACTAAAAAACTAATTCACTAAAAATAAATTTAAAATTTCATGTTTCTAAAAGCTTGTGTAAGAATGCTGAATCCAGTTTTTCCTGTTTGTTTAGGAGTGTTTGCTTGTTTCATAACAGAGCAATCATATTAGGCATATTTAAGGCGCAAACATACTAGGCGATTTTATCCCGTGCATTATTAGGACCGCTGTGAGAGTCAGAGAGTCATTGTGAGAGAGCATGCCTTCCTACAGCAACAGAATCATTGGTAGTCAACTGCCACTAGTGACAGTCTTATGCAAAGGCATCTTTCTTAGTTGATAGAGCAGAGATGGAATGTTTTGAGAATTCCTTTAGTGGTTGTGGAAGAAATGATAACAACTTTCAGTAAGTTGGTTGTGTAACCATAGTATAGGATTAACATGTAACTTAGCTGCTGTCTGTAGTATATTTTGGTATGCTGCTAAACATGTTTCCTAAATCCAGTTATTTCACATTTACATTTAAACACGTTTATAGTTGTTTTATTTTGTTTCTTAATTTATTTGATGGTTGCGCGTCACAACATTTTTGTCTCACACTGTACCTATTTTGTTCGTAGAGGTAAAAGCAGACGATACACTTGCTATACTCGCTGCTAGAGCTAGAGAAGAAGTTGTCTGCTGACTTTGAAAATGGGCAGGCTGATGCGGGCACACGTCTTAAGGAGGTGAGGAGTATCCCTCAACTGTCCCTGATATTGGTAAAATGAATGATATAGACACTTTTGGAGGCATTCCAATATCTGTGTGTAAAATCATAGGCATAAAATATGTATAGATACATCTTTGCTTACTAATAGATCTGACTGCATAGATTGACAGCGCTAGTTTTCATAGAAGATAACTAAACTACTGTAACCATGTACCATCGTTAACTTGATTAGCTTTATGGCATTTTGCTGCTTATCTGAGCTCATCAGGGAATCTCCTACCTCCCGACAGCGTGTATTTTATCTCCTGTTCAATGTGGAGTTGCTGGCTCTTTAAAACTTGGGCGTGTTTCATTACGGTTAAAGATAAACTTACACTAAATTCTAGTAGTTCTTATCAGAGAATATCAGTATCTTCTATCATTTGTGATTGTTTATGATGTTGAAGGTGATCTGACTCTCAGGATGTTTCAAGATTAAATTCTTCATAACCTGATCACAATTAAAACACTCAGTTTGAAGAAAGTGTGATTATGGCATCTATGGTTGCTAAAGCCTGGTTTCCATATGACAGCGCAATGATCGCGCGTGGCCCATTGATCGTGCGCAATGCATTTCTTGGGCCGCGAGGCAGTGTTTCCATATCGCGCGTAAGATCCATGCTTGCATTGGACAGGGTGGATATTTTCCTTACTTTTTCGTAGGAGAGACATATTTCTTCGGAAAAACAGACCTCCGCTGCGAAATTATGTGGTCAAATAAAAATCAGGCTTACTCTTTCGTACGGGAGACCGATTTCTTCGGAACAAAGCCCTTCGCTTGAATTGTGGGATAGGTTGACAAGGTCGAGCGGTGTATTGTGGGATACATAATCGCACGCACCCATCGCAAGGATCCATTCTGTTGGATACTTGCGATCAGCGTACGCACGTCGCGCGACCGTCGTGTGTTGACAGTTCCATATCACAACTGGCCTACGCACGACGTCGTGCGCCTTGTTGCGCGCCTTGCGCTGTCATATGGAAACCAGGCTTAAGAGACTAACAGAATAGTGCCAACTTTAACACAATAGCTGATATCAATAAAGAGAGAGACCGGTCAGCTGAGCGAATAGTGCCGTTATTTCGGCACATATTTTTCTCCTTATCATTTTAACCATGATCAAGTTTACTTGATTTTAATCTTGAAACATTGTGGTAGTCAAATTTCTTCAAACGTCAAAAAAGTCGCAAATGATAGAACAACACTGATAATTTTTGATAAAAACTACTATAATCTATATATATATATTTCTCAAAGTCCGTATGTCTGTTGGAAATCCGGCTATGGCTATTATTAGAACAGCTGAGCTTGACAACAATAAAGACTCAAATTCATGGACTTTCATGGAAATTCATGGAATTCTTACTGTCATTGGAAGCCGAACCTTATTAACTAGCTTAGTGGAGTTTCCATTGGCCATATGCCAGGCTACTAGCTTGAAAGGTACAGTTGTTTGACAAAGTTTTAAAACCTTTACAGTTGTTTTTATTTCTCTCTTAATTTATTTCAACTACACGACACACTTCTCTCATGATATGTACTTTGAAAGTTATAATGGCAAACGTTGTTATATGTTAAATACAAATCAATTTTCTGTCCAAAGACTTTTCTATTACACGGGCAGCGCCGGGTGGCACAGCTTGTTTATATATAAAGATATATATAAATATATATATTTTTAAATATATTTTTATATAAAGATATATTTGTATTTAAATATTTCTTTGTATATATATATATTTAAACATATTTATGTATAAATTTATATGTATTTATACTTCTACACTTTAAGAATTTTACATCCGAACCGACAAGCATGTCCGTGGTGGTAGACAAGGAGAATAAGAGGGCTACTATAATAGATATAGCAGTACCCAATGACTACAATATAGCCAGCAAAGAAAAAGAAAAGGTAGAGAAATATCTCCCTCTTGGAGAAGAGATTGAACAATGCTGAAATGTAAGAACAACTGTAATCCGAGTAGTCATTGGGGCACTGGGCGCAATAACACCGGCGCATAAAATGTGGCTTGCCCAAATACCAACAGCAATCAACTCAGGTGAGTTGCAGAAAAGTGCGCTATTGGGAACAGCTAAGATCTTGAGGCGAGTGCTCAAACTCTCAGTTCTCTGGTAGGAGACCTGAATTAGAGCAGAATTTATCACCCATACGGGTTAACCGGAGTGAGGAAACAATTTTTTTTATATATTTATATTTAAAGATATAAATATATTTATAAGTCTATTCCTATAAATATATATGTAAATAAATGTTCTATCTTTCGGTTTTATCTCGAGTCCATTAAAAAAATTGAGGTTGACAAACTATTTCTCTTTTTGTGTACTACAAGGGGTTATATGATTGTGTTAAAATATTGTGAATTAAAGTAGAGACCACAACTACATCTGATTGTATTTGTTAGGTATACGGGGAAATAAAAGCTATCGGAGTAGATTCAGCGGAACCCAAGGCCAGGCGTATCTCAGCCGGTCTCGGTTTCACCAAGGAGATACAGGAGAGACCAACCAAACATTTCTCTGGTGGCTGGACGATGAGAGTTTCTCTTGCCAGGTCTGTCCTCTAGGACTATAGAAGTCAGAATATTGGCCTATTGTGGTGCATGCTTGGGAAGGTTATCACCTCGTTATTATATTGTAAGATGACTATTTGTTTATTTATACTTTTATAATATCTAATACCATGACAATGTCGGGAAGATGTGAGAAATTGTAAGGTGTAATAACTAATTGCACGATTATTCCATAGTGTGGAAAGCAATCAATTGGCACAGGTGGAGGAGTGACAATCCATGAACTTATGAGCTGTGAGTTAGAATCCTCTTTAAAGCAATCTTTTTTCTAACCTCGACGTGTAGTTTTGGACAAATAGATGAACACGGCTTTTACAAATAGCTTTTTACTAAAAAAATTATTTTGCAAATGCTACATAGTCATGTTATATATAAATAGTTTTTTACTATTTATTGAAATTATGGCCAGTACAGTAATATTTATATATATATGTGCTAATTTATTGGCAATCATTTCATTTCAAATAGAAATGTTTTTCAAATTGTGCTATACAACAATAATAAAAGAAAAAAAGGGCAACAGTTAGCCGCTAAAATCGAATAAATAGTTTGACAACTTGCGTTTAAAATGCCTTTTTCTGCTAAGAGAATGGATATTAGGTGGAAGATTGTTAAATCAGCTGATCGAAGAATAACAATCATTACAGCATTTTAGCGTAATTTCCTAACTTCTTTGATCAATGATTGCGGAACTGCCACCATGATAAAATGTAGAACTCACTAAAATACCCTCTTTGATGATGGTTTGGAAAAACACACATAATTATGTAATACACAGTCATTAAGCAACTAAGACTGATTTGTTTGTAGAAAAAGACAAAATACTTGCCATAGATTGCATCACCAACAATTGTTACATGCAGGATTCATAATAGAATTTAGTCAAACATGGATAACTCGCCCACGGATAGCTCGAACACATGGTTAACTTGAACGGTTTCTTTGGTCCGTTCCCACGTAATGATAAATTGCTATAGATAACTCGAACTCAACACTGTTAACTCGAACTGGTTTTTGCCCAACAACTACCGAAACGGTGGTTATCGCTTTAGAAAATCACTTTATTCCAAGCCATAGAGGTAAACCTCAACTTTTCGTAATTCATAAGCATCTTTATTACTACCATCGGCAAAATATTTTTGTCAACGACTTTTCTAAAGGTGTGGTGAATTTTGATTTATTCCAAACATCCGCTTAGCGATCGCCCTTCGGAAGTAAGGAAAGTAGTATTCGTTAAGAGCAACACTCCGAGGCAGTTCAATTAGGAGTTTTACGAGGTTTTACGGTACATTGTATATCACTCTATTACTCGCGCTTTTTGAATGGATACTTATTGAACGTACATGTATTCTGTGTTTAGGTCAAGCGATGAATAGTTTTCCGACATTAATTCCGTGTTGAATGAACGTCGGAATGTTGAATGTTTAAAAAATCTTAAAAATTGTTGTAATTAAACGTATACGTTGTCTTAGCTAAAAAAAACTATTCACCGTTTGACCTAAACACAGAATACGTGTGTACATTCAATAAGTATCCATTCAAAAAGTGTGAGTGATATACAATGTACCATAAAACCTCGTAAAACTTCTAATTGAACTGCCTCGGAGTGTTGCTCTTAACGAATCCCAGGTAAAGTGAGGTAATCCTTGCATAAACTTGAAAAAAAATCGGCAAAATTGATCAGGGGTAAAACGCTCAAAAGAAAAAAAATGTCTTTTCTTTTGAGCATTTCAACAACGATCAAGTTTTGCCAACGTCAATCTAAAAAACGTCCTGGCAATAACATCACCTCAAACAACAAACCAATCTCAAGTGATTGTTAAAATCTCTATACTTTTTGATAAAAACGTTTTAAACTTTACACTAGAAGCATTTAATTTGAAACAAGCCATATTGTGATTTTGATTCATATTATAGTTTGTATATGTACAAGTATTTACTAATAAATAAGTAAATACATGGACTTGTGACACTGCTCTGATAACTCGAACACTTTTGCTCGGTCCCGCAAAGTTCGAGCTATTCATGTTTGACTGTACTTTGAAATCTGCATCAAAATGTTGCATAGAACAAAATGTACACTTTTCTCTGAGCCTTGTTCCTTGAACCAACCCTCTTGCTGCTCGATGAACCGACCAATCACCTCGATCTGAATGCTGTCATATGGCTAGACAATTACCTGCAGAATTGGAAAAAGATCCTCCTGATCGTTTCCCACGACCAGTCTTTCCTTGACAACGTGTGCACTGACATTATTTACCTTGACATGCAAAAGCTGTTTTTCTACAAGGGAAACTATGGTGGGTACCTGCATTATATTAGGAACTTAAGCTATATTCACGTTTCTCAGGGGTAATTTTTGTTAAACAGTTCTTATGGTTGGTAGAGTTTGCTTAATTTATGCTGCGTGATTGGTGTAGTTCGCTTCATGGATGTATGTGTATGTCTGGATGTTTTTGGATTGCTTCACGATATATGTGGTTGTGTAGCATTATCATTAGGATATATTTGGTTGGTTAGCATTATTATTATGATGTATTTGTTGGTTAAGCTTTATTATTAGGATATATGTGGTTGTTTAGCATTATTATTAGGACATGTGCGGTTGTGTAACACTATTATTAGGATATATGTGGCTGTTTAACATTATTATTAGGATGTATGTGGTTGTGTAGCATTATCATTAGGATATATTTGGTTGTTTAGCATTATTATTATGATGTATTTGTTGGTTAAGCTTTATTATTAGGATATATGTGGTTGTTTAGCATTATTATTAGGACATGTGCGGTTGTGTAGCACTATTATTAGGATATATGTGGTTGTGTAGCATTATTATTGGGTTAAATGTGGTTGTTTAGCATTATTATTAGGATATATTTGGTTGTGTAGCACTTATTAATAGGATATATGTGGCTGTTTAACATTATTATTAGGATATATGTGGTTGTGTAGTATTATTATTAGGATATATTTGGTTGTTTAACATTATTATTAGGATATATTTGGTTGTTTAGCATTATTATTATGATGTATTTGTTGGTTAAGCTTTATTATTAGGATATATTTGGTTGTTTAGCACTATTTTTCAGGATATATTTGTTTGTTTAGCATTATTATTAGGTTATTTTTGGTTGTTTAGCATTATTATTATGATTAATGTGGCTGTGTAGCATTATTATTAGGATATATTTGGTTGTGAAGCATTATTATTAGGATATATTTGGTTGTGTAGCACTTATTAATAGGATATATGTGGCTGTTTAACATTATTATTAGGATATATGTGGTTGTGTAGTATTATTATTAGGATATATTTGGTTGTTTAGCACTATTTTTCAGGATATATTTGTTTGTTTAGCATTATTATTAGGTTATTTTTGGTTGTTTAGCATTATTATTAGGATTAATGTGGTTGTGTAGCATTATTATTAGGATATATATGTGGTTGTGTAGCATTATTATTAGCATATATTCGGTTGTTTAGCACTATTATTAGGATATATGTGGTTGTTTAGCATTATTATTAGGATGTACGTGGTTGTGTAGCATTATTCTTAGGATACATATGTGGTTGTGTAGCACTTTTATTAGGATATATGTGGCTGTTTAACATTATTATTAGGATATATGTGGTTGTGTAGTATTATTATTATGATATATTTGGTTGTTTAGTACTATTATTAGGATATATTTGGTTGTTTAGCATTATTGTTAGGATATATATGTGGTTGTGTAGCATTATTATTAAAATATATTTGGTTGTGCAGCATTATTATTAGGATATATGTGGTTGTGTAGCATTATTATTAGGATATATATGTGGTTGTGTAGCATTATTATTAGGATATGTTTGGTTGTGTAGCACTTATTATTAGGATATATGTGGCTGTTTAACATTATTATTAGGATATATGTGGTTGTGTAGTATTATTATTAGGATATATTTGGTTGTTTAGCATTATTATTAGGATATATTTGGTTGTTTAGCATTATTATTAGGACATGTGCGGTTGTGTAGCACTAATTTTAGGATATATGTTGTTGTGTAGCATTATTATTAGGATAAATGTGGTTGTTAAGCATTATTATTAAGATATATGTGGTTGTTTAGCATTTTTTTAGTGTATATTTGGTTTTTTACATTATTTTTAGGACATATTTCGTTGTTTAGCATCATTATTATGATATATTTGGTTGTTTAGCATTATTATTAGGATATATGTGGTTGTTTAGCATAATTATTATGATATATTTGGTTGTTTAACATTATTATTAGGATATGGGTGGTTGTTTAGCATTATTATTAGGACATATTTGGTCATTTAGCATTATTATTAGGATGTATTTGGTTGTGTAGCGTCATTCAAAATGATGTTCAAACAGAAGCGGAAGGAACAGATAAAGGATTATGAAAAGCAGGGGAAAAGACTGAGAGAAATGAAGGCGAGTGGGAAATCTTCAAAGGATGCTGTAAGTTGTCTTTCCTCTGTTTGCCTGGGGTTTTTATCTCCGTTAGGAAGACGGTTGAAAGTACTGCCACTGCTAAGATAGATCTTGGGGGATTTACGGTTCCATTCCACAGTAGACCTCATGAGATGCTATCTTTAGAGTTAAATTTTCTATAACTGGAACTACTTTACTAGACTTGCTATCACTGGCAGCGGAGTCCTGCTGCTGATCTGTCCTGGCGATTTTATAAGGCTACATTCAAGTCGCTATGTTTATTATATAGGATTGACTGTTTCAAACATTCTTTATTGTGGAATGGGGTAGCATATCCATATACTTGGAGTTGTCCTCCACTTGCCATATATTCTTGATGTGCGACAGGCATTTTAATTACTCTATCAATGGTTTATGCTTCAATCCAATGTTGCAGCAGACACCCTACGCCTTTGTCATAAGGCATGTGTTGACTGTTGTACCTTAAAAAACAATAAACTATTTGTAAGATGTATTAATGCATCACCACATATGCGCATGTACACGGACCCTAACTGGCTCGGCTTTTACGTATCTTTATGAACTTCAATCAAGGCTGCAACTTCCGGAGTGTTCTTAAAGTTGTGAGGGATACGCAAGATGTAAACACAAGATACACAGATCAGAGGTCTCTCAAACAACAGTTTGAGGTTCAATTGGTTTCACCTAAGATTTTCTCTCCAACTATAGCCTAGTTCCCATATACGTCGCTAAGCACCGGCGATAGCACCGCAGGCTATTAGTGGTGATTTGGTAACCTATGCGCCGAGGACCGCCGGTAGTTGCCGGCGGCATTGCAATAGTTTAGTGCTGTTCAAATTTCGCCAAAGGCCGCAGGAAAAACATTCCCGAAATGCACTGTACGGGTGAGGTTAGGGTGGGATGCTTTCCACTGTAACAGATAAACGGAAACCACTAGCATAAAATGGAACTGCTTATGAAACATTTTAAATACTGATTTTGTAAATTAAATCTGTTCAAACTCTTTTTGCTATAGTTCCGGAGGCAGCCTGATGGTTTAAAACTCCTGGCCTCCAAACACAGGTTAGGGTTCAACTCCCAAAAAGGCCACTGACAGCGACAGGAATATCATCAAACCTTAAATTACTCTCTGCCATGGGCATGTCTCCAGTCATTAAACCATAACTGCCACGAACAACTTTTATCGTATTTACTAGGTAAATCAGACATGCTGATTCCGATTTTGTAATCAAAATAAAGATTAGGCCACTAACTTTCAGAGTAATAAAGGATTTTTTATAGCGTTTTAATATCGGTCTCGAAAACAACACGATCGGCATAACAAGCTCCGCCCATAAATACTTGACGTAACCTAGCTTTTTAGGAACATAAATTACGTAGAGATGTTTAGACCGATTTAGAATAATAGAGATGGGTGTTTTAAAATCTATTAATATCTAAATCCAGCTTTAAAAATAATATCAGTCTTTTCTGAAAGGTAGATGAGCTATTTAGCATTGCATATTTAAAAAGCGCGATAACAACGCTAGCTCGTGATAAAACCGCGCTTTTTGAGCTCGTTTTTCTCAGCGTCCAGCCCATTTAAACGTCATGTAACAAGCTGCGAGCAATTTTGAATAGTTTATATCCCTTTCATAAAAAACTGAAATTATTTTACAGGCTGGATTTAGATAATAATGGATTTTAAGACACCCATCTCTATTATTCTAAATCGGACTAAACTTTCCTAACTTCCGTTTCTGAAAAAGCTAGGTTTCGTCACATATTTATGGGCGGAGCTTGTAATGCCGATTGTGTTGTTTTCGAAACGGATATTGAAACGCTTTAAAAAAGCCTAAATGACTTTGAAGGTTAGTGGACTAATCTTTATTTTGAGTACAAAATCGGAATCAGCGTGTCTGATTTACCTAGTAAATACAATAAAAGTTGTTCGTGACAGTTATGGTTTAAGGTTTCCTTGACACTAGACTCAGACATTTCCAGTCAAGATCACAGAGGCAATATTTGTACAACAATACTTTTATAAACATGCACAGCCTCTACTTGCGGTAGGCTAAGCCATCATCATATCCGATCTTCGAGGAATTGGTTACTCAAACTTGAGATACTTTCTTATTTGACATGAAACAATGGAATCCTTTAAACAAATACATTGTATAAAATAATCTGATCGAGATCGTGAAAATTATGTCATACATATAATAGAAACCTTTTTAATATGTGGTAAAAGTATATACTTTTTGCTTTGTTGTTTTTCAGTATAAACTAGAATGCAGCTGTCATGATCAGTTTATGTAAATTTGAATATAAAAGGTGCCGTTGGTTCAGACTCCCTTTTGTGACTCTGAGACACAAGAGTGCAGCTGAGCTTGTCAGGGTTAGCAGGGTAAAATCAGCCACTGCCAGGGTTCCTGTGCTACATTTATGACCCATGCAGTAGCAGTGCAATGATCCATCAATCATCCAGCATTCTTCCTTGCCTGTGTATCCAATGGCAGTAGACAGATCCTCTCCCTTCAGGCACCTCCTCAATCCTATCAAAAGTTGTCATTTTGTTAACTAGTATTTATCACTGTTTCCATGAAACGGTTAATTTGCAAGGTTGTGTCATCCACATGATGAAACCGGCAAACGTCCACAAGTCAAGCGAGTTTCATGTACTCTCAAATTTTTCAAATTTGAGATTCAACTGAATTGTCGTATTTTGTGGATAACTCCCAAGTTTATGTATTTAATCAGGCTTTCAATTTAAAACTGATACTTTTCACAAATTGTAAATCGAAATTAAAGCAGTTTTAACTACCAAACTCACCGCTAGCCGCTGCTAAGCCATCTTTGTATGGCTTCACACTTTTATAGCACGCTGCACAGTCATCTATCTAATAATTTTTGTTGAGTTTGACCTTTGTTTTGCAGCCTTCGACCTGGTTCCACTCACAGGAGTAACAGGAATAAGGTTGTTTAATCCTCTAACTGCTGTCAGTGCGGCTCGTAGCACTACTAGCAGTCTTGTCATGTTGTCCCGATTGGAATGTAATGAAATGGATTAGCCTGGTTAGCCTGTTCACCCAGCTTAACTATCAATGTTTCTATCGTCACGATGACGCGGATTTGAATTTGTGCGCATTTGGAGCTACCTTGCGATGAGTGTTACAATGGACATGCAGATTAACATCAGTGCTTTGTTAAAATAGATAAAGAATTCTACACCAGAGGGTCATAGCAGTTTCATGTCTCATTTGGCAGCAACCTTTCAAATAGGAATGCCTGAAATATGGAAAATGTTTAAAATGGAATAGCTTGCACGGTGATTTCTCTTACATCGTCCACATTTGCCGTTTCCATCTTTTGCAAGCTTGGAACATTTGGTAAAAAGTTGTGTGTAACAAAAATCAATTATAGCAAATAGCATGTTTCTCTGCTACAACACTATGTCTGTTTAGTAACTGCACAGTTAGAAATGTTATAAATAAAAACTGCTACTTTGTGCTCTGTTCAATCATCAACAGAACCGGTGGTCTACAGTGGACAAGGTCTGCTGCAAACTACTTTTAAAGCACATAAATTACATAATTTTGTTATTATATATTTCAATACATCTATGTCTTGGCCTTCGAATGAGCCTGTTTTCAATACACAAAGAATAATAGAACTATGAAAAACAGGGTGTCAAAAATATGTCCTGCAAAAAAAACACTTGGTTCAGGTTCTCAAATTTTGACGTCATCATTATCATTCATCCCTTTCGCTGCCATTGAGACTGCGCTTTTTTGTGACCATCAGTGCTCTTAAACCCAAAGAGAGCTAATAATAAACTAGCATTTTAGATAATCAACAATGCCCGGGGATCGTGCTAATGCCCGACCAATACAAACACATGTTCTGAGTTAATAGATTTTGGGTGATTGTTAGAGTTTGCTTTTTTCATCCTTTTGTTCATTTTAAACGTAGTAATTATTATCACATCGTTTTACATGATGGCATTGTTTGTTCCATACAGAAATGTAGAGGAATCGATCCCGTCCTGCTTGTGGTGCAAGAGGTTGCTGAAGAGAGACAAAGAGTAAGTGAACTTGATTAATAACTAATTAGTAATTAAATATAAATATTAAAGTTGAAATATTTATATTATATTATTAAATATTTGAATAAATTGTATGGTAAATAGAATACAGATGTATTGGACAGTGAAATTAATCACTTTGTGTATGATATATACTAGCTTATAGGCAAATTAAGTTATTTACAGTTGGCTTCTCTATTTTGAACAACCCAGAGTACAGTGAGTCAACAACCCCAATGATTGATTTAATTCAATTGACTTCTACAGCAAAATAGAACAAAAACAGAAATGACTACCAACAACATATCTGGTTGTTGGCCACTCATAGCTGTTCACCCTCTAATCAATAAAATTACTAACCATCATTTATTGATCTTAGGTGATTGAGGAATATCAAGATGTAAGAAGATGGTGCCACTGTAGACATTGTGCTTTGATGTCTACTGGAGCCCAGAATGTATGCTGTCAAGAACATGCTGCAGGATCAGAAAAGATTTTGACTGGAGACAGGTTAGTGCCAATTCAATGGTTATCACTGGTATTGGAACATAATGCTTGCTCTTGGCTATACCCCGGCAGTACTGTGACTCATGTATGCGGGATCGACATGTTTTGTTGTTTTCTCACTTTAGATGCATAACAATGAAACCGGGGTGGAACAACTACTACATGAGGCACCTCTAGAAGTGTCTAGGAAGCAATACCTGGTATATTATGGTAAGTAGTTATCATACTTGTTGCCTCTCGTCTCCTGTGATTTGATATAATAGCAGTGATTATATAAACAGTTTATAAGCACATTTATTAATAATTATTTCTAGATGACAAATATGTTCTTACTGGTGAACCAGTGGAACAAGGAGTAAGACAGAGGTTCTTTGGCTATCAAAACCTGGTGTTCTGGCTATATCCTGGACTTCGAAGAAATGAGAAGCATCCGCTTCCAGCTTGCATGTATCACTATGTACATTTAAAATTTCCTAACACTGATAATAAATAACTTTATAGTGAATATCATGAATAGATTGATACTGTTGGGCATATACTGATTGCCCTATAAATAAATTCACCACATAGCTGTTTTTGTCTTCTAACTTTAAAAACATAAATAAAATACAACAGGAAACTAAAACAATTCCTTTTCCGCTTAGCAGTTGTCTGGTTTGAAGCCCCCTTGTTGGTGTCAGTCTTATTCTTGGTAGTCGTCTTCTTCTTTGTTGGGGCTGGAGTTTGACCCTTGAAAACAGTAACACTACTAAACAACTGTGTGCTACACCCTTACCAAACCATCACATGTACAACCTGTCAAGTAGGCATCCTTTCAGCACGCTGTTTGTGCTCTTGTTAGCATTAGTTTATATTATTTCTTGTCTTTGGAGAGAGGATGGCAAAACGAAGGATAATATTCAAGTTATGAAGCTATTGATAGGATTGCTTTGTATACGACAGGAATTTCTAACCGCCTTTTGTCAACTTCAGGTGTGGGCTCTTGTGAAAGTAGTTGCTGAAGAATAGAAGCTTATTATCTGAAGAATTCATATCACTTTCCATGTTTCTTTCTAAATATGATTATGCTTCAATAAATATACTCTCATTGATAAACTGTCGACCTGCAGTGACGTGGTTCTAGGACTATATGTAATTTAAATTCCCCCGAGATCACACAATGCTTGAAATTAATTAGCCTCAGTTGTGCCCCTCAACATCACAATGAAAATATATGGATAGTGCACAATATCATTGAAAAAACATAATATGGTGCTTGGATTTTGAGCTATTTATCAAATAAATAATCAGTACATGGAGAGATGATGAGACTGATCCCTTTGTCATGTCCATCGTCTCTCTTGAGTTGTCCTACCTTCGCCTACCTCTAGCGTCATTGTGGTAGTTGATAAATAAGTGGTAAGAGCACGCAACACCAAATATAACAATTGTGATGTAATAGTTTACGACCTATAATATTGAGCATTTCTGCAGTAGAGCTCTGGGGAAATCCTATAAACACCAACCAATGTATGTTTCACCATGTCAAACAATGGCTCATTTGAAAGCCAAGATATTGAAGAACCTGAACAAGCTGAAACAGTACTGATATAACTGAGGTGGTTTAATTTAATTTGACGCTTGATTTAGTTTGGAATATCTGTTCCTACAGGCAGCGCAACTTGTTCCATACCGCAACCGCTGGTACTCAGCTTTAAGAATCCAGTTGGAAGACTAACAAGCAACACAAAATCTCAAGAAACAAGAATGCTTAAGCATTTCTCATGAAAAGTCTAGAGTTGTCATCCTTTTCACTTGACAAACTGAAGACACATGATGATGTAAGTTCTCACATACCTTATGTCTGTAAATAAACACCTTCATGTTCCAATCTGCACTTTGTGTGAACCTCTCATTCTTTAGTCTAACAAAAGTAGTCCATCACTTACAGAGTATTTCTATCATAGCAGTTATAATAGCACATGAGGCGTATGTTCATTCATTATTGCAAATTAGCTTCCAAGCAGGGTTTCGTTATCAGAAATTAGCTGTAAAATTTGTTTTAAAACATGTATCAAATATTAAGTTATTAGTTTTATATATAAGTTTTTCATTATTAACATATTTATCTAAAGTTTCAACTTAATGAAAAGGCAATCTCTACTTTAACAAACTGCCTGAGGTTTGACTGTTTAAAATTACTTCTACTTTGTGCACATCTATGCAAATCATTTTAAAATCAGCCACAGAAGGCAACTCTTGTACTAATCAACTTTCACCATCAGGTCTGTTGGTACTAGAACAGTAAACCATCATAACAATGTGACAAGTGGCTGTCATATCAACTCATCAAGGCTAATTTTATTATTAACTAGTTATGCCAACACAGTCAATTAGTGCAGGTAATAGTGTGCTGTGCGATCAAGCTGAAAGTTGTGTGTTCAAATCCCGTTAAAAGCATTTCTTTTCTGTAACACTTCAGCAGGGCTTCAGACATACAGACATACAAATGGACATGGCTCTTATTATAGTGAATATTATGAAATACACATTCATGTACATATATTTTACCAGCAGGAATGATTGACCTCTTTGCCTAAAAAATAGGAGAGTCTAGGGCACTGATGAAATGGAAAACACACAAATGGACATGTATGTGTCCTCAGCTATATGTGTGTCATCTCTCAACATAATCCGCAGTTTCCAAGGTTTGTGTGTATGTCCAGCTATCGCTATTAAAATCATTGAAATCAAATTCCACATTCTGATGAATTTGAACTAACAGAGATTGTAACCGCAAGTTTTAAATCCACACACTCTACCACTGAGCTATACAATGTATATTGGTCAATAGTGTATCATATACTGTATAACATATGCACTCTCTACCACTGAGCTATACAATGCATATTGACAAATAGTGTATCATATACTGTATAACATATGCACACACTCTACCACTGAGCTATATGATGCATATTGATCAATAGTGTATCATATACTGTGTAACATATCCACACACTCTACCACTGAGCTATACAATGCATATTAGTCAATAGTGTATCATATACTGTATAGCATATGCTCACTCTACCACTGAGCTATACAATGCGTATTGGTCAATGGTGTATCATATACTGTATAACATATGCGCACTCTACTACTGAGCTATACAATGCATATTGATCAATAATGTATCATATACTGTATAACATATGCACACACTCTACCATTGAGCTATACAATGCATATTGATCAACAGTGTATCATATACTGTATAACATATGCACACATTCTACCACTGACCTATACAATGCATATTGATCAATAGTGTATCATATACTGTGTAACATATCCACACACTGAGCTATACAATGCATATTGATCAATAGTGTATCATATACTGTATAGCATATCCACACACTCTACCACTGAGCGATACAATGCATATTGATCAATAGTGTATCATATACTGTATAACATATGCACACACTCTACCACTGAGCTATACAATGTATATTGGTCAATGGTGTATCATATACTGTATAACATATGCATACACTCTACCCCTGAGCTATACAATGCATATTGACCAATAGTGTATCATATACTGTATAACATATGCATACACTCTACTGCTGAGCTATACAATGCATATTGACCAATAGTGTATCATATACTGTATAACATATCCACACACTCTACCACTGAGCTATACAATGCATATTGACCAATAGTGTATCATATACTGTATAACATATGCATACACTCTACCGCTGAGCTATACAATGCATTTTGACCAATAGTGAATCATATACTGTATAACATATACACACACTCTACCACTGAGCTATACAATGCATGTTGACCAAAAGTGTATCATATACTGTATAACATATGCATACACTCTACCGCTGAGCTATACAATGCATATTGACCAATAGTGTATCATATACTGTATAACATATGCACACACTCTACCACTGAGCTATACAATGCATATTGATCAATAGCGTATCATATACTGTATAGCATATCCACACACTCTTCCACTGAGCTATACAATGCATATTGATCAATAGTGTATCATATACTGTATAACATATGCACACACTCTACCACTGAGCTATACAATGCATATTGACCAATAGTGTATCATATACTGTATAACATATGCACACACTCTACCACTGAGCTATATGATGCATATTGATCAATAGTGTATCATATACTGTATAAAATATGCATACACTTTACCACTGAGCTATACAATGCATATTGACCAATAGTGTATCATATACTGTATAACATATGCACACACTCTACCACTGAGCTATACAATGCATATTGAACAATAGTGTATCATATACTGTATAACATATCCACACACTCTACCACTGAGCTATACAATGCATATTGATCAATAGCGTATCATATACTGTATATCATATCCACACACTCTACCACTGAGCTATACAATGCATATTGATCAATAGTGTATCATATACTGTATAACATATGCACACACTCTACCACTGAGCTATACAATGCATATTGATCAATAGCGTATCATATACTGTATAGCATATCCACACACTCTACCACTGAGCTATACAATGCATATTGATCAATAGTGTATCATATACTGTATAACATATGCACACACTCTACCACTGAGCTATACAATGCATATTGACCAATAGTGTATCATATACTGTATAACATATGCACACACTCTACCACTGAGCTATACAATGCATATTGACCAATAGTGTATCATATACTGTATAACATATGCATACACTCTACCGCTGAGCTATACAATGCATATTGACCAATAGTGTATCATATACTGTATAACATATCCACACACTCTACCGCTGAGCTATACAATGCATATTGATCAATAGTGTATCATATACTGTATAACATATGCACACACTCTACCACTGAGCTATACAATGTATATTGGTCAATAGTGTATCCTATACTGTATAACATATGCACACACTCTACCGCTGAGCTATACAATGCATATTGACCAATAGTGTATCATATACTGTATAACATATGCACACACTCTACCACTGAGCTATACAATGCATATTGATCAATAGCGTATCATATACTGTATAGCATATCCACACACTCTACCACTGAGCTATACAATGCATATTGATCAATAGTGTATCATATACTGTATAACATATGCACACACTCTACCACTGAGCTATACAATGCATATTGACCAATAGTGTATCATATACTGTATAACATATGCACACACTCTACCACTGAGCTATATGATGCATATTGATCAATAGTGTATCATATACTGTATAAAAAATGCATACACTCTACCACTGAGCTATACAATGCATATTGACCAATAGTGTATCATATACTGTATAACATATGCACACACTCTACCACTGAGCTATACAATGCATATTGACCAATAGTGTATCATATACTGTATAACATATGCACACACTCTACTCTGAGCTATATAATGCCTATTGATCAATAGTGTATCATATACTGTATAACATGAGCACCCACTCTACCACTGAGCTATACAATGTATATTGACCAATAGTGTATCATATACTGTATAACATATGCACACACTCTACCACTGAGCTATACAATGCATATTGATCAATAGCGTATCATATACTGTATAGCATATCCACACACTCTACCACTGAGCTATACAATGCATATTGATCAATAGTGTATCATATACTGTATAACATATGCACACACTCTACCACTGAGCTATACAATGCATATTAGTCAATAGCGTATCATATACTGTATAACATATGCACACACTCTACCACTGAGCTATACAATGTATATTGATCAATAGTGTATCATATACTGTATAACATATGCACACACTCTACTCTGAGCTATACAATGTATATTGATCAATAGTGTATCATATACTGTATAACATATGCACACACTCTACTCTGAGCTATATAATGCCTATTGATTAATAGTGTATCATATACTGTATAACATGAGCACACACTCTACCACTGAGCTATACAATGTATATTGACCAATAGTGTATCATATACTGTATAACATATCCACACACTCTACCACTGAGCTATACAATGTATATTGATCAATAGTGTATCATATACTGTATAACATATGCACACACTCTACCACTGAGCTATACAATGTATATTGATCAATAGTGTATCATATACTGTATAGCATATGCTCACTCTACCACTGAGCTATACAATGCGTATTGGTCAATGGTGTATCATATACTGTATAACATATGCGCACTCTACTACTGAGCTATACAATGCATATTGATCAATAATGTATCATATACTGTATAACATATGCACACACTCTACCATTGAGCTATACAATGCATATTGATCAACAGTGTATCATATACTGTATAACATATGCACACATTGTACCACTGAGCTATACAATGCATATTGATCAATAGTGTATCATATACTGTATAGCATATCCACACACTCTACCACTGAGCTATACAATGTATATTGATCAATAGTGTATCATATACTGTATAACATATGCACACACTCTACCACTGAGCTATACAATGTATATTGATCAATAGTGTATCATATACTGTATAGCATACGCTCACTCTACCACTGAGCTATACAATGCGTATTGGTCAATGGTGTATCATATACTGTATAACATATGCGCACTCTACTACTGAGCTATACAATGCATATTGATCAATAATGTATCATATACTGTATAACATATGCACACACTCTACCATTGAGCTATACAATGCATATTGATCAATAGTGTATCATATACTGTGTAACATATCCACACACTGAGCTATACAATGCATATTGGTCAATAGTGTATCATATACTGTATAGCATATCCACACACTCTACCACTGAGCTATACAATGCATATTGGTCAATGGTGTATCATATACTGTATAACATATGCATACACTCTACCCCTGAGCTATACAATGCATATTGACCAATAGTGTATCATATACTGTATAACATATGCATACACTCTACTGCTGAGCTATACAATGCATATTGACCAATAGTGTATCATATACTGTATAACATATCCACACACTCTACCACTGAGCTATACAATGCATATTGACCAATAGTGTATCATATACTGTATAGCATATCCACACACTCTACCACTGAGCTATACAATGCATATTGATCAATAGTGTATCATATACTGTATAACATATGCACACACTCTACCACTGAGCTATACAATGCATATTGACCAATAGTGTATCATATACTGTATAACATATGCACACACTCTACCACTGAGCTATATGATGCATATTGATCAATAGTGTATCATATACTGTATAAAATATGCATACACTCTACCACTGAGCTATACAATGCATATTGACCAATAGTGTATCATATACTGTATAACATATGCACACACTCTACCACTGAGCTATACAATGCATATTGACCAATAGTGTATCATATACTGTATAACATATCCACACACTCGACCACTGAGCTATACAATGCATATTGATCAATAGCGTATCATATACTGTATATCATATCCACACACTCTACCACTGAGCTATACAATGCATATTGATCAATAGTGTATCATATACTGTATAGCATATCCACACACTCTACCACTGAGCTATACAATGCATATTGATCAATAGTGTATCATATACTGTATAACATATGCACACACTCTACCACTGAGCTATACAATGCATATTGACCAATAGTGTATCATATACTGTATAACATATGCACACACTCTACCACTGAGCTATATGATGCATATTGATCAATAGTGTATCATATACTGTATAAAAAATGCATACACTCTACCACTGAGCTATACAATGCATATTGACCAATAGTGTATCATATACTGTATAACATATGCACACACTCTACCACTGAGCTATACAATGCATATTGACCAATAGTGTATCATATACTGTATAACATATCCACCCACTCTACCACTGAGCTATACAATGCATATTGATCAATAGCGTATCATATACTGTATATCATATCCACACACTCTACCACTGAGCTATACAATGCATATTGATCAATAGTGTATCATATACTGTATAACATATGCACACACTCTACCACTGAGCTATACAATGCATATTGATCAATAGCGTATCATATACTGTATAGCATATCCACACACTCTACCACTGAGCTATACAATGCATATTGATCAATAGTGTATCATATACTGTATAACATATGCACACACTCTACCACTGAGCTATACAATGCATATTGACCAATAGTGTATCATATACTGTATAACATATGCACACACTCTACCACTGAGCTATATGATGCATATTGATCAATAGTGTATCATATACTGTATAAAATATGCATACACTCTACCACTGAGCTATACAATGCATATTGACCAATAGTGTATCATATACTGTATAACATATGCACACACTCTACCACTGAGCTATACAATGCATATTGACCAATAGTGTATCATATACTGTATAGCATATGCACGCACTCTACCACTGAGCTATACAATGTATATTGATCAATAGTGTATCATATACTGTATAACATATGCACACACTCTACTCTGAGCTATACAATGTATATTGATCAATAGTGTATCATATACTGTATAACATATGCACACACTCTACTCTGAGCTATATAATGCCTATTGATCAATAGTGTATCATATACTGTATAACATGAGCACCCACTCTACCACTGTGCTATACAATGTATATTGACCAATAGTGTATCATATACTGTATAACATATGCACACACTCTACCACTGAGCTATACAATGCATATTGATCAATAGCGTATCATATACTGTATAGCATATCCACACACTCTACCACTGAGCTATACAATGCATATTGATCAATAGTGTATCATATACTGTATAACATATGCACACACTCTACCACTGAGCTATACAATGCATATTAGTCAATAGCGTATCATATACTGTATAACATATGCACACACTCTACCACTGAGCTATACAATGTATATTGATCAATAGTGTATCATATACTGTATAACATATGCACACACTCTACTCTGAGCTATACAATGTATATTGATCAATAGTGTATCATATACTGTATAACATATGCACACACTCTACTCTGAGCTATATAATGCCTATTGATTAATAGTGTATCATATACTGTATAACATGAGCACACACTCTACCACTGAGCTATACAATGTATATTGACCAATAGTGTATCATATACTGTATAACATATCCACACACTCTACCACTGAGCTATACAATGTATATTGATCAATAGTGTATCATATACTGTATAACATATGCACACACTCTACCACTGAGCTATACAATGTATATTGATCAATAGTGTATCATATACTGTATAGCATATGCTCACTCTACCACTGAGCTATACAATGCGTATTGGTCAATGGTGTATCATATACTGTATAACATATGCGCACTCTACTACTGAGCTATACAATGCATATTGATCAATAATGTATCATATACTGTATAACATATGCACACACTCTACCATTGAGCTATACAATGCATATTGATCAACAGTGTATCATATACTGTATAACATATGCACACATTGTACCACTGAGCTATACAATGCATATTGATCAATAGTGTATCATATACTGTATAGCATATCCACACACTCTACCACTGAGCTATACAATGTATATTGATCAATAGTGTATCATATACTGTATAACATATGCACACACTCTACCACTGAGCTATACAATGTATATTGATCAATAGTGTATCATATACTGTATAGCATACGCTCACTCTACCACTGAGCTATACAATGCGTATTGGTCAATGGTGTATCATATACTGTATAACATATGCGCACTCTACTACTGAGCTATACAATGCATATTGATCAATAATGTATCATATACTGTATAACATATGCACACACTCTACCATTGAGCTATACAATGCATATTGATCTACAGTGTATCATATACTGTATAACATATGCACACATTCTACCACTGACCTATACAATGCATATTGATCAATAGTGTATCATATACTGTGTAACATATCCACACACTGAGCTATACAATGCATATTGGTCAATAGTGTATCATATACTGTATAGCATATCCACACACTCTACCACTGAGCTATACAATGCATATTGATCAATAGTGTATCATATACTGTATAACATATGCACACACTCTACCACTGAGCTATACAATGTATATTGGTCAATGGTGTATCATATACTGTATAACATATGCATACACTCTACCCCTGAGCTATACAATGCATATTGACCAATAGTGTATCATATACTGTATAACATATGCATACACTCTACTGCTGAGCTATACAATGCATATTGACCAATAGTGTATCATATACTGTATAACATATCCACACACTCTACCACTGAGCTATACAATGCATATTGACCAATAGTGTATCATATACTGTATAGCATATCCACACACTCTACCACTGAGCTATACAATGCATATTGATCAATAGTGTATCATATACTGTATAACATATGCACACACTCTACCACTGAGCTATACAATGCATATTGACCAATAGTGTATCATATACTGTATAACATATGCACACACTCTACCACTGAGCTATATGATGCATATTGATCAATAGTGTATCATATACTGTATAAAATATGCATACACTCTACCACTGAGCTATACAATGCATATTGACCAATAGTGTATCATATACTGTATAACATATGCACACACTCTACCACTGAGCTATACAATGCATATTGACCAATAGTGTATCATATACTGTATAACATATCCACACACTCGACCACTGAGCTATACAATGCATATTGATCAATAGCGTATCATATACTGTATATCATATCCACACACTCTACCACTGAGCTATACAATGCATATTGATCAATAGTGTATCATATACTGTATAACATATGCACACACTCTACCACTGAGCTATACAATGCATATTGATCAATAGCGTATCATATACTGTATAGCATATCCACACACTCTACCACTGAGCTATACAATGCATATTGATCAATAGTGTATCATATACTGTATAACATATGCACACACTCTACCACTGAGCTATACAATGTATATTGGTCAATGGTGTATCATATACTGTATAACATATGCATACACTCTACCCCTGAGCTATACAATGCATATTGATCAATAGTGTATCATATACTGTATAGCATATCCACACACTCTACCACTGAGCTATACAATGCATATTGATCAATAGTGTATCATATACTGTATAACATATGCACACACTCTACCACTGAGCTATACAATGCATATTGACCAATAGTGTATCATATACTGTATAACATATGCACACACTCTACCACTGAGCTATACAATGTATATTGGTCAATGGTGTATCATATACTGTATAACATATGCATACACTCTACCCCTGAGCTATACAAAGCATATTGACCAATAGTGTATCATATACTGTATAACATATGCACACACTCTACCACTGAGCTATACAATGCATATTGACCAATAGTGTATCATATACTGTATAACATATCCACACACTCGACCACTGAGCTATACAATGCATATTGATCAATAGCGTATCATATACTGTATATCATATCCACACACTCTACCACTGAGCTATACAATGCATATTGATCAATAGTGTATCATATACTGTATAACATATGCACACACTCTACCACTGAGCTATACAATGCATAGTGATCAATAGCGTATCATATACTGTATAGCATATCCACACACTCTACCACTGAGCTATACAATGCATATTGATCAATAGTGTATCATATACTGTATAACATATGCACACACTCTACCACTGAGCTATACAATGCATATTGACCAATAGTGTATCATATACTGTATAACATATGCACACACTCTACCACTGAGCTATACAATGCATATTGATCAATAGTGTATCATATACTGTGTAACATATCCACACACTGAGCTATACAATGCATATTGATCAAAAGTGTATCATATACTGTATATCATATCCACACACTCTACCACTGAGCTATACAATGCATATTGATCAATAGTGTATCATATACTGTATAACATATGCACACACTCTACCACTGAGCTATACAATGTATATTGGTCATTGGTGTATCATATACTGAATAACATATGCATACACTCTACCCCTGAGCTATACAATGCATATTGACCAATAGTGTATCATATACTGTATAACATATGCATACACTCTACTGCTGAGCTATACAATGCATATTGACCAATAGTGTATCATATACTGTATAACATATCCACACACTCTACCACTGAGCTATACAATGCATATTGACCAATAGTGTATCATATACTGTATAGCATATCCACACACTCTACCACTGAGCTATACAATGCATATTGATCATTAGTGTATCATATACTGTATAACATATGCACACACTCTACCACTGAGCTATACAATGCATATTGACCAATAGTGTATCATATACTGTATAACATATGCACACACTCTACCACTGAGCTATATGATGCATATTGATCAATAGTGTATCATATACTGTATAAAATATGCATACACTCTACCACTGAGCTATACAATGCATATTGACCAATAGTGTATCATATACTGTATAACATATGCACACACTCTACCACTGAGCTATACAATGCATATTGACCAATAGTGTATCATATACTGTATAACATATCCACACACTCGACCACTGAGCTATACAATGCATATTGATCAATAGCGTATCATATACTGTTTATCATATCCACACACTCTACCACTGAGCTATACAATGCATATTGATCAATAGTGTATCATATACTGTATAACATATGCACACACTCTACCACTGAGCTATACAATGCATATTGATCAATAGCGTATCATATACTGTATAGCATATCCACACACTCTACCACTGAGCTATACAATGCATATTGATCAATAGTGTATCATATACTGTATAACATATGCACACACTCTACCACTGAGCTATACAATGCATATTGACCAATAGTGTATCATATACTGTATAACATATGCACACACTCTACCACTGAGCTATACAATGCATATTGACCAATAGTGTATCATATACTGTATAACATATGCATACACTCTACCGCTGAGCTATACAATGCATATTGACCAGTAGTGTATCATATACTGTATAACATATCCACACACTCTACCGCTGAGCTATACAATGCATATTGATCAATAGTGTATCATATACTGTATAACATATGCACACACTCTACCACTGAGCTATACAATGTATATTGGTCAATAGTGTATCCTATACTGTATAACATATGCACACACTCTACCACTGAGCTATACAATGCATATTGACCAATAGTGTATCATATACTGTATAACATATGCACACACTCTACCACTGAGCTATACAATGCATATTGACCAATAGTGTATCATATACTGTATAGCATATGCACACACTCTACCACTGAGCTATACAATGTATATTGATCAATAGTGTATCATATACTGTATAACATATGCACACACTCTACTCTGAGCTATACAATGTATATTGATCAATAGTGTATCATATACTGTATAACATATGCACACACTCTACTCTGAGCTATATAATGCCTATTGATCAATAGTGTATCATATACTGTATAACATGAGCACACACTCTACCACTGAGCTATACAATGTATATTGACCAATAGTGTATCATATACTGTATAACATATGCACACACTCTACCACTGAGCTATACAATGCATATTGATCAATAGCGTATCATATACTGTATAGCATATCCACACACTCTACCACTGAGCTATACAATGCATATTGATCAATAGTGTATCATATACTGTATAACATATGCACACACTCTACCACTGAGCTATACAATGCATATTAGTCAATAGCGTATCATATACTGTATAACATATACACACACTCTACCACTGAGCTATACAATGTATATTGATCAATAGTGTATCATATACTGTATAACATATGCACACACTCTACTCTGAGCTATACAATGTATATTGATCAATAGTGTATCATATACTGTATAACATATGCACACACTCTACTCTGAGCTATATAATGCCTATTGATCAATAGTGTATCATATACTGTATAACATGAGCACACACTCTACCACTGAGCTATACAATGTATATTGACCAATAGTGTATCATATACTGTATAACATATCCACACACTCTACCACTGAGCTATACAATGTATATTGATCAATAGTGTATCATATACTGTATAACATATGCACACACTCTACCACTGAGCTATACAATGCATATTGACCAATAGTGTATCATATACTGTATAGCATATGCACGCACTCTACCACTGAGCTATACAATGTATATTGATCAATAGTGTATCATATACTGTATAACATATGCACACACTCTACTCTGAGCTATACAATGTATATTGATCAATAGTGTATCATATACTGTATAACATATGCACACACTCTACTCTGAGCTATATAATGCCTATTGATCAATAGTGTATCATATACTGTATAACATGAGCACCCACTCTACCACTGAGCTATACAATGTATATTGACCAATAGAGTATCATATACTGTATAACATATGCACACACTCTACCACTGAGCTATACAATGCATATTGATCAATAGCGTATCATATACTGTATAGCATATCCACACACTCTACCACTGAGCTATACAATGCATATTGATCAATAGTGTATCATATACTGTATAACATATGCACACACTCTACCACTGAGCTATACAATGAATATTAGTCAATAGCGTATCATATACTGTATAACATATGCACACACTCTACCACTGAGCTATACAATGTATATTGATCAATAGTGTATCATATACTGTATAACATATGCACACACTCTACTCTGAGCTATACAATGTATATTGATCAATAGTGTATCATATACTGTATAACATATGCACACACTCTACTCTGAGCTATATAATGCCTATTGATTAATAGTGTATCATATACTGTATAACATGAGCACACACTCTACCACTGAGCTATACAATGTATATTGACCAATAGTGTATCATATACTGTATAACATATCCACACACTCTACCACTGAGCTATACAATGTATATTGATCAATAGTGTATCATATACTGTATAACATATGCACACACTCTACCACTGAGCTATACAATGTATATTGATCAATAGTGTATCATATACTGTATAGCATATGCTCACTCTACCACTGAGCTATACAATGCGTATTGGTCAATGGTGTATCATATACTGTATAACATATGCGCACTCTACTACTGAGCTATACAATGCATATTGATCAATAATGTATCATATACTGTATAACATATGCACACACTCTACCATTGAGCTATACAATGCATATTGATCAACAGTGTATCATATACTGTATAACATATGCACACATTGTACCACTGAGCTATACAATGCATATTGATCAATAGTGTATCATATACTGTATAGCATATCCACACACTCTACCACTGAGCTATACAATGTATATTGATCAATAGTGTATCATATACTGTATAACATATGCACACACTCTACCACTGAGCTATACAATGTATATTGATCAATAGTGTATCATATACTGTATAGCATACGCTCACTCTACCACTGAGCTATACAATGCGTATTGGTCAATGGTGTATCATATACTGTATAACATATGCGCACTCTACTACTGAGCTATACAATGCATATTGATCAATAATGTATCATATACTGTATAACATATGCACACACTCTACCATTGAGCTATACAATGCATATTGATCTACAGTGTATCATATACTGTATAACATATGCACACATTCTACCACTGACCTATACAATGCATATTGATCAATAGTGTATCATATACTGTGTAACATATCCACACACTGAGCTATACAATGCATATTGGTCAATAGTGTATCATATACTGTATAGCATATCCACACACTCTACCACTGAGCTATACAATGCATATTGATCAATAGTGTATCATATACTGTATAACATATGCACACACTCTACCACTGAGCTATACAATGTATATTGGTCAATGGTGTATCATATACTGTATAACATATGCATACACTCTACCCCTGAGCTATACAATGCATATTGACCAATAGTGTATCATATACTGTATAACATATGCATACACTCTACTGCTGAGCTATACAATGCATATTGACCAATAGTGTATCATATACTGTATAACATATCCACACACTCTACCACTGAGCTATACAATGCATATTGACCAATAGTGTATCATATACTGTATAGCATATCCACACACTCTACCACTGAGCTATACAATGCATATTGATCAATAGTGTATCATATACTGTATAACATATGCACACACTCTACCACTGAGCTATACAATGCATATTGACCAATAGTGTATCATATACTGTATAACATATGCACACACTCTACCACTGAGCTATATGATGCATATTGATCAATAGTGTATCATATACTGTATAAAATATGCATACACTCTACCACTGAGCTATACAATGCATATTGACCAATAGTGTATCATATACTGTATAACATATGCACACACTCTACCACTGAGCTATACAATGCATATTGACCAATAGTGTATCATATACTGTATAACATATCCACACACTCGACCACTGAGCTATACAATGCATATTGATCAATAGCGTATCATATACTGTATATCATATCCACACACTCTACCACTGAGCTATACAATGCATATTGATCAATAGTGTATCATATACTGTATAACATATGCACACACTCTACCACTGAGCTATACAATGCATATTGATCAATAGCGTATCATATACTGTATAGCATATCCACACACTCTACCACTGAGCTATACAATGTATATTGATCAATAGTGTATCATATACTGTATAACATATGCACACACTCTACCACTGAGCTATACAATGTATATTGGTCAATGGTGTATCATATACTGTATAACATATGCATACACTCTACCCCTGAGCTATACAATGCATATTGATCAATAGTGTATCATATACTGTATAGCATATCCACACACTCTACCACTGAGCTATACAATGCATATTGATCAATAGTGTATCATATACTGTATAACATATGCACACACTCTACCACTGAGCTATACAATGCATATTGACCAATAGTGTATCATATACTGTATAACATATGCACACACTCTACCACTGAGCTATACAATGTATATTGGTCAATGGTGTATCATATACTGTATAACATATGCATACACTCTACCCCTGAGCTATACAAAGCATATTGACCAATAGTGTATCATATACTGTATAACATATGCACACACTCTACCACTGAGCTATACAATGCATATTGACCAATAGTGTATCATATACTGTATAACATATCCACACACTCGACCACTGAGCTATACAATGCATATTGATCAATAGCGTATCATATACTGTATATCATATCCACACACTCTACCACTGAGCTATACAATGCATATTGATCAATAGTGTATCATATACTGTATAACATATGCACACACTCTACCACTGAGCTATACAATGCATAGTGATCAATAGCGTATCATATACTGTATAGCATATCCACACACTCTACCACTGAGCTATACAATGCATATTGATCAATAGTGTATCATATACTGTATAACATATGCACACACTCTACCACTGAGCTATACAATGCATATTGACCAATAGTGTATCATATACTGTATAACATATGCACACACTCTACCACTGAGCTATACAATGCATATTGATCAATAGTGTATGATATACTGTGTAACATATCCACACACTGAGCTATACAATGCATATTGATCAAAAGTGTATCATATACTGTATAGCATATCCACACACTCTACCACTGAGCTATACAATGCATATTGATCAATAGTGTATCATATACTGTATAACATATGCACACACTCTACCACTGAGCTATACAATGTATATTGGTCATTGGTGTATCATATACTGAATAACATATGCATACACTCTACCCCTGAGCTATACAATGCATATTGACCAATAGTGTATCATATACTGTATAACATATGCATACACTCTACTGCTGAGCTATACAATGCATATTGACCAATAGTGTATCATATACTGTATAACATATCCACACACTCTACCACTGAGCTATACAATGCATATTGACCAATAGTGTATCATATACTGTATAGCATATCCACACACTCTACCACTGAGCTATACAATGCATATTGATCAATAGTGTATCATATACTGTATAACATATGCACACACTCTACCACTGAGCTATACAATGCATATTGACCAATAGTGTATCATATACTGTATAACATATGCACACACTCTACCACTGAGCTATATGATGCATATTGATCAATAGTGTATCATATACTGTATAAAATATGCATACACTCTACCACTGAGCTATACAATGCATATTGACCAATAGTGTATCATATACTGTATAACATATGCACACACTCTACCACTGAGCTATACAATGCATATTGACCAATAGTGTATCATATACTGTATAACATATCCACACACTCGACCACTGAGCTATACAATGCATATTGATCAATAGCGTATCATATACTGTATATCATATCCACACACTCTACCACTGAGCTATACAATGCATATTGATCAATAGTGTATCATATACTGTATAACATATGCACACACTCTACCACTGAGCTATACAATGCATATTGATCAATAGCGTATCATATACTGTATAGCATATCCACACACTCTACCACTGAGCTATACAATGCATATTGATCAATAGTGTATCATATACTGTATAACATATGCACACACTCTACCACTGAGCTATACAATGCATATTGACCAATAGTGTATCATATACTGTATAACATATGCACACACTCTACCACTGAGCTATACAATGCATATTGACCAATAGTGTATCATATACTGTATAACATATGCATACACTCTACCGCTGAGCTATACAATGCATATTGACCAGTAGTGTATCATATACTGTATAACATATCCACACACTCTACCGCTGAGCTATACAATGCATATTGATCAATAGTGTATCATATACTGTATAACATATGCACACACTCTACCACTGAGCTATACAATGTATATTGGTCAATAGTGTATCCTATACTGTATAACATATGCACACACTCTACCACTGAGCTATACAATGCATATTGACCAATAGTGTATCATATACTGTATAACATATGCACACACTCTACCACTGAGCTATACAATGCATATTGACCAATAGTGTATCATATACTGTATAGCATATGCACCCACTCTACCACTGAGCTATACAATGTATATTGATCAATAGTGTATCATATACTGTATAACATATGCACACACTCTACTCTGAGCTATACAATGTATATTGATCAATAGTGTATCACATACTGTATAACATATGCACACACTCTACTCTGAGCTATATAATGCCTATTGATCAATAGTGTATCATATACTGTATAACATGAGCACACACTCTACCACTGAGCTATACAATGTATATTGACCAATAGTGTATCATATACTGTATAACATATGCACACACTCTACCACTGAGCTATACAATGCATATTGATCAATAGCGTATCATATACTGTATAGCATATCCACACACTCTACCACTGAGCTATACAATGCATATTGATCAATAGTGTATCATATACTGTATAACATATGCACACACTCTACCACTGAGCTATACAATGCATATTAGTCAATAGCGTATCATATACTGTATAACATATACACACACTCTACCACTGAGCTATACAATGTATATTGATCAATAGTGTATCATATACTGTATAACATATGCACACACTCTACTCTGAGCTATACAATGTATATTGATCAATAGTGTATCATATACTGTATAACATATGCACACACTCTACTCTGAGCTATATAATGCCTATTGATCAATAGTGTATCATATACTGTATAACATGAGCACACACTCTACCACTGAGCTATACAATGTATATTGACCAATAGTGTATCATATACTGTATAACATATCCACACACTCTACCACTGAGCTATACAATGTATATTGATCAATAGTGTATCATATACTGTATAACATATGCACACACTCTACCACTGAGCTATACAATGTATATTGATCAATAGTGTATCATATACTGTATAGCATATGCTCACTCTACCACTGAGCTATACAATGCGTATTGGTCAATGGTGTATCATATACTGTATAACATATGCGCACTCTACTACTGAGCTATACAATGCATATTGATCAATAATGTATCATATACTGTATAACATATGCACACACTCTACCATTGAGCTATACAATGCATATTGATCAACAGTGTATCATATACTGTATAACATATGCACACATTGTACCACTGAGCTATACAATGCATATTGATCAATAGTGTATCATATACTGTATAGCATATCCACACACTCTACCACTGAGCTATACAATGTATATTGATCAATAGTGTATCATATACTGTATAACATATGCACACACTCTACCACTGAGCTATACAATGTATATTGATCAATAGTGTATCATATACTGTATAGCATACGCTCACTCTACCACTGAGCTATACAATGCGTATTGGTCAATGGTGTATCATATACTGTATAACATATGCACACTCTACTACTGAGCTATACAATGCATATTGATCAATAATGTATCATATACTGTATAACATATGCACACACTCTACCATTGAGCTATACAATGCATATTGATCTACAGTGTATCATATACTGTATAACATATGCACACATTCTACCACTGACCTATACAATGCATATTGATCAATAGTGTATCATATACTGTGTAACATATCCACACACTGAGCTATACAATGCATATTGGTCAATAGTGTATCATATACTGTATAGCATATCCACACACTCTACCACTGAGCTATACAATGCATATTGATCAATAGTGTATCATATACTGTATAACATATGCACACACTCTACCACTGAGCTATACAATGTATATTGGTCAATGGTGTATCATATACTGTATAACATATGCATACACTCTACCCCTGAGCTATACAATGCATATTGACCAATAGTGTATCATATACTGTATAACATATGCATACACTCTACTGCTGAGCTATACAATGCATATTGACCAATAGTGTATCATATACTGTATAACATATCCACACACTCTACCACTGAGCTATACAATGCATATTGACCAATAGTGTATCATATACTGTATAGCATATCCACACACTCTACCACTGAGCTATACAATGCATATTGATCAATAGTGTATCATATACTGTATAACATATGCACACACTCTACCACTGAGCTATACAATGCATATTGACCAATAGTGTATCATATACTGTATAACATATGCACACACTCTACCACTGAGCTACATGATGCATATTGATCAATAGTGTATCATATACTGTATAAAATATGCATACACTCTACCACTGAGCTATACAATGCATATTGACCAATAGTGTATCATATACTGTATAACATATGCACACACTCTACCACTGAGCTATACAATGCATATTGACCAATAGTGTATCATATACTGTATAACATATCCACACACTCGACCACTGAGCTATACAATGCATATTGATCAATAGCGTATCATATACTGTATATCATATCCACACACTCTACCACTGAGCTATACAATGCATATTGATCAATAGTGTATCATATACTGTATAACATATGCACACACTCTACCACTGAGCTATACAATGCATATTGATCAATAGCGTATCATATACTGTATAGCATATCCACACACTCTACCACTGAGCTATACAATGCATATTGATCAATAGTGTATCATATACTGTATAACATATGCACACACTCTACCACTGAGCTATACAATGTATATTGGTCAATGGTGTATCATATACTGTATAACATATGCATACACTCTACCCCTGAGCTATACAATGCATATTGATCAATAGTGTATCATATACTGTATAGCATATCCACACACTCTACCACTGAGCTATACAATGCATATTGATCAATAGTGTATCATATACTGTATAACATATGCACACACTCTACCACTGAGCTATACAATGCATATTGACCAATAGTGTATCATATACTGTATAACATATGCACACACTCTACCACTGAGCTATACAATGTATATTGGTCAATGGTGTATCATATACTGTATAACATATGCATACACTCTACCCCTGAGCTATACAAAGCATATTGACCAATAGTGTATCATATACTGTATAACATATGCACACACTCTACCACTGAGCTATACAATGCATATTGACCAATAGTGTATCATATACTGTATAACATATCCACACACTCGACCACTGAGCTATACAATGCATATTGATCAATAGCGTATCATATACTGTATATCATATCCACACACTCTACCACTGAGCTATACAATGCATATTGATCAATAGTGTATCATATACTGTATAACATATGCACACACTCTACCACTGAGCTATACAATGCATATTGATCAATAGCGTATCATATACTGTATAGCATATCCACACACTCTACCACTGAGCTATACAATGCATATTGATCAATAGTGTATCATATACTGTATAACATATGCACACACTCTACCACTGAGCTATACAATGCATATTGACCAATAGTGTATCATATACTGTATAACATATGCACACACTCTACCACTGAGCTATACAATGCATATTGATCAATAGTGTATCATATACTGTGTAACATATCCACACACTGAGCTATACAATGCATATTGATCAAAAGTGTATCATATACTGTATAGCATATCCACACGCTCTACCACTGAGCTATACAATGCATATTGATCAATAGTGTATCATATACTGTATAACATATGCACACACTCTACCACTGAGCTATACAATGTATATTGGTCATTGGTGTATCATATACTGTATAACATATGCATACACTCTACCCCTGAGCTATACAATGCATATTGACCAATAGTGTATCATATACTGTATAACATATGCATACACTCTACTGCTGAGCTATACAATGCATATTGACCAATAGTGTATCATATACTGTATAACATATCCACACACTCTACCACTGAGCTATACAATGCATATTGACCAATAGTGTATCATATACTGTATAGCATATCCACACACTCTACCACTGAGCTATACAATGCATATTGATCAATAGTGTATCATATACTGTATAACATATGCACACACTCTACCACTGAGCTATACAATGCATATTGACCAATAGTGTATCATATACTGTATAACATATGCACACACTCTACCACTGAGCTATATGATGCATATTGATCAATAGTGTATCATATACTGTATAAAATATGCATACACTCTACCACTGAGCTATACAATGCATATTGACCAATAGTGTATCATATACTGTATAACATATGCACACACTCTACCACTGAGCTATACAATGCATATTGACCAATAGTGTATCATATACTGTATAACTTATCCACACACTCGACCACTGAGCTATACAATGCATATTGATCAATAGCGTATCATATACTGTATATCATATCCACACACTCTACCACTGAGCTATACAATGCATATTGATCAATAGTGTATCATATACTGTATAACATATGCACACACTCTACCACTGAGCTATACAATGCATATTGATCAATAGCGTATCATATACTGTATAGCATATCCACACACTCTACCACTGAGCTATACAATGCATATTGATCAATAGTGTATCATATACTGTATAACATATGCACACACTCTACCACTGAGCTATACAATGCATATTGACCAATAGTGTATCATATACTGTATAACATATGCACACACTCTACCACTGAGCTATACAATGCATATTGACCAATAGTGTATCATATACTGTATAACATATGCATACACTCTACCGCTGAGCTATACAATGCATATTGACCAGTAGTGTATCATATACTGTATAACATATCCACACACTCTACCGCTGAGCTATACAATGCATATTGATCAATAGTGTATCATATACTGTATAACATATGCACACACTCTACCACTGAGCTATACAATGTATATTGGTCAATAGTGTATCCTATACTGTATAACATATGCACACACTCTACCACTGAGCTATACAATGCATATTGACCAATAGTGTATCATATACTGTATAACCTATGCACACACTCTACCACTGAGCTATACAATGCATATTGACCAATAGTGTATCATATACTGTATAGCATATGCACACACTCTACCACTGAGCTATACAATGTATATTGATCAATAGTGTATCATATACTGTATAACATATGCACACACTCTACTCTGAGCTATACAATGTATATTGATCAATAGTGTATCATATACTGTATAACATATGCACACACTCTACTCTGAGCTATATAATGCCTATTGATCAATAGTGTATCATATACTGTATAACATGAGCACACACTCTACCACTGAGCTATACAATGTATATTGACCAATAGTGTATCATATACTGTATAACATATGCACACACTCTACCACTGAGCTATACAATGCATATTGATCAATAGCGTATCATATACTGTATAGCATATCCACACACTCTACCACTGAGCTATACAATGCATATTGATCAATAGTGTATCATATACTGTATAACATATGCACACACTCTACCACTGAGCTATACAATGCATATTAGTCAATAGCGTATCATATACTGTATAACATATGCACACACTCTACCACTGAGCTATACAATGTATATTGATCAATAGTGTATCATATACTGTATAACATATGCACACACTCTACTCTGAGCTATACAATGTATATTGATCAATAGTGTATCATATACTGTATAACATATGCACACACTCTACTCTGAGCTATATAATGCCTATTGATCAATAGTGTATCATATACTGTATAACATGAGCACACACTCTACCACTGAGCTATACAATGTATATTGACCAATAGTGTATCATATACTGTATAACATATCCACACACTCTACCCCTGAGCTATACAATGCATATTGACCAATAGTGTATCATATACTGTATAACATATGCATACACTCTACCCCTGAGCTATACAATGCATATTGACCAATAGTGTATCATATACTGTATAACATATGCATACACTCTACTGCTGAGCTATACAATGCATATTGACCAATAGTGTATCATATACTGTATAACATATGCACACACTCTACCACTGAGCTATACAATGTATATTGGTCAATGGTGTATCATATACTGTATAACATATGCATACACTCTACCCCTGAGCTATACAATGCATATTGACCAATAGTGTATCATATACTGTATAACATATGCATACACTCTACCCCTGAGCTATACAATGCATATTGACCAATAGTGTATCATATACTGTATAACATATGCATACACTCTACTGCTGAGCTATACAATGCATATTGACCAATAGTGTATCATATACCGTGTAACATATCCACACACTGAGCTATACAATGCATATTGATCAATAGTGTATCATATACTGTATAGCATATCCACACACTCTACCACTGAGCTATACAATGCATATTGATCAATAGTGTATCATATACTGTATAAAATATGCATACACTCTACCACTGAGCTATACAATGCATATTGACCAATAGTGTATCATATACTGTATAACATATGCACACACTCTACCACTGAGCTATACAATGCATATTGACCAATAGTGTATCATATACTGTATAACATATCCACACACTCGACCACTGAGCTATACAATGCATATTGATCAATAGCGTATCATATACTGTATATCATATCCACACACTCTACCACTGAGCTATACAATGCATATTGATCAATAGTGTATCATATACTGTATAACATATGCACACACTCTACCACTGAGCTATACAATGCATATTGATCAATAGCGTATCATATACTGTATAGCATATCCACACACTCTACCACTGAGCTATACAATGCATATTGATCAATAGTGTATCATATACTGTATAACATATGCACACACTCTACCACTGAGCTATACAATGCATATTGACCAATAGTGTATCATATACTGTATAACATATGCACACACTCTACCACTGAGCTATACAATGCATATTGACCAATAGTGTATCATATACTGTATAACATATGCATACACTCTACCGCTGAGCTATACAATGCATATTGACCAATAGTGTATCATATACTGTATAACATATCCACACACTCTACCGCTGAGCTATACAATGCATATTGATCAATAGTGTATCATATACTGTATAACATATGCACACACTCTACCACTGAGCTATACAATGTATATTGGTCAATAGTGTATCCTATACTGTATAACATATGCACACACTCTACCGCTGAGCTATACAATGCATATTGATCAATAGCGTATCATATACTGTATAGCATATCCACACACTCTACCACTGAGCTATACAATGCATATTGATCAATAGTGTATCATATACTGTATAACATATGCACACACTCTACCACTGAGCTATACAATGCATATTGACCAATAGTGTATCATATACTGTATAACATATGCATACACTCTACCGCTGAGCTATACAATGCATATTGACCAGTAGTGTATCATATACTGTATAACATATCCACACACTCTACCGCTGAGCTATACAATGCATATTGATCAATAGTGTATCATATACTGTATAACATATGCACACACTCTACCACTGAGCTATACAATGTATATTGGTCAATAGTGTATCCTATACTGTATAACATATGCACACACTCTACCACTGAGCTATACAATGCATATTGACCAATAGTGTATCATATACTGTATAACATATGCACACACTCTACCACTGAGCTATACAATGCATATTGACCAATAGTGTATCATATACTGTATAGCATATGCACACACTCTACCACTGAGCTATACAATGTATATTGATCAATAGTGTATCATATACTGTATAACATATGCACACACTCTACTCTGAGCTATACAATGTATATTGATCAATAGTGTATCATATACTGTATAACATATGCACACACTCTACTCTGAGCTATATAATGCCTATTGATCAATAGTGTATCATATACTGTATAACATGAGCACACACTCTACCACTGAGCTATACAATGTATATTGACCAATAGTGTATCATATACTGTATAACATATGCACACACTCTACCACTGAGCTATACAATGCATATTGATCAATAGCGTATCATATACTGTATAGCATATCCACACACTCTACCACTGAGCTATACAATGCATATTGATCAATAGTGTATCATATACTGTATAACATATGCACACACTCTACCACTGAGCTATACAATGCATATTAGTCAATAGCGTATCATATACTGTATAACATATACACACACTCTACCACTGAGCTATACAATGTATATTGATCAATAGTGTATCATATACTGTATAACATATGCACACACTCTACTCTGAGCTATACAATGTATATTGATCAATAGTGTATCATATACTGTATAACATATGCACACACTCTACTCTGAGCTATATAATGCCTATTGATCAATAGTGTATCATATACTGTATAACATGAGCACACACTCTACCACTGAGCTATACAATGTATATTGACCAATAGTGTATCATATACTGTATAACATATCCACACACTCTACCACTGAGCTATACAATGTATATTGATCAATAGTGTATCATATACTGTATAACATATGCACACACTCTACCACTGAGCTATACAATGTATATTGATCAATAGTGTATCATATACTGTATAGCATATGCTCACTCTACCACTGAGCTATACAATGCGTATTGGTCAATGGTGTATCATATACTGTATAACATATGCGCACTCTACTACTGAGCTATACAATGCATATTGATCAATAATGTATCATATACTGTATAACATATGCACACACTCTACCATTGAGCTATACAATGCATATTGATCAACAGTGTATCATATACTGTATAACATATGCACACATTGTACCACTGAGCTATACAATGCATATTGATCAATAGTGTATCATATACTGTATAGCATATCCACACACTCTACCACTGAGCTATACAATGTATATTGATCAATAGTGTATCATATACTGTATAACATATGCACACACTCTACCACTGAGCTATACAATGTATATTGATCAATAGTGTATCATATACTGTATAGCATACGCTCACTCTACCACTGAGCTATACAATGCGTATTGGTCAATGGTGTATCATATACTGTATAACATATGCGCACTCTACTACTGAGCTATACAATGCATATTGATCAATAGTGTATCATATACTGTATAACATATGCACACACTCTACCATTGAGCTATACAATGCATATTGATCTACAGTGTATCATATACTGTATAACATATGCACACATTCTACCACTGACCTATACAATGCATATTGATCAATAGTGTATCATATACTGTGTAACATATCCACACACTGAGCTATACAATGCATATTGGTCAATAGTGTATCATATACTGTATAGCATATCCACACACTCTACCACTGAGCTATACAATGCATATTGATCAATAGTGTATCATATACTGTATAACATATGCACACACTCTACCACTGAGCTATACAATGTATATTGGTCAATGGTGTATCATATACTGTATAACATATGCATACACTCTACCCCTGAGCTATACAATGCATATTGATCAATAGTGTATCATATACTGTATAACATATGCATACACTCTACTGCTGAGCTATACAATGCATATTGACCAATAGTGTATCATATACTGTATAACATATCCACACACTCTACCACTGAGCTATACAATGCATATTGACCAATAGTGTATCATATACTGTATAGCATATCCACACACTCTACCACTGAGCTATACAATGCATATTGATCAATAGTGTATCATATACTGTATAACATATGCACACACTCTACCACTGAGCTATACAATGCATATTGACCAATAGTGTATCATATACTGTATAACATATGCACACACTCTACCACTGAGCTACATGATGCATATTGATCAATAGTGTATCATATACTGTATAAAATATGCATACACTCTACCACTGAGCTATACAATGCATATTGACCAATAGTGTATCATATACTGTATAACATATGCACACACTCTACCACTGAGCTATACAATGCATATTGACCAATAGTGTATCATATACTGTATAACATATCCACACACTCGACCACTGAGCTATACAATGCATATTGATCAATAGCGTATCATATACTGTATATCATATCCACACACTCTACCACTGAGCTATACAATGCATATTGATCAATAGTGTATCATATACTGTATAACATATGCACACACTCTACCACTGAGCTATACAATGCATATTGATCAATAGCGTATCATATACTGTATAGCATATCCACACACTCTACCACTGAGCTATACAATGCATATTGATCACTAGTGTATCATATACTGTATAACATATGCACACACTCTACCACTGAGCTATACAATGTATATTGGTCAATGGTGTATCATATACTGTATAACATATGCATACACTCTACCCCTGAGCTATACAATGCATATTGATCAATAGTGTATCATATACTGTATAGCATATCCACACACTCTACCACTGAGCTATACAATGCATATTGATCAATAGTGTATCATATACTGTATAACATATGCACACACTCTACCACTGAGCTATACAATGCATATTGACCAATAGTGTATCATATACTGTATAACATATCCACACACTCGACCACTGAGCTATACAATGCATATTGATCAATAGCGTATCATATACTGTATATCATATCCACACACTCTACCACTGAGCTATACAATGCATATTGATCAATAGTGTATCATATACTGTATAACATATGCACACACTCTACCACTGAGCTATACAATGCATATTGATCAATAGCGTATCATATACTGTATAGCATATCCACACACTCTACCACTGAGCTATACAATGCATATTGATCAATAGTGTATCATATACTGTATAACATATGCACACACTCTACCACTGAGCTATACAATGCATATTGACCAATAGTGTATCATATACTGTATAACATATGCACACACTCTACCACTGAGCTATACAATGCATATTGACCAATAGTGTATCATATACTGTATAACATATGCATACACTCTACCGCTGAGCTATACAATGCATATTGACCAGTAGTGTATCATATACTGTATAACATATGCACACACTCTACCACTGAGCTATACAATGCATATTGATCAATAGTGTATCATATACTGTGTAACATATCCACACACTGAGCTATACAATGCATATTGATCAATAGTGTATCATATACTGTGTAACATATCCACACACTGAGCTATACAATGCATATTGATCAATAGTGTATCATATACTGTATAGCATATCCACACACTCTACCGCTGAGCTATACAATGCATATTGATCAATAGTGTATCATATACTGTATAACATATGCACACACTCTACCACTGAGCTATACAATGTATATTGGTCATTGGTGTATCATATACTGTATAACATATGCATACACTCTACCCCTGAGCTATACAATGCATATTGACCAATAGTGTATCATATACTGTATAACATATGCATACACTCTACTGCTGAGCTATACAATGCATATTGACCAATAGTGTATCATATACTGTATAACATATCCACACACTCTACCACTGAGCTATACAATGCATATTGACCAATAGTGTATCATATACTGTATAGCATATCCACACACTCTACCACTGAGCTATACAATGCATATTGATCAATAGTGTATCATATACTGTATAACATATGCACACACTCTACCACTGAGCTATACAATGCATATTGACCAATAGTGTATCATATACTGTATAACATATGCACACACTCTACCACTGAGCTATATGATGCATATTGATCAATAGTGTATCATATACTGTATAAAATATGCATACACTCTACCACTGAGCTATACAATGCATATTGACCAATAGTGTATCATATACTGTATAACATATGCACACCCTCTACCACTGAGCTATACAATGCATATTGACCAATAGTGTATCATATACTGTATAACATATCCACACACTCGACCACTGAGCTATACAATGCATATTGATCAATAGCGTATCATATACTGTATAACATATGCACACCCTCTACCACTGAGCTATACAATGCATATTGACCAATAGTGTATCATATACTGTATAACATATCCACACACTCGACCACTGAGCTATACAATGCATATTGATCAATAGCGTATCATATACTGTATAACATATGCATACACTCTACCCCTGAGCTATACAAAGCATATTGACCAATAGTGTATCATATACTGTATAACATATGCACACACTCTACCACTGAGCTATACAATGCATATTGACCAATAGTGTATCATATACTGTATAACATATCCACACACTCGACCACTGAGCTATACAATGCATATTGATCAATAGCGTATCATATACTGTATATCATATCCACACACTCTACCACTGAGCTATACAATGCATATTGATCAATAGTGTATCATATACTGTATAACATATGCACACACTCTACCACTGAGCTATACAATGCATATTGATCAATAGCGTATCATATACTGTATAGCATATCCACACACTCTACCACTGAGCTATACAATGCATATTGATCAATAGTGTATCATATACTGTATAACATATGCACACACTCTACCACTGAGCTATACAATGCATAGTGACCAATAGTGTATCATATACTGTATAACATATGCACACACTCTACCACTGAGCTATACAATGCATATTGATCAATAGTGTATCATATACTGTGTAACATATCCACACACTGAGCTATACAATGCATATTGATCAAAAGTGTATCATATACTGTATAGCATATCCACACGCTCTACCACTGAGCTATACAATGCATATTGATCAATAGTGTATCATATACTGTATAACATATGCACACACTCTACCACTGAGCTATACAATGTATATTGGTCATTGGTGTATCATATACTGTATAACATATGCATACACTCTACCCCTGAGCTATACAATGCATATTGACCAATAGTGTATCATATACTGTATAACATATGCATACACTCTACTGCTGAGCTATACAATGCATATTGACCAATAGTGTATCATATACTGTATAACATATCCACACACTCTACCACTGAGCTATACAATGCATATTGACCAATAGTGTATCATATACTGTATAGCATATCCACACACTCTACCACTGAGCTATACAATGCATATTGATCAATAGTGTATCATATACTGTATAACATATGCACACACTCTACCACTGAGCTATACAATGCATATTGACCAATAGTGTATCATATACTGTATAACATATGCACACACTCTACCACTGAGCTATATGATGCATATTGATCAATAGTGTATCATATACTGTATAAAATATGCATACACTCTACCACTGAGCTATACAATGCATATTGACCAATAGTGTATCATATACTGTATAACATATGCACACACTCTACCACTGAGCTATACAATGCATATTGACCAATAGTGTATCATATACTGTATAACATATCCACACACTCGACCACTGAGCTATACAATGCATATTGATCAATAGCGTATCATATACTGTATATCATATCCACACACTCTACCACTGAGCTATACAATGCATATTGATCAATAGTGTATCATATACTGTATAACATATGCACACACTCTACCACTGAGCTATACAATGCATATTGATCAATAGCGTATCATATACTGTATAGCATATCCACACACTCTACCACTGAGCTATACAATGCATATTGATCAATAGTGTATCATATACTGTATAACATATGCACACACTCTACCACTGAGCTATACAATGCATATTGACCAATAGTGTATCATATACTGTATAACATATGCACACACTCTACCACTGAGCTATACAATGCATATTGACCAATAGTGTATCATATACTGTATAACATATGCATACACTCTACCGCTGAGCTATACAATGCATATTGACCAGTAGTGTATCATATACTGTATAACATATCCACACACTCTACCGCTGAGCTATACAATGCATATTGATCAATAGTGTATCATATACTGTATAACATATGCACACACTCTACCACTGAGCTATACAATGTATATTGGTCAATAGTGTATCCTATACTGTATAACATATGCACACACTCTACCACTGAGCTATACAATGCATATTGACCAATAGTGTATCATATACTGTATAACATATGCACACACTCTACCACTGAGCTATACAATGCATATTGACCAATAGTGTATCATATACTGTATAGCATATGCACACACTCTACCACTGAGCTATACAATGTATATTGATCAATAGTGTATCATATACTGTATAACATATGCACACACTCTACTCTGAGCTATACAATGTATATTGATCAATAGTGTATCATATACTGTATAACATATGCACACACTCTACTCTGAGCTATATAATGCCTATTGATCAATAGTGTATCATATACTGTATAACATGAGCACACACTCTACCACTGAGCTATACAATGTATATTGACCAATAGTGTATCATATACTGTATAACATATGCACACACTCTACCACTGAGCTATACAATGCATATTGATCAATAGCGTATCATATACTGTATAGCATATCCACACACTCTACCACTGAGCTATACAATGCATATTGATCAATTGTGTATCATATACTGTATAACATATGCACACACTCTACCACTGAGCTATACAATGCATATTAGTCAATAGCGTATCATATACTGTATAACATATGCACACACTCTACCACTGAGCTATACAATGTATATTGAACAATAGTGTATCATATACTGTATAACATATGCACACACTCTACTCTGAGCTATACAATGTATATTGATCAATAGTGTATCATATACTGTATAACATATGCACACACTCTACTCTGAGCTATATAATGCCTATTGATCAATAGTGTATCATATACTGTATAACATGAGCACACACTCTACCACTGAGCTATACAATGTATATTGACCAATAGTGTATCATATACTGTATAACATATCCACACACTCTACCCCTGAGCTATACAATGCATATTGACCAATAGTGTATCATATACTGTATAACATATGCATACACTCTACCCCTGAGCTATACAATGCATATTGACCAATAGTGTATCATACACTGTATAACATATGCATACACTCTACTGCTGAGCTATACAATGCATATTGACCAATAGTGTATCATATACTGTATAACATATGCACACACTCTACCACTGAGCTATACAATGTATATTGGTCAATGGTGTATCATATACTGTATAACATATGCATACACTCTACCCCTGAGCTATACAATGCATATTGACCAATAGTGTATCATATACTGTATAACATATGCATACACTCTACCACTGAGCTATACAATGCATATTGACCAATAGTGTATCATATACTGTATAACATATGCATGCACTCTACTGCTGAGCTATACAATGCATATTGACCAATAGTGTATCATATACTGTGTAACATATCCACACACTGAGCTATACAATGCATATTGATCAATAGTGTATCATATACTGTATAGCATATCCACACACTCTACCACTGAGCTATACAATGCATATTGATCAATAGTGTATCATATACTGTATAAAATATGCATACACTCTACCACTGAGCTATACAATGCATATTGACCAATAGTGTATCATATACTGTATAACATATGCACACACTCTACCACTGAGCTATACAATGCATATTGACCAATAGTGTATCATATACTGTATAACATATCCACACACTCGACCACTGAGCTATACAATGCATATTGATCAATAGCGTATCATATACTGTATATCATATCCACACACTCTACCACTGAGCTATACAATGCATATTGATCAATAGTGTATCATATACTGTATAACATATGCACACACTCTACCACTGAGCTATACAATGCATATTGATCAATAGCGTATCATATACTGTATAGCATATCCACACACTCTACCACTGAGCTATACAATGCATATTGATCAATAGTGTATCATATACTGTATAACATATGCACACACTCTACCACTGAGCTATACAATGCATATTGACCAATAGTGTATCATATACTGTATAACATATGCACACACTCTACCACTGAGCTATACAATGCATATTGACCAATAGTGTATCATATACTGTATAACATATGCATACACTCTACCGCTGAGCTATACAATGCATATTGACCAATAGTGTATCATATACTGTATAACATATCCACACACTCTACCGCTGAGCTATACAATGCATATTGATCAATAGTGTATCATATACTGTATAACATATGCACACACTCTACCACTGAGCTATACAATGTATATTGGTCAATAGTGTATCCTATACTGTATAACATATGCACACACTCTACCGCTGAGCTATACAATGCATATTGACCAATAGTGTATCATATACTGTATAACATATGCACACACTCTACCACTGAGCTATACAATGCATATTGATCAATAGCGTATCATATACTGTATAGCATATCCAAACACTCTACAACTGAGCTATACAATGCATATTGATCAATAGTGTATCATATACTGTATAACATATGCACACACTCTACCACTGAGCTATACAATGCATATTGACCAATAGTGTATCATATACTGTATAACATATGCACACACTCTACCACTGAGCTATATGATGCATATTGATCAATAGTGTATCATATACTGTATAAAATATGCATACACTCTACCACTGAGCTATACAATGCATATTGACCAATAGTGTATCATATACTGTATAACATATGCACACACTCTACCACTGAGCTATACAATGCATATTGACCAATAGTGTATCATATACTGTATAACATATCCACACACTCTACCACTGAGCTATACAATGAAATATTGATCAATAGCGTATCATATACTGTATATCATATCCACACACTCTACCACTGAGCTATACAATGCATATTGATCAATAGTGTATCATATACTGTATAACATATGCACACACTCTACCACTGAGCTATACAATGCATATTGATCAATAGCGTATCATATACTGTATAGCATATCCACACACTCTACCACTGAGCTATACAATGCATATTGATCAATAGTGTATCATATACTGTATAACATATGCACACACTCTACCACTGAGCTATACAATGCAGATTGACCAATAGTGTATCATATACTGTATAACATATGCACACACTCTACCACTGAGCTATATGATGCATATTGATCAATAGTGTATCATATACTGTATAAAATATGCATACACTCTACCACTGAGCTATACAATGCATATTGACCAATAGTGTATCATATACTGTATAACATATGCACACACTCTACCACTGAGCTATACAATGCATATTGACCAATAGTGTATCATATACTGTATAACATATCCACACACTCTACCACTGAGCTATACAATGCATATTGATCAATAGCGTATCATATACTGTATATCATATCCACACACTCTTCCACTGAGCTATACAATGCATATTAGTCAATAGCGTATCATATACTGTGTAACATATGCACACACTCTACCACTGAGCTATACAATGTATATTGATCAATAGTGTATCATATACTGTATAACATATGCACACACTCTACTCTGAGCTATACAATGTATATTGATCAATAGTGTATCATATACTGTATAACATATGCACACACTCTACTCTGAGCTATATAATGCCTATTGATCAATAGTGTATCATATACTGTATAACATGAGCACACACTCTACCACTGAGCTATACAATGTATATTGACCAATAGTGTATCATATACTGTATAACATATCCACACACTCTACCACTGAGCTATACAATGTATATTGATCAATAGTGTATCATATACTGTATAACATATGCACACACTCTACCACTGAGCTATACAATGTATATTGATCAATAGTGTATCATATACTGTATAGCATATGCTCACTCTACCACTGAGCTATACAATGCGTATTGGTCAATGGTGTATCATCTACTGTATAACATATGCGCACTCTACTACTGAGCTATACAATGCAGATTGACCAATAGTGTATCATATACTGTATAACATATGCATACACTCTACCGCTGAGCTATACAATGCATTTTGACCAATAGTGTATCATATACTGTATAACATATGCACACACTCTACCACTGAGCTATACAATGCATATTGACCAATAGTGTATCATATACTGTATAACATATGCATACACTCTACCGCTGAGCTATACAATGCATATTGACCAATAGTGTATCATATACTGTATAACATATCCACACACTCTACCGCTGAGCTATACAATGCATATTGATCAATAGTGTATCATATACTGTATAACATATGCACACACTCTACCACTGAGCTATACAATGTATATTGGTCAATAGTGTATCCTATACTGTATAACATATGCACACACTCTACCACTGAGCTATACAATGCATATTGACCAATAGTGTATCATATACTGTATAACATATGCACACACTCTACCACTGAGCTATACAATGCATATTGATCAATAGCGTATCATATACTGTATAGCATATCCACACACTCTACCACTGAGCTATACAATGCATATTGATCAATAGTGTATCATATACTGTATAACATATGCACACACTCTACCACTGAGCTATACAATGCATATTGACCAATAGTGTATCATATACTGTATAACATATGCACACACTCTACCACTGAGCTATATGATGCATATTGATCAATAGTGTATCATATACTGTATAAAATATGCATACACTCTACCACTGAGCTATACAAAGCATATTGACCAATAGTGTATCATATACTGTGTAACATATGCACACACTCTACCACTGAGCTATACAATGCATATTGACCAATAGTGTATCATATACTGTATAACATATCCACACACTCTACCACTGAGCTATACAATGCATATTGATCAATAGCGTATCATATACTGTATATCATATCCACACACTCTACCACTGAGCTATACAATGCATATTGATCAATAGTGTATCATATACTGTATAACATATGCACACACTCTACCACTGAGCTATACAATGCATATTGATCAATAGCGTATCATATACTGTATAGCATATCCACACACTCTACCACTGAGCTATACAATGCATATTGATCAATAGTGTATCATATACTGTATAACATATGCACACACTCTACCACTGAGCTATACAATGCATATTGACCAATAGTGTATCATATACTGTATAACATATGCACACACTCTACCACTGAGCTATACAATGCATATTGACCAATAATGTATCATATACTGTATAACATATGCATACACTCTACCGCTGAGCTATACAATGCATATTGACCAATAGTGTATCATATACTGTATAACATATCCACACACTCTACCGCTGAGCTATACAATGCATATTGATCAATAGTGTATCATATACTGTATAACATATGCACACACTCTACCACTGAGCTATACAATGTATATTGGTCAATAGTGTATCCTATACTGTATAACATATGCACACACTCTACCGCTGAGCTATAAAATGCATATTGACCAATAGTGTATCATATACTGTATAACATATGCACACACTCTACCACTGAGCTATACAATGCATATTGATCAATAGCGTATCATATACTGTATAGCATATCCACACACTCTACCACTGAGCTATACAATGCATATTGATCAATAGTGTATCATATACTGTATAACATATGCACACACTCTACCACTGAGCTATACAATGCATATTGACCAATAGTGTATCATATACTGTATAACATATGCACACACTCTACCACTGAGCTATATGATGCATATTGATCAATAGTGTATCATATACTGTATAAAATATGCATACACTCTACCACTGAGCTATACAATGCATATTGACCAATAGTGTATCATATACTGTATAACATATGCACACACTCTACCACTGAGCTATACAATGCATATTGACCAATAGTGTATCATATACTGTATAACATATCCACACACTCTACCACTGAGCTATACAATGCATATTGATCAATAGTGTATCATATACTGTATAACATATGCACACACTCTACCACTGAGCTATACAGTGCATATTGATCAATAGCGTATCATATACTGTATAGCATATCCACACACTCTACCACTGAGCTATACAATGCATATTGATCAATAGTGTATCATATACTGTATAACATATGCACACACTCTACCACTGAGCTATACAATGCATATTGACCAATAGTGTATCATATACTGTATAACATATCCACACACTCTACCACTGAGCTATATGATGCATATTGATCAATAGTGTATCATATACTGTATAAAATATGCATACACTCTACCACTGAGCTATACAATGCATATTGACCAATAGTGTATCATATACTGTATAACATATGCACACACTCTACCACTGAGCTATACAATGCATATTGACCAATAGTGTATCATATACTGTATAACATATCCACACACTCTACCACTGAGCTATACAATGCATATTGATCAATAGCGTATCATATACTGTATATCATATCCACACACTCTACCACTGAGCTATACAATGCATATTAGTCAATAGCGTATCATATACTGTATAACATATGCACACACTCTACCACTGAGCTATACAATGTATATTGATCAATAGTGTATCATATACTGTATAACATATGCACACACTCTACTCTGAGCTATACAATGTATATTGATCAATAGTGTATCATATACTGTATAACATATGCACACACTCTACTCTGAGCTATATAATGCCTATTGATCAATAGTGTATCATATACTGTATAACATGAGCACACACTCTACCACTGAGCTATACAATGTATATTGACCAATAGTGTATCATATACTGTATAACATATCCACACACTCTACCACTGAGCTATACAATGTATATTGATCAATAGTGTATCATATACTGTATAACATATGCACACACTCTACCACTGAGCTATATAATGCATATTGATCAATAGTGTATCATATACTGTATAACATATGCACACACTCTACCACTGAGCTATACAATGCATATTGATCAATAGTGTATCATATACTGTATAACATATGCACACACTCTACCACTGAGCTATACAATGCATATTGATCAATAGTGTATAATATACTGTATAACATATGCATACACTCTACCACTGAGCTATACAATGTATATTGATCAATAGTGTATCATATACTGTATAACATATGCACACACTCTACTCTGAGCTATACAATGTATATTGATCAATAGTGTATCATATACTGTATAACATATGCACACACTCTACTCTGAGCTATATAATGCCTATTGATCAATAGTGTATCATATACTGTATAACATGAGCACACACTCTACCACTGAGCTATACAATGTATATTGACCAATAGTGTATCATATACTGTATAACATATCCACACACTCTACCACTGAGCTATACAATGTATATTGATCAATAGTGTATCATATACTGTATAACATATGCACACACTCTACCACTGAGCTATATAATGCATATTGATCAATAGTGTATCATATACTGTATAACATATGCACACACTCTACCACTGAGCTATACAATGCATATTGATCAATAGTGTATCATATACTGTATAACATATGCACACACTCTACCACTGAGCTATACAATGCATATTGATCAATAGTGTATAATATACTGTATAACATATGCATACACTCTACCACTGAGCTATACAATGCATATTGACCAATAGTGTATCATATACTGTATAACATATGCACACACTCTACCACTGAGCTATACAATGTATATTGACCAATAGTGTATCATATACTGTATAACATATGCACACACTCTACCACTCTATAAAACGTGATGCTTTTTCGTGTTTTCTTTAACATCTATTTTGCATTTTTGGTTCAACTGCTATATTGCCGTCAAGGTCAATTCTTTTCACGCGGACAATTGTATTATTTTCGTAGGAAGATCCTTGACATTTTCTCTCTCCGTTTTGTCAGACAAAGACAGTACAATATTTCATCTTTACATTGGTACAAGTGTCGAAAGGAACCAGTATCATCGTATTCAATGTTTTGATGGATGGCTTCTGGTGGAACTAACCTGTGTTTCATGTACACACACTCGCACACTCACACACTTCTATGAAATAATTGTTATTAGCTATTACTTCTAGCTATTTAGCTAGTACTTGCTATAAGTTCACATTTACATTTAAACCCTATTATAGTTGTGTTATTCATTTTTCAATTTATTTGATAATCACAAAACATTTTCTTCTTGATATGAAGTTTGAAACTCACAGTTGTTTGACAAAGTTTGAAAACTGTTAGTTTTTTTGTTTTTTCTCTTAATTTATTTTAACTAAACAAAACACTTTCACAATATGTCTTTTGAGAGTTAGAATGGCAAATGTTTTATGTTAAATACAATTCAATGTTCTGTCCAAAGACTTTTTATTATCCGGCAATGCAATGTAATACAGCTAGATTTTACATAAATCAATCATATTGCTGATAGGGCAAGATGTCTCATGGTGATACATTTTCTTAAAATATTTCAACAGATTCTAACAGATTCACTTTTATTTGTTACATTATAATCTTTCCTATAATAAGAGCTCTGTCTGTCTGTCTGTCCGAAGCAATGCTAAGAGGATAAGAAAAAATATTGCACCGCACAGGACTCAAGGAACTCGTACTAGCCAAGCATGCTAACGTCTGCACCATTCCACCACATTTCCATATATAAGAACAGTTGTATGTAGCCATTATATATACCTGATGGTCTCTCACAGTGCACCGGACTACCAGAGTACTGGCGTGTAATACTAACCTAACCACTCTATACATAAATGTATTTAGTCTGGGAACTCTTTTAAGTTTTACTATTTTATTTATGATAAATATTAACTTCACTTACATTTTATTAGTTGTGTATTTCAGAAACAAACGTGATTGAGGGGGGCTGCTTGCTCCAACCCAGCGGACTAATGTGAACTTACACCGGTAAAAGGACAACGTTGTGATCCGCTGAACTGGGGCAGCAGCAATGGTAGCTGTGTTGAGTTCATCTACAGTTGTTGCAAGGGAAACTAACAATCTTTAGTAAGTTCCTCTAGTTTTGGTGTACTTACTTTCAGGAAACATGTGTAATAGAAAATAAGGCTTTACTTTCATCTTATGTGTGTAGTTTACTGTTGGAATATGGGCCATGCACAGGAATTTTTTGTGGAAGATGTGAACATTTCATATATGGTAGATGTTGTGGCAATCACGATGAGTTTGATTAAGTTCTAAGGCTACATCAGTGGCTTTAGAATGTTCTAGAATGAAAATGATAAACATAGTGATGATCTATTTAGGTTTTTGTAGCTGTTTATAGTTTTCGTGTTTCAACGACAGACTAAGGTCAAGCTACTGAAATATTAATCGTGTTAAAATAACTTGACCTTTGATGTAAAATTGTCTTTAGCACTGCATAAGCTTGACCTATCCTGCTCAGTATAAGCAATGATTAACACCAAATCAGTTACTGTAACTGCCATGACAGAGCAAGGTCAAAGCTAATAACTCAGATTACAAAAAATTGGAGTTGTTCTCCTATTGGTCCCTTGTTTTGTATATAAAATAAGTTGATGTACTTTTCTAGTCGTGCTCTCACTACTTTTCTATGTTAAAACTATTTCTTGGGTTTATGTTGAATCCAGGGTTCTCCACAGCTGAGGCTAAGGGGCATTCTGCCATATCCGATCAAGCCGGGATGAACCCTGGTTGGATCAGTATTTTACTCGGGCTTTCTCCTTGGCCTGTAAGCTTTACTTATCATTCCTGTCAAAAATTTCTGTGGTTCACATTTACATAGGACTCTTTGGTACCACGTATTAAAGTTATTTGAAATGAGTTTAAAATAAAATTATTTATTTTGAATAAATTCAAGGTTCCTAATGTACTTAGTGAATTTTTACTAATTCAAAGTGACTAAAAATTATCTCATTTTATTTTAATAAAATTTTAAAGTTTTGTAAACCTGCAGTTGAAAGCTGTAGTAATTCTGTGAAATGTTGCCTATGGTATGCCACATTGACTCAATGGGTAGACAACTCCATGAGTGAAACTAAGTGAATGGTACATATGTAAAGTTAAACCTACTGAAGACACAAATAGTGTGTATCCAGCTGTTTTGTAGGATTGAATGACTCTGTAATGAAGTTATCTTAGAGTTTCTCATAAATGCTATACCTAATAACAAATAAAATATTTCCTTATAAAATACAAGGTGAGTAGAATTAGAGTATAATGAGTTGGTATTGGAGCTTCACTATATCCAAAGATCCCCAGATGGTTTCTTATCGCACATAGACGATTCTATATTGCACTTAGACAATTCCATGTTACACATAGACGATTCCATATTGCACATATACGATTCCATATTGCACATAGATGATTCCATATTGCAAATAGACGATTCCATATTGCACTTAGACGGTTCCATGTTACACATAGCCGTATTTATATCGCACATAGACGATTCCATGTTGCACACAGACGATTCCATATTGCACATAGATGATTCTATATTGCACATAGACAATTCCATATTGCTCATAGACGATTCCATATTGCACTTAGACGGTTCCATGTTACACATAGCCATATTTATATTGCACATAGACGATTCCATGTTGTACACAGACGATTCCATATTGCACATAGATGATTCTATATTGCACAGAGATGATTCCATATTGCACATAGACAATTCCATATTGCACTTAGACGGTTCCATATTGCACACAGACGATTCCATATTGAAAATGGAGGATTCCATATTGCACTTAGACGGTTCCATGTTACACATAGCCATATTTATATTGCACATAGACAATTCCATATTGCTCATAGACGATTCCATATTGCACATAGATGATTCTATATTGCACAGAGACGATTCCATATTGCACATAGACAATTCCATATTGCACTTAGACGGTTCCATATTGCACACAGACGATTCCATATTGAAAATAGACGATTCCATATTGCACATAGACGATTCCATATTGCACTTAGACGGTTCCATATTGCACACAGAAGATTCCATCTTGCACATCGATGACTTCATGTTGCACGTACACAATTCGCGATGTATCGCCATACTATGTATAAAAGGGTAGATGTTTGTTACTAAATTTTGCATACTTTAACTTGAAAAGAAACACTTTTGTGTTCTAAATAATTAGAAACGTTTATTTTATGAATGCTTGTGAGTGTGTGTGCGTGTGTGTGAGTGGGTGTGAGTGCGTGTGTCTGTGTGTGTCTTGTACGTGTGTGTGTGTGGGTGTGTCTGTGTGTGTGTGTGCGTGCGTGCGTGCGTGCGAACTTGTAAATGCATGCAATTGGGGACTCACACCAGAATTTAACAGACAAATTGGGGACGTTCGGAAATTGGGGACGTCCCCAATCTTTTAAACCCTTTTTTCTTATAAAAAACTAAAAAATATATAGTTTAATCCAACTCCCGACAAAATCTGAGCACTGTCCCCAATTACCTGCATTTGTACGAGAACATCTGTGAGTGTGGGTGTGTGTAAAAATATGTAAGACCCCATTAAGTTTGTTACATTCTTACACACATTTGACCTGTTTCCATTTGTTAGTAGGCAAATATTTTCGGAGTTTTCTTCTCATAGAAACTTTTTACCTAACAATTGGGGACATTATATCTTATTGGGGAGCTAATTTCTACCTTGTAAAAACTCACAATATTTGCGAGTTGCTACAAGAATGAAATTACAAGAGATGAAAACTCACAATATTTGTGAGTGAAAAGTCACAATATTTGTGAGTTTTTTTTAAATGTAGCTTCAGAAGCAAATTGAGCGTTTATACTATTTTTGAACTTATGTTTAGCTAAAGGCTATATTTGCTCTTCTGCATTACAAATGTATTTTGTAGTTTAGCATTTGCAGAGTTTTTTTTTACAATATAATGTATTTGGTCAGCAGTTATACACGCTCAGAAGACATTTGAAAGTGTGTCTCGTTTGCTTCCTTCAATAGTTCAGGCCTTTAATAATCCTTGAGAGCTCTTGTACTTTTTTCAAATATTCTCACATATGCATCCTTCTTTACTTACTAGCTTTTATTTTTAGTATGGTTGTAGTTTATACGCAATTAAAAAAAATTGCGCTTTATTGTTCAAAAGATTTGTTTGAATTCATTACGTACACTTCTTACATAAGTTATAGCTGCATAAAATCTCAGGTTAATTTCACATAGTCTTAAGCATAAGATCTCTGTACATGTACTTTATTGACTTCAAATCTTGATCCATTGTATGTCTTTGCAAGAACTTTACTACATCATCCTTCCTTGATATTTTTAGACTGAATAAAATATTAAAATAAAACATGTAGCCTCCAATGCTTTCTCTAACTCGTTTACATTTTTCCTATATCTATGAATAATAATGGTCAAAATTCTGATTTAAAATATATTTTAAAAGTTAATTTGAATGTCTGATAATTTTGGTTCAAAACATTTAAAACAAACATTATTAAACCAATTTCAAGTGTCTCTGCAAATTTGTAATCTGAGATCTGTATGTTGTTAGAATTCAATGAAATTTTCTGTTTTTTCTTTCTCAGACCAACGGTCCATCATTGAACTTTTTTACTATGTAGTATTCTTTCATCAGCTCCACTAAAAAACTTTCGTTGCTGTTTGACAAGGTAGTATATCTTTAGAGAATGAAACAGCTAGATGTAAAATTCTGCCATACATTTATCGCTCCTCATTGAAAATACTTATAGTTGTTTTAGAAAATATATATATTTCATCAAGTTTATATTGAGTATGTTAACAATACCAATCTTTTATCTAAAGCTTGATTGTAATTTAACTCCTATGTCCCTAGGCTTGCTTTTCATGTATGGCTTGAAAACAATGGAATTATACAAGTTTCTAGTTTAATCAATTGCGGTTATCAATGTGTAAAACTAAGCAGCAGTGTCAACATTTAATGAATATATTTAATTCTTTTTGGCTTTTGGATTTTTGAAAAAGTGCTTGTCATCACCTCACCTGTTCTTTTTACTTTTGTTTATAATAGTTAACTCATGCTGACGCAATGTAAATATGTTGATAACTGGCATTGCTAGCAGTATAAAATGAGATATGGCAACAAAATTAATTCAGTAACGTAATTAAATTTGTTGTCCGTTTATGTCAATCGCTAATGGCCTAACGCTGAGTTATCCTTTGTACATCATACATGTGTATCATCATTAATAGTTCCTAAAAGTAAATTAAAAAAGTGTCATAATATGTATATTTATTACTCAACAAAGATTTCATAGGCAACTATAGAACTTTTGAACTGAGTTTGAAGTAGAAATGAAGTCATGCATAACTTTTAATAGCATAATTGTGAAAGTGTGCACATGAGATTGCACATGAAATTGTCCACCAAGCACATAAAATTGGCAAAAAATTAGGTATACAAAAAGGCAAAGTGTTTTTGCATACTCGCAAACAATAAAAATATTTTTTGGGGTGTTAAATGGGTGTGAAATACTGACCGCAAATAATCGTCAACATGAATGATTTTTTTAATGTTTATTTTTACTTCGTTCATGGGAATGCAACAGATTAAAATTTTTTTAAAATTTTATTGTAGTATTCATCATATATAATTTTAGCTGGATTTCAGTAGTGTATATATGTAAGAGCCTAATACGGTTCAGTGAATGCATGAAACTTTGTTTGTTATACGATACAAAGCCAAATGCGCTTAGCTAACGTCTCAGCAAATAAGCAATGCATACTGAAAATCTATATATAAATATCAGTGTCTTTTTGTCTTTTATTGTATGTTCATTTATAATAAGTATGCATTGTTTTAACATAACAATGCATAACTTACATGACTCTCTCATAAGCTTGATTGATATGATAAGCAAGAATATTACAATCAGTAGAGAGCTGTAGTAGAACTGAAACAGGCACAGTATAAATTACACGAATATATAAAAAGTACACAGAAATAAATGCAGTACGCAGAAATAAAAAAAAACACCTTCATTTGAAACCGTCATTTTTATTACCCGTGCAAAATCGGGCAATCTGCTTGTTTTATATAAAGCAAGAGAGGCTGCTACCTATTTGTTAAAATTCACAACAATAAAAAATCTAAAGAAGTTAGACCAATATAAAGAAAAACATTTTTTATAATTAAAACACAAAATAAAATCAAAACTTTTGTTGATCACCAAAAAATACCAAATAGTAGATCCCTGGTCAAAGATTTTCAAAATCGCACTGGCAAAACTGCTAGCAATTTCTTGTTAACTGTTTTTTTAATTATTCTTGACAAAGTTATTACTTGCGCTGTTTTAATTAAAAAAGTTTACAGGTAAACGTTTGTTATTTTGCTATTTTTAATTTTGTTCCAAAAACTTTGCAATTATTTTTTATAGATTGCATTGTAACAAACTAATTTTAGATATCAATAGCGATAGGGCAATAAATTAATTATGGTGCTGTTGTTATCGTGATTCCTAATTTGAAGTAAACAGTTTTATGAGAATTATTCTATAGCGGGCCATTGACTACTTCTGTTGGAAAGCTTACCTACAGTTTTAATGTTTGAAAAACTGACTCATTTAACTTTTTGTTGGTCATAGTTGCTTGTTTTTCTAATAGTTACTTTAAAAAACTCTCACAGCATTGGTAAAATTTTCGTGCTATTTGAGATTTGTTTGCCAACATATTATCGCTTCTCAACCTTTGCCTGTCATACCTTGAGCCTGTAGTGTCTTGCTTATGATTATGTAACATTGCAGAACCACAAGTTAAATATAGAGAACAAAGAAACTTATTCAGTACTGCTGGTCATCTGTAATAACAAGATTATAACATTGGATGCTTTACACACCAAATCAAAGACAAATAAGATGTTTACTTCCATAAAATTTGTGCTATACAATTTACAAATATTCAATGAGTTTATTATTTTCCATTTACTCCGTTCTATAATATTCTATTGGCACAAGGATTTATTGTTAATTAAAAACCAAGCAGATGCAGTGAGTGAGACATGTTTTTAATAAAATAGTAGCTTGTAAATTTCACAGACACTGCAAATAATTTGTCAATAATTTACCTAGGCGCGAGATTTTGAACTTCATTTGCAATATCACCCAGTTAGCCTCAAACAGAACAAATTGTATTTGTTTTGTATTAATGATACTCATGTTCACATTCACTTTAAATCGTATTGTTTTTACTATGCCAATCTTTTTAAGAAAATGCCTACTTATTTGCCAATATAAGTAGCTTTCAAAATGCATCAAATTACTGCTCAGGCGCCAAAGAGTAATGTTATATGTTTTAAATAGAGAAAATAAAGTGAACCACCTGTAATAATCAAGCCGAATCATATTTTCAAAATATTACATCTGAATTGATGTTGCACACAAAGATCACTGTTAACATAAACTATACAGACATAGATCAATGTTGTCAAATATTTCCCATGGAAACATCCTATTTGACATTCGCAAGAATTTTTTATAGATTGCAGTGTAGCAAACTAATTTTAGATATCAATAGTGCAATAATTTACTTATTGTTCTATTGTTATTGTGATTGCTAATTTGAACTAATCAGTTTTATTAGAATTATTTTATAACTGGTCATTGACAACTTCGGTTGTAAATTTTATCTACAGTTTCAATGTTTGGAAAACCCATCTAATTGTACTTTGTGTTACTGATAGTTGCTCTTTTTTCCATAATTACTTTGAAAAAGTCTCACGGCATTAGTGAATATTTGATGCTGTTTGCGATTTGTCTGACCCAACATGTTATCGCTTCTCAATCTTTGCCTGTCATACCTTGAGCCTGTAGTGTCTTGCTTATGATTATGTAATATCGAAGAATCAGGAGTTAAATCTGGAGAACAAAGAAACTTATTCAGTACTGATGGTCATATACAATAATAAGATTATAACGTTTGATGCTTTATACACCAATCAAAGACAAATCAAATGTTTACTCTCATAAAGTTTGCTCTTGCTAGCATATACAATTTACAAATATTTGATGAATTTAGTATTTTCTATCTACTTTGCTCTACAGTATTCTATTCTGTGCAAAGCTTTATGGTTAGCTAAAATGCAAGCAGACTCAGCAAGTGAGACATGTTGTAAATGCTATGGTGGCTTCAAAATCCCCAGACACTGCAAATAGTTTTTAAGAATCTACCCAGGTGCCAGGTTTTAAACTTTATTTGCAACATCACCTAGCTAGCCTCAAACAGGAAATATTACATTTGTTTTGGATTAATGATAGTCGTGCTCACGTTCATTTCAGATCACATGATTTTCACTAAGCCCATCTTTTAAGGAAATGCGTACATATTTGCCTATCTAAACAGCTTTCGCAGTGCATCAAATCACTGCATAGTTTCTGAAGAGTTATCACATGCATCTTAAATAGAAAAATTAAAATGAACAAAAGCTAACAATCAAGACAAATCATATTTTTAAAATATTTCATCTAAATTGATGTTGTTCCCATAGACTACTATTATCATACGCTATACTGACATAGGGCAATATTGTCAAATGATTTATTTGATAACATTATGAAAAACAAAACGTAATATGGAACACAAATTAATTCTTTAATTGGACTCTCGAATTTACAAAGAGTTGAACAGTTACATTTTAAAACAAATATGAAGGGTATTTCTTATAAAACCTTTTTCAATTTCTCAAGAGAAATTTAGTATTTTGACAATTTTAATGCAATTTAACCATGAGCAACTTATACCAGAAGAAAATTATGATAGTCAATAGAATTATATCACCCTAACTATAGAAGGTTTGAAGTCATGTATTTACTGATTTGCTTTAGTTTTTAATTTAAATTGCAATTGGAAAAAATCTTTTAAACCCAAAATGCATGATTCTCAAAGTTGATTGCTGGAATATCACACTTTCAAAGTTTTTTTCTTTTGCATCACATTAGATAGTTCGGTTGATGTACCGGCTTGCACAGCAAGAACTTTAATAGTGAGTGATTATTGCAAAGTTGTTTTCTAGTGTCGTTGTTTTTGTAATAATTTTTGTTTAATATCCGTCGTTTTGGTATACTTTCAGTGTTGGTAGAGAATCTCCTGAACCAAGTAAATATTATTACTTTCCACTTATTTTCTGCTAAACATTAAGCAGCAAGGGTCCAGGTAATCATGATGCAACATCAAACAGCAACAAGATCTATTAATAGAACAAAGGAAATTATGCAATACGGTTACTTGCAGGCAATAATAAGATCATATGGTTTGCGACTTTCACACAGCCTCTCATCCAGAGAAGAAATTTTTTCTTTAAAGATATGCTCTCCATAACATACTACACTTAAAAATATTTAACGGTTTTAATTACAATGCTAATTTTATATGAAGCAAGAGAGGCTGATAATTGCTTATAAAATTCATAATAATAAAAAGTCTGCAGGAATGATACCAATTTGCAAAAATATTTCTGATAATTTAGACACGAAGTTAAACAAAAACTTGTGTTGAGCACCAATAATTACCAACTGGTAGATCCCTTGTTAAAAATTCGCACAAGCACACTTGCAAAATTGCCTGAAGATCCTTGTCAACTGTTTGTTATTACTGCTGACAAAGTTATTACTTTTGGTCTTTTACTCAAGGAAGGTCACAAGCCAAAACTCTTGTTTTGTCATTTTGTAATTTTGTTTGAAAAACTACACAAGTCTTTTTAGAAATTGCATTGTAACAAAATAATTTTAGATATCAATAGCAATAGTGCAATAACCTACTTATTGTTCTATTGTGATTGCTAATTTGAACAAAACATTTTTTTTAGAATTATTCTATAGCTGGCCATTTACTACCTTTGTTGGAAAGCTTACCTATAGTTTTAAAGATTGGAAAACTCATCTCACTTTACTTTGCGTAGCTCATACATGTATATAGCCACCCCTTTTTATTAATAATTGCTTTGAAAAACTCTCACAGCATTAATAAACTTTCTGCTCTGTTTGAGAGTTTTCTGAGCCAACATGTTTATGACTGTTGAAACTTTGCCTGTCATACATTGAACATGTCTTGTTCTGCTTATGATTATGTAATATTGAAGAAGGATCAATTAAACTTAGGGAACAAAGAGACTTATTCAATACTGCAATCAGTAAAGTTCAGCGCTGCTCTTGCACAATGACAAGATTATAACATTTTCTGCTTGTACACTAAATCAAAGACAAATAAGATCCTAAACTCTTATAAAGTTTGTGCTCAATAGCATAGACGCTTTACAAATATTAAATGAACTTAGCATTTTCTGTCTACGCAGTTCTATAATATTCTATTCTGTGCGCGGCTTTATGGTTAGCTAAAAACCAAGCAGATTCAGTGAGTGAGACATGTTGTTAATGAAATGGTAGCTTGTAAATCTCACAGACACTGCAAATAATTTGTCGAAAGTCTACCTAGGCACAAGATTTTAAACTTTATTTGCAACATCTGATGGTCATGCTCACTTTTATTTTATATCACATGGTTTCCACTATGCCCATTTTTTTAAAGACATGCGTACATATTTGCCAATCTAAACAGCTTTCACAATTCATCAACTTACTGCACAGTTGCCAAAGAATTATGCCATGCGTTTTGAATCGAAAAAGTAAAGTGAACAACAGTTAGCGGTAAAGACGAATCACCTTTTCAAAATATTTCATATTATTGGATGTTGCTCACATAGATGATTATTATCATAAACAATGCTGACTTAGTAAAATATTGCCGAAGGTTTCACGTTGAAATGTTATACTTAAAAATTTATTAAATACTTAAAGAATTTGATAGTTACTGTCTCTTTTTATTTTTAAAAACTTCAATATGAATTAAAAGCCAAACAGGCATAGCAAGTGAAATGTGTTTGACAGGTTGTATTTTGTTTCACAGATTCTGAAGATAAATAATTCTGGCAAATACCTACTTAGCGGACAGCAAATCACCTTTAGTTGCAAAATTGTCTTTTAGCTGTACACAAATTATATTATATTTGTATTGCATTAGTGTTGTTGTCTTGTGTATGTGTGCCAATTATAGGCTCAATAGTTTCTATCATGCAAATATTTGAAAGAAAATAAATATTTTTTAATACACCTAATAATTTCCGTACAAGAATTGGTAAAAATCCCAAACTAATAGGTTCAATGTCATACACACCCATGATAATAATTCCAAAATCGAAATGAGGATATATTATCGCAATGCTATTTCTATTATTTGGTTAAACTAATGTTTGCAAAATTAATCGTTGAAACAACAAACACACCTCCAATTTCTCAATGTTTCATGAATTTTTTATGGATGAAAGTATACTTAATTTATTCATTAATATTCTAAAAGTAATGGTTGTATTTTAATTAACGGTTTTGATAATATTCGTAGTTATTGAAACAGCATTGAGAAATTTTATGACTGTATGTACAGTTATGATATTTGCTTTATGTTTTTAAACTAATGGCCATACAAGCAAATGTTCATGCACTGATATTTTTACCATCAATTTGGGAACATCTTATTACAAATGTTTTGAGATTGGTGGCGACTAATTGTGCTCTTATAATCATTGTGTAATGTTCCAAACTAATGGTTGTAATATAATAAGTATTTGTTGCAGTATTCATCTTTCCAAATTAGAGATATTTTATTCTTTGTCATCAAACGTAACAACAAACTGAAGGAAACTTTTTGTAACATCCTTGATATGAATTAATACTATTTATGCACCAGTAAATTTTGACAATTATTTCAAACCAATGGTTAAAAGATCATGCAAACTCGTGGTTATATTTGAAGCCTCAAATTAGCAACAACATAGCACAATGGCGTTGAGATGCTATATCACTCAAACTGCTTTTGTAATAATTGCTCAATATCCCCAAGCAAATGGTTAAAAAATCATACAAGCTTTGTGGAGATAATGAAGCGAGCAATAGGGACATTTTATTACGGATACTTTGAGCTGTTGTACGACTGTGAGCGGAGTTGCATATTGGCTAACTTCCTAGAATAGTTACATAATTATAAACACTGGTGATGGTATTTTAGCATCTATTTGGGGACATCTTGTCACAATAGCTATGAGATGCTTGATCACTGTGTGTAGATTGGTAATAATTGATCAATGTTTCAAACTAATAAAAGCAAAATCATTCGCAGTTGCAATATTAGTTTTAGCACAAAATTGGTGAAGTCTTCTCACACATTCGCTTTAAGATGGTTGGCGAATAAGTGTGCACTTACAATTATAGATCAATTTTTTCAAGCTAATGGTTCAAATATAACTAAAACTTCCTGTGATATTTGTGCTATTAAATTAGAGAGATTTTCCCACAGCCCAGATGCTTTGAAATGATTAGTGACTGTAAGTGAACTTACAAAAAATTGTAAAGTCATATGCATATGTGATAATAGTTCTGTGATCAAATTGAGACATCTTGGCATGATGAATTTACATGGCTTAAAACTGCACATTATTTGATCATAATTGGTTAATGCGACCATACAAATGTTTAAAATAGCGTAAACATGTCTGAGATATTTGGCTGTCAAATAACGGCCATCTTACAGCAACGGTTTTTTGATTGTTCATGACTGTGATTTCACACATAATAATTGTTCTATGTCCCCAAATATATGGTTAAAATATCATACACACCTGTGAGAATAATTTTACCATCAAATTGGGGACATATTGCTGCAATGGTGTTGACATTGTCTATGACTGACTGTGTTCTTTTGTTCTAATTGGTCAATGTGCTCAGAAAACTGCTTAAAAAGCATATTCATTGGAGTTGATATTTTGGCATTAAATTTGGAACATCGAGCAGCAATGGTATTAGGAATGATGATGACTGTGATTTCAAATAAAATAATCAGTCAATGTCCCCAAATTAATGGTTAAAATATCATACACACCTGTGAGAATAATTTTACCATCAAATTGGGGACATATGGTTGCAATGATGTTGACATATTCTATGACTGACTGTGTTCTTTTGTTATAATTGATCAATGTGCTCAGGAAACTGCTTAAGAAGCATAATTATTGGGATTGATATTTTGGCATTAAATTTGGATCATCGAGCAGCAATGGTATTAGGAATGATGATGACTGTGATTTCAAATAAAATAATCAGTCAATGTCCCCAAATCAATGGTTAAAATATCATACACACCTGTGAGATTAATTTTACCATCAAATTGGGGACATATTGTTGCAATGGTGTTGACATTGTCTATGACTGACTGTGTTCTTCTGTTTTAATTGGTCAATGCGCTCAAAAAGCTTCTTAAAAAGCACATTCATTGGAGTTGATATTTTGGCATTAAATTTGGAACATCGAGCAGCAATGGTATTAGGAATGATGATGACTGTGATTTCAAATAAAATAATCAGTCAATGTCCCCAAATTAATGGTTAAAATATCATACACACCTGTGAGAATAATTTTACCATCAAATTGGGGACATATGGTTGCAATGGTGTTGACATATTCTATGACTGACTGTGTTCTTCTGTTTTAATTGGTCAATGTGCTCAAAAAACTTCTTAAAAAGCACATTCATTGGAGTTGATATTTTGGCATTAAATTTGGAACATCGAGCAGCAATGGTATTAGGAATGATGATGACTGTGATTTCAAATAAAATAATCAGTCAATGTCCCCAAATCAATGGTTAAAATATCATACACACCTGTGAGAATAATTTTACCATCAAATTGGGGACATATTGTTGCAATGGTGTTGACATATTCTATGACTGACTGAGTTATTGTGTTGTAATTAGTCAATGCGCTCAGGAAACTGCTTAAGAAGCATGTTTATTGGGATTGATATTTTGGCATTAAATTTGGAACATTGAGCAGCAATGGTATTAGGAATGATGATGACTGTGATTTCAAATAAAATAATTAGTCAATGTCCCCAAATCAATGGTTAAAATATCATACACACCTGTGAGAATAATTTTACCATCAAATTGGGGACATATTGTTGCAATGGTGTTGACATTGTCTATGACTGACTGTGTTCTTCTGTTTTAATTGGTCAATGTGCTCAAAAAGCTTCTTAAAAAGCACATTCATTGGAGTTGATATTTTGGCATTAAATTTGGAACATCGAGCAGCAATGGTATTAGGAATGATGATGACTGTGATTTCAAATAAAATAATTAGTCAATGTCCCCAAATAAATGGTTAAAATATAATACACACCTGTGAGAATAATTTTACCATCAAATTGGGGACATATTGTTGCAATGGTGTTGACATTGTCTATGACTGACTGTGTTCTTCTGTTTTAATTGGTCAATGTGCTCAGAAAACTTCATAAAAAACACATTCATTGGAGTTGATATTTTGGCATTAAATTTGGAACATCGAGCAGCAATGGTATTAGGAATGATGATGACTGTGATTTCAAATAAAATAATCAGTAAGTGTCCCAAAATCAATAGTAAAAATATCATACACACCTGCGATAATTTTTCTACTACCAATATTGGGATATATTTTCATGATAATATTTCTACTAATTTGTTAAACTAATGGTTACAAACTTGCTGATTAAAATACCAAACATTCCCTTGTGTTCATATTGACCTCTAAATAGTTGATGGTGAAAAGTACAGACTCCCTATTTGACTAGCATTGAGCGAATTTGTGATATCGTGTGCACTTCTAATAGTTTGTCAATTGTACATAAATAACTAATATACCTGTATACTAATACAAACACACTTTTCTTTTATGTTTACATCATACATCAGAAAAATTGTATGACAACATATTTGAGACTATTTTTGACGGTTTGCAGTTACAATAACTGGCCAAGTACTTCAAAAAACATTGTCTGCAGTATCATACATAATTTGAATGACGTACACGCCTTCAAATGGAACAAAGTTTATTTCAATAGTACCGAGATAGCTCAAATCAGTGTGTGCAGTGATAGTATTTATTTAACACTCCCAAGCTAATGGTTAAAATATTTTGCATACTTTTGGTCATATCTGCACTAAAATTTCAGTCAATCTTGTTATTAAATATTTGAATAGAATTACAATTAAATGTATGGTTTTTGCAAAGATAGGCAACTCAATATATTTTTAAGAAAATGTAATAGAAGGCAAATTTTTGGTACGGATAACACGTTTTATTAAACATAATGATATTTTTATAAGGTAAAAGTTATTGGGCTTACATTAGGCATATTGGAGATACCAATGCTTCATTTCCAAAGCTTGATTCTAATATGTCTCCGCCTATGCTTGGCTTTTCATGCATGGCTTACAAACAGAAGAATTGCACAAAAGTTTAAATTAAAAGTGGTAATCATCGTGTGCAAGCAAACAGAAAAGTATGACTAAAATTAACTGTATCCAAATTTATTTGGCTTTCTGATTTAAAAAAAATTACTCACATTTGCTTGCCTGGTTATTTTTACTTTTTTAAAAAAAAGTTAACTCATGATCACGCAATGTAATTTTTCTGATAGCTGCTTTTGGTAGTGATAAAATGAGATGTAGCAAAATACTTTATCGATTATAGTAATTAAATTTCTTGCCTATTCAGGGCTTAAGAGTTCTATGAAAACTATGTTAAAATGTTTACCTTGAACATACTCGCGTTAAATGTTGAAAAGTCTTAAATCTAGATAGACATCAGCCTGCAACCCAGGCCTGGCTGTTTGCAATTCAAAACCTTAACTTGAACAGATCACCGTAAATTCTGTGAAGCACTTGATTACACTGAATTTATTACTAAACATAAAAAGTCTAAGGTCGATTCAACCTTTGCGCACCATACATATGTAGAATTAGTACTTTAAATAGGTTTAATAAAGAACTATTAAACTTCTAAGTTGACATTTGGGGAAAAATTTAGTGATGGATAACTTTTACAAGTACATTTACGAAAGTGTGGGAAAATTATCACATACCGACAACTCCAAAATGGTTGAAAAAAACAAAAATAAGCCAGAGTTATCTTTTCTACGCAAAAGTCCCCGTTTATTAGATAAAAAATTCATACATGTGTGTGATGTGATGTCCCCAAAGTTAGTGTTAAATTCTCATGAGCTATAACTGAAAAACGGATAAGATGACAGCTCCAAAAATCAGTGCATTTGTAAACTCAACAAAAACTGTTTTAATATGTTATTTTTTAAAGCTCTTAATGATAGATGAAAAATGTCCTCAAAGTGATGGTAAAAATATCGCGTCCCCAATTGCATGCGTTTACAAGACTGCGTGGGTGTGTCTGTGTGTGAGTGGAAAGCTATGGAATGAGTTTATTATAAGAGTGGAAGGCTTTTTATTTTTAGTATCTATCGGAATTACTCGCATCAAAAATAATCAGGTATGAGCAAATTCGTCATTACACCATTGTACAAATGACGATATCTATTTAAATGGTGGTTATTTTCAAATCGTTTACTTTAAAAATTGCCACCTTACAATCGAATCACTACATCATGAAGCTCTAGGTAGAATGAGGTACAATGGTTTATGTTATATAGTAGCTAGTATTTTAAACAACAGCTTTTGAGTGTAAACACCTTTAATTAAAAGTCATGGCGCTCTATTCTTTATAGAATATAGAATACTCAAGGTAGGTGATCAAACAGATACTAGGTTTTGCATTCAATGTAATGGATCGTAGAAAATTGCAATTGCAAACGATCTTCGCCAGTCTTACTTTGTTATTCCTATATAACCCTATCAAGTATATCAGAGTAAATGAGTAGAAAATAATTTATCAATGTATTATTAGTAATGCCTTATCAATGTCATACTAGTACTATGTAGTGTCATCACCACATCACTTATTACTAGTACTCTGGTAGTGAAATGTGTCAACAAAGGACAGAGAATAACTGTCTGTTCACTTATGATAGAAGGTGCTTGATTGGTGCAAGAGTTAGAGCAGCGAGTTAGGTTTGCTGTGCAGAAGGTTGTGTGTTCAAATCCCCTTCAATGTAGTCTTTTTTTCAGCATTAAACTATGGTTTGTATTATAGTAAAGAAACTTCTCAACGTGTTAAAATTTTAACTTTAAGCAAGTGGTAAAATTTGTCGGGATATATTTTTTTTTGCATTTATTTTAGTTATAGTAAAGTTACAGTCATATCAATTTTGTATCTGAATCAAGTAACTATTCATAAATTCCTTTACCAGAAGTCACTAGGAGGGTGAGAGACCTTGTCATTCCAATTCAACTACACCACCTCCACTTATAGTTTGACGAGAACCTGTTGACATCTGTCAGCTGAGACAGGAGTGTACCTGGCATACTTCTGTCGGGTGGTCAAAAAGGAGCGGCGCCAGATTTATTTAAGAAAATTGTGGAGGGAATGAGAACGGATTCATGTAAGTGAATCTGATATGACCTGTTTGTGCTTTATTCTAGCTGCATGATATATCGACGTGTTGATTTGTATGAATGTTAATGTCATACCGACCTGGCCATATATTGCTAGGCTTATACTGATATAAGGCATCTATGCTTACATCAGCATATAGTTCACAGCACAGAGTTCTCATTATATAATGTGGTTGAGTAAATGATGTAATACTAGTCCTGCAGCAACTGCTCTAAAACAAAATATAAATCAAGCAATCTGTGGTGACCAATCACCATCACCGAAGTGGTGCTCATTGCATATGTTCTTGCAGATGCTTAGCCCGGTATTGGGAAAGTTTGACAGACGCTATTTTCCTGAATGTTGGTTGAAAATAAGATTACATTGTAGGGGTTTCGAACTTGCCACCTTTGGCTTATTAAACCAACGCTTTAAAATATGCACCTCTAAAGCATGATGGGAAAATTTTACAGCTGATTTTTTTTTGATACGGAGGTAACGAGAATGCATTGTAGGAGGTTCGAACTCAGAACCTGTGGCTCATCAGACTGATGTTCTAACGCTTGCACCAAGCATGCGCCTTTTGGCATTTTAGAAAAAAAGTACATATGGTTATTATCTGCACTTTATTCTCTGTGCTTTATAGGCAGACTTGACTACCAGAGTAGTAGTAGTTCAGTATATAATAATAATAAGGCGTTGATAGTTTTTATTTGCTCAATTAGCCTGAGGGACTCGATGAGTTGGAATATTGAAAAGTAAAACAGCCAAAGATCAGTCAACGTTGCAATTTTCCACCATCAATTGTATCAAATGCAATAGATGTATTTGTGGTGCCTTGACGTATCCATCGCTTTACTCTGCACACAGTTGATGAATAATCGTCGAGAGGAAAAACCCATCCTAAAGCTTTTAGTGAACCAGACTTTAGTAGAATTTATACAAATTATTTCGGATTAGCTAGTAGTTAGTTATATAGCCTGTCATTTCTGTACTATTGGAATGAATCAATGATCTGCTTGCATTGAACCAATAGGAAACGTGTTTACAGCTCATGCGGAGCAGAGTTGCACTTTGAGGCCTTGCAAATTGTAGCTCAAGTGATTTTTAATGAGTTTTTATTGAATAGTAGTAATAGTAGCTGTACACTTTCCCAATAGTTGTGTAAAAAAAAAGTATTACATTGAGAGGGTTTTGAACTTGCACCCTTTGGCTCAGGAGACCATGATTTAAAAGTTGACTTGCAACAATATTCACATTACAGTTGTTTGGTATCAAAAGACTCACCATGTCTTACTTTGTTGTGTTATAGGTACAAAATATGTAGAAATGTGATCACAAGCTCTTTAAAGCTAAACAAATAACAGGAAATCGTAGCCATCACAAGAACCCCGTAGATTGGAATCTATTTCTAAAGCGGCTCGAAAGAGACATAGCTAAAAATGATGGCTTCTGTTTAAACTGTTACACAACCTCAGTCGTCGAGATAGTTTCACAAATATACTTAACGAATTCAATCAAACCGTGTATATTGCCCTTGCACGTCTACTTTATCATTTCAATGCTGTAACCTTGAGCACTGACATCTCAAAACGTACTGTAAAAAATTGTTTAATTTTTTCACATTAGATCGGAGGAGTGCATATCATCCTTGGATAAACATGAGTAGTCTGTTGGTCACCTGTGATAGTCGACAAATTCTGCAGAAATTGTTCGCGACGCCTGGCATGAAATATTGGTCGCACGATCAGATTACGACTAGATAAATAAATGTATTTTAGCTGTGAAATCTTTTAAAGTTTTATTGCTTCAATTATGATAATGATTTACTTCATTTGCATTTTATTAGTTGTGTATTTCAGAAACAAGCGTGATTGCGAGGGGCTGCTTGCTCCAACCCAGATGACTACAGTAAACTTCTACTGGTAAAAGGTCCTTGTAGTGATTGGCTGACTGGAAGGGGCAGCAGCAACGACAGTGGTGCTGGAGTTCATCTCCGCCATCTCTAACAGTTTTTGTTAAGTTCAGTTGGTCAGTTCAGAAGGTGATGTGTCAAGTTCATTTTTGGAAGATGCGGAAAGAATGAGAACTGATTCTTTTAAGCGAAACTGACATTTCCTGTCTGTGCATCTAAATCGACCCTGTTACTACTTGATTGTCATAACAACTGGTTTTTATTAAAACTTGACAGCTACAGCTCCATGAGATAGATTAAGAGGCTATATGCATTATCTACAGGTTAAAATTAACTTTCACTTTATCAAGCAAAAAACTATCAACTCTTTGCGAAGACCACCCACCGTGTAGTGCGGCTCGCTACATCTTTTGTATATGGCCAAGAGTCCCATGGTACGGCTTTAGTAGACTCTGTGTAAAGTGTTTCTGATTAGTGAGTAGTTGGTTAATTAATTAGCATATTGTGTCTGTAATTACACAAATGTGACGCAGTCACAGAAACCATAGTTAAGTCGCAAATCACGAAGTTGAGTTATCCGACTTTGAAGTTGAACCAACTGAATTTATAATATTGGTAACGATTTTTGTAACACGTCCATCTGGACCAATCAAAGAGTGATCTTTCTGAATCTGAAATCAGTTTAGCCAATAGAAGTCTTCAACCCTCGGGAAAACCCTCTTAAAACTGTTGTTAAGCTAAACAGGAAGTACTGAAAAATGGCATCCAATAAATATAATCGTTTCTCTTTTTGCCGATTTTAAAGATAACTCTGACATTTTGGACACTTGTAATCAGTATTTTGACATCCAACTTGTCAAAAGCAGCGAAAGTAAAAGGAATTATGATGATAATTTTCTAACAATTCTTAAAAGATTATTACATTATTTAATCAAAAGAATAATTATTCGATTTTATAGAATTATTATCAGATTTAATTATAAGAATAGTTATTCGAATTTCCAAGATCGAAGTATATAGTGACCGACAATGTGCAATATGTTACTGTTGTTACTTTTTTAAAGATTTCGCTGATGATTTGGCTGTGCCCGATATCGCGGTACTGCCAAGCCGTTTTAAATATCTACAAAATTAAGTAATATATTTTCTTATAAATATACAGCTATTTCTGTGACAACCAGCTAAAATCTGTTTAGATTTTTTGAATTCAGCATAAATTTTTGAATAGAAACACAGAAATCTAGATAAATATCACAACCTCTTGATATTGGTCGCTAAGACGTTTTGAAATGTAAACAAAATCGGGCATTGGTTTTCGTTTCTCAAACTTTAATACCAGTTTTCTCGGAACTATGTTTTCGCACTAATGGTAAACGCGCATTCAGTTTATTGACCATAAAATCTGCTGTAATTAAGCTAGAATCAAAACCTTTTTTGCAAAATAACTGAGAATTTTCTCTTTCTGCTAATGTAGATAACTCAAAATCTTACAATCCCGACTTAGCCATGGTTTCTGTGATCATGACCCAAATGGAAACTATTATCTACATGTGTTGAGCCAATAGAAAATATGTTTACAACCCATCCTGCTTTCAGTTTCTCTTGGTAAAGACTTAATTTTTTATAACAATTTCTTCTTAACGATGCCCAGCTGTTTCAGACACATTACAGTTAGAGATGTTTCACTAATTCTATATCTGTGGGCTTTTTATGTTATATCTATGTAATCTATGGGGTTTCTATTAAACATTACTATTACTGAGATTAAATATTTGTAGCATTAAAAATAATGCCTTGAGCTATAACGATATCGATAACTCATATAATATCGTATCGGACATGCTCACGGGAATTGTGAAAAAATAGCTGAAAAAGGTTAGAACTCATTCCGCAACACATTTGTGATTAAATCGGTGTCAAAAAAATAAATAATTAAGTTTAGTAGCGAAAGAGTTAATTAAGAAATATTAACTATAATAAGTGCAGGGTATGTCTGAAGTCAAGGTAGAGTTTACGATAAAATATTGCGCTGCACAGGATTCGAACCTGTGACATTCAGCTTAGTAGGCAGACACTGTATTACCTGCATCAATTTACCCTCTTTCTCTGTGCTCTATCATAATACTGTATGATCTGTTACCATACTCTAGATTTCTAGGGTATTCTGGAATATCCTGGATATCCTTGGATATGAATATCTACTAGTAAATACTCTAGTAGATATTGTAGATACTCTAGCATATACATGTACTAGTAGATATTCATATTATATATAGGTGTTTCATGTGTTCATGTTATCATAGCAAGTTAACAGCTGAGACTTTATTCACTTTATTATAACAAATTAGCTTCATAGGTCATTATTAGGTACTAAATTATGAACAACGGGCTTTAGTTTTTATTTTCTAGTAATCGTCTTCACAAGTTATATTATTCTCTTTATTGCATTCAGAGTTTTGTTATAAAAATATGTTCTAAAAATTAATTTGAAAATTTAATGAAGTAGTAAGTTATTTGAGCTCTTTTTTATTAATATATTTTATTTATTTAAAGTTTTGATGCATTGGAAAACCATTTTCCACTTTAACAAACTGTCCACGGGTTGACTTATGATTTCTACAATGCGCACATCTATGCAAATCAATTTAAAACCAGCGACAGAAGGTCACTCTTTTTACTAACCATCTTTTACCATCAAACCTGTTTGTACTAGAACAGTAAACCATCATAACAATGTAACTAGTGGTTGTCATATGGGATCATTAAGGCTAATTTTATTAATAACTAGTTTTGCTAAGGCGGTCAATGGTGCAAATAATCGAGCGCTGGGCAGCCATGCTGAAGGGTGTGAGTTCAAATCCTGTTGAAAGAATTTCTTTATCTATAACATGCCAGCAGAACTTCAGACATACAGACACACAAGTGAACCCGGCTCTTATTATAGTAAAGATAATGGAATACACATTCATGTAGATATACTTTACCAGCAGGAATGAGTGGCCGCTGTCTAAAAATAAAATATGATTCTTCAGCGCAACGGTTGGTAAACTTTTTCAACCAGTGGGCCACAGGTCAGTTGGACAGGGTCAACACAAGATATGATAATTAGATGATTTACTAGGTTATGTAATAATAAGCCATCAAATGTTGCGAAGATATAGTCAAAATTTCTTGAAGCTACCTGTAAGTACATCATGGTGTTCCCAAAACACATCCCAACCAAATGAAAAATAATGAAGATAGGAATAGCTGGAGTTGTCTCCTCGCTAGTGGATGCCTATAGATTTATTTTGTGCATATCTTTTAAAGCTTTTGCTCTCTGTCCTTATCTCTTTGCTGGCTGAGAGCTCTCGTAGAACTTAAATTATCAACTTACTGTATTTAGACACAAGGAGTAACAATAAATAATATGAAATATTAGCTACATTATTTTATTAAAGAACAGGAAGTAAAGCATGACAAGCCGTGTCTGATAACATTGTAAGATTTTACTCACAGTATTCACCATCGAGATAACCTCATCTAGTTTTCTTTTATAATGATTTATTATTTATGCTAATTTACCAGCTCTTCACTAATACTTACTAATTATTAACAGTAAAATTTACTAGTTGATATATTTTAGTAAATTGAAATTAAAGTTTAGACCCAGAGGATTTCATCCTAACAATAATTTGCTGCCAGAAATTTTTTTGTTTTCACCCAACCGATTATCACAAAAAAATTAACCTAAATCTTGACTGGTCAATAAATATCGAAAAACTATTTTCGGCTAATTGAAAATGTTTAAAAAAAGGTGAAATGTAGTTTGAATTTTTTCAACTTGCAGAGTATTGTATGATTAAGACAACCAATTAGATTTAGATTGAGTGTGATTGGATCTTCTGAGACAGTACAAGCTCGTAGCTGCCATATAAACGATGAAAAATGAGCCATGCACATTTTAACCACGATCAAATTTTGTCAATTTTAATCATGAAATATCCTGGCAGTCAGATCACTTAAAACATCAACAACAATTCAAATGAACAATTCCATTGCTTTTAGATGAAAACCCCTAAAATTTTGTCCAAGTTCATCTCTGATTTTTAACACTAATGAAAATGTCTTTGGTTGCTTTATCTAAAACACGAGCTGACAACTCCCGTTAACTCAAACCTTGTCAGAAACTCTTTAATGTTTTTTTTCTTTGTAGACCAAAGCCGCGTGTGAAGAGGCCTGCCCATCTACAGTTATTACTAAAATATATGTACCTGTTGAGACTTGTCAGCTGTCACTGGTGGCAGGACTGTGCAGGGATAACTTAAGATCATGGAGAATATAGACAGTGAATATGTTGTATCTATATACTGAGGTTGTGAAGGGAATGAAAATAGATTCTAGCGTTTAAAGTGATTGAAATGAGAACTGTTTAGTATTGTAAACAATTCAATATTTACTATAATAAGAGTTGTCTCTGTCTGTTCAAAGCCATGCTGAGAGCATTACGAAAAAGGATTCCTCACATGGCATTAGAAACTAGATATTTGACTCCTCAACTAAGATTGCTATCATCTGTGTCACTCAACCAATTGGTTGTATTCTGGAATAATTGTACACATGCTTATTACATGTGACAATTCCTCTCATGGTGCATGGGACTGCCGATGTACCAGTTTGTGACCATTGTTTCATGCCTGTTTCTGATTTTGAGGCGAGTACCAAAAAAATCATACTTCATAGTAATCCTCTTGTAGTATGAACAATAATGCATTTGCCTCCCTTGTTACAATGTTTTGTTAATTGCTGTAAATTGATTGAGCTGGTTCAAACAATGCTAACAGAAGATGGTCATGAGGATGTTAAATCTACATACTGTGAGATTTAGTGGTAGAAAGGAGGTGATTCGGTACGTACGTATGTACTTATGTTCATGAGCTGTAAGAGATTGACTTGTGTAATAATTAGGTGCACAAATATGCTTAAATGTGGAAAGGTGGTTGATTCGTGCAGATGGTAGTATTCTGAACCTCTAAGTTTGATTCCCCAGCTGCTGATTCTCTATCTTGTCTCTCATCGATAGCTGCAAGCTTATGGGCTACTATATAATGAGCAATGTTTACGCTTGCTTCTATCATCGTTAAGCTTTTGCATTTGGTGAGTCCAACTTTTACATTTTACATAGTTTAAATACTCCCCTTGCTGAACTTGGAAAAGAGTTTGTCATTTATTCGAAATGAAATGGTTGGACATTAAATTTAATATTGAGGTTTTCTTAATCCCTATTTATTCATAACTTTTTTCATCAAGTTTACCTATTGATATTTTAAACATATAAATATAGTATTTAAACAACCATACATATGGTATTTTATACTTTAAAATGTTAAAAAACATGCATTTTTATTTCAAAATGTTTTCATATTTTATATTACAACCAAAAGATACAAACTATAAATTGCAGTATGTATGCTACAGAGTGAACTGTGATGTCAAGGGACAGCTGTTGTGCTCTCAGGTTCATGTAGTTTATTGCTGGAAATTAGCAGCTAGGTATTCAATTGGTAGTCAACCCCTGTAGTAGCTAATTATAATCTAAAATAGGCTACAGACTCAATTTGTGTTACAAACTCTAAGAATGCTGAGCAAGCTGAAAATGTTCTGGAGATGTAAAAGATGAAAAGTGTTCGACTCAGACCCTGACACGATGTAGACGGCCTTGCAGTGACCTTAAAATAATTCCTCGCTACAAACCTGCTAAATCAAAACTAACAATATTCAAGTATTTTTGTATTTTAGCAGTAGATAAACTACCATAAAATCAGGCTTTAAATAGAATCCAGAGAATGACACATATACACAGCATTGCGTTATCTATAAGCAGTGGTAATAGCATCAGCTTCAGTTATTATGTCGATGTTATTTTGACAAAATGGAAAACTTGACTTACTAAAAATGTATTAGTTTAAGTTATCCGATCCTGCAAGAAAATGGTAAAGTCGCCCATGGGTCCAAACTCGCCTCAGTTTGAATAGAAAATATGGACCAATAACTTCTATAAAATTGTTCAGGTATCGACACCGAAACTTATGTTGGCAAATCAGCTGGTGTGAATGCAATTTTATATGCAATATTGCAATGTAAGTCTGCCAAAAAGAACAGAAAGAGGTCAGCAAGGCTCAGTAACAATTAGTCAGCTAACTAAGTCATCACTGGCGGGTCTGTGTATAGCATGGTGATCAGTAGAGGAGAAAACGTCAGAGTCCACCACAAAGCTAAAGAGTAAAAGAAGCACACACCAACCTTTGAGACACATGTCAGATATCAATTCTGAAAAAAGCAAAGCCTATTTTGGCATAGAAACCATAAACTACCATGGTCTATGAAGACAACGCCTGTGTAAAGGAAATTTAATAACCTATTCATCTTTGACACATCACATTGTTTACATTAGACCAACCAACTGATTTTAGGTGTCAACTGGACAGGAAAACCACCGATCACTGTATCTCACCAGAATACTTAAATCGATATATTTCTCAAAGTATGTCGTATATATGTTGTTCCGGCTATAGATCTTAAAATCTCGGAATAAAGATTCAATACCAAAGAAAACTCAATCGAGAACCCTGTCGTTCACTAGTCCAACCCGATACCCATTAGGCCAGCGAGATTGAGTTGCTAGCTTGCTGATATAAGTCATTATATGACAGCAAATACCCAACGACATTGCGTACGACACGGTTCATAGCAAAACGTTACGAAAAGCTGTTGGCTCACATTATTGTAAATAGCTGCACCTCTGACACACTGTTGGAAAACTTGACAGTTGCAATATTTTCTGATACTGATGTTAAAAGAACTACCTTGCAGGGGATTTGAACTTGCAAAGTTTGGTTTAGGAGACTGCTGCTCTAGCATATGTGTTAGAGCATGGCAAATCTTATTTGCATGACAAACATCATACAAATAAGATATGCATTGCTTGAGCTTAAATTTTAGCATTTGTATCTTATGATAATTTTTGTCTTTCCACTTTGGGTGAAATTTAGATTTTGCATTTTAAGCACATTACATTAGTATTTTGAACTAGCTATGTAAAGGTGGTCCTCATAAACTATAAATCAAACATAAACAGATTTGTTGACTAAGTTTCCATGACATTTCATTTAGTCACGGATGTTCTCAAATAGCTGGCTTTTATAAGTAAATGGAGCCTCTGAAAAATAAGTATTACCAATTTTTCCCTGTTTAATTTTTTTTAAGTATGACCTTCATGAAGCAGAAAGTATTCCCACAACCACACGAGCGGAAGTGTGGGAGTTTTTATGATTAATGCATGTGCACACAACTTACGAAAATTATTCATCAACAATGAGACGAACCCTTGGCTAGAAATTTCATCAACAAATTTAAGCATCGGAATGTAAAGTCGTTAAAGTATAATAACGATACAAAACACATTTAAACCTATTTAAATATGTTACCAAGCTTTTGTAAACCGTCGGTATTATCTTTAAACTTACCCATCTGATCGGATTATACACAAATAGACAGATTAATTTGAACGAAAAATGCTACAAAAAGCTTGAAAAGCTCAGTTTAATAAAAGTTAAGACCGAAAATTGAAACGCCAATAAAGCCGTGTGACAGATAGTAGAACTATTTAGCAGTGCGCATTTCACGAGAAAACCGTGCTCATTTCATCAGTCTATGGCATTTTTAATTGTAATCAAATTTATTCCAAGGTTTCTGTAATAAACGTAGACCGTTTGAGACGTAGACCGATTTAAAGGTACGAAATTGTGGTACACAGTTTATCAGCCTGTGTTTTTTGTCCAATCACCGAAGGTTTCATTATTTGAAACGTTAGCCGAAATTCTTTACAACTTATGTACAAGCTAGGGCCGAACTACAACGCCCCTTCATGACGAGAACATTTTTTATTTTGCTACAGTTTTATACGCGTGAATGCTACTACTCGCTTTCTGTTAAAGATCGCTTATCAAAACCATTCTACATTCAACGCAACCAACTTTCAAACTGTGTATAGTACACAGTAGCTTGCCATTTTACTTCTAATTTTGCATTTCAGAGTTATAATAAACATATTTCTTTATTGTTGTTGAATTACATACATTACAGTAAATTAGGCCTACAGCTTTATAACACTTTAATAACAGCTTTTATTTTGCTGCAGTTTGCAGAAATCTTCGAGACGCATTAACGCTCATAGGTTTTCTATTATTGCTGTATTACTATATTAACAATATTGGTTATTTTAATAATATCAGTGCATTTTACTTATAATATTGGCCAACATTGCATTTCTCCTATTGCAAGGGAGAGATATAAACGTGTAATATTTTCCTTTCATTGTTGTTGTTTGTCATGACCAAGCACTTTTTAAATAAGTTTTCTAAAAACATATATAAATACCACAACTTCTCGATATTGCTACCTATGACGTTTTGAAATGTAAACAAAAAGTGTATTGGTTTTCTATTATTACTATATTTATAAAATTGATTATTCTAAGAATATCAGTGCATTTTACTTCTAATATTGGCCAATATTGCATTTCTCCTATTGCAGGGGGAAAATATAAACATCTTTTCCATTCATTATTGCTATTTGTTGTATATAATAACACCCACACCCAGTACATTACAGCTACCATTGCAGTTATCCTATTGCACTGCAGAGCCATTTGATTGCTAATATTGCATTTCTCAACCATCAGTACCCTTTATTTTTTTGCCAATATCTCTGGCCATCTCTTTGGTCGTGGGCTGTATGACAGTGGAATTTCTAGTGAGTAAAATATATACTCTAGAAATTTTTTCTAGATCTTAAACACTAACAACAAAAGAAATAGAGCCATTTATATAATTTATACACTCGGTAAAATGACTGTTTTCAAGACATCATGGTCTTCCCTAAAAGAGGTAATGTGCTCAACCACAGCAAAAGGGCTGCGGTATGCTTAGTCAGCGTTTGTAAATAGCTTGTGCAATGCTGACAAAAAGTCAATTGAAGTAGATTATTCTTCAACAAATTATTCCAAAATAACTTGTATAAAACGAACATATAAAAGTGAATAAATGAGATGAAATGAGGAGAGAGCAGACCAAACAGTCAAAGTGGTCGAGTATAAATACTACACTAATTTTAATATATTTTTGAAGCATTTCTAATTGCGATCATATTATTAAGATGCTCATTATATGCTACAAACTGTTTGGACAATTTTTTTAAATAATTTGGTTCACAATTAAGGATTATTATAATTATTACAGTTGAATATCCATTATATCGAAGCTTGAAGTAGGCCAATCTGCTGTTGATACAACAAACATATTCAAGATTGCACACAAGTCATCATTGATGTTCAAGAAAGGCTAGGAACTAGGCATGGCAAAACGGAAACTTCTCTTCATACTATTGAAAAACGAACCTTAGTGACGAAGCGAGGCAAGACAACTACTAAACCGAGAGTTGAGTGTTCATATAAACAGGAGAAGACAACTTGTGTCAAAATTAGAGATATTTAATGCATCTTACACAAATGCTTGGAATAAATTAACAGTATTACAACCTGGAAAAATATTTCTTCGCTTGGTAAAAGAAGCCACTTGGAGAGTTCAAAACCTTTATTTGTTTTATGGGAGACTCGGTTCAAAGTCCTACCGCACACAAGAAATAGAACTGGTAAAATACAAATATTTTATTATTTATTTTTTGATTAAAATTCAGTAGCATTTCTTTGATTGTTGTCATATAACACAAACTCAAATTAATTGCCAGCTTTCATAATGTTTTGCTCTATCTAAGAATAAGATATACACAACTTTAACTCTCCTTGTGATTTTTTTTACATAAAAGTACCAGTTATTTTTTGTCAACAGTATCTATAAACCTAAACCTCATCTAAACCCTAGAAATAGAATTTTAGAGTATATGTTTAGTTTTACATACAGATAAAAATTAACACAGACAAACGCTATTGGTTAAAACAATTTAGGAAATTGTTTTTCTTATTTAATTCATGTTGCATTATTGTCTTTTTCTCATTAAAAAACCTAAAAAAATTATGCCTAAATATATACGATGAATATTTCACTAAGTGACATTATAACTTCACAAGCCTTTTTTCCAAATCTGCAAACCAAATCTCCACATGTCTAATTTATCACTACTGCAGGTCTTAATGCGCAAAATCGTAACAAAAGTTTTGAAATATAATTAAAAAATAATAAAACCAGAACGAAAAATTACTATTACCAACATTTTTAAGTTGCTACTAATTGTTTGGTATGCCAGCCATACTGCTAATTACCTTAAAAATTGTTAAAAAATTATACTGGAAAGAGTGGTCAGGGCCATATTCCCTGGGGTGGCTTGTTGGCTGAGCCGCCCTAACCATCTAGTGATTTTTGCTAGTTAAGTACTAAAAATTGAAGTCTAAGCTTACTCACCTGGAATTCCCCACAATTAATTTATGAGCAACTAGCGGTATATATTGTCTCTGTGGTGATCTCGCCAAATGAGTGATCTTGTGAGACTTTGTTAGGACGTGGAAACTGAACTTTATTGTTTATGGTGGGGGTGTTAAGAAGACCCCCAAACTTGCATTTTCCTTATCATAACATAACCAAATCAAAATATCGATGAGGAGCACTAGGGGAGGCTCGTATAAATAATTTTCTAATATTTCACATATATAAAGATGTTGAAATAGATACAGAATCAGTTGTGAAAGATTTCCCCCATGGACACATTGACAGAACATGAGCTATTCCAACAAAAAAGTAATATCTCCTGTGCTGTCAATTTCCCTTGCAAAAATCTGTAGGGGCATGAGTTTTATGTAATAATTTTATTATCGTTCGTTGAATAAAGAAAAAGTTTTGCTTTCCATGAACCATAAACAATATATTTATGTAGATTTTGATGCTTACAATGGATTGCATTTATGTATACTTTGAGAGTTGTTGATGCTTGAAATGTGCAGAGCTTCGTGGTGTCGCCCCGAACCTCGTTGAGGTTAACACCGCCGCCAATCCCCCAGATGTTCATAACATAGTCGTCCAACACTTGCCGCCCCAACTTGCAACCAGAGAATACAGCCCTGAGGGTGGCACGAATAAATTCAGGTAGGTTTTTACTAAACGGCAAGAAACGGGACTCATTTACAGGTTGATTTTCAACAAAATTCACATTACAGTCATTTGGCATCAACATAATCACCATGTCTTACTTTGCTATGTTGTAGGTGCAACATATGTGGGAGTGTCCCTACAAGGTCTTAAAAGCTCAAAAACAAACAGTTAATTGCAGCCATCGCGAAAACGCTGTATATTGGAAATCCCTTCCAAAGCAGCTCAAATGGGGTCTAGCGGAACACAATGGTTTCTGTTTACGCTTTCATGCCACCTCATTTGTCGAAATAGTTTTACAAATATACTTCACGCATTCAATAGAGCAATGTCTATTGTCCAAATGCCTCTTCTTCATCATCATTGCAATGCTGTCACTTTGAGCACAAATATATCAAAACCTACTGTGAAAGTTTATTCAACTTTTTAACCTTAGCTTGAAGGAGTGTATATCATCTTCTGATAAACGTGAGCAGCCTGCTGGGCATCTGTTATAGTAAAAAAATGGTTCGCGCTATATGGCAGAATGCAGGGGTCACATGATCAGATTACGAATAGACGATCAGATCAGGCTGAAATAAAACTGTAAACTGCATCTATATGTGATAGGGCTTTCCGGTAGAACCCGAAGTGTTTTTCATAAACTAGTGCTACAAAATGTTTTATATTGAGCCTTTTATTAGCCTAAAATTTCATCTGATAACCTCTCATGTCAAAACAACAACTACATTGTGTGATAACATCATCGAAATCAAGAGATTCCAAACTACGACATTTTTTGTGATGTCTGTGATTAAATGTTCGTTTTTGAGCTTTTAAGAGCTTGTAATCACATTTTCATGTATTATGAACTTACAACACAGCAGGGTAAGACATGGTTATTCTTGTGATACCAATGATATACAGCCCAAATGGGGTTGGGGCTGTATATCATTGGTGATACCAAATAGCTGCAATGTGAATTCTGTTGAATGTTAACATTTAAGATGGCACTAACATGACAACGCTAACATGACGTGAAAATTCACGCCTCACTGATCTCCTTACACTCTCCATTCAGTGAAATAATTAATGCTACCTAACGATCTTATATAATTTCCAGTCTGCACACGCGATGTATGTGCGCTCGATAGAAACGGAAAGCCTATAAATGTTGTAGTTGTTTGCTCCTACCCAATAGCTATAGAACATCGGAATACGTACTGGCGCAACTATCGAAACTACTAGTTACGTATTTGTCGGTCAGATCTAAAAAAGATAATGATTTGTGAGTTTCTAGCCGCAATTCCTAACTCGGTTGCGGAATGTACACAGAAATAAATTTTGGCGCCTACAATATAACTGCACGTTGGCAAGGTCGTTTCTATGGAACTACAAAACTGCTAATGCTAGTTGTACTGCGTAGTTGTAGTAGGCCGTTGTTGTAAATGGTTTTTAGTATACTCTTGAATAGAGCCTCTACACTGATAATATTATTACAAACTATTACGTATGTACTACATTGCAAAACGGTTATTTTATATGACTACAGCAGGTTTTGGCTTGCCCACAAAACAGTTATACTTTTTCTTCTAATTCCAATACAGATTAGAACCTGACTTTTCAGCAAATATTAGCCTAGCTACAAAACAGTTATATTTCTATTAAATACATGTTATAACCTGACTTTTCAGCAATTATCAGCCCAGCTACAAAACAGTTATATTTCTATTAAATCCATGTTAGAACCGACTTTTCAGCAATTATTAGCCTAGCTACAAAACAGTTATATTTCTATTAAATACATATTGGAACCTGACTTTTCAGCAAATATTATCCCAGCTACAAAACAGTTATATTTCAAATAAATACATGTTAGAACCTGACTTTTCAGCAAATATTATCCCAGCTACAAAACAGTTATATTTCAAATAAATACATGTTAGAACCTGACTTTTCAGCAATTATTAGCCCAGCTACAAAACAGTTATATTTCTATTAAATACATATTAGAACCTGACTTCAGCAAATATTATCCCAGCTACAAAACAGTTATATTTCAAATAAATACATGTTAGAACCTGACTTTTCAGCAATTATTAGCCCAGCTACAAAACAGTTATATTTCAAATAAATACATGTTAGAACCTGACTTTTCAGCAAATATTATCCCAGCTACAAAACAGTTATATTTCAAAAAAATACATGTTAGAACCTGACTTTTCAGCAAATATTATCCCAGCTACAAAACAGTTATATTTCAAATAAATACATGTTAGAACCTGACTTTTCAGCAATTATTAGCCCAGCTACAAAACAGTTATATTTCAAATAAATACATGTTAGAACCTGACTTTTCAGCAAATATTATCCCAGCTACAAAACAGTTATATTTCTATTAAATACATATTGGAACCTGACTTTTCAGCAAATATTATCCCAGCTACAAAACAGTTATATTTCAAATAAATACATGTTAGAACCTGACTTTTCAGCAAATATTATCCCAGCTACAAAACAGTTATATTTCAAATAAATACATGTTAGAACCTGACTTTTCAGCAATTATTAGCCCAGCTACAAAACAGTTATATTTCTATTAAATACATATTAGAACCTGACTTCAGCAAATATTATCCCAGCTACAAAACAGTTATATTTCAAATAAATACATGTTAGAACCTGACTTTTCAGCAATTATTAGCCCAGCTACAAAACAGTTATATTTCAAATAAATACATGTTAGAACCTGACTTTTCAGCAATTATTATCCCAGCTACAAAACAGTTATATTTCAAATAAATACATGTTAGAACCTGACTTTTCAGCAATTATTAGCCCAGCTACAAAACAGTTATATTTCTATTAAATACATATTGGAACCTGACTTTTCAGCAAATATTATCCCAGCTACAAAACAGTTATATTTCTATTAAATACATATTGGAACCTGACTTTTCAGCAAATATTATCCCAGCTACAAAACAGTTATATTTCAAATAAATACATGTTAGAACCTGACTTTTCAGCAAATATTATCCCAGCTACAAAACAGTTATATTTCAAATAAATACATGTTAGAACCTGACTTTTCAGCAAATATTATCCCAGCTACAAAACAGTTATATTTCAAATAAATACATGTTAGAACCTGACTTTTCAGCAAATATTATCCCAGCTACAAAACAGTTATATTTCAAATAAATACATGTTAGAACCTGACTTTTCAGCAATTATCAGCCCAGCTACAAAACAGTTATATTTCTATTAAATACATATTAGAACCTGACTTCAGCAAATCTTAGCCTAGCTACAAAACAGTTATCTTATTTCAACCTTGTGCACTTGAACAGCAAGTATTAGCCCGGCTATATAAAAGTTTTATGACTTCATACAAACTCAAGCTTAGAGTTATGAGAAGGTATTGTCATTGTATGTTGTGTGTAAAAGTTAGATATTATTTAGGTTTACATAGCATCTCTTAACGAAATATAATATGTACCAAATAGAAAAACCGTTGAAAAAGTTGAATACACCAAGTTGCAAAATTGTATAAAGAAAAAGTACACACTGAATACAGCTGAGTACACACATCATTGATGCATATTCCACTAATGCAAACAAACTGACTAGAAATACAGGATGGCTAAACTATATAATTGTATGCAACATAAAAGTTAATAAACAGTAGTTACTACTGAATCAGGGCATCAAATAACAGGTAATACACGATAATAGTCCGGTGTGAACCAACAATAAAATTTTGTTTTAAAACATATTGAAGAAATGCCAGTTATCCGCATACATGTGTACATTGGAAAGCATAACAGGAAAACATATGTTAAGCTATGCGTAATGGATTTTTCATACCATAATATGCTGGAGATGGCCTACTATTGTCATCTTCTGGAGTTAACTTCTTACACCATGACTCGTAAGCTTCTAGTACAGCTGGACTCAGTCTAATAAGTTGCCGACTAATGACCTGATAGTCAGAGCTACTCTCTTTAAGATAATATAAAATGGTCTCATTTACCATCTGAATACCATCATACATTCCAGATATATGCTCCTGTCGACAATGTTCATAATCTCCAGATTGAACTACATTAAATACACCATAACTAGTATGGTGTGTTTTATAGCCCTTCAGGTACTTGATTTTATAATACATAAGCTGAGCATCTAGTGAGACAGCAGGAAATTCCACAGGGTTTTCTGTAAGCTCCTTGCCATTCTAGTTGATAGCTTCATGATCTTCTGCTGTCGTGAAACACTTCACTGCTCTTTCTCTGGTGGATTCTTCCTTGGCTACTACACAAATAAATAAATAGAAAACGTTACAGACTACTTCACAAAGTTTTGATCTAGTTAACCCTTTGCTTACAAAATCCGTAAAAGCCCGGAATACGAGCATTGTCTCAGCGTACGGACCCCGGAATAATTCGGCCTGCGATAGACCTTTCTTAAAATATATTATTTATTGAAAAACAGCATTAAAATGAGTAATTTGATCAATTTTCGTTGGCTTTGCAATACTGTTTTGAGGTTATAAATAATCCCTAATACGCATGTGCAAGCAATACACTTTGCAAAGATGTGATCTTTTATGGAAATATATTCATCATGAACGCACGCGGTTGTTCAAGCTCTGCTAAAAAAGTTTGTTTAGAGGAAGACATCGACTGGTTTGGAAGTGAAGAAAAGGATATCAGGTCGGAAGAATGTGGGGTAGACGATGAAAGTGAAAAATAAGATCAACGGGGTGAATTGGATTGCGAAAGTGAGAGTGAAACGGCCGGCGATGAAACCGGGAGTATTTACGGATTTCAAAGAAGAGCTGACTTAAAACAAAAAAAATTACATTTTGCTGACAGCTTGGCAGGAGTAAGTTCGAATTTTTAAACAGGTAAGTATTTTTAATATTTAAAGCTTTTTATAACATCGGCCATTATAAATGTTATATTTAACGAAACGAATAAATATCGCCTCCAAAAACATTGCGATGCTTCGGAGCCTGTTGATGGTAAAGATATTTGGCGAATTATTTATTTAGTTTTGCATATAAGTATTTTCAAAAAGCCTACTCTGTTGTCTTACTGGTCCACAATCCTTTATTATCTACGCTGATTTTTAATAAAATTAAAAATAGAAAGAAGAATAGAAGCAAGTTTACTTTCTACTGTGCATTTTGCTGACAATTTTGAACAGCCTGCTAGCAATAGATTTTTCAAGTTAGAAGATGTATTTGCCATGATATGCGACCGGTTATATTCTGTTTCGCTGCCTGGTAAATTCATATCTATAGATAAAAGCTTGCTGGCTTGGAAAGGACGACTTGGACAACCAGTTTCTTTGCCAACTCTTGCAAACATATGACACCGTGCAGATGCTTATCATAAACCATTTTCACAGAGTTATTGCTTCCAAAAATGTATTTGTTATCGATGTTTTATGATAGAAAGGTGGCAACATTGACACATCACAATGTTGATAGAAATATTCACAGACGAATAACTTTGCAGGGACGATTTACAGGGAATAAATGGCTGCCTGTTGAGAAATTTCTAAGCTTTCAAATGCATATTCATTTATAGCTCTATTCCAATTTGCATGTAAGTTATAGCGAAGTTTAGGCGACATTGTCAGGCCTCCATTTTTCGCTGGTCTTTTGGGTCATGCACTGAGAATTTCGAGTGGCGCTCCGCAATGCATCGGAGCTCATAACTCCACTTTCAATGCTCTTTGACGACCAATTTTTTTTGCAAATTGTTGAGAACCTATGAATCTGTGCAAGTATTATTTATACAACATTGTCAATTACCTTTATCAATTAGGAAAATACAATTGAAAATGGTGTATAAAAAAAATTAATAGCTTCAACAAATTGAGGACTTTTGCTGGAAAGCATTTGCAAGCTATCTGCATAGAAAAAATATCAGCTTGTAGAGAAATTTCTCAGCTTTCCTATGCATATTAATTTATGTAACTATCAGAATTGTGATGTAAGTTACTGCAGTTGCTATGCAGTCATGCCGAAGGCTCAAATCGCCCTAGTATTTGCCTCCATACGCTGGTATTTTCCCGGCTGTAAGCGCGCCGTTAGTTTCCTATCGTTTCCTAAGTTTCCTATCTACCAGCTGCAAACAGAGTACCATATACAACTTGTATATAAAGCTATGCAAGCTAATGTAAGTTGCATGTTATAGATACACGCAGAGCAAGTATTTCCGTGCCTACAAAACAGTTATCTTATTCAAGTTACACGCTATATAAACGATGTGCTGTTTTAAATTTTTAAAACAATTATAATAACTATGCACAGCCATGCAACACTAATTGTTCTCAAAATTAATATCTTGACATAGTCTTTTAGTATAAAAGTGCAGCATAAGAATACTAACCATTAGGGAGTAGTGACTTCGCTCAGAATCATGTCTTGGTACTATAATAATGTCAGCAGGCTGGTCTAATGCGTTAGTGAGACTATCATGGATTAGTAGAGCAAGAAACTGAAAATAAACATTTGATAAAGATTAAAAAAAGTTAACGAATAATACAATATGGCAAAATCTTTTCTGCTCCGTTGAGCGTTGCATAATAAGTTTATAATATATATTTTGTTAATGTAGCAAAAATTATGATAAAATTAATCCCATGATGAACTTTTACCGCTGATTAAATGAAATAGAGATATTTTGATAGCATCACGTCACATCAACTTCAGATCACAACCTCAGAAAGACATACCTTGATTGTTGATTTCGACTTGGAAATCGCCAGTTTTATGCCAACATTTACCACCTAAAATAAGTAAAATAAAATCTAAAACTTGGTCCAATATTTCGAAGGAAAATTACAATTAGAAATTAACCGGACTGCACTAGCAGACACTGTTGCAACACAAACTGTCATCAAGAACATAGTTGCTTATAAAACATCTGTCTAGGATCTATTTTTAGCAGCGTAACAGAGCAGTAAGCCTTTTTGGTATTTTTTCAATGTATTGTTTTTGTCACTCTTTTATATATACCTTATATTTCTAGTATCTAGAATAAATCTAGGCATTTTCAGCACCAGCAAAACACCAGTAACTATTCTTTAATGCCAGTAATCATTCTTAATTTTTAAGAAGAGTTTTGACTGCAAGCATGCAGCACGATGCTGGCCCTACGATGCCGCTCGCTTTAGAAATGCAAAAAAGAAACAAATATTGCCCGCTAGAGCAGGACGTTTAACACTGATGTCAAAGGTTTTCTTAAAAACTATACAAAACTATTTTCTTACGTCCATGGTACTACTGATTACATATAATCGCCAACACAGCTACATAGTTTTCAAACCGAGTTAGGAACTGCGGTCTAGAAACTCACAAATCGTTATCTTTTTTAGATCTGACCGTATTGGTCACTCTTCCTTTCCCTTATTAAGCATTGTTGAAATAAATGGTCGCAATTTGCTAGTGCGGATTGGAATGCGCACAAAGGGATACGCCTACCGGTGACTTCCTCGTTCAAGTGCAGTTACGTTTTCGTTGCAATTATCTCGAGGTAAAGGTTGTATCAGTGAGTATTACATTTGATTACGTTGTTATGTCACATAAGTTAAATATAATGAGTCAATCTAGGTCGTTGCCACAATAGATCATAGTTTCTCAGCTTATATCCTTACATCTTCACGTGATGTTGGTCTATTTCGACAGATGGCCGAAAATTTGTAAAGTGCGTGTATCGATTTTGCTCACAGACCATGCGGATAGCATTGCCAGTTGCCAAGAATGCATTGTAATATTGAAAGAACTGAATGCTTTGTTGCAGCCTTGTTGAGGTGTTAAACTAAATGCACCGCTAGCTAATTCACGTTAAGGAACAAAGCTTGGCTTTACTGACAAACCACTGACGCTGCCTAGGCGTATATTAGCGCAGTACATAAGAGAGCGTGAACAATAAATTTGGAGTTGTTCATCAACATCGTTCTAAAGACATGAGTGCAACTTTTTTATAGAATATTCTAGATGACACAAGTTTTTTCAGAAGTTCTGTACTTTTTGAGCAAGTTGTGTCTTCATGTCATGCCATTGCATAAAACTGAGGTCAATAAATGTCAATCACTCTTTTGGTGAATCAATCACCAACATCCTAACTATAGACTGACTAGTCGAGACTGGCTCAGTTTGTACTACTAGTAGCAATCCTATTTTTACTGTGAATCTTTATGACTTTGTGCATTTTCTGAGGTTTTAATATAAATTTTTAATGTATTACAAGTAACAAACATCACAAATTTGTCTCGCATTTAGATGTTACCCAGTCTACGACATTCTTATTGGTAATTTATACATCTTTGTTTCACCTTGGGAGTTGCCTTCTATTGTCACAGATGCTAGCTTTCCTCACTAGTCTTCAAAACTGTATTTTTAATTATAAAACATCTGATTTTATTGATAAAAATGAAATGTTTTTATTGTTATTGTAAATAAAAATAATATTAAAATACTATTATTTAATCATTAGAAAACTGGTATGAACTGTTTCAATTCTGGCATTTTTCATTAGAACTATTGATAGTTTTCCATCGCAATAAACAGGAGCTTTCTAATAAATTTAGACTATAGCATTGATGTGTGCCAGTTTTCTGCCTAGATACAATGCTCTCATTGGTGTGCATTGCAGTTTTATAATACAACGCTGAAGATATAATTTTAAGTAGTAGAAGTTATAGATATTTGAACTCTTAAATTATCTTGTATTCTTGGTATTTCATTGTAGCAATGGCTTCTGCATCAGAGGACATCGAATGCGAGTTTTGTGGTCTAAAAAATGATAAAATAGTTGATCCGAAGAAGTTGCCATGTGGGCACATAAACTGCATGCCATGCCTTACGTCACACTACAAAGAGAACGACATTTTCTGGTGTGGTCTGCAAAGTTGCGGGTAAGTAATATTCAACAATGCTGTCATGTTAACATTAAAAATATTTAACACGTGAGAGAGTTAACACTTCAAATAGTGATTGTTGTTGAAGTTTTGCCTCTGATCATTGTACTCTTCAGGGACATTGATTGGTAGAACAGGTTGTCTGCTACTTTGTGTGTTTTTGGTAAATTAGCATTTACTTGCTTTCAACAGGCCCAAATGACTGACAATAGAGACAAACATGATGTGTTGAAAATTGATAAAGGAAAGCTGAAGATAGCTATTATGCTCTCCGTTTATACAAATTTTTATCAAACAATTGAGAAAGGATTTACGCAAATTTGATTTGTCAAAATGAGTTTTTTCAATAATTTTTTGGGCATACCACAATTTCCATTGTAACTTTAATCTGAAATCAGCTTTTTTTAGAAATTTGCTTTTTATTTTGTTTTGCAGCAGTTTTAAATATGCCAAATTTTAGTCAACCTCAAAATTATGTACACACTTGTAAGCTATGAGATGACTAAAATGTCTACATGTCTACAAGTCAACATGGAGCTTGAGTACCTGACATTCAGATTATTAGGCTGACACTCTAACCAACTGAGCTAATCAACTGCCTACCCAATCCTTAAATAATAGTACCAATCAGGGAATAAATATTGCTTTGTTACAGTAATAGCCAACAGATGGGCGAAAGATTGTTAATAATATTATAGATAATTGAGAGTATTTCATGAGCAAATTGATCTGATTTGAAAATAAATAAGCTGCCCATTATAGTTTTATTATGATAGCATATCTATTGGAGCAAGCGCCTAATAAACTTATAGGATAACATAATATATTGCTGTGACAATATTTATAATGTTATTTTATTATACTATTTTTGGAATGTTCTGTTTTATGCCATCTCTGGTTTTTAGCAAAGTGTATAAAATGTCTCCTGAAATGCTACCTGATTTTGATGATGCGCAATTCTGTGACACTTGTGTCAAGAAGGGTCAAAACAAGCGTCAGGCAGTGTCATATTGCACAGATTGCTCCAGAAAGTTTTGCACGAAGCACCTTGAGGTATGTAACATATGCACATGTAGTATATTAGGTTATTTGCCATTACCATTCGTACCTTCAGATTTCAGCTGGCCACACGAAGGTCATTTTACAGATAAGCATACTTCCTGTTGTTAGCTCTGTTATTCTTTAGATATAAATATAATGGTCCAGTTGTTTACTTGTATTAACAGGCTGCAATATCTCTCTCTGTAAATATTTACTCTAGCCCCCAGCTCATATGCAGCATTAGATTATTAGGGGGTGACCCGCTATACGCTTATTATTTAGTAGGAGAAAATTTGCACATAGGCTATGCAGTTTCAACTAAGTCATATAGTTGATCACTAGAGGTTTACTACGAAAGAGCCTTTTCTACGTGGTTATTTTATAATTCAAAGTTACTCCTAATGGTTATCCTGATAGTGGAGCGGGAGATTCACTAGTTAGCGCTTGTTCTGCTATTCCGTTTAAACATGATTATAATAGGCAGTTGGTATACTAGTATACCAACTGAGTAATGTGTTATATGAGTTATATGAGTAATGTTATACTAGAGATGATAACATTATGTTTGTAATTTGTGTAACTTCAGCTGCAACACAAATTATGCACGATAGTCTTTTGTATGTTTGTGTTTTTTGTATTTATATTTTTCTGTATTTTCTTCCCATTATTCATTGATACAAAAGTGGATATTATACATCTAGCTATCAAAGCTATGAATAGTGAATATGCTTTATTATAGTTTACAAATATATATCTCATTGTCTTATCTGAGTCGCAACTGTTTCTTTACTTTGCCCAGAGAATCCAAAATTATCCTTAAATATCTTCAAATGTTAATTTATAATAATAAAAGCCTGTCACCGATATCTTGAATCTTTTTATTTGCCTGACAAATTACAACGATAGGAATTCTATGGCAACCACATATTTTTTTTATTCTAGCAACTCGATTGGTTAATTGATGACCATCGCACCAGTGTCTATAGCCTGGTATCTTGTCATAACATGTTTGGCTTTATTTCAGCAACATGATGATGTACTTGAAGACCATCATACAATTCCCATGGCTCAGTATTTATCAAAGGAATGCCCCCATCTGCCAGATATCTGTACAAAGCATGAGAATCAGCCGCTAGTGGTGGGATGCAAGGTCTGCCATACCATCAGCTGTATGAAATGTGTAGCAGATTCAACCATATGTGATAATGGTAAGCTTATTGAGTTAACACTGTAACCCATCAGTGAACTCATCAGCATAGGGGGATCTTGCTGCTGCTGTTATTAGTGAACACTAGTATTATTCTGGCGTAATCAGCGCATTGACTGACAAATTTGAATTTCGAGAGAAATTTTCATTGATAACATATGGCTGAAGATATTTTGTATGTAAAAAGCAAAAAATCATTGTGTTCTACATCGTTGGGCAAAAAAGTCAAAGACCAGTGTCATTGTAAACCCAGGGCTCTCTGTAGTAGGCAAATTGGTCTGAGGCTTTGCTGTAGCTGATGCTAGTGGAGAACACTATTCTATTAGCATATGTAAAGAGTGCTTCATATTTACATCTGCTGCCTTGTCATGATTGGCAGGCTGATAATCAGTTAGTGTATTTTATGAAGAAACACAAATTGTTTGAAATGAAAATAAGCTAACTTGTAACTAAACCTCGGCTGTTTTAAAATATAACTGAAATATTCCGACAAACACTTTCGTAACTAATAAACTATTAGATACAGTTGCTAAAATATTCAATTTATATTGCAAGTTTTTTGATGAAAATTGACTACAATGAAGGTCAAAGACAGATATCGCACACTCGCCTGACAACTTACATGTAGTAGAATTTTACCGTTACTCCTATGTTTTTTTCAGTCTGTTCCATTTCTTCTCATTTAAGATGTTTAATGTACCCACTTTTTGCAGTTATAACACTGCCAGGGAAGCTCATTATATTGAGGAGCTTTATCGGTCTTATAACATTTATTACATGGAAAAGTGGTTAGGTGTGTTGACCTCCTTGAACTGTTTCAAGTGTCTGGATTAGCACAGGAAAACACCATATTTATACATTCTTTAGCTGAACTTGTTTCAACATATATAGTCAGCAGGTACAGATCAAAGTTTGGTATAGATGATGCTACGCAAACACCTGCCTTCTGTCTAACATCTTGTGGTTTGTATCATATTCATACTTTCTGTTTGATTTGTTTCTTACTAACAGCTAAGATAATATTACACAGGTGTACCACATGACTTCCAGTTGCTGGAAGATCTGGCTGCCTCTCTCCTGAGTACTATGATAACAGTAGAGAGTGCAAAGAAGGATGAGGAATATGAAAAACTCTTCAAGGAGGTATCCAAAGTCCAGTCTGACTATGATGCTAAAACAAAAAACATGCTTCAGCTTATTCGTAAGACAAGAGATAGTCAGGTTTATAAATATTATTCTAGTTACAAGGTTTCATGCTGGTAAAACCAGTACCTAAAATCTATACGTTACTCTATTAAGGTAACTAATACGGACTCTATTGACAGATTATTTTTAGATACTTATTAATAAATATGTTAGGAAACTGCAAAAGCAGCAGATATTAGGAGTAATTCATCTGGTATTCACTGAAACCAACTGGTGTTTTATGAAACCATCATTTTGAATGAGTGGTTGCAGCAAAAGCAGACACGCTGACTTTTGCGGACACCAAGATATTGGTCGAATCTGATAATTTTTTATTATAGAGTAAACATCTCACCTTATAATGTCTCTCATTGGGATTTATGGCACAGTTTTCCGTCTAATATTTTTTTATTTCAGTAAAAAGCAGCCTATACTCTATTATGCACTGTATAGCTACTGAAGGATGTTATGTTTTTGTTTTAACTTATCTCCTCTTCTTCAGGTTTAACCAAGTAGTTGCTGTGATACTGAAGCAATTGTGTTAGTATGACAAGGAGGCTACAACTCCTGATTATTAGCTTTTCTATTATTTCCATTTACTATTTTCTGTTATAGCTAAATGCGGTTAAAGTCAAATATGACACACTTGAGAAACAGGTGCTAGAAAACCGCCAGAAATCACAAACTAAAATTGCTGATTTTGTCGAAGATGTGTTGCTCAAGCAGTGGAATAGCCTGAGAACCCATCAAGAGCTGCTTGAAACTGGGACCAAGAGCCATCCCCCAGTAAGTTATTGAGCAGTATTGTTATCCAGGAGTTCAGTAATGTGAATGAATTATTGTACTAGCTGTATGTGAGTGTTTGTGAATATGTTGGTGAATATGTTGGTGAACATGTATGTACCAGTACTTGCGTGGTAATGTACTTGAGGTGTTTGAGGTGGTTGTATTGATATACATATATATTATTGAGCATGTGTGGATAGTTGTGTTTGTACATGTATTCACATCAATTTCTGTACTTGTCAGTTTCATGCATTGGATCCGTGACTATGTATCAGCATATCTGCTGCAAACAATATTTTGATCTACTGAGTCGGAATGATCTACTTCATAAGTCTCCTAGACTTATTGCTCATGACATACTAACCTCATACTATCAGCTGTCTGCTCCTTTCATTCCTTCAATGTATCTGAGTCTATGAACTTGCTATCACTAATGTAACATACATTGTGAGCTGTCTACTAGCTCTCCTTACTTGTATGTTTCCATTGCTTAGTCTACACTCTCAGCCTTACCATCCTTGCTTTACCTACCATCAGTCATGTTCACCAGGTACCACTTGTCAGGGTTTATATTCAGTAATGGCAGTTCTCCTATAAATACACTGATTGAAAGTTTACCAATTCATACATTACATGTCTCTGTCCTTCTTCTATCGATTCTATTAGGATAACTCTATGTTTAGGCAGCGATTGTGAGAGGATTCAAGGAGTTAAAGGCCCAGCTCGACAAAATCTCCCAAGAGCATTTGCCAAAGCTCAAACTCACAGACCAGCTACAGTTAAAGCAGATAGGTATGAATAACTGAAAATGGATGTATACATTTTCTATCATCATTGAGGGGTGACCACACTGTGCTGCATGTACTGTACTACATGTTTGTTTTGTACATTTTTAGTATTTTGAATAAAATTTATGTCTTTTTTATTTCTTGTAAAGCTTGTATTTAGAATCTGAAAATTTTGGCTAGAAAAGGGAAAATTTTCTTAGCTCTTACATCAAAATACATATCAGGTTGCTACTGGCACGGAAGCCTTGATTTGAAGCATGTGCCCTGGTGGGTTGCTGGTGTGAAATATCAAAAAGACATCCATAAGTGCATGCGATCATTAAGTCCAAATTGTATCTGTGATCATAGAGTTAACTGCCGCCTGTCACTTCCTACTGTACTAAAATAAAAAGAGGATTACTCTATTGATGACTCATGAATGAATCAAATAAACCATTATTAACAAAGCTATTAACAATTACCAATTTTTTTTGACTAAGTACAAATATGTAAAGACTATAAAACTGCAACTTTTATTGACTTTTTTATGATTTAGACTGTTCCTGAGCAGAACTATTAGGTTCATAGCCTAAGAGCTACTGTATATGATGAGCCACCCGTTCTTTATTTCTGATGTTTGAAGTTTTTTCAGCCTTCTGTCATTTTAATTTTTTGACATATCGATAGTTGAGATATTCTTAATATAAATAGCTGGAAAAATTAATTTAGTTGTTAGAACTGCTCATTAGTTTCAGGTCCAGTGTTTAAAGCACATAAATTACATAATTTTCTATTGTATTCATCAATACATCAGAGTCTTGGCTTTTGAATTAGGTATTGTTGGCCATAGTGTGACATACATTGTTTGGTGTTTATAGGATTTCCCCAGAGCTCTACCGCAGAAATTTTTACTGGCATAGGCTCTGAAATTGTGATGTCACAATTTTCATATGCGGTGTTGCGTGCTCTTACCGCCTATTCTATTGCTTACCACTTATATTTATCAACTACGATAATGACTCTAGTGTCAGGCGAAAATAGGACAAATCCAGAGAACCAATGACGATGACAAAGGAATCAGTGTCATTAGTTCTCCATGTACAGATTATTTCTATGTATAATAAATAACTCAGATTCCAAGCATCATACTATGTTTTCCCGATGATATTATGCAGGGCTAGTCTAGCCCTCTCAATTTATTGTGATGTTGAGGGTTGCGACTGAGACTAATTAGTTTCAAGCTTTGCTCAATCTGCGAAAGTGCGATTTGCATATAGTCCTAGGGCCTCGCAACCACAGGTCACATTTTAACCCTTTGCGTACCAAGACCGACCTTTGTCGGTTTACGAGCAATGTCTCAGCGTACCAAAACCGACAAACCCGACATTTTTGCCGTTTTCGATAGACCTCTTTTAAAACGTTGTATTTATTTTAAAAACAACGCTAAAAATTAAAATTAAAAATTTGAGCAATTTCAGTAAGTTTTTTACTACTGTTTTGAGGCTAGAAATAATAAATTTTATGCGCATGTGCAAAAAGAACACGTTGTAAAGATTTGATCTTTCTTTATGGAAAGCTGATCAACATGGACGTTTGTGATTATTTGAGCTCGGCTAAAAAATTTGTTTAGTGGATGATATCGACTGGTTCGAAAGTGAAGAAGAGCATTTCAAGTCAGAAGAATGTGGGGAAGACGATGAAAGTGAAAAAGAAGATCGCCAGAGTGAATTGGATTGCGAAAGTGGGATTGAAACGGCCGGCGTTGAAACAGGGAATAATGACGGTTATCAAAGAGGAGCTGATTTAAAACCAAAATAATTACATTTTGATGACAGCATGGCAGGAGATAAGTTCGAATACTTAAACAGGTAAGTATTTTTTATTATTTGAAGAATTTTATAACATTGGCCATGATAAATGTAATATTTAACGAAACGAATAAATATGGCTTTCAAAAACATCGCGATGCTTCGGAGCCTGTTGATGATAAATACATGTGACGAGTTATTGGTTTAGTTTTGCATATAGGTATTCTCAAAAAGCATACTCTGTTGTTTTACTGTTCCACAATCCTTCATCATCTACGCGGATTTTTAATAAAATTGAAAGTAGAAAGAAAAATAGAAGCAAGTTTACCTTTTACTGACAATTTTGAAGACCCTGCTGGCAATAAATTGTTCAAGTTGAAAAATGTTTTTGCCATGATATGCGACTGGTTATATTCTGTTTTGCTGCCTGATAAATTTCTATCTATAGATGAAAGCTTGCTGGCATGGAAAGGACGGCTCAACTTCAGACAGTGTATTCCATCTAACAGATATGGATCAAAGTTATTTGCTCTCCGATGCTGTCTCTGGCTATGTGCACAAGTTGTCTGTATACATGGGTGATGAGCAAGTAAAGCTGAAGGTACCGGCAGCAGATTCTCTTGTGGAATATCTCTATGCGAGTCATATTTTAATCCCAACTATGCAAAATAAATTTATTTACAAATTGTATTTTATTTAGTTTCTGCAAATGCTTCCTCGCTTTGTATTGCTAGCTTTTGTACATACGTTCGCTGAAATGTCATTATGTATTGTATTTGTTGTGTATTGATATGTTGTATTTGATGCCCATTGCCCTTATCACCCACCTTATCAAAAGAGTTCAGTTCTCATATTGCTTTGCCATCTAGCAGAATGATTTCTCCATCATTTGCTGTAACTGCTCATAATAAATGTTGCTTCCTGTCTTTTGCTGCTTCACAAAATGTGTGAATACAGGCTCACCACTCAATTCTTGTGCACAACCAGTTAATCTTTGCTGCAGCACACATTGATCTTAGCTGCATCACACCTGAATCCGTGCAATGAGTTTATATGCAAAATTGTTACTTGAATCTATAATTTCAAGAAATGCACATAAATCTGCCAGTAAAAAATCATATCTGTGAATATATTCATCTCAAGTTGCAGTCTCAACAAGCTGCTTGAAGGAAAATGTCTCAGCTTTCAGATGCATATTCATTTGCAGTCTTATGCCAATTTGCACGAGAGTTATAGCAGAGTTTGAGAAGCCATGTCGGGTAACAGTTGCACTGCTTATCGCCATGGCAATATGAGCATTTCGAAGGTCTGCTCCCGCAATGCACAGAAGCACCTAACTCAACTTTTGATGCGCTTGAATAACCCAATTTTTTTGCAAACTCTTGTAAAGATATGACACCGTGCATATGTTTATCATAAACCAGTTTTGGCAGAGATATTGCTTTTAAAAATATATTTGTAATCGATATTTCATGATAGAGAGGTGACAACTTTGTTAAATCAGAATTTTGACTAAAGTGTGCACAGCCAATTTGCAGGGAATAAATGGTTGTCCGTTGAGAAATTTCTAAGCTTTCAAATGCATATTCATTTATAGCTCAATGCTAATTTGCATGCGAGTTATAGCCAATTTTAGTCGGCCATGTCAAGCCTCGATTGTCGCAGGTCGTTAGGGTCACGCGGTGAAAATTTGGAAAGGCGCTCCTGCATTGTAACGGAGCTCATATCTACACTTTCAATGCTCTTTGACGTCCAGTTTTTTTTGCAAATTGTGAAGATATGAATCTATGCAAGAATTATTTAGACAACCTTGTCAATTGCCTTTATCAATTTAAAAAATACAATTAAAAATGACGAACAAAAATAAAAAATTCATTGCTTCAGCAAATTGAGACTTCTGTTGGTAAATATTTGCAATATATTTACATAGAAGCATCAGCTTGTAGATAAATTTCTCAGCTTTCCTATGCATGTCAATTTATGTAACTGCCACAATTTTGATGTAAGTTACTGCAGTTTCTATGCGGTCATGTCGAAAGCTCAAATCGCGCCAGTTATTGGCTGGTACGCTAGTGGTTTTTCCATCGTAACCTCGCGGTCGCTAAAGGGTTAATTGATGTGATTTCATTACCTTTATCAATGATAGTACATTTATTGAAGCATAATTAATTAACCCAGGACATGTGTTTGTATTGGTCAGGGTTAGCACGATCCCAGGCGTTGTTGATTATTTAGAATCCTAGTTAATTATTAGCGCTCTCTGAGTTTAACAGCACTGATTGTCACAGAAAAGCACAGCCTCAATGGCAGCGAAAGGGATCGACTACCTAAGGCTAAATAATAATTGTGACATCACATTTTGAGAACCTGAACCAAGTGTTTTCTTTTTGCAGGACATACTTTTGACACCCTGTTTTTCATAGTTATATTATTCTTTGTGTGTTGAATATAGGCTCATTCGAAAGCCAAGACTCTGATGTATTGAAATATCTAATAAGAAAATTATGTAATTTATGTGCTTTAACTATTTTGGTACCACAAGCCGATGTATCGGCTTTCGCGGTAATAGAAGTACAGACCGTGAGTCGATGAGTCGAGTTGTCAGTAGGGTTTCACTTTTCTATTCATTACGAAGCCTACAAATTAACTCGACCTATCAAGTTTTGCCTCCAACAAAGCAAACTGGTTGCCAATCACGGGTAGCCAATCAAAATGTTTTGGCTGAGCAATTCCATTTCTACTTATTTTTCAACACGGAAAAACCAGATCGCCGCCGTCATGGCAGTAAGAAATTCACCACGTTTGTTTTATTCAAAGGAAGCTTAAAGGCCAGGCCACACAGACCGTTTAATTTCAACTAATCTGGGAAATTCCATTTGTACGAAATTTCTGACCTGCCACACAGAGTTTCCCCACCACGGATTCGTACGAAACTAACTTTCAACTAGCCAATCATAACGCGGTGATAAATTGAAGCCGATTCCGTTTCAATCATTTGCTTCAGTACAAACACGTGGGCCAGATCTATGTGTTGATCTAAAAGATAACGATTTGTGAGTTTCTAGTCGCAATTCCTAATTCCTAAAATCGGTTGCGGAATGAACACGTAAATTAATTTAGGGGCCTACAATATAACTGTGCGTTAATAAGGTCGTTTCTACGCAACTACAAAACTGCTAATGCTAGTTGCACTGAGTAGTTGTAGTAGGCTGTTGTTGTAAATGGTTTTTAGTATACTTTTGAATAGAGCTTGTACATTGATAATATTATTACGAACTATTACGCATGTACTACATTGCAAAACGGTTATTTTGTATGACTACAGCAGGTTTTCGCTTGCCCACAAAACCTTTTTACTTTTTCTTCTAATTACAATACAAATTTGAACTTGAATTTTCAGCAATTATTTGCCTAGCTACAAAACAGTTATATTTCTATTAAATACATATTGGAACCTGACTTTTCAGCAAATATTAGTCTAGCTACAAAACAGTTATATTTCTATTAAAAAATCCATTACGGCCATGGTACTACTGATTACATATAATCGCCAACACAGTACGCAGTTTTCAAACCGAGTTAGGAACTGTTGGCTAGAAACTCGCAAATCGTTATCTTTTTTAGATCTGACCAAACATGCGCAAAAGAAAATTGTCCAAATTTCGCCGATTTCGTGAGAATTTTGTCTCGTGTGGCCCTTAAGAGATTTTTCAAGATTCACTAAATGATTTTATATTTATCTCGTAGTGAATCTTGTTTTTTGAATAAAATGCATTTTAAAATATAACAATATCTGCATTGATTCACAAGATATTGCATGAATACTAACGGTATATCTATCTTCAGAAAATATGCTTGAATGAATTTGGTCAAAATAGTGATTTTGGCGTAGTAGTGAAAGATTTGAAATACGTTTTATATTACAAATATCTGTAAGTCTCATAGCCTCGTTGTCAGTTATGCGCAGCCTCCATATTTGTTAACCTTGCGCTGTCAAACCAACGTTTACAGGATGAGTTTCTATGACTGTATATTCACATAAAAATTATCGTTGTTTTTTGGAATACTAAAGCACCTTTAATCATACTAATAGTTAATAGTCTGGTGTTTAGGTGAGAAATAGCTAGGTCCCTCACCAAACTGTCCTCCATACAACTACCATCCTGTCCCCTCTCCATCTGCCACTATAAGGGTAATACTTATATTGGACTAGAGGATAAGACAGTCAGCAGAGTAGATATTGATAATAAGATCACCAACAAGTTCATCTCCACCTCCGGTCCAGTAATTTCTGCCACTTGCTACAAGGAAAGAATTTACACCTTGTCCGGTACCAGTCCTCAAACAGTTGGTGTCTACAGCATATCAGGGGAGTTGATCACCAGCTGGAAGCATCCTTCTCATGACTACTTCTCTGACACGCTGGTGATAATTGAAGATAAGGTTCTTATCACAGACCCATCCAACACCAGAATCACTACCTACTCCTTAGATGGTCAAGTTCTACATCATACTCCCTGTCCTTTTCTCACTGATAGCCGTAGTGTCAGAATGTGCGCCCCTGACAACAACTCTCTCATAATATCTTCCTTCAGCCATTCCAAAGTCTTTAAAATAGACCGGACCACCCAGGGAGTCCTGTGGACCCTCACTAAAGTGGAGAACCCTCATGGGCTGGTTAGCTATGGAGAGTATATTGTACTGGCTGCATCCAACAACAAGACTATCTACATCATTAATTCTACTACAGGTTAGTTATTAGTATGATGCAGGGTTATTATAATATATACTGTTATATAATAAGAATATATTTTAATTATGTTACATATAGGCTAGTCAGATCTATGTATCATATTAGATGTTTCATGATAGAATTAGCTCCTGTTAGGGGTGACATATGTAATATTCTATGATAGACTGTGATCCTATGTTTTAAATAAAAGTACTTAAAAAGATGTGTTTGGCAACAAAGAGGTGAGCCATATAATATTGTAAAATATTTAATATAATACTGCATGATAAGCTGAGCTCACACTGAATGTACCATATATAATTATAAAGCAATATAAAACAAAGGTGTTTTGCTATTTGTTAATGGAAGACATGGACTTGCACTTTATTCTATTATAGACTGAGCTCCCAGAAGCATTGGTTATTTGGCTATGAAAAAGCTGTCCTTATACAGTATTTGCAGTATTTTAAATATGAAATGTAATCCCGCATGATAGACAGAACTCCTGCTGAAGGTAGACTGAGCTCCTATTGCTGGCTAAATAGAAAGAAATCACTTTAAAAGAATGTTTGTAAGGTTTATAACAGTAGAGTGATATTCTTAATAACTTTTACAAGGTATAAAAATAAAGACTAATAAATCAGTGTGTTATATTAACAACAAGAAAATGTGTATATTAGTACCTTACCAATATGTAAGATAGCAGTGATAAATATCATTGTACTGTAGAAATACTGTTCTTCCTAATCAAGTACTTCTAAGTGTACCTGTGAGTGTACTGTGTTAGATAAAGCATTACCAGCTCTTATCACACCCTCTGACCATGTAGTTCATGTCAGAATAGGTGAACTATAAGTGACCTTTGATATATATTTACTCTTGGTTTACTCAATTTACTCAAGTCAAACTCTATGTCATTATCTTGTAAATTTTTGCTACTGCGGAATTGTAAGAGCAAGATTACATTTCCCCCTTCCCTGAACCCCCTTCCTTTAGCGTTCCATGTAACAATGGCTATTATTGTGCTATGAGAGAGCCAATCATCTGCAGCTTTGAAACATATCATGTAATTTCATGTCAAATTGTGTGCTGCCTCCATGTTTCTTCTATTTTAACTGGACGACCTGACTGACAGCAGTGTCCATGTGTAACTAATATTCATCTGTTGAAGTCTGACTGTGTATTTATTATTATATATTGTAGGGAAGATAGTCTCTCAGATGGCACATGATGATATAGCGGGAGATGTGTGCTCCTTAGAAGTGTATGAATCCACCCTACTTGTAATTAAATACTACAGCGGAGATGTCATCACCTACAAGATGACATAACTAATAACTAGAGAGAGTTGATTATAAACATGTTGATTCCTTCTATTATTACTAGTGATTATTATATTACTAGATGTTCTTGATGACTGTCTGTAATCCTTGCTATATGTACATATGTCTGCATGCATCTGAATATGTGGCAGTATAAAATGTGTGTTTCTACTTGTATATGACTCTGTATGCTATGCAATCAGAGTACATACACCATAGTGTTGGAGTGTATAAGTATATATACATGCATGGGTGTACATATCATGGTATTTGTATCCATGTTGACAACTACACGCATCCTTGTAGTGCCTTAATAAGTATGTTTGATTTTATGTGTTGGGCTGTTTGAATGCTGGTATATTTGAGGCTGGGTTTAGGTATTTGTAGACCAAAATGTCTCATTGTTATACTTGTTTGGATATTTTACTCGGCGTTTTTTGAAATTTAAATGTTTGTAATAAATAATATTGTCTTTGGGCAGAAAATGTGAGACTATCATAGCAGGGCAGTAGAATATGTTAATAGGTGAAAGGTCGGAGAGCTCTTCAAACTTTCCTTGATAAACATCCATAGAAATAAAATCCAACGCATCCTGGAAGCTTGCCAAACCTTCTAGAAGAAAGCTGGTAATGAGCAATTAGAAAAGTTATAAAGCATCTAATAGAATTGCCCTGCTATACTGAATGTTGTGAATGTTTGCAGGTAGATAAGAAAAACTGCAGTTTACAGAAAACAGACAAGTGCATATGATTATTAGCACATGTAGTATGTTATAACATAGTCTTCATCATGAACAATCAGTATGAGAATAGATACACTCATTTACTGTAATCAGCTAACATTGAGACTATTATCTCTTATTTATTATGGCATTGCAGTCTGGAGGCTTGCCAAGTCTACTAAAGAAAGTCAATATGTGGTGTAAAAATCCAGCAACGTGTGTAACAACCATATTTGTGCAGTGCTAAAATGTTATATTAATTTACATGCTTGTCTTCTTCTGATAAATATGGTAATAAAATAGTATAATGAATAACTACTGTGTTAGCTCAACATAGATATTGACAAAGAAAAGATAACTCCTAATTATCTTCATACATTCTCATGTTAGATAGTATTAGTGTTCGACAGAGAACCCTACTTAACAAACTAAAGAACTTACCAATAGATTATAGTAGTGGCTACTAGTAACTACCTTGACCAATATACAGCCAGAACAGATATTGTTAACTGGCCAGCATGTAGCCACTGTATGATATTCATGAAGGCGCTAGCAAATTATCAGAGACCTTAAACAGCAACCAGCGTATCTATCCATTTATTATGGGGAGAAATGTGTTAACTAGCTAGTCGCTGGGGACAAGAGGAAAGGTACCATTACCTTTATTATATGTCAGCTGACAAACTTGTTTGATCGTGAAGTCTGCTATTCAGCTTGAAAAACGCAACAATTATATTTTACAGGAAGGTAGAGTTTAACACACACAGCTACTCCTGTTTTATAACATCTTCATCACAAACTAGATTAGAACATAAGTAAGATAATGGGTGAAACTTGGTTACTACTAGAAAGCAGTAGTGAAGAGATTATTTCCTTGTTAGTTCTTGATACCAGTACTAGAGTCAGTTTCAGAAATGCAGGAAATGGTTAATAGCAGTTGCCTCCCCAATCAGTGCTATCAGTAAAGTGCATAACAAGGCTCTTGATTATAGAGGCATTCCTAGGTTTTTAGGTTCTTTCGTTTTTAGGGTCTTTCTTTTTAGATTCTTTAGTTTTTAGGTTACATAGTAACCTAAAAACTGAGAGCTAGCAATAAGGGACGAGCTGGGGACCTTCCTTAACCAGGGGTTTGGGCATCTTGCTTTTTATATAACTCGGGTATCTACTTATGAAATGATCAAAACAAACAGAAGCATATTTGATAAATTGGTTTCTACAGTCTATGTTTGACCCTAAATTACCAAAGCAAAAAAGTATACAATTATACATGTACATTAATAACACAAGTTAGTTTTCATCAAATGTACAAAAGTGTTAATTTGTTAAATAACAACAAGCTATATGAAGTAGTAGTTGAACACATTTGATTAAACGCTAGTCAGTCATTTCTCTTTTGGGAATCAAATGTCCTATTCATCAGTTTTGACAGTTCTTTTCACATACCTTCAGTGTCCTTTAAAAGAAAGGAGTATAAAAATTAGATGTCTTCTAAGTTCTGTAAGTATGTGGGTTCAAGACCCATTCGTGGCAATAATTTTCCTTCTGTTTATACTCCCCATGGCTAGCTAAAGCACATTCTGAATGTCAAGTAACTGCAATTATCTTAATCACAATGTTAGATAAATACAAATAATATAGTACCTCATTTACTAGAGTAATAATGGAAGAATTACAATTTCATAACCACTCTGCAATATCTACAATGATTCACAATGCTTAGTTTAAATACCTTAAAGTATAATATAAATTTAGAACTACATCAACTCTAATAAAAACTAATAAACTCATGCTTCCTTTGATTCTAATAATTTTGACTCAACACACAATCTTTCTATGGCCTGGATTGACTACAAAAAAGTCTACGACTCAATTCTCCAGAGTTGGATCATTGAGTGAATAAGGCTGTAGAATTTTTTCCATGCAGTTGTAGAGTTCATAAAGATGTTATTGACCTACCGAAAACAGAAATGACAGCTAAAGGTAAAAAGCTGACTAGTGTCAGAATCAAGTGTGGCATCTATCAAGGTGACACCTTATCACGTCTGCTCTTCTGCATATACTTAAACCCTCTAAGTAATATGCTGGTGGAGGCCCAATATGGCTGCCAGTTTAAAGATCAACTTACACAAAACTTTAGTAGATTTTAACAGAAAACATCAGTGTTTTGTTTTGTTATTATTTTTGACACGTGCGATGACCTGACTTCAACGATATTTCATAATTAAAATCGACCATACTTGATTGCGGTTAAAATGTTCCGATCATTTGAAAGTGCCAGTATAATGTCTATAGCAGTAAAGAGATCAACAACATAGAAACACGTAGTGCTGCAACTTCAATGCAAAGGCCGATATCAACTGTAACAACATGATCAATTAGTGATGTCATTTAGAATGTGTTTATCTTCTGATTATTTTAACTGCGATCAAGTTTGGTATATTTTATTTTTGAAACATTTTCAAAGTCAGGACGCATCAAGCGTTAAAACAATCGCAAATAATAGAAAAATACAAAAGTTTCTATTGAAACCAAGTGAAATTTAATGGAAGTTCACCTTTGAGAGCATTGGTGAACAACCTAATGTACTTATCTGAGCATGCATGAACCCAGCAGTAAGAAAACCTCCAATACTGGAGACATACCAAGTTGCAGTAATTTAAGGTAAAGTTACCATTGTTGTTACCAGCAGTGGCACTTTTAGTTCACTTTTTGGCATCACATTCTGTTGTTTGTAGGTCAAGCGTGCTAGAGCACAAAGCCACAGCTGCTATTTATTGGCCTTATATCCTCAATTTGGTGATTTTTCCATGATTTTATGGCTGTATTTGAATTTGCTAAACTACAGCAATAAAAAGTGAATCATTGTTATAGCTATTGGAAACAAAAAATCTCCTACAAAATCAAAAATTGCGCCAACAAGACTACATGTTACTACCATGTTTTAGTAGATCTCTTTAATGGCTACAGCAATCTGTGATAGGATGTACTTCTTACCACCTCTTTGGTGTTGAAAGGTCCTACAACTTAAAATTAGTGACACCAAACTACCACTTGTTATTCACATGTCAGGCATTATTGACCACTCAGCCAATACAGCTGCCGAGGTGTTAGAATAAACTAAAACTCTAAAACTCTCTGATCCTTAAAGATGTGATCACATCAAATTCTAGCAAATTATATCAGAAAGTATAGATATTCTTCCATCCTGTAAGATTTTGTTGGTTCTTTTAGGTGGTCTGAGTGCCAGGATGTTTCAAGATTAAAACTGACAAAACTTGGTAGCAGTTAAAACATTCAGACTTCCCTTAAAATGACGTACCTAACAGTTGTTTATGTTTAAAAGTGATAGATATATGACATCTTATTTGTCCAATCATCAGCATTGGTTACTAACATATGATTACACAACAGTAGGAGAAAAACAATGGCGCAAATTCTACCCTTTCTACAAACTCTTTAGAGTATTTGAAACGTTTAATATAGCAATGCATCTGAGGTTATATTTAGAGTTTTTTTCCAACAATCATGAGCAAATACAAAATAAAATAGAAGCCAATAGAAACCCATAACACTGCAAACTTGAACACAGCAATAGCTGATGTCAACATCAAAGGGCCAACATTACAAACATCCCGTTTGGTGAGCAATGAGGCCTTTATCACAGAGACAGATCAAGAGCTGATTCTATCCATTTCTAGCCACGCTAAGAGCATTCTTGCAATAATTTCACAGCCTTCAACAAGATAAGTTATTATAAGATAAGAGTATTGGTCAACCATATGAAATGTCACAAGTTCAAACCCGGCATGAAGCAATATTTTATCTAAACTTCTTAACCGTAGTCACATTTAAATATATAGTTCATTCTTCCATTCACATTGCATAAACCAGCCTAAGCAATTAACAAGGTGAGTAATATATACAAGACAAATGCAACTATTGTTCATACTGGAAGGGCGAATAGCTATAAATCATAATTTTATTGAGATTTGGCTATAAAATCAAAAACAGATATGAAGGGCTGATCACAAACTGGTACACCAGCAGTCCCGTGCACCATGAGATGTTGTCATGTATAATAAGTATACACACAACTATTCTAAAATACAACCAAGTGGTCGAGTGGCACAGATGGTAGCAAGCTTAATTAGAAAGCTAAATATCTGGTTTTGAATGCTGTGTGGAAAATCTTTTTTCGAATGCCGTTTGAGGAATATTTTTTTTCTAATGTTCGTAACATGGCTTCAGACAGACGTAAACAACTTCTATTATAGTAAAGTATTGAATTGTTTACAATACTAAACAGTTGTCATTTCAATCACTTTAAACCCTAGAATCTATTTTCATTCCCTTCACAACCTCAGTATAATTATAGGTATATTTTTACTACATATTATCTGTCTATATTTCCCCATGATCTCCAGTTATTCCTGCACCACCTTGCCACCAGTGGCAGCTGACAAGTATCAACTGGTACATATACTGTAGTAATCACTGTAGGCCTCCTCCCATGCAGCTTTACTCTACAAACGAAAGAACACATGAAAATCCCTATTGAAGTTTGATTCAACAGAAGTTGTCAGCTCATGACTTAGCTCTGGAACACAACGCCTTTTCATCAGTGTTAAAAACTTGAGATGAACTTGCCCAAAATGTTGGTAGATTTTATTAAAAAGTTTTGAGAGTGTTTGATGCTGTCAAACTATCCTGATAGTGTGCCAGGCACCCACGAGACCATACGCAATGTGAACCACTTCGGTGATGGTGATTAGACATCACTGATTGCTAGATCTACAGTTACACTTAAACCCTCTAAGTAATATGTTGTTGGGGACCCAATATGGCTGCCAGCTTAAAGTTGAACTTGCACAAAATTTCAGTAAATTTATCAGGGCGTATGGGTATTTTCTATCATTTGCGACTAATTTTGATGTTTGAAGTGATCAGACTGCCAGGATATTTCACAATTGAAATAGACAAATCTATCGTGGTTAAAATGTGCATAGCTCATCTCTCATTGGTTATTAGCAGCTGCTAGCTTGTACCGCCTCGGAAGACACAATCACACTTGATCTGCTCTGATTGGCTGTTTTAATTGTACAATCACTTGCACTTTAATTGCAATTTGTTAATTTAACAAACTCAAACTGAGTTTGGCCAGTTTTTTTTTTAAATCTCAGTCAGCCGTAAAATGTTTTTTTTATATTTATTTACCAACTAAGATTTAGGTAAATTATTTTTGATTACCAGTTGGATTCAAGCAAAACAACCAATGTCTACAAGTTATTGTTAGGATGAAATCTTCTGGGTCTATGCTATAATTTCAATTTACTAAAATATATTAACTAGTAATTGTTACTGTTAATAATTAGTAAGTATTAGTGAAGAGCTGGTAAATTAGAAAAAGGAATAAACCATTATAAAAGGGAACTAGCTGAGGTTACCTCAATGATGAATATTGTGGGTAAAATCTTACAATGTTATCAGGCACGGTATGTCACTCTTTACTTCCTGTTCTTTAATAAAATAGATAAGTAATATTTTACATTAATATTATTCATTGCTAGTCCTTGTGTGTACATTCAATATGCTGACAATTTAATTCACAGTTCTTTTCTGACCTGAAAAAGTCAACCTTTCAGCGTGAGTTGAATCCTTTATAGTAAAATTATTTACCAACAACTCAAAATATAAAGTTTCTCAACAATTACCTAAGCATAAGCAATATTTTTAACATGAAACGACTTAAATTTCTCAAAGTTTCACAGCTTTCCTGATAAAAGTAAAAAATTTAATAGAGTATAGAAATTAGAAAACATAAAAACAATAAAAGTATTAACCATATGTTATAGCAAACAGTGCTCAGTATATCTATTGCTCACTTGAAAACCAAGCTTGTTGAAGTATGTACTGGTTATAATCAGCAGACGTCACATGACCTTGGTATAACTGCTCTATGTACTGATACTTGGTCTAACTAAAGCTACTTGAAATGAATAAAATGATCACACTTACATAAAAATGTTTGGCAATGGTTAATGTTGAGCCTTTTTATTATAAGTGAACCTTTTGAAAAAGCACACTGTTTGGCTAGTTTTGTGTAAACAACATCAAATATTGATTATGACATCCTCTTAGCAATCATAGTCTGTGTGTTTCCTGTTTAATGATAAACTTGATGAAAATCTATTTTATGAAAGTATCAGTCATTTTTTTCAATTGCGATTGTTTTTTTTTATGTTTGAGGTGACTTGACCACCAGGATATTTCTAGAGTAAAATTGAAAAGATTTAATCACAGTTAAAACTGTCAGATTAGGCAAAAGTTCAATTGTGATATCTGTAGTTGCAGAGGGAATAAAATAAAGACTCATAACACTGTGACTTTAACGTAACAGCTAATATCAACTATAGCAATGATAGCGATCATTGATGTCATTTCTCACATCTTGTCCTTCTCAGCATATTCAATGATCACATTTAGTCAATTTTCAGTTTGAATAGTCCTGGCAATCAGGTCTCAAACATAAAAAACAATCACAAACGATAAACAAACTGAAACTTTTTAATAAAATTGATTGTAAGTTTATCTTTAAAAGCAGTTGAACAAACCTGATTGGTTGAACATGCATGGGCCCAAAACCTGATTGGTTGAACATGCATGGGCCCAGTAGCAAGGAAACCTTTAATGATTGGTTGAACATGCATGGGCCCAGTAGCAAGGAAACCTCTAATGATTGGTTGAACATGCATGAGCCCAGTAGCAAGGAAACCTCTAATGATTGGTTGAACATGCATGGGCCCAGTAGCAAGGAAACCTCTAATACTTGAGACATGCACAGTTGCAGTAAGTTAAATTTACCATTTCTGTTACCAGCAGTGGACTTTTTAGACATCACAATTTGTTGTATAGGTCAATAATTATAGGCCGCAAGGCCACGGGTGCTCTCTATTGGCCATATATGCTTAATTTAGTTATTTAGCCTGTGATTTTATGGATGTATTTGTCAAACTATAGCAATAGAATCAATCAAAGTTATAGCTATTGGAACCACAGTTTCATTCAAAACAAATATTTGTGTTTATCAAACTACCTGTTACGACCAAGTACTGGTAGATCACTTTTTACATCTACCGCAATATGTGATTGGATATAATGTACCTCTTGCCACTTTTTTGGTGGTAGAAATATTCTTCAACTTCCAATTAATGACGCTGATCTACATGCTGCTGTTCACAGATCAGGCACTTTTGGCTTTTAAGCTAATACAGCTTTCAAGGTGTTAGAACAAACTAAAACTCAAAAACCTCTGATCCTTAAAGATGTGATCACATCAAACTCTAGTAGATTTTATCAGAAAGTATAGATATTCTTCCATCCTGTGAGATTTTGTTTGTTCTTTTAGGTGGTCTGAGTACCAGGATGTTTCAATATTAAAATTAACAAAACTTAATAGCAGTTAAAACACTCAAAAGATGCAACCAAACTTCCTGCAAAATGCTGTAAATAGTTGCGCTTCCTGTTCAAAAATGATAAATATACGACATCTTTTTTATCCAATCATCAGCATTGGCTACTCATATGTTTACACAGACAGCATTTAGAGAAAAATAATGGCACAAATTCTACCCAACTTATCTTTAAACCATTTGAGACATAAATAGCAATGTATCTCAGGCTATAAGTTTTATTCTAAAGATCATGAGCTAATACAAAATAAAATAGATCTCAATAGAGAGGCATAATACTACAAACTTAACACAGCAATAGCTGATGTCAATACTAAAAGGAAAAGAACATTAAACATATTTTCTATGTGATAATGGCAAGGACCTGGACTACAGACGTTGCTGGTACGCAGGAAGGACTTGATCAGAAAGGCTAAAATATTTATTAAACTACCTTTTAAATGCATTCATATAAGATAGCCTTAGTTCAATAATAGCAAACATGCGAACTGTTTATTAGAAGAATGTTTACTATAATAGGAGCTGAGTCTATCTGTTTGAAGCCAAAGCTAAGAGCGTTATTACAAAAAATTGCACTGCAGATAAATCCACCTTAAATATTCAGATTGCAAGCCAACTGCATTACCAACTGCAATACATGGCCACCTTTTTACATTTGAGAATAATTGTGCACATAATTATTACACATAAAGATCTCTCATGAGATGTTCGTGTGTAGTTAGATATACCTTTATTAATATTAAATTGGTTACCCAAATCTTCCAACTTTTATTGTAAGTTTTAAATAAAAACAAAAGCTTTTGATAGCTCAGCCTACCCAAAGAAAACATGAACTATGCATACATCTTACTCCATATCTAGTGATGGTCTATAGACTCAGAACCTAAATATTACAGCTCTCCTTGATAAGACAAGTGAAATAGAGGCAATACCTACTTTGCCTAATCACCTCCTAACAAGGGAGACAAATGCAACTATTGCTCATACTAGAAGTGTGATTAACTATAAAACATGATTTTCTTGAGAGTTGGCTACAAAATAAGAAATAGACTTGAAGCGATGATCACAAACTAGTACTAACACCGACAGTCATGTGCATCAAGAGTAAGGGGTAATAAGTATACACACAATTAAACCAAAATGCAACCGAGTGGTCAAGTGACACAGATGGTTGCAAGCTTAGTTGAGAAGCCGAATATCTTGTTTCGAATGTCATGCGAGGAATCTTTGTTCCTGATGGTCTCAGCATAGCTTGGGACAAACAGAGACAACTCCTATTATAATAAAGATTGAATTGTTTACAATATTAAACAGTTCTCATCTCAATCACTTTAATCACTTGCATCTATTCTCATTCCTTTCACAACCTCGGCGTATAAATACTACATATTTTTGTCAACAATTCCCTATGATTTTAAAATATTTATTCACGGTCCTGCCAACAGTGGCAGCTGACAAGTGTCAACAGGTACATATGCTGTAGTAATCACTGTAAGAGGGCAGGCCTCCTCACATTTGGCTTTGGTTTACAAACAGATGAACGCTTGAAAAGTTCTAGCAAGGTTTTATTTAACGGAAGTTGTCAGCTCATGACTTAGTTCTAGAAAACTGAGACAATTCCAATAGTATTAAAAATCAAAGATGAACTTGCACAGAACTTTAATAGATTTTATCAGAAAGTATTGTTATTGTTTCATCATTCACGATAGTTTTTAATGTTTCAGGTGATCCGACTGCCAGAATAATTCACAATTAAAATCGATACAACTTGATCACAGTTAAAATGCACATGGCTCATCTCTCATTGGTTATTAGCAGCTACTACAGTTATTACTAGCTTGTACTGCCACAAAAGATGCAATCGATTTGCTCGAATTGATTGTCTCAATTGTACAATCATTTACAAATTGAACAAATTCAACCTGCATTCTACCCATTTTCTTCAAAAGATTTCATTCAGACAGAAAAAGTAAATTTTGATATTTGTTGAACAATCAATATTTGGGTACATTATTTCTGATTACCACGTCGTTACCAGCAACAAAACCTATGGCAAGAATCATTGTTAGGATGAAATCTTCCCGGTCTACTTTTAAAATACTAAAATATACCAACTAATAATGGTTACTGTTAATAATTAGTAAGTATTAGTAAAGAGCTGGTAAATTAGAATAAAGAATAAACCATTTCAAAAGGAAACTAGCTGAAGTTATCTCAACGGTAAATTTTGTGAGCAAAATCTTACAATGTTATCAGACACTGCATGTCACTCTTTACTTCCTGTTCTTTAATAAAATAAGTAGCCAATATTTTATATTATTTATTGCTAGTCCTTGTGTCTAAATACTGTAAGTTGATCATTTAAGTTCTACAAGAGTTCTCAGTGGGCGAAGAGTTAAGCCTGGTTCCCATATACTTCGCGAAGCACTTGCGACTGCACCGCAGGCTGTTAGCAGTGAAATAGGAGCATACGCGCCGAGGACGGCCGGTAGTTGCCGGCGGCAGCGCAAGAGTTTGACGCTGTTCAAATTTTGCAAAGATCCGCAGGGGAAACCTTCACGAAATGCACTGTACAGGTGAAGGTCAGCATTATCAAAACGGCATGCTTCGCGAACATTTTATGTGATTATGCAATTATGTTTAGCGATGCAGCTTATATGTGAACAACAGCCGCCAAGCCTAGCAACGCCAGCGTTTTGCTGCTCAAGTTACTGCCGGAGTCTCGCAATTGTTATGGGAACCAGGCTGTAAGGTCGGATGAAGAAAAAAGCTTTTTAAAAGATATGCACTACATAAATATATAGGCATCGACTATCAAGGAGATAATTTAAACTACTCATATCCGCCAAATTTCTTATTCGGTTGGGATGTGTTTTGGGCCCACCTTGAAGTACTTAGTGGTAACTTCAAAAAAGCAGTTCTGGCCTCGCGGTCAGAAGGCCTGACTTGTAAAAACAGATGAGAGTTCAATTCCCAACAAAGACTGTTGTCATCCAACACTGAATTGTGCTCAGGAACTGAGCATATATCCAGTTATCAAGGTTTCCTTGCAACTATACCCAGATAGGTCAAGCCAAAAACATTGAAGCATTGTTTGTACAATAATATTCTTAAAAACGATCTCAATCTCTGAGGGATTGCTTAAATAGATAACTTCACGATATTGTCCTTCATAAAAATATGGTCTCTTCATGTCAATAAGTAACTCATACTATTTTATTACTCTGATATAGCCCTTCAAGTTCTAAAGGAAACAAAAAAGGAGGAAAAAACAGACAGAAGAGAAATGCTTGTTGAAAAAAGCGCAGAGTAAAAAGAATAATGGATTTGAAGGCATCATTTAATATCAGAATATATAACAGAATTTCAACAACCTACTGGTGCCATAAATCCTCTATGTGAACGCTGTGGAAATGCACGATTCAAACCTTCTCTATAGTGACATTTTAATAGAGGTGATGTTCAAAACGTCGCTGAATTCTAGAGTACCTTGTCAGAAGTTTGGAAAGATAAATAAATTCCAAATAAAAAACAGGTGAAGGAATGCTAACGTCGCTTTTTTTATTAAGCCATATTTTTATTAAAAAATTTTGAAAGGTTAATTTTATGTTTGAGCAATATAAAATATATACCTCATATAAATGTACATATATGGCTAATGTATATAAGGTATATAAGTCAGAGTGGTAAAATAAGGGCAGCATTTATTACAATATTGTGTAAAGTGCTAAATCAGTAAGGTTATGAGTCAAGCAGGCATATGAAATAATCATTTCATAAATTTTTTAAAACTTCCAATTCTCATCTACTTTAATAGAACTTTTATGACCCCGTGATCGGTAGATATGAACTGCACTCACAGAACATCACACCAAAAATTAAATACACGGAAACAAAATTTAGTTTCACATGTGTTGTGAAGTTACAGCTGTGACAACGCTGTGGCAAGCTCAACGGCATATAGAAATGGTCCAGATCTCTTCAGTCATTCTAATATTTACTAGAGCCATAATTGTACAGAATTATTTACAAACCATATACTGACACTTTATCACTAATACAAATCAATTGTCTTTCCGTATTTAGAAATAATTGTGCAACAGTAGCTACACCAAGCATTTGACTGCCAGAGTAATACCATCTCAGATATTATTTTTAAAATGTTTGTTATGAATGACTTTTGGTCCTAACCTTATGGTCCTAACCTGTCATTTTATTTTTACATTGACTAGCATATCTACAGTAAGTGTAACAAGGTCAGAAGTTGTCAGCTTTGAGACATGATGTAAATTAGTCGGAGCGGTTATTAGTGTTTCAGACTTGCTGCAAGCAATGTTATTACATCTCATTAAACTAGCAAGCTTCGCTTTTCGTCACACGCATTGATATTATTTATGACTTTAGCTTATATAAACAGTTTAGCTTATAACACTGGCCATTAGCTGGTTTGTGAGGCACCACAAAGGATCACTTGAGATTGTGCAAGTTTTTGTACTTCTCATCATAATGAACATCCGAGTTAATAGAAAGTTCATTGTTTCTACTTACATGTAATTTTGCACTTTTTTAATGTCTCTTTGGACATTTATTAAAGTGGACACTAAAATGAACTTAATTGTTATATTCCAAAATTCTATATGATTCACAGCAGCTAGTCATTAATATATCTCACCTGCTTTTAAACTGGGGCAAGCCTTACTAGTGGTTTATAAGATATATCATATTGTAAGTGTTATTACCCTATGTTCAATTAAATGCATGCATTGGACTGTTTTGGACTAATCACCCTGTATATTTGGTTAACATTTGTGCACATCCTTTTTATGCTTATATGCATAATTTACTGTATACAGGGCACAATTACGAGCCAAGAACAAGAGCCAGAATATAAGAGTCAGGTCAGTTCGTTCATTTATCTGAAGCCACCATAAAAGCGTTAGGATAAATATTGCACCACATGAAAATCAAACCCAGAAAATCGTATTCGACGACAAGCGCACTACTAAGGCAACACTTGGCTATCTCTCCGCAGCTGATAATAATTGTGCACCTAATTATTACACCTGACTACCTCTCATGGGCTGCCAGCATTCTAATGAAGAATAATAGATGAACAAGCGTATACCAACCTTAGTCTAGTGTAGCCTGACACGCAGGTACAGTTAGAGTTGCTCCAAAAGTCCATACAAAAACCTGCTATGACCAGCTTGACCTGCTGCACTGAGAGTTGTGCTCACATCCCACTGTTATAGCCAGACTGCTGGAGTCTACAGCTGAAGTAGCCAAGCTGATGGGATTGCTGTTGACAGCGTAGTTGGTGAAACAAACAATGAATGAGGAGCTGCTACCTACTATGTACCTGATGAATGGACTCTGGCTATCTACACCTGCAAGCATGGATAAATGACTAAAATACATAAAAACAGCATAAAGACGCATGGTTCATCTACAAATGTTAAATGTAATGATGAATACTTACAACAGGTAGAAAGTTCCAAAAGACAAAGTTTTGAAAGATCATTTAAAGTAAAATATCCTTCAACGACTCACTTGAATGAAACACATTATGATAGGAAATCAGAAACAAAGGTGTGACAACCTGTCAAGGCTTTAGTAATGACTATATGGGAAAGAGACAGAAGGTGTAGGTTCAAATCCTGTCATTTACTGCAAACTTTTTCTAACCCGGAACTTTCATAACAGTTTCTAGACATTGCAGTATATTATTCCTATTTAATTTAAACTTATGAGATATTCATAGTTAGGTTCTGTGCAACGGTAATTTCTCTCATTGTGGACTCCGATCTATAGACGTTGTTATCAGCATCCTGGTAAATAATCGTATGATATATTTTGTTATTGTATCATGTCGCCAATAGTAAACTATTTTTCTATTTTAATTGATGATCATGAATGGAATAGAAATTAAACAATGCACCTAGAAATGCGCCCTTTTGTCACCCAAACAGCCTTATTGGTTTCAAACATCTATAGTAATTGTAACAGATTTTACAGGCAAACTTTTCTGCAAACAGCCAGTTTGAGAGATATCACAGCTTCTAATTATGTGTAGTTACAATTAAAATATACACTGCAAACTCACATGTATTTTATTAGATATGTTTCTTACTTGAATTGGATTGAGGCATTTTTCAAACTAAAAATCATGCTGTCCAATTTTTGCAGCTTTGTGGTATTCCTTAACAGATATGGATTTAACGCATTTGCGTAAGTGCCACCATCTATGACACAAATCACACTCAACTGCAAGATGAAGTTTACTAACAACTTTATTACATCTTCCGCACCGGTCCATGATTTACCAACAAGGCTCCAACTCAAAATGTGATGCTTTCAAGCTTTATCAAGTAATAAGTAGGAAACTTTAGTATGTTGAATGAAAGGAAAGTAGACATGTCAGGCTGTCTGTGGAAAGTATTATGTATATGCAATACCAATCTCCAGTCTCCATTCGCGGTACCAATTATTTCCCATCATAGCCGTGAATCGATTTACTCAATGAATTTTTTGGAATTGAGGTACCGTAGTATCCACTCAGAGGAGAGACATCTCATGGTTTATTTATGAAAGGATTTGTCTGGTAAAGTACGGAGTTGAAATAGAGTAGTTTTTGAATTGATTGCGTAAACAGATTAGTTCTGTCTATTGAATAGTGGGTAGTTTCAGTAACAAAAAATGCTTTGATAATTACCAAGCAGCAGCCAGATGAGAGAAACTTTGTCTCAACCTAAAAGCAGATCTACTTTCTGCTTTTGCTGTTTAGTCAACATATCCCTTTTTTGGGAAAAAATTTATGTGTAGATAAAGTTTATGGCTAATAATTGAGATGCCGATTAAATTTCAAAAAACAGAAGTGAGTGATTTCGTGAAAGTCTAAATGGTATTCAATTCAAAATAGACTTTTAATATATACTTGTTATATTATATAGCAAACCTAAAGAGAAGGATCAGTTATAGTAGCCATGCAAGGAGATTGAGAAATGGGTTTTTTCTTCATTTCAAAGATATTTGTTGCAGCAATACAAAGAGGTTGAACTAGGAACACTTTAGCATAATGTTACCAACTGTGCTTAATTATTGTGTGGTATATAACAACCTTTTTACTACTCTAGAGTTGGCTCGGTTATATGTAATATTGTTATATCTGTTTTTTCTAAAATAATACTGTTTCATAAATTACTTTTTAGTCTTGAAGTTAAATAACAGGTTATAATTATGCAGAAATGGTATTATATTTTTATGAAAGCCTTCTTTTGATCATTTACATATGATGGATGACACTATTTATTTAAAATTATTTATAAATTACTAACAGCTGAGGTTTTCCTGTTCGATGATGCCCTATTGCTATATGGTGCCAAACCATGAGAAAATGGTACTTCTCCCTTTTTCACCTTTAATCTTGTGGTTGTCCCAAATTTTTCAGAATAAAACTGGCTCTCATGGAAGTGCCTAATGCACACGACTGCACTAGCAGGTAGTCTGTGAAAAGTAAAATCGGCACGCTTTGCCTTAGACAGCCACAATTTTGGTAAATTTTGCGACTGAGACAAAGACACTCAAAAAGGAGTTAGGCCACGCCTTCTAGTGTCAGATTCGCAACTACCAAAATGACATCTATGCATTGTAACTAACTGATTGCAGCTAAACAAAAAAATTCAAATGCGTTAGACGTTATCTCACTAAGGATATGTTACCGAAAACGGCTGAATTACGACTCAGTGATGGTCCGAGGTAAATGCGCCAAAATATATTTTCAGGTTTGAACTTGCTGAACCAGTAAAAAAATCTGCTAAAATTTTGTTTTTGTTGTTGAATTAATGTTGTATGATGCAATACCAATCATATGAAACAATGTTAAATTTATGTGTTTACTTTCGCTTTAATACCCTTGGAATGGCGATTATGTGACTGTTACACTGATAGCGATACGTAAAGGCGTGGTCACACGAGCACCGAACCGACGTAGGATCTGTTCGGTTCGGAGGCTGGTTCGGTTCGTGGCACATGTCACACGGCCACCGAAGTAACTTCGCTTCCTAGATACCATACGTATAGTGACAGGACACGGTTTCATTAGTAGTCGTTATGTATTTGAGTTAAATATTTCTATTGTAAACAAAAAAACTTTGAGGAACAATTATAAATTATAATTACACAGCAGATTTATCAGAAGATCGTTCGGCTGCTCAAAATAAATCACTTGATACAAATATTTTGCTAACTCTTCCCATCAACATAATTATATTTTGTTTATTAACATATGAATGTTTTTCTATGCTGAGTACATAACAAACAAAAACAGTCTTTATCATACACTATGTTTTCATGATGCGCAGTGCTTCGGAGTTGCGCTATCTCCGAATCATGGAAACGGCGTCTTCGCACTGAAATCACTGCGCACTGATCAGTGCGAAGCCAATGCAAATTCGCAGCAAAGAAACAGCGACTGCGCAGTGGCTGCGCATAGCTCTCATGCCGTGGATACAGATTCTTCGAAGGCCATACACTAGTACAAAGGTTGTCCTGCTAATCTTGTTTTTTTATTCTTCCGATCTTCTTTCACCTAAATTTAATTATGGTCTGCATTCACGAGGATGATGAGGTAATTACTTTCCTGGACTTTGTTATCGATGCCAGCACATTTCGAAAAATAGGTGGCAAGTCCTAAATTAACGTATAAATAATATATTACTTAAAAATACTTATTAAAAATATATTACTTTGTAAAAAGTGTGTTAAGGTTTGTAAAACCTTGTGAATGTGTATTGTAAATAAAAGTATAATGACGACAGAATCATAAAAAGACCGTTTATGACGTTCGGTATCCGTGATCGATTCTATTTCTCCATCAGGCGATTCGATTTATACAATTTCTCTTCTCTGGCTAATTGGCTGAAATTCTGAAAACCACTGCGCAGCATGGAAACGTACAATCCCCTCGACTTCGGAGGGGGGCTGCTTCGCAGTACTGCGCACCATGGAAACATAGTGAATGTACTGTGGTTTTACATAAATAAATCAGTCAACGATAGTTCATCAGGATGAATATGACACATTACTTATATTCTACACGAAAGAAAATCACAACCATTCCCTTACATTTATGCAAAACTTGAGTGCAACATCTTACATTTATGCAACCCAATCACAAGTCCGGGTGAACCTTGTCGTAAATTGCTTCATGTTGTTAATAAAAGTATCGTCCCATTTCTTTTTCAACTTTACTCACAAGCACGTAAGAAGAAATGTGACGCGTGCTCGCTAGAATTCTAGAATTTTAATCAGCCAATAAGAGCAAGGGTTCGGCACGAAATTTCGAGCAGTACCGAAATAGTTCGTTTTCTCCTCAACCGAACTTTTTAGAGCTGAAAACGACGTCGTTTTGCGTCATTTAGTTCGGTTCGGTGCCCGTGTGACCACGGCTTAATGCATACGCCATAATAGAGAGCTAATCGCATACTAGTTCCGTTTGTAAACAAACAGTGAAAAATGAGAGAAACCAATAATATACAGCCCCCATACATCCTGAATAGTTATTTTCCAGCTGGGTGTTAACAAAAACTCTTCCTACACAAGGTTTAGAGTGCCCTGATAGAAGAAAACCTATTTATAACATATGGAGTGGGATCTAGGGTAATAAATGATAAGTAGATGTAAAATAGATTTGCGTTGACCATATTAGTCAAACAAACTGTTGTATTACAGATGCATAAACCCAGCAAATGAGATATTCAGGCAAATAACAACTGTTCCATTATATTAAAAATTACATTACATATGCATAAACCATAATGGAGAAACTTAGCGCTTGAGGTATTTCGATAAAAACAACACATTCTGCCAAAACAGAAACCATTTTCAAGATTTAAGTGATAATAGTTTAGGAATGTATCATATGTATAATAAAGTATCTGCAAAATATGGAATAAACTACTGCAACAACTAAACGGAAATTAAAAACAGTTGTAATAGAGGATAATCAAACAAATGCAAACAAGGAAATGCATGAATTAGTGTAAACAGATGATTAAACTTATACATACACGTTAAAGAAACTGTGTAAAAGGAGATTTGTATAGCACTGGATATTGAGCCAAGGTGCATCAAAGCTTCTTAGAACTTAGATTAGAAATCAGAAATCAGATTAGAAATAACAGCACAACAACAGCTACAGATGAATATTACAGTGATTACATTGTAACTGGCCTTTAAAAAATACTACTTTAATATTTTATGTCGCAAAGATTCACATTGCTGTTTAAATGTAGGATTTTAACATAATGATGCTGTCGGAGATCATAAAACAAGTGAATAAGGTTTTTCATCAATGGTTGGATCAGTGGTTGGATACGCCATCTGTCATGCCTGTAAAGTGTTTCTCGAAGCATAGCACATCACTAGATCCTACACTAATGATAATATACTCTACATAATAGAGTGGATCTAGCATTGTATTAATACAAAAGTATTAATCTGCAACTAGCAAGATCCTGATGACACCCTCTGATGGACACACCAATCCTCCATTGTTTTGTAGCTCGAGTAGAGTATGGAGATGTCGGTATTGGATACTTGATTTAGTGGTAACCAGGACTGAAAACCAAGGTCACGACAGCACTTTAGTTAGCTTTTGCACAATCTAGCCAGCTATATAGACTATACTGTTACCTATAACGGAAATTTGACATCTGAATTCATTGTAAGCTACACAAACTGATCAACTTCGGGAGTAGCCTGTATGATAAAAATCTCGTTTTGAGCAGTAAAATTACATGTCTTACCAGCATCTGATTTTGCACCACATTTGCTGATTAGTTTGCAAAAGATAGCCTTAAACTGAGATACAGTATGATTATTATTCCAACCGCCTAAACAAAAGCATCAATAATAACAATTACATAAAATCAACAAAAATGAATGCCTTATTCTCATAGTACTTTTATACACATAGTACAAACTTAGTACCCTTAATATACAACAATACAACTAATGAAATAAGCGAAGATAAAGCAGGTCAAAATGCTACCATATTGCTATGTAAAATGGAAATGTGGCAGTTTTCACTGTAAGTCACTCACGCACATCTTATGCATGAAGCTTAATGGAAATTTCTTAATCAAGCATGACTCAAAGATGGATTGCATCTATGAGATTATTTCAATAGAAATGACAACAAACTAATTGCAGAAATACTGCAAAGATGTACTAACCATTGACACAGATGCAATACTAGAGAAAATCACGTCAACATCTTTTTCCAAGCTGCTGACATATTCATAAGAACTTGCTGTGGCAGCTGTCACTGTTTTGCGTGCTGTTTGAGGTTTCTGAATTTTTTTTAGATATATCTACTTTAAGTTGAACAACCTTGCAGCACTGTGCTTGACAACATTGTTTTGAATTCAATCATTGAAAAGTACCATTCCACATTGAAAAATATTACTTTTAAATGACTTCAGTTGAACATTTTAACCTGTTCTGACCAAACATGGATCATTGAAATGTTCGTTGCAGATAAGTGCCCAAGGATCAGGCTTATTCACTCTTCTGCGGTTGTGATACTATTGTAAATAGCGAGAGTTCTCAGTTGCTTTGTTTGGAAATCTAAAAATTAAAATGAAACTGTAGTAGTTACATGTAGTTAGCAACAGTAGTAGTAACAATAGTATTATTGCTCTTATCTCCTTACTTCTAGCTATGTCCAGGTAGAACAATAAATAATATTATAGGCACTACAAACATTTTTTTCAAATATAAATTTTTAAAAATAACCTAATGGTTTGTAGTTGCAAAATATTAATATAATAAACAACTCCAAATTTAAATAATAAAAAACCTTTGTTCTGAAGGAAGGAAAATTTCACTTACTAGCTTATAAATTTATCTAATCACCGACAAAATACAGTCAAACTCGTGCACTCAGTTGACTCTCACTCACCCATTGACTTGCGTAGTGAAACTAACTAGTAGCAGTACTAAATAGTGGTAGCACAACTAGTAGTAGTCGTAGAATTTAGCAATATTAATAGAGCTAGTAGTGGAAGTGACTCACCTGTGAAATGTCAGGCCCTTTCTTTTGAAGGTCGAATCTTTCGGTTTTTGCAGTTTTTGGTATAGCAATAGCACTGTGCACCTACACCGTTCTGTCTCTTACATAAATTATTAGTAGTAATCTCAGTAGTCTGTTCCTTTGATTTAGTGGTGTATTTGTGATCTTCCATAGCTGTTAAATCTGAAATTAGATTTCTTTCTCACATTGAACTCAATGAAATTAACTCAAGCGCTAACTGAACATGGCGTCAACCAAATTTCTGTACTCGCGAGTGACCTTTGCCATTTCGGGGGTTTTGAGTTCAATTGTGTCGACAATGTTTGGAAGAAAAGTGTGACCGATCGTACAGAGCCTGTTTTCAGGATATTACTAGTAGTTGCAAACCTAGCGAATTCATTTCGACACCATTTTTTAGTGCTGAGAAGGAATGGAAAACAGCCGTTTCGGTTTTGTCTGTTTTGGATTCACATATTTAAAGATAACGATTAAGTTTAAATGTGCTAGACACTGTTGAACTGAAGAAGAGTTTTGATTTTGGCGTCTACCATAAACTCTGGTCGCCAAAACATTTACTTCCACTTGAGATGAATATCTTGATAGTTATGGGAAGCCTATTACTTACAGGATCATGTAGAGTAATTCTTGGTTGGCTTTACTAGCCTTTTTGCAGTTTTACGAAATATTCTGACGATAGTCACGTACTGGACTGATTACAATTTGCAAATGATATTTGAAATGTTTTCTTTATGATTATTGTTATATTGACGATTCGCGAAGAAGACGTGTTTAGAACTATCTTGAAACTTTCAAGAAAAAAGAAATTTGCCACAAACTTTTTTCTTATTGCTCAAATATCGAGTATGCTTGCAAAGTTTTTTTTTACACTATCTTTACTTGAAAACATCTACTTCATTGCAAAGAAATCAACTGAGAATTTTCTGAGGCTGCATACATGTAACAGCTGATTTGAACATTTTGTATTCTTTTTTTAATTTTTGCTTGGTAAGCTCTAGTCACATATTATATGTCTATAATTTGTTTGTTTAGTGAGCTATGTTATTATCTATATTGGCATGGAAATACTTATTGTATAGTTTTTATTTTATGCTTACTCATTGAACCTGCATGTTTATTCATGAGGAAAGGCAGTACCATCAGCACCACACCTGACCAGCCAAGGTGTGAGAAGAATCTCTAACTTTGTTATATTCAAAATCTACCATCTTCAAATTTAGATAATCTTTAGGAAAGAACTCTGATATCACAAGAAAAGTTGAGTCACTCAGTGACTGGTGCTCTTATTATAGATCTAGATAGCTTAAATTAGTTTCATTGTTCTACCATTATTTCTTCTCAACAGAATTACAAACTTTTTTGTTGTATTATGGGATTTGTAAGGCTCAGGCTATATTGGTGTCTGAGCACAAGGCGGTACAGGTAGTCTGGGTAATTACGGTGAGTGCATAAAGCTGGATAAAGCTAGTCGATAAAGCTAGTAGATTAGCTAGTGTAAGGCAGTATAGGGGAGGATATAAGGAGGGGTAATGAAAGACGGAAGTGTAAGGAAAGATTTGGCTCCTTCATATCAGTAAATGTAAGTACATTGATTTATTCAACACCACTAATATTCAATTTTAAATAATCTTCAGTCTTTTATTTATAGATTTGCTGGTTAGTGTTTATTATCAAATCTTAATCAATAATCCAAATCATATTTTTCTTTCTTATCCCTTGCACAAGTTTACATACCACATGACTTGTATTCAATAATTCGTACTGGAGGTGATACACAGAAATCTTCATGATTTTTGAGAAATCTCTTTAGTATTATGCTTGCTTGTATAAGTTACAATAATACAATTAAAACTGCTCTCAAATAGGGTTTCTTGTGCGAGTTCTGTAAAATCTTTTTGATATTAGGGGGGAGTGCACCACTTCCAAACCCACCCTGCCGGCCATTTTTGCCCCGTTTGAGCCTTCGACTCTCACAAGTAGCTTAAGGAGGCTACTCAAGATATTGGTAGAAGCATCCTATATATGAACAATACAGCCCTGTAAATAATCCGAATCCACCCACAACATCAGTTTTGAATTTGTCTTGTCGTTTCATTATACTTTGACTATGTTCAGTTTGTGTACTTTTGCTTTGTCATGAGGGAGCTAATTTGATTATTACTGGTCTGGATACAAGTGAAGGTTTTAAGTGAAGGTACTAGTGAAGGTGGTAAGCTATTGTAAGACTGATATTTACTGATAAATGTTACTTCTCTATTCTATTCTAAGCGAAGACTGAAACTGATAAGCAACAAAATTTTAGTGATGAAAAGTGGAATTCAGTAAAATAGTTAAGAATTCATACTAACACCTAGCTTAAGTGTGTGTTTAGTAAACTAAGCTTATTTGAGGTGAATTCTAAGTTTATGTTGTAAGTACGTCTGTCTTGAAGGTAAGAACTTTCTACAGTACGTATGTTGTACTGCTTATAAACATTTTACATTACATTTTAATGCCGATAACCAGTAGATTTTTTAAATATAATGAAGTTACTGTAAATAACTATTATAGTTGCTAAGGTTAAAGATTGACTTGCAACAAAATTCACATCACAGTCATTTGTTATTAGAAAATTCACCATGCGCTTACTCTGCTGTGTTGTAGGTGCAAAATATGTGGAAATGTGATTGCAAGCTTTCCAAAGCTCAAACAAACAGTTAATTGCCGCCATCACGAAACTGCCGTAGATTAGAATCACTTTCCAAAACGGCTCAAATGGGACCTAGTTGAACAAGATGGTTTCTGTTTACACTTTCATGCAACCTCATTCGCCAAAATATTTTCACAAATATACTTCACGCATTCCATAAAACCATGTCTATAATTGTCCTTACGCGTCTATTTCATCATCAATGTAATGCTGTCACTTTGAACAATGATATCTCAGAATCTACTGTAAAAATTTGTTTAATTTTTAAACCTTAGCTTGGAGAATTGCATATCATCATTTGATAAACATGACGCTCCTGTTGGTCACCTGCAATAGTCGAAAAGTGCTGCAAAAGTTGTTTACGCCATTTGGCAGTAAGTATGAATCACATGATCAGATTACGACTATGTGATTAAACCAAACTGAAGCGAAGCTGTAAAGTAGCGAGCATCTATATTTGATACAGGCTTTTCAGTAAAACTGAAGTGTTTGTCATAAACTAGTGTTACAAAACGTTTTATATTGAATCTTTTATTGGCATTTTATTTCACGTCATAACATCATGTGTCAAAACAATAACCGCAATGTTTGAGTGCGTCATCGAAATAAAGAGATTCAAAACTACGATCTTTTCGCGATGGTTGCGATTAACTGTTCCGTTTTTGAGCTTTTAAGAGCTTGTAATCACATTTCAACATATTTTACATCTACAACTCAACAGAGTAAAACATGGTAAACATTTTGTTACCAAATAATAGTAATGTGAGTTTTGTTGAAAGTCAACCTTTAATATACTATTTTGTTACTAGTTTTTAATATGGGTCATGATCACAGAAACCATCTTTAAAAATTTTGAGTCATCTACATTAACAGAAGGAGAAAATTCTTACACTTATTTTGCGAAAAAACTTTGATTTTAGCTTAATTACAGCAGATTTTATGATCAATAAACTGAATGCACGTTTAACATTTGTGCGAAAACATCGTTCTGAAAAAACTGGTGTTAAAATTTGAGAAACAAAAACAGATGCACAATTTTTTTAGATTTCAAAACGTCATAGCAACCAATATCAAGAAGTTGTGATATCTATATAGATCCCTGTTATAGATTTCTTTATATCAAAAAAACTATGCTGAACTTGAAAATTTAAACAGAATGTAGCTGGTTGTCATATAAATAGCTGTTTATTTAAAAGAAAATGTATTACCTAATTTTACAGATACTAAAATCGACTTGGCAGTACCGCCATATCGGACACAGCTAATTCATCAACCAAATCTTTAGAATAATAACAACAATAACATATTACACACCATCAGTCTTTATATACTTCAATCTTGGAAATTCAAATAACTATTCTTGTAATTAAACCTGGTAATAATCCATCGATATCAAATAATTTTTCTCATAATTAATTTTTGTAAAAATCTTGTATGAATTGTTGGGAAAATATCATCGTAATTGTTTTTACTGTCACTGCTTTTGTCATTATATGGAATACCAAAGTACTCATAAGTGTCCAAATGTCAGAGTTATCTTTAAAATTGGCAAAAAAAAAGAAGCAATTATATTTATTAAACGCCATTTTTCAGTACTTCCTGTTTAGCGTAGCAACGGTTTTATGTTTTTTTCCAATAGTTAATGACTTCTATTGGCCAAATTGACTTCATATTCAGAATGATCACTCTTTGATTGGTCCGGATGCACGTGTTACACAAATAGTTACCAATATTATAAATTCAGCTGCTGCAATTTTTCAGAGGCTCGGATTACTTCTAGAACCCAGCTATCTGAGAACCTCCATGATTAAATGAAATGTCATGGAAACTTAGTTAACAGGTCTGATTATGTGTGCTTTATAGTTTACGAGTGCCACCTTTACATAGCTAGTACAAAATACTAATGAAATGTGCATAAAATATACAAGCTAAATTTAACCCAAAGTGGAAAAACACAATTATCCTAAAATACAAATGCTAAAATGTAAGGACAAGCAATGCAAATCTTATTTGTATGATGTTTGTCATACAAAAAATAATTGCCATGCTCTAATGCAGGTGTTAGAAGAGCAGTCTCCCAAGCCAATGGTCGCAAGTTTGAATCCCCTGCAAGGTAATTCCTTTTACCTCAGTATCAAAAAAGATTGCAATTGTATGAAGTGCCATTTGTAAAATTTTGTGATATTCACACTATAAAAACATGTTTAGTATATCAGTTTACATGTTTAATATGTGAAGATTCATGTTTAGTATGCTAACTTACATATTTAGTATGCCAATCTACATTAGGCTCTCTTCTAAATGTAACCCGATTGCCACAACTATCAAACCTAAATGTTTATATATTTTCAAGTATTAAATTATATTTCATGTGATGTCGATTGGGACTGTTTGGTCTTTTGTTACAAAAATGGTGGTCCGAAGACATGAGAGCATGGCCACATTCATTCGCATCTTCAGAGTGGATGCTTCACCAGAAGGCTCTGCTTGCCGAGTCATAGAAGATAAGATCATGCGAATGTTCCACACTTACGCTAGACAGGTCTTCGGTAAGTGTGCATTTTAGCATCAGCTTTCATTTAACACCATATATGCAACAGCCAATATGGGTAGGATGATACGACTTGGATATAATTATTAAGCTTCTGCGACTTGATTTGAACATATGAAGGTTTACAAGCAGTCCCTGATGTTATATTGAAAGTATTGCAAGATCTGTATATTCCAACATTTCAAAGTACCCATTGGCGTTGTTTCTATCTTCAGTACTATAATTGATAGCAAAACCTTTTAAATTTTACCGGCCTCCCCCTCCCTGATGATGAAAATCCGGCCAAAATATAGATTCACCTCTGTACATGATTTTTTCAAAAAAGGTTGAAATAGCGCTTGCCCTAATTTAAAGCCTAGTTTGATGATATGACATAGGCTTTCCTTTGGCACTGTAGGTGAATATTTACAAATTTTTTGTATTAAAAATGTGTTGACAGCATTTTTTGTATTAAAAATGTGTTGACAGCTTGACAATACAACTCTTTGAAAACCATCGTAACAATGCTGTGCTTTCCTTGATTGCTTTAGGAAGGAAGAGATTCGTGGATACCAAACAGGTATCATTACAGGAAATTCTAAGTTTCGTCACTGGAACGGGCTATGAGCCACTCCTTGGCTGGAGCATGCAGCCGACGATAAAGTTTCAACACCATTCTGCGAGGTGCCCCACCAGCAGCACATGTGCTAATATTTTGTACTTACCTATGCCAGCACAACTCTCTGATCCAATATTAGATCAAGAGAATATGTTCCTAAGATGGGACAATTGTTTTAAAACTGAATACTTTGGCTTAGAGTAAGAAGACACTCCACATAGTTAAGCCTCAGAGTCATGTTTCATAAGCCTCAGAGTCATGTTTCATAAGTTCGTAACATACATAACATACACATATAGAAAAAGAGTTTGGGCTTGCTCTCTTAAGGTATCGCCACACGTAACGAATAATTCGTTCATTTTGACCGAAGTCACGAAATGAACAGAATTGTCTGAGCTGTGCATGCACACCAAAATCGTCCACGAAATGCTTTTAATTAGTTAAACAAAGTATTAGCAAGCACAATTTTAGCAGTTTTTGCTATTAGTATAGTCCAAGACACGTACCACAACACGCAATAATTGTACGAGCACAATTCCACCTGATACATTTGATGCGACTGCGCTAGAGATAGCAACTGTTTCTACAACAGAACGTTTGCTGCTAAAACAAGTTGCTATTATTAAAAAAGAAACAATTAGTAGCCCTAGTGTCAGAACGATAAAGAATCAACAATAGCGCAATCTAGGCAGTTGCATAGTATGTACTATGTTGAATTGCGCTGGTACATTTATTTTGTGTCTCGTTATACGTGTCTTGGAGTATATAAATTGTAAAAACTGCTAGAATCGTGCTTGCCAATTATAATTCGCGCTCGAATAATTTGCCAATTAAAAGCGTTTCATCGACGTTTTCAGTGTGCGTGCACAGCTCAGAAACTTCTGTTCATTTCGTGATTTCGGTCAGAGTGAACAAATAATTCGTTACGCGTACCTTCAGAGAGCAAGCCCAAATGTTTTCTTTCTGTATGTTATGTATGTTACAAACTTATGAAACATGACTAGGAGGCTAAACTATGTGGAGTGCTAAACTACATGCAATGAACTACTATTAAAAAAACTACTTTTGCACATTTTTATATTCTAGTTTACTAGCTTTTTGTCAAGCTATAAATATTTGAGTCATATGAGGTTTTTTTCGAAATCAAGTGGTATACCAATAGATTGCCAGTCTAGAGCGTATAATATAAGAAGTCTGCTTACAAAGATCAGATATAGTATGCTTAATACATGGATGGTATTTGAAGACTTTCTGGTTCATTGGCAGTAAACAAGAATTTACCATCACCAAATCGGTCTTTCACCATACTTGTTAGCATGGATTGAACAATACAATATTGAATGCTATGAAAAGTCATTATCATATCTGTACGGCATCAATGGGCTGTAGTAACAGGGTCTCAAGAGCATTTCTATGGATGGGTATGTATGTATGTAAGCAAATGCATAGATTTCAGCATTGTTGATAAATCCTTTGCCAAAGTGAACTGCTTGATTGTATCTTAGTTAATGATTCACAGGTGGCGATAAGTTCAACTAGCCTGTGTACTGTAGTAATCATCAACTTGAGTTAAATTGACTATCAGACTGTGTTATTGCAATCAATAAAATCGTTTCTTTGGTCATCCATGAGTTGGTCGGTGACAGAGCTATAAGTTTTGGCTTACTTGACAATTTTTAATAGTATCCCAATGCACTATGTTGAAGTACAAGAATTGTTCCTCAGTGCATATTCTGGGACATCAATTGTTGCTAAAATACTGGTACATTATATATCATGACTTTCCAGTTTTTTATTTAAAACTACAGAAGGAATATGAACAAAATAATGTGAAAAATTGATTGAAAGTTTGACAAAGTTACCAATATGAAAAGAATCTGAGTTTACCAACAGCCTCTGCTATAATCCAAATGCTCTGCTGTATGACTAATAAGCAGGTCTCAGGGAATTGTATTACTCTTGTATGTTTCAGGCTCTTTTTCAGCTTCACCAGTGTCCTATAAAATAACTAGTGATGATGGGTTGTCTGCCAATAAACTGAAAGTGCACCATCTGCTACACCATTAATACAAGACAGTCACACTGTGCGCCATACAGCAATCATTTACAGTGTAAATAATTGCTGTATAGAATGTATGTAGTTATAAATACATTCATTTTACGGAACTTGTCATTGTAATGGCCATTAATTCATAGCATTTAGCAAACTTGCAATATTTTAACCTGGAACCAGGTGGTGTAGCATATATGAGAGTTATCATATCTCAGTGAAATTGAATAAACAGCGTGAAGTCATTAATTGAAACAACTTGCTCTCAATAGATGTTTCTACAGTAGATCATCTTATGGTATACTTACTGCGCTCCTGCCTTACACAGAAGGTAGTCAGCTATGCATACTTGTGGACATATTCTCTTATAGCTTGATAGACTGTCAGCCCTTCGCCATCATCAGTCATCAGTGGAGGCACATTAATGATCATGTGATTTAACAAGGGTTGGTCAAGTATGTCGCTTGTGTGCACAAACTGAGGAAAAGTATCTGTTGGAGGATGAGCCGGTGATGTAAATCCACTTGCTGCTAAAATTTGGTTTGGGCTTCTGTTCCTTTCTGTACGTATGGCATGGCTGTTATGGGAATTGGCAAGCATTTTTAAGGCTTTATTAATTCTAGGTAAGAATGTGTAATGCAGAGAAAATCTGTCCTTTTCACATGTTACATCTAACAGGCCGTCATTCTCAAGGCTGTAGAATATATTGGCAAACTTACCACGAATGTTGCGAGTTATATCCCTATTGAATCGCTCAACACGTTGGTTGTGTACCGACGCTCCAAGTAATACTTGTGGTCCACTATTACAACCAATTTCCTCCATAAGCTGCCATACTAACACATTCTCTGTCCCATGGTCTGTCCTAATCCTTGTTGGGAGAACCCCATAGAGATTCGCTGCTTTATTAAACATGTTAAGGACCGTTTGAGATGTATTATCAATGTTGGCTTGTAGATAAATACATGTTCTTGAATACCCATCTACAGCCGCGTGTATGTATATGCCCCATCTCACCAATTTATGGTTCCCATCAATGTGCCACATATGATGTGGGTTAGGCACACTGTACAAACGCCTTTGGATGCGTCTGTGAAGCTGCTGCCTCCTCTGGTTAAGACCTTGGGCGTCAACTCTTCTTATCGATTCTCGGATGCGGCGGCGCTGAATTTTATAGCCTTCAGATCGAAAATATCCACAAAGCATACGCTCGCCAATTCCTGTTAAAGTACTTAGCGCTTTTATGGTTATTTCATCTACATCATCATTCGTGAGATTAGACCTACAACCATGATTGACCGATTGAAATCACATTATCCCAGTAAGATTATCCACTTATTATAGATAACAATTTGTTCACTGGAATGCATGGCTTCATAATATTTTGATTTTGTTACAAAACGACTGGCTACATCTGTGTCAACAGTCTCAAATTTCAATGTTGATGAACCTACCATGCTACCAAACCATCAAGTTGATAATCACAAATAATTCTATTTAAAGTGGGTCGACTAATGTTGAAGAAGGCTGCAATATCTGATTTGGATGCTCCAGTCCGAAGCTGTTGCTCCAGAGATTCATAGTCGAGCTCTATACAATGTGCCATCACACATCTAATGTTGAAACCTTTAGTTATCTGGAGTGGAAAAAATAATTGTTGACCATAAGTAATCGTATGACAAGATGTTTCCATTTAAAGACCAAAGCATAGCGCTGAGGAAAGGTGACGAAAGCCAGAAGTGAACAACGCTAACTGAGTTTAACTATGAACTTTTGCGATTTTATTATGAGTATACAATTATGATTATAATAATAATTAATGTTTATTAAATAATAATTACATTGAACGAAATAATTAGTTATACTCCACTATTATTATTATGCTAATCTACACATACAATATTTTACTCTGCAATATCATGTATGTATTTTATTAATCATCACTTCAATCAATGAGCAAACAAACATTCAAATCAGACACAATGAATAATAATATATCATTATTTATCATCATGCATTCACATCTCCGAGCACTAGACTGATTGACTCACACTGAAACTAACGACACAGCGACTATATATATATAATCATGCTACAGACAGTACTGTTTCGGCTATTGAAGCCTCATCAGTGCAGCTCAGAGCTTAGGCAAGGGACACAAATCCCATTACCAATGAGAGTTGACTTCCTGCCATGAAACAACTAGGTTGTCTCACAGACTTTAAGAAAGTCAATGTGCTGGCACCAGAGTGCTCAAATCACAAAAGTGATGAGCTTTGCACAAAGGCAAATAGTGTCGCGCCTCTCACAGTGTGCTCAACCACACCGAAGTGAGGGAGCATATACTCATGCTACAGACAGTACTGTTTCGGCTATTGAAGCCTCATCAGTGCAGTCAGAGCTTAGGCAAGGGACACAAATCCCATTACCAATGAGAGTTGACTTCCTGCCATGAAACAACTAGGTTGCCCCACAGACTTTAAGCAAGTCAATGTGCTGGCACCAGAGTGCTCAAATATATATATATATATATATATATATATATATATATATATATATATATATATATATATATATATATATATATATATATATATATATATATATATATATATACATACACACACACACACACATGTTAGCATAGCACACACGTGTTAGCATAGCACACACGTGTTAGCACACACACACACAAACACTATACAAAAGCTTACGTTATTAAATTCATTTGCTTGCTGCGAATACAATTGTATGAATGGTAATGCTTTTTGCAACAAACAACCACTGAACGAACAAGACTAAAAATACAGAGTGAGTGGAGTCTCAGTAAGTCGATTGATAACTTCCTCAATATATTAGAAAAAAAGGTCGATGAAGAATTCCACGTCGTTGTTACTACAAAAGGGTGCCAGAGATTACGCCTACAAGTGATTTTGCCTACAGGAGATTACGCCTACAAGTGATTTTGCCTACAGGAGATTACGTTTACAAGTGATTTTGCCTACAGGAGATTACGTCTACAAGTGATTTTGCCTACAGGAGATTACGTCTACAAGCTGATAGACTATGCCTATGATCTAGGATATTGCCCCTACTTCAATTCTGTGAATTGTGATGCAGAAAATTACAAATAGCACGATGAATGCATGTTATGAACGTGTGTTGATGTATTTTATCATGTAAATTATTTTTCATATCAAATCCTATAATCATCCATATATCAAATCTTTGCAAATATATAAAGTTAATTCGAGTTGATTATTGGGAACCATGGTGATTTAACAGCCGTTTATTTGCAATAAACCGTGTTATTGAAGTTAAAACCACATTTTTATTGAATTATTAAGCAAAAAACAAGCGTATGTATTTTTGAAGTGGTTACTCTTATACATACAGACACATGTCAATAACTGAGTATTTCTATGTTATCAGCAGCCCATCACTAAAAGTGATCAATGGTTGTTGGTCAATATATCATTTCATAACTTTGGAGTTGTTTTTTATCTCCTATTGCATACCATTATGCTTCACTTTTACATGGAGCCTCCCTTACAGCCGGTTGAGATCACCCTTGGGTACATATGCATATATACAGAGTAAATTACAAATACAAATTATATGATTTACAATAGTGTCATCCATCATAAATGAGCAAAAGAAGGCTCTCATAAAAATTTGATTTTTCTGCATATAACCTGTTATTTCACTTTGATACAAAAGAAATTATTTACTAAACAATATTGTTTTAGCAAGAAAAAATATGACATATAAAGAGCCAACTCTAAGTTAACAAAAAGACCACAAAACAATTAAGCACGTTTGATAAAATTATGCTAAAATGGCCATAGCTTCAACCACATTGTAATGCTGTAATAAATATTTTTAAAATGAAGTAAAAACCCATTTCTCAATCTCCTTGCATGGCTACTATAACTGCTCCTTCTCTTTAGCTTTGCTATATAATAAGCATACATTAAAAGACTATTTCGAAGTGAATATCATTTAGACTTATACAAAATTACTCACTTTTGTATAATTTGGAGGAATTGGGCTACTTTTGTACACACAACAGTTCATATGCTAAATACACATTCTTGCAGTATTTTTACTTGCTGAAGTTTTCCTATTTCATCAATTGAATCAATAGATAGATTATAAGTTTAGGATTGATTCTGCAAAAAAATACAATCATCCAGTTACAGATTTATTTGCTCCATTTTCTCATTCATCACATATAAGCACCATCATGTCAGTGATACATCTTGAAATGGTAGTATCTGTACTTGTACTAGTATTTGTTCAATAACGTATGTATCATCATATCACCCTATCTTTTGACTGTCATCATTCTTTCTCAATCGACTTTCAATGTTCTACAAAGTAGAGTAGAAGGTCATGAAAAAGCAATATGTTTTTTGAGAATATTAGAAAGTATGATAATGCAATTTACTTTCTCTAGCTCGATACATCAGAAACCCAACACTGAGCGGATAAGAAAATTTGCACAGAGAACAAATGCAAGATTTTTGCAAGATACAGAACAAATCAACTTAAGCTAGGTTATAGGTATAATATTCTAAAATGTTCAAACAGTAATACAATGATTAAACTTTTGCTTCATTTTTGTGAGCCAAAAGCCCTGCTAATCATTGTATGAGCTACATGTAGTTTAGCCTGCTTAGACTAGCTTTAAGAAAGGAGTCGTGTGTTCAACAACAGCAAAACTCTAACAGACAACTCCCAAATCGCTTGTTGAGAGAGTCTAGAGCTATTTTTGTGCCTGCTACATATTGCATAAAATGATGCTTGGTAGGCTAAGAAACGAGGTATTAAGGGACTCCATGCGAGTGCCGAGAAAGTGGCCGAAGATGAACTGACAAATTAGCTGATAACACAAAGCCTCAACAGCTACACAAGACAAAGCTCCCATGCTGCAACAAGATTTATGCTCTCTTGAATCTTGAGCCAAAATTTGGCACATGAAATTTAATTCACAAAAGTATTACCATCTTTCTATTGGCAGTCGTCTTTGCCGATGGATACAAATAACTTTCTCATCTTATATGATCACCATCTTCAAAGTGTGACTTCTAATCCTTATTTTGTGGTAGAGTTGCAGAATGATCTGAAATTTAATCAACATATTTTCAAAATTGAATCCGAGGAAGAGCAATTAATCGGCATGCTTACAATGGTTCTGAAAGATGCAGATCAAAAGACAAGAAAGATAGCTGATACTTCACGAGTTAGACCTGGTCCTGAGTATGGCTGCATGGTTTGGGACCTTTACCTTACAAAGGATATTACTTTACTAAAGTGAACTCAAAACGCTGCACTGAGATTTTTGTATAGACAAAAAAACAGAGTTAGTTTTCTTCAACTATGAGAAATTAATTATTTTGAAACCTTGAAAGACAGATGAGTTAAACTTTGTCATAATGTTTTTAGTAAAATTCTGGGTGGTGATATTGACTTATTGATCAGGACTAATATCATTATACCAATATTGACATTGGTCCCATTCGCTACCTGGGACTTGTAATTTAGATGTTGCGTACAAAGCTACATACATGGAAAATGGTAGCGTACAGCCTGCTACACGGTATTGGCGTTTCATAACTTACAGTTTTAGACTAATTGTACTGCTCAGAGGATGAAATTTTTAATGTAATGTTACTTATCACAATTAGCCATCCCAAGACAAACAGTTTTAACTCATGATTCAACCTTTCGATCAATCAACCTTGCTTGCAACACAAAATAATAAAACCACTACATAATTATATGTAATATATATTATGTATATGGTATAATATACCAAAGATATAATATTACTACTACTATGTATATATTAGCAATGCATAAGACATTGCTAAAACAATGTTTTACAAAGCAAGCTAAAACAAAGCAATGCGTAAAACATTAAAAGTGACCAGAAGAATGGAACAATTTAGTTATAAAACAACTATTTATTTTTTTGTTATTTATTTGCAAATAATCATATTATTTTGTCTCATTCATTTACCCACACTCGTTTGACTATTAAATTACTATAAGCAGACAGACCAATGCCCAATATATCGAAGTATTAATACTAGTTCACCGTTAGTTGCAGACTATTAATTAATTACAAACTATCAATAAATAATAATTCGTAGCACAACGAATGGTACTACCACCCTAAGGTGGTGATGATTTTATCAGACTCAAAGCATCTACCAAAGCTTTGAGATTTTAAGAACACATCTTAGCGTTCTTGTGGCTCCGAACAGCCACCAGTAGTAATAGTAGCAGTGGTAGTAATCGTTAAGAAAGCCAAGAAAGGAAAGGAGATAATAAATTGTTTTTATTTGACACTTCCATGATTTTCGTTCTGATTGATAGATGACTTTAATCAATAGTATGTTTTTCAATCAATGTAAAGTGAAAACACTATTATTGCATTACTTTTTACCATTTTTCTTACATTTTTTCTTCAACAATCATTTCTTCAACAATGGTATGCACCATCTCCATAACTGTAGACGTAATCTCCAGGAAGTGTAGACGTAATCTCCAGGAAGTGTAGATGTAACCTCCAGGAAGTGTAGACGTAACCTCCAGGAAGTGTAGGCGAAACCTCTTGACTCTTACCTTTTTTCAAAGTCAAACAACTTTGGAATTTGAAAGAATTTTCTATTAAACGAACGAGTGTGGCAAAGCTAGCTTCGGATGCACGCGGTGAAGAAACCTCGCTATAGTGTCTTCGCTCCCCAGGGTTATCGATCGAAATTCTCAAAGTTTGCCAACTATTTATCGATGGGCCGCGGGCTACGTGTAAAAAAGGGCGCAATAGACTAAGGAGCATTTCTTCGAAATGTAATAAAAAGGAGATCGCGTATAAAATAAAAGTTGAATAACAAACATGCGTATTGGCATATCAAACAGCATAGCAACGGAATAGCGAACATGCGCGTTTCGCAATACAAAACATTAAAGTTAGCATACCAAACATGAATTTTGACATACTAAACAACAATCTTCACATACTAAACATGTAAATTAGCATACTAAACAGGAACCTTGCCATATAAAACATGTGAACTGACATACTAAACACGAATCTTCAAATACTAAACATGTAGATTGGCATACTAAATATGTAAGTTAGCATACTAAACATGAATCTTCACATATTAAACATGTAAACTGATATACTAAAAATGTTTTTATAGTGTGAATATCACAAAATTTTTACAAATGGCACTCCATACGATTGTCAAATTTTCCAACAGTGTGTCAGAGGTGCAGCTGTTAGAGCATTGATCTAGCGCGCCAAAGTTGGCGAGTTCAAAACCCCTGAAGTGTAATATTTTTAAACAACTATTGGGAAACTACGTCTGTAATTAGACAGTGGCACAGGGTCAGACAAGCCAGAGGCATAGCTTATGGAGACTGCCCTAATGGAGTCAGGAAATGAGCAACACAAGTAAGGTAAGTTACTACGTCTGCTTGTTGGTAGTAATGGAGTGGCCCAAAACGAAAATAAAAAAAGAAAGGGCATGTTGTATTATGGGATCTGTTAGGCTCAGGCTATATTGATGTCTGACCTCAAGGCAGTACAGGTGGTCTTGGTAATTACGGTGAGTGCATAAAGCTGGATAAGTCTGGTGGGTAAAGCTAGTAGATTAGCTAGTGTAAGGCAGTATGAGGGAGGATATAAGGAATTGTAACAAAAGACGGAGGCTCTTCTTGATTTTCACAGCAGTACATGTGAGTACGTTGATTTATACAACAAGTTTACCTATAAAACCATTAATTTTATTTTAAGTTCTTTTTAAAGTAACCAGCAATTGATTAGAGGTTTTAAGGGTACGTGTTTCGTGAATTGTTTGCCAAATGCTTACGCATGTTTGGCGAATTATAAAATTCTGTGTGAATTTCATGCGCAGTTGGTCATTGCACAAATAAATATGCCACACTGTATAATCATTTTGCAGCATAATTACAGACCTTTATATACAAGTGTGCTGATTTTTTATTTTTATGATGCTTGTTTTTGGTTACTGTTTTGCTATTTTGAAGATAAGGTTTTTGTATAACTGGTTCTAAGCACCATGTCAACTTTTAACTTATGATTCTACTTTACTTATTCAAAAGGTTAAAGAATAGAGAAAGCATAATATTATTATGCTTTATTATTCATCTTGAGGTGTTGACTGATGTTCTAAAAAAAGAATCAAGGAGATTGACCAACCAGAAGCTGAGATATAGCCAGCCAAACACAGGTCTACCAAAAAACAAAAGTGTTTTGGTAATCATCAATATATGACGTATGAAATCGACTTGTGTGTCATTGGTCAATTAAGCCAACTAATGCGCTCTCCTATAACAATCACGGCGTTTTAATTGGTTTAATCCCTGGAAGTATAGAACAATCAAATTGGGCCTAACAATCATCGCTCCTAGAATTCCGAACCAGTCCCTCTGACGTGTAGATTAGTTTTAGCATAAAATAATTACACGCATCTATTATTTCGCAACATTTCGCTATCTTGCTAGTTCAGCTCAGTTTTGTTGTTCTCCTACTTAGCTTCCCTATTCAGACTCATCTTTAGCGTTGTTCAGATTTTTTAACTATAGCTAATAAATAGAATCAATTAAATCAATCTCGGTTATCATTTGGAATTTTCTACAAATTATATTAGTTACATCATTTATTCTATAAGCAGTTATATTATTATTTTGTATAATATGCATTATGAATATTATATAAATCATAAAAAATAATCATAGATAAGATAATAGATCAATAGAAAAATCAAAGCAAAAGTTATCGTTTTCTTTTCTTATAGCAAGAGCAGCACGGTCAAGTTAGTCTTTTTAAGATTATGGCTGTAGTGAACTTCCAGTCTGTTAATAGTGACGATAATCATGAAAATCAACTGAATGCTGCAGTAGATACACAGTAGAAAAATGATGAAGGAACAAAAAGTCCCATTCCTATTTCGTATTCTAAAAAAACTGCAATCGCGGATATCGCATATAGACTATACACGCGCCGTTCGTTGAACAGATGATCTTCGGAGCATATCCGTGGAGATCGAGTTAAAATTTGAAGCACAATAGTCAAAATCTGCTCTTCTGCTTTAAAAAATCATGACGAGGGGTTGTGGGCAAATGCCTTTACCACACAATGTTTGGATGATTTTCCTGAGAAACCAGAGCTAGTATGTAAATTATTTACTATCGCGAGAAGCGTTTCACATCTCGTAGCCAAAACAATCATTATAAGTAACGGCGGTAAGGGTGCGCAACTCCGGCACATGACCATTAAGTCGATTTTATACGTCATAGTTTTCGGGATTTTCGAAGGGTTTTCCTCTGATTCTTTATTAGGTAGACCTGTGTTTGGCTGTCTATATCTCAGCTTCTAGGGGGTCAATCTCATTGATTCTTTTTTCAGAACATCAGTCAACACCTCAAGATAACTAATAAATCATAATAATATTATGCTTTCTCTATTCTTTAAGCAAAACCTCTGTTTGCTAATATCATACATAAAATGTTCATTGCAGCTGAATATTTGCGATGCCATGAGAGGGGAGGATTTCCATCAGTGCAGGCTGTCTATTCTCTCAGCTCTTTAGAGCTTAAATACAGTAAATTATCAGATCTCACAGATTTATGGCTGTTGGGCACGCTTTATCCTACGGGTAATCTTTAGTTGTCCTTCCTCTCAAATCCTCTTAATGCCGCTTTCAACCTGTGATACTAGTATTATTAGTTTTCCAATATTCCTCGTCTTCTGTTGTTTTCCTAGATGCTGCTATGTAACTCAATCGTTTAGCATATCATCTGGAAAATGGGAGATTATGATATCAAATTATCTGCTATACGGATTCTTCATTCTAAGTTTTAATAGCTATAGCTGGACAGGCAGACATCCGAACAGATGACAAACTTTTGAGATTCATATATATAGAGATTACAATCTCATCACATACAATCATGACAGTCTAAATAGTGATTAAAGAGTGCTGTATATCTCCATAGCTATCATTCAATCTTCTCATAGTTATTTGATCCTGTTGACAGTTCAAGCACTGGTACATCTTCCATCTCTATAGATGTTCTTTCTGTTGAGTTGTATCTTGTCTTCTATTTCTCTCTAGTACCATTTACACTGTACGTGTCTTCACTCTTGTTCTATTCTTCTAAGAGCCTTTGATTGTCAGGTCTGGCTCTCTGCTACTCACTAGCCGACCAGCTATTAGTAAGTTGTGGATTATTTCAAGTTATATAAATTTAATGATTGAACCATTGTGTGAGTGTTAAGTCTGTGTATATTTCATTCGGTTAGAAGCTGATATAAAGAGTCTATCATAAATATGGTTAGATAACTCCATAATTAGTCTTCACTCTAACCATATCATGACCGAGCTATCCTCATTCTTTGTCTTTCATCGGCATATTATGGTTGACTTTTCATGTTTTAGATGTGCGTACTTGGTCTATTCAATTCTCTATTTCTTTAGTGCTGCCAGTTTCTATTATCAACTCTTGTAGTTACAGCACTATTTTGAAGGCGTTGAAAAGGTTTTTAAGCCAAACTATTCAATTGCATAACAAAAATTAAATATTGCATCGAAATAACCAATATTGGCATGATAAAGTCGACTGGTGTTATGAGTTGGCGGTAAAACTTTAAAATTTGCAGGAGTACTTAGTTTATGGTCTACCCTATCTCCTTGCTATTTAGAGTAAGCCATGCCATGTTTCCATCATTCACTCTGAACTCAACCTGCTCATTGCCAAACATTCACTTTTCAAAATTTTAAAAAGTACAGTAGGTGCTCCTACAACGTAAATAATCCGTTTTAGAAACGTTTATGTTATAGGAAGAGTAAAGTACATGTTAATTGCCTAATTCTTTCCAAGATCTTTCCAAACTCAACCCTCTGGCCATGCTAAAAGGTGAAGCTTGACATAATTCTTTTAATTTGTGGGCTGTACCGTAACTTCAGTATTATCAGTCTGCATCAATAACTTCTCTCCTTTTTATGATCAATATCACTTGTTTTATATACCATGATTGTGGTAATTTTACAAAAGGTTTATGGAAACTGCACATTTTCAGCATTCATGCACAACAATTTCCTTATTTTTTCTAAGCAGCAAAGTTTATTCTGCAAACTAAAGGTAATAACAAATTTTGTTCGTTGAAAGTAAGACAAAACTTCTTCTACTTGGTTATCATACATTTGTATTCAGTGATCAAGGTTAGGATAAAATATAACTTTTGACAATATGTCAACTTGCGATATTCAGATTGGTAGACCGACGCTGTAACACCTGCACCAATTGATCGTTTTTATGTAGTTATGAACAATTGCACAGTTATCCTATTCTCTGTTTTGTCTACGCATTTGACGATTTATTACAACTAACCAGAATGTAGAGAAAGTTATATAATAGACATAATGCTACACGCACGTTGTTTTTCCTCCGCAAGTATGACAACATTCAAAGACGACATAAACTAATATTCAAATTGATTTTAAAAATTCGCCCGACTTGATACTTTACGTTATGTGGAATTTTTTTATGTAGCAGGAAGCAAACACTTCACATAAATTTTTTACGTTATCTGAAATTTAAGTTATATGAGATATAAATTATAGGAGCGACTGCTGTATAGCAAAGATAAAAAAAACATTTTGTTGATTGTTTTATGAAGTTAATTTTACACAATTGTTTAGATAATATTTGATAATAGATAATTGTTGGAAATAATAATAGTTTAGAAATTTTGTTCTTACAGGCAGCGCAACTTGCTCCTTATGGCAACCGTTGCTAACCAACTTTGAGAATGAAGTTTTAATGACTAGCAGGCAACACAAAGTCTCAAAAACAAAGGAAGTTTAGGAATTTATCATGAAAAGTCTAGAGTTGTCATCCCTCTCACTTAACAAACTAAAGAAACATGATGATGTAAGTTCTCACATACCTTATGTCTGTAAATAGCCATCATCATGTTCCAATCTGCACTTTGTATTAACCTCTCTTTCTTTAGTCTAACAAAAGTAGTCTCTCACAGAACATTTCTATTATAGCAGTTATTATAGCAGCTGAGGCTTTTGTTCATTTTGTTATTACAAATTAGTTTCCAGTGTTGTTTTTTGATTCCAAACTATGAGCAAGCGTTTAAATTTACCTTTCAATCATTGTGTAAAGTTATAGTGATTATTCTTATTCCAATCAGAGTTGTGTTATCAAAAATGTGCTATAAAAGTTTATTTAAAAATTGTAATTGAGTACTAAGTTATTTAAGCTCTTTGTTATTTATCATTATTATATTTAATTTAAATTTTCAACTCAATGAAAAGGCAATTTCTTCTTTAACAAACCGGCCAAGGGTTGGCTGTTTACTATGACTTCTACAGTGTGCACATCTATGTAAACCAGTTTAAAACCTGTGACAGAAGGCAACTCCTTTTACTAACAAACTTTTACCACCAGGCCGGTTGGTACTAGAAAATGGCACCCTGATCAAAATGTAATTAGCGACTGTCATATGGCTTCATCACAGCTAATTATATTAATAACTAGTTATGCTAAGGCAGTCAGTTAGTACAGGTAATAGTGCAAAGGGCAGCCAATCTGAAAGTTGCGAGTTCAAATCCTGTTGAAAGCATCTTTTTCTGTAAAATTACTCGTATTATATTAAATATTATGAAATACACATTCATGTAGATATATTTTACCAGCAGGAATGAATCGCCTCTGCCTCAAAAATAGGATCATCTAGGGCAGCGTTTAGAGCCTAGGGCACTCATGGGCGCACTTTTTTCCCCGAGGACCACATTGACTTTCAAAATTTGACAGGTGGGCCAGGTCAGCACAAGATACGATATATATAAAAAATTGTATTGGTTATTGGCTCATATCAGACAAATAGAAAAGGATATTTAATATATTTTAAAATGTTGTATGAAAGCTCTTTGCACATATTTTCGATTTTGCGACATTTGTAGCAAAATATGGCTGTTTAAGTGCAATAGAAGAACTATACAGGTATGATCATATGTGCCGATTCTTTCACTGCTTTCAATAAAAACCCGAAATGAATGAAATCACAAAGTATTTCGATAAAATTTCTCAGAATTGTCAGAGCTGTATAACACACCGAAATCGACGACAAATTGCTTTTAATTAGCTAAGCAGTTTATTAGCGAGTACGATTCTAGCACCTTTCGCGATTTACATAGATCAAGGCACATGACACAACACGCAAAAAATATACTAACGCGATATTAAATGCAATTACGAAGCAACTGACTTGATTGTGCTAGAGATGGCAACTTTTTCCACGGCGGAACTTTTGCGGTTAAAACAATTATTATTAGAATAGTAACGATTCATAGCCATGGTGTCCAAACGATTAAGAACCAACAATAAGACAATTTACGCAGTTACATCGTATTTACTATGTTGAATTGCACTGGTACTTTTATTGTGTCGTAATATGACTATACCAATCTTGAAAACTGCAAAAATCGCACTCGCTGCTAATTTGGTCAACAGATTTATAGTGGTTCGTCAACAATTCCGGTGTGCATGCACAGCTGTGACAATTTTGTGAGTTTCGGTAAAATAATTTCATGTTTTGCATTCATATCGTGATTTCAGTCAGAATCAACGAAAAAACCGACTTGTGTGGCAATACCTTGATCCTTCATTCACAGCTAGCTCAGTTTAGATAATGACCATCGTGTTATGTAATGGTATGCCATAAATCTGGAAATTTGTAGGTATATAATAATGCATCAAATTTTGCACATTTGTCAGCCCGGACGCCCCCTTGACTTTTAAAGTCAAGGTGAGAAATAGTCAAAACAGACATAAACAGAAACATTCATAATATTTTTACAGAAACATTCATAGTATTTTTACAGGAACAATAATAAAAGAACTAGAAAAGTTATTTGGTATTGACCGGCTCTTGACATCAGCTCCCAGTTGCGATCTGACTGCTGCCTCCACTTTGACATTTCAGCTTCATTTTGTTTCTCAAATTCTTCTTCACTGCCTTCCGTCCTTAGATATTTTTTCACTGCTGTGCTATTCGATACCAGCATTCAGATCCACCTTTTTAGAGAAAGATTTTTTTTGCAAAGCTTTTACAAATACTTTTCACGAAACCGAATTTGTCTTCATCCACAAGATGGAACCAGGAAAAATTTGGCAGGTCAGGTGTGTTATGTTACTTGCGATAATTATCAAATGTTTCACGCTCATGACAGCGGAAATTGGTTTCTGTGACTGATGTGGAGGAAACTGCTGGGCAAACTATTCTATTATAAACATTTTACACACTTCAGTCGCTCAATTTTGATTGTTAATCTACAACATGCCAGTGTTCATTGAAACACTTATCACATGGGAACACAATTCCAAATCTGCATCATACACATGAGTGAAACATAGTGACAAACATCCCTATGATTTCAGTTAATCACAACTTGCAGAGAGAGTTGTTAATAATGTACGATTTGTTGCAGAACCAAAAGTCATTGTGATAGAGCATGCTTTCCTACAGCAACAGAAGCACCTGTTGACATAAAATTCAGTAAATTGGTAAATCATAGTGATGAATATCCCTATGATTTCAGTTAATCACTACTTGCAAAGATAACTGTTAATAATGTATGATTTGTTGCAGAATCAAAAGTGATTGTGAGAGAACATGCTTTTCTACAGCAACAGAAGCACCTGTTGACATTTGTCAATTGCCACTAGTGACAGTTTCATGCAAAGGCATCTTTTTTAGTTGGTAGAGCAGCGATTGAATATGTTTTGAGATTTCCTTTGGTGGTTGTGGAAGAAATGATAACAACTTTCAGTAAGTTGGTTGTGTAACCATAGTGTAGGATTAGCATGTAACTTAGCTGCTGTCTGTAGTATATTTTGGTATGCTGCTAACCATCTATTATGTAGTCTGACTTGAAGATGTGGTTGCGTCAAATTTTAGGAGATTTTAACAGAAAACATTTTTTTGTCTGTCAATTGATATGTTGATTGTTGTGTTAGGTGATCTCATTGTCAAGATATTTCAAGATTAAAATTAAAAAAATTGATTGCGGTAAAAACGCTTAGGCCAACAAAAACATGCGTTGACTTGCCCAAAGCGATGTAACGAGTGATACAACCTATCTCGCGTATTAACATCGGCTATGGCGATAAAATTCTAGTCCCATGCATCCTATTTGTGTATATTTTTTGTATTTGATCATGTTCACTAGAATAAATGTTCGTTATGATGAATGTCTCAAATGCCTCAAATAAGAGAAAGTAAGAACTTGTCATATTAGCTTCTGGTAAATGCTGTGTAAACATCTGAGTATTGACTACGATTCTGCCGGTCCATGGTAATTACGTTGTCGAGTTTTATTTCATCACAGTCTTTGTATCATCTAAGTTTTCTGATGCAACCCACACCAGAAACTAGCTACTAAACAAAATAAGCACGCCGTCATCTTTGAAATTAATATGTTCAAATTTATGGCGAAACCAACCGCATCATAAAAATTCATGTATAGTCAACGTTATGTAATCATTATCAGTACCAATTTGTAGAAAAAATGTACTGGTCACATTCGATTAGTTAATTCAAGTACAAAACAAATGGTTTGATGGGTTGACCAAAATAGTGAACGCACAAAAATGTCAATTTTGTTGAAATCAATTAACCTACCAATTCTGGCGTAGGATTACTAAAGCCATTCTTGCACTTGGTTAGCAGTTTGTGGACTCACCTGTTTTCACTTAGTTATGTGGAGTATACAATTTTTTGAACCCAATATTTTGCTCGTTGGAATTGAGTCGAGCTATGCATAGGTACCTGCCAATACAGCTCTGATTACAGTTCGCGAATCCATCTATCAGAAAAGATTTCAGTGCAGATTGCAACATGGCTATGATTTATTCAATATGTTTTACAAATCATGTTTTGCATCGTCTTCTACGATATTATTTTATTATGTAATTTTCACAAGCCAATAAATTTTTATCGCAGCATAAAGTTTAAAAAAAAACATCTATCCAAGTCCTGGCCATTCACATAGTTTCAGCTCATATAATATGACAAATTAATCTACTGCAGCAAACTCAATCAAAACATGTTATGGTTTGTACAGCACGCATTCGTGCCTCTCTTTCTCATTTATGGCAGTTTCTAGACTGACATGACTGCTCCTTTAGGGCACCACCTAAACATCCTGTAAAAATAAAACAAATGTAATAAATGTCATATATATATAAATTTCAATCTAATGCATATCTACTGAAATCTTTTAATTTGAGAGTTGGATAGATTGCGAGTGCAATTTTCAAAACAAATAAATGTTTAACAAAAGCATAAATACGCCAAGCCAACAATTCGATTTCCATACTGAACATAAATTCTATTCATAAATCTAATTTACTAGCTAAAATCTCCAAAGACAATACTATAGTTAGGTGAAATGATAGAAAGTTGTGAAATGATTAAAAAGTTATGCAACGATGATTCGTAATAGCAAAAAGTTATAGTTTTACTTATTAGTAGATGTGTTCATGGGTGCTAAAATCATTACTGTTAGCTTAGAATATATGTATAGGATACTCAAAGTTGAAGATAAATTTACCTCCATTCTCCTATTTTCCTCTGCAGCATAACGCTGCTGACGCCTGTCAGCTCTAACCATAACCTGTCTGCATGTCTGACGAATAATGTAAAATAAATATGTCGATGCATGTAGCTACTATAATCTACTAGTATTCGATGCGCTTAACTTACTAGTAATAGAGCAATCTCCCTAACAACAAGGATCTTCGAAATCATAGCCAAACAGTTTTACGAGCGATAACATTTAATATGACCTGTATAAACATTTCGTTCTGATGATTGGCTCATGAAGGGACCTTATGAAGAGATCTTATATTTGTCGCTCTTGGGCTCTTTTTACATGTATCACTCATTACGTCGCAAATAAAGCACCCACTGGAATCTGAGCTTTTTAAAAGTTGTCCTCATTCAAACGCATATACATGTATCTCCGGACCGGGTTAGACTACAAAGACAAAAATGACATCAAATTGTAGCTGATGTTTTAGCTTTTTATCGGTCTTAATTTCATTAAATCAACCTTTTTTACGCAACCACATCTTTAAGGCATTATTAAGCACCCATGCACAGTAGCACTGCAGCTAGTCGAGGCGCTGGGTAATAGTAATAGTGAAGATTGTGTTATACAATGTAGTACATGTAGTATTGAAAGCTTTATTATAATATAGTAATTCATGGTTCTCACTGATGTCCAACAAGGGGAGTTGCAGGACACTAGTCTTCAAGACAGTGTTGCCTGTCAGACCATCTCTGTTGACCTGCCCCTGTCTTCTCCCCCATGCCTTATATGGTAGTAACCATGTTCAACTGTTGTATTATTCCATGTGCTTATTTCATCTTGTATCACATCCACTTTCTCTAGACCTTGAGTCACTAAAGAAAGCTCCTAAGGTGGAGTATAATGAGAAAGAAGCGAATGATGATTATAACCCGTATCTCGACCCTGAGGAGAGAAAGGTGCCCAATGACAGCGTTGTTGAAATGGTTCATTTTCAATCAGTTATTGTACAAGACGATAAAGGTTTTTCTCTAAAATAGCTCAAAATGGGTCTGTGATAAGAACCTTGTCTTCAACTATCACCATGTCCGAGAGGTAGCCATGATAAGGATGCTTCCAGCTGGTGATCAACTCCCCTGACATGCTGTAGACACCAACTGTATGAGGACTGGTAAAGGATAATGTGTAAATTCTTTCCTTGTAACAAGTGACAGACTTTACTTCAGCGGAGGTACAGATGAACTTGTTGGTGATCTTATTATCAATATCTACTCTGCTGACTGTCTTATCATATAGTCCAATATAAGTATTACCCTTATAGTAGCAGATGGAGAAGGGACAGGCTGGTAGTTGTATGGAGGACAGTTTGGTGAGGGACTTAGGGAGTTGAATAGGTGAAGCTTTTTGTTCTTCAATGATGATATCATGAGAGGAGGTAACTTCTAATTCAATATCTCTCCTCTCACCTGTAGTATGTAGAGTGTACATGTGACTATCAACAGTTATTAAATATTATACACAGAAATATTGTACTTGAGAGAAAGATATTAGCTCATAGTAGTGTAGATTCTAGTTATATCACCATCATCACACTGCTCTGTATCTAACTATAAAATTATGTTCATGAATTGTCCTCTTCCTTGCATGACAAGTAGAGTAAGGAAAGGATATTTCATCCAATTAATAATAACTCAACAGTCAGCCCATGTGACAGCGCTGCCATACTGCATAACTATAAACTAATAATTAGTTATATAATACTAATATCAACTGCTATCAGCAGCATCCTATATTAACCATTGTTACATGGATTACTTGGAGGTATGCCAACCTGGCTCTTTTCACCTAGCTATTTCTCACCTGAACACCAGACTATTAACTATTAGTATGGTTAAAGGTGCTTTAGTATTCCAAGTAACAATGGTAATTTTTATGTGAATATACAGTAATAGAAACTCATTCTGTAAACGTTGGTTTGACAGCGCAAGGTTAACAAATATGGAGGCTGCGCATAACTGACAATGAGGCTATGAGAGTTATAGATATTTGTGATATAAAACGTATTTCAAATCTTTCACAACTACGCCAAAATCACTATTTTGACCAAATTCATTCAAACATACTTTCTGAAAATTGATATACCGTTAGTATTCATGCAATATCTTGTGAATCACTGCAAATATTGTTTTATTTTAAAATGCATTTTATTCAAAAAACAAGATTCACCACGAGATAAATATAAAATCACTTAGTGAATCTTGCAAAATCTCTTAAGCTTCCTTTGCATAAAACAAATGTGGTGAATTTCTTACTGCCATGACGATGGCGATCTGTTTTTTTCGTGTTGAAAAATAATTAGAAATGGAATTGCTCGGCCAAAACATTTTGATTTGCTACGCGTGATTGGCAACCAGTTTGCTTCGTTGGAGGCAAAACTTGATAGGTCGAGTTAATTTGTAGGCTTCTTAATGAATAGAAAAGTGAAACCCTACTGACAACTCGACTCATCAGCTCACGGTCTGTACTTCTACTACCGCGAAAGCCGATACATCGGCTTGTGGTACCAAAATAGTTAAAGCACATAAATTACATAATTTTCTTATTATATATTTCAATACATCAGAGTCTTGGCTTTCGAATAAGCTTATATTCAATACACAAAGAATAATAGAACGATGAAAAACAGGGTGTCAAAATTATGTCCTGCAAAAAGACAACACTTGGTTCAGGTTCTCAAAATGTAATGTCACAATTATTATTTAGCCTTAGGTAGTCGATCCCTTTCGCTGCCATTGAGGCTGCGCTTTTCTGTGACAATTGGTGCTGTTAAACTCAGAAAGCGCTAATAATAAACTAGGATTCTAAATAATCAACAATGCCTGGAATCGTGCTAACGCCTGACCAATACAAACACATGTTCTGGGTTAATTAATTATGCTTTAATAAATGTACTGCTGTTGATAAAGCTAATGAAATCACATCGATTAAAATGTGACCTGTGGGTTGCGAGGCCCTAGGACTAAAAGCCAATCGCACTTTCGCGAGATTGCGCAAAGCTTGAAACTAATTAGTCTCAGTCGCAACCCTTAATATCAGGATATATAACAGAAATTCAACAACCTACATGTACCATAAATCCTCTACTTGGAAGCTGTGGAGATGCACATTTTAAACCTTCCCTATAGTGACATTTTGTTAAAGGTGATGGTTAAACGGTGCTGTGTTTTAGACTAGCTTGTCAGAACTTTGGAAAAATTAAACCGAAATGAAGAACAGCTGAACGAATACTAAAGTCGTCTATATTTTGCACTCAGGCTGTTTCACTGCTTCACCAAAAATAGAATAACTTACCAAAGTATTTTAGAGCTCCCCTTACAGCCACTATATAGATGAACTCATTTCAGCTGCTATTCCTGCTTCCATAGGTCAGACACAGCATTAAAACATTTTAAGGAAATGTATCACCATGAGACAATAGTCAATATGAATGATATACGTACAAATTATGTCGAGAGATGAAGCAGTCAACAGGAAATGACACACTGCCGAAGACACATATTTAATTTCTCAATCACTCTCGGAAAGGATTGCAGCTGGTGAAGTTTTCCGATAGTTTGTCAGAGGTTCAGGTGTCAATCTCCCAGGTCAAAGATTGCAAGTTTGAAACCTTTACAATGTAATACTTTTTTCTTACATAACTATTGAGAAATTTTACTGCACTTATTACTATTATTAAAAAAGTAATCATCAGAATCCCTTGGGCTACAATTTGTCAAGCGTCGAAGCCAAACGCAGCTCAGCACGAGCTGTAAACACGTTGTCTATTGGTTCAATGCAGGAATACGACTGTATCCTTTTGATTAAACCATAACTGCCTAAAACAGCTTTCATTGTTTTTTTATAGGAAAATCAGTCAGGCTGATTCCAACTAACTTTTCAAGTCATTTTTGTTTGTCTTTGCAGGTTTTCTTACAGCGATTCAATATCGGTGTAGCAATCGACACAACAAGCTCTATCTATAAAAATTGGGCGTAACCTAGCTTTTTAGGGACGAAAGTTCGGCATGTTTAGTTCGACCTAGACTTATAGAGACGGGTGTCTTAAAACCCATCATTCTCTAAATTTGGCCTTCAACATAATCTTAGTCTTTTCTGGAAGGTAAATAAGCTATTTAATATTGCTTGTAGTTTGCATATGATTGGAAACAACTTGCATGAAGCCTACTAAAGGCTGGTTCACTCCACGTCACTGCATGTCAGGTTTGTCATCTCACCGATTATTCATCAGCTATTTGAACAGTAAACCGATAGAATCATAGAGGCACTGCAGATACGTTGAATTGCATTTGATATGATTGATGGTGGAAAATTGCAACTGTGAACGATCTTTGGCTGTCTTATTATTACTTGACTACTAGTACTCTGGTAGTCAAGTGAGCCAAAGAAGCATGGAAAATAACCATATGTATGCCATTCTAGAACACCGGATTGTTCATTATTGGTGCAGATGTTAGAGCATCAGTCTCCCCAGCCAAAGGTTGTGGGTTCGAATCTCCTATTTCTTATTACACCTATACTAAAAAAAAGATTGCAAATGCCATACCTTACCAATTGTGTCTCAGAGAACCAGCTGTAGAAGCATTAGTCTAAGTTGCAAGTTCAAAACTCTTGCAGTATAATCTTTTTTTACAAAACTATCAGAAAAATTTGCTGCGGTCAAACTTTCCTGATAGTGTGCCATGCATCTACAAGAACATATGCGATGTGCACTACTTTGGTGATGGTGATTAGACATCACAGATTGCTGGATCTAAGTTTTGTTTTATGGCAGCTGCTTTGGGACTAGTGTTTCATCATTTAACTAACACATTGTATAATGAGAATACTATGCTGTGAACTATTTGCTGATGTAAACACAGATAGGTTTGTAATAGAGTGAACATTGTTATGACAAACAATCACCAAAATATCATGTGATTAACATCTACATACAGAGATAGAGTGTGAACCAGCCTTAAAGCTGTGCTATGTGGCTCATGGTATACGAGGGATGAGATGAGAGCGTGAAGTCTAAATTAACATATAACTAACTCTATCATAGAGTAATATCTACATGAGTAGACAGTGAGTACTAGAAAAGCTGTCTACACTATATAATCATAGTGACCGCTGATTAATAAATCAATAACTAATCAACAGGAAACAAATAACCAATAGATGACAGTGATGTCTTTATTATATCTATTTTGGTGAATCCAGAAAATATTACCAACTTTTCTAGTTTGATCCAGTTTAAAACCGTTTAAACAGGATATTGTCCAACCCTAACTGTCTCATCGATTTTGGGCTCATACTAATCCCATCCCATCACAGCATACCAATCACGACGTAACCAATCAGAACAAACTCTCTAATAGATGTTTTTTAAATCTTTCAACTTCCTTATAAACTAGTTAAATACCCAACATTGCCCAGGTGATAAAAAGGTTTAATGCAGAAAAAAATTTTTTTTCAACATATACCAACATTCACCATTCTAACGTTCAAACTGCATATTCATTACAAAAAAATAAACATAACGACCTGAAGTGACTCTTAACGTAACTAGAGCTGGTTTCATGACTTACGACTCTCATTATAGTAATCTTAGCAAAACAGTTGTTCATGCAATTTAATAACTACTCAGAACAGTTCAAACAAAAACATTTATAGCCACAAGTTTTTTATTCACTATAATTATCATCCTTATTCATTACTATTATTCTGTACTTATTATTTAACATATAGATTTGCCACACATACACCAATCACATCACAAATTATTTGAACATATTGCTTCATCAAAACTTGTTCACTTCCACATTTGTGTTATAAGTTTTACAATTCTGCGTAAATTATGCTCAGAATATTGGTATTCATCCTTTCACACAGATTACAAACATTATTTTCTATTTTGTGACACAAACATACTACATCCACCATCATACACTTCAGTTTACGTAACTTATGTTACAAATTTCAACTCACTATCCAATCCCGCTTTCAGTACTATTAATCATTACTAATTATCAATAATCCCTGATTTCTGTATTAATATTTTTTCCTTCAGTTGGCATGCAACAAAAATACTATTTTGTTGCATGCTTACCAATGAAAATAAAAATTGACACTTTATACAAACTGTTATAAAATCAAAAAGCAAGACAAAAGCAGCGTAAAATAAATACAGATGAAGATGTGCATAAGGTACCAATAATTCATCAGGGTTGAAATGGGGGGATTCAAAGCTGATACTGGTGATGAATTATAAGAAAGTAAGTACCCAAAAAATTTGACAAGCTAAATAAATACTGTTAATATTCTCCTTACAGCCACCATAGATGAACATAACGGAGCTGCCATTGCTGCTGCCTGAAGTCTTTTTACCAGTGGAAGTGGTACAGTAGTCATCTGGGTTGGAGCGAGCAGCCCCACAATCACGCTTGTTTCTAAAACAAGCGAAAAATAAAATGGTAATGAAATTAATTTTTATCATAAATGAAACAGTAAAACGTAAAATGATCTCACTAGAAAAATACATTTATGGATAGAGTGGTTGGGTTAGTATTACACACTAGTACTCTGACAGTCCTCTGTACTGTGAGAGATTGTCAGGTATAATAACTACACAATTATTATTAAATGTAGAAATGTGCTTGAATGGTGCAGATGTTAGCATGCTTGGCTGGATAAGTCTTCTGCGGTGTAATTTTTTCCTAATATTCTTAATACGCTGATTCGGACCAACAGACAGACACAGCTTTAGTTATATATAAAATATAATGCTATAAAAATGAAAGGAAGTCTGATATATTTGTTAAGCATTGAGAAAATTCAGCATAAAAACATTTAAAAAGCATTATCATTATGATAAATTGTGCACTATCATTAATATGTGTAATAAACAGGACTAGGCAACAGTGGTCTGGTGACTTGTGATGGGGTTTGTTATGTAATAAAAATGACTAGGCAACAGTGGTCTGGTGAATTGTGATGGGGTTTGTTATGTAATAACCAGGCCTAGGCAGCAGGTAGTCTGGTGACTTGTGATTGAGTTTGTTGGAGGTCGTCACCTTACATCTACCAATGGGGTTTGGGGACACCAGTAATTGCTCTTGCTGACCAGTGGGTGCTCTGACAAGCCTGAGCAGTAGGTTTTTCATGCCTTGACTAAAGGACTTCTATAGCTGTTTACTCCAGAAGTTCATGCCTACTATATGCCCACAAGGCAATTCCTGGACAATTAAAGGGATGCTATTTTTTATGTAATGTAAAATTCATTTTTTTAGCATGTTTTTATGGCTGTTATGTACACTTTTTATCTTTTCTAGTATTGCAAACCACATGCCACATATTCATTTAAACTTTTAGATTTCACAGTGTATTGGTGAATTAAGGGTTGGACAACATGTATAGATTTGTTCGTCGCCAAGAATAAATAAACTCGTTCAATTCATTTACCAAAGCAGCAGTGCAATCTCCTTGTTTGGATTAGCCTTGTCGTTACATACAGTATACTCCGCATAAAGTGTACCAAACTTGCCTACCATCCGCATAAATGCTATAATATGAATAGTTTATCTATAAACTATGACGAGAGATGAAACAGTCAACAGGAAATGACACACAGAAGAGGAGGCATATTTAATTTTTGACATCACCATTGAAAAAATTGCAGCAGTCAAACTTTCTTGAAAATGCATGAGGTGTAGCCATTAAAGCATGATATCCCAAGCATCGGTTTCTTAAGCAAGATTGCGAGTTCGAAACGCTTACAGCATCATATTTTTGTCTTACACATCTATTGGGGAAATTTGCAGCTACTATTACTATTATCCAATAGATAATCATCAGAGAACTGTAAGGTATAGCTACAAGCTATACCTCACGAACAATACAACCAAATCAAAACGACCAACATTGACCTTTATTCTATTCAACGAGAAACATTGCAATCAACAGCTGTTACTAATTACCAATTCACCTGTCAGACCACCCATCCGCTTATCTCCCTACATTGGAATATTTAATAATAACATTTTATAGTTTGTTTGACACCTGTTATCCCTTGGTATTCCACTCAACTGATAACCTGTTTATTGCTTTGTTTTGCAACTGGATTTCTACTGATATTGTCTGTTCTTGTGTCTGTAACTGAATTCATACATCAAATTAATTATGTATGTGTCTCTCGCAACCTGCTCTCGTATTCATAACAAATTCGTATTATACTTACAACATCCTGACAGATGTTATTGTTATCTGATGCCTAAATACTTTTGGTATTGTGAAACCTATAAAAGGCAATACACTTTTTATATGCAGCAGTCTGTTGTATACAACCTTCACTAATGCTTGTATATACGTACTCAAATATACTTATTCGCATTTACGCAAGATAAACTTGTTACTTAGTATAACTAAGTAGTGAACTTGTTGCTGTCTGCAAGAACGAGTTCAATTGTCAGTTGGCTGTGTGCCCAGACAGAACCATAGAGCTACAATTTGTAAAGCATCGACACGAAACTCAGCTCAGAAGGAGCTGTAAGCACACTTTTTTATTGGCTCAATGCACGCCTATGATTGTTTCATTTCAATTGAGTACAGAAATGATAAGTTATTTAACTAACTACTAGCTAATCAGAAACAATCTGTATGTATCCTACTAAAGGCTGGTTCACTCTACATCACTGTATGTCAGGTTTTTTCTCTCTCCGATTATTGATTAACTCTGTAATGTAACTCGTTAACTCTCATATGATTGTTTCATTTCAATTAAGTGCAGACATGATAGGCTATCTAACTAACTACTAGCTGATCAGAAACAATTTGTATGAATTATACTAAAGGCTGGTTCACTAAAGGCTGTATGTCAGGTTTTTCTTTTCGCCGATTATTCGTTAACTCTTTAATGTGCAAAATAAACCGATATAATCGTTGAGGCACCGCAGATACATCATTTGCATTTGATATAAGTGATGGTGAACAATAACAACTGTGAATGATCTTTGGTTGTCTCATTTTTCATTATTTTTATCCAACCCATTAAGTACTTCAGGCTAGTGAGCAAGCAAATAGTTTATCAATATTTTATTATTATTATTATATACTAGTACCCTAGTAGTCAAATTCGCTGATGAAGTACAGAGAATAAAGCATAAAAAATTATTATATGTACCCTTATTCTAAACTGCTATAGGGTGCTTGCTTGGTGCAAGTTCAAACTCTTGAGGCAAATGCAGCGAGCTCGAATCCCCTACAATGTAATTATTTTTACACCAATATCAAAAAAATATCACAGCTATTAAGTTTTCAAAATTCTGCGTAAGAGAAGCAGCTGTTGAAAAAATTGTTAAACAAGCCAATGGCTGTGAGTTTGAAACCTTGTACAGTGCAACTTTTTAAAAACCAATATTGAGAAACAACGCCTGTCAAGCTTGCCTGATAGTGGGCCAGGCATCTACGAGACCATATGCAATGTTCACAACTTCGGTGATGGTGATTGGTCATCACAGATTGCTGGATCTACAGTTATATTTAAACCCTCTAAATAATATGTTGTCAGGGACCCAATATGATACCAGTTTAAGGTAAAATTGTACAAAGTTTTATTAGATATATCAGGAAGTATTGTTCTATTATTTGCAGTTGCTTTGGATATCTTTGGTGACAACAGAAGTTGTCAGCTCGTGACTTGGCTCTGGAAGACAACTCCTTTTCATCAGTGTTAAAAACTTGAGATGAACTTGCACAAGTTAGTTGGTAGATTTGATCAGAGAGTGTTGAGAGTGTTTGATGCTGTCAAACTATCCTGATAGTGTGCCAGGCACTCACGAGACTATATGCAATGTGTACCACTTCGGTGATGGTGATTAGACATCACAGATTGCTAGATCTACAGTTATATTTAAACCCTCTAAGTATTATGTTGTCAGGGACCCAATATGATACCAGTTTAAGGTAAAATTGTACAAAGTTTTAGTAGATATATCAGGAAGTATTGTTCTATTATTTGCAGTTGCTTTGAATATCTTTGGTGACAACAGAAGTTGTCAGCTCATGACATAGCTTTAAAAGACAACTCCTTTTCATCAGTGTTAAAAACTTGAGATGAACTTGCACAAAATGTAGGTAGATTTTATCAGAAAGTGTTGGGAGTGTTTGATGCTGTCAAACTATCCTGATAGTGTGCCAGGCACCCACGAGACTATATGCAATGTGAACCACTTTGGTGATGGTGATTAGACATCACTGATTGCTGGATCTAAATTTAGCCTCACAGCAGTTGCTGCAGGACTAGTATTTCATATCTCCTCAACCACATTATATAATGAAAACACTATACTATGGGCTATTTGTTAATGTAAACACAGATAGGTTTGCAATAGAGTGAACATTGTTATCGCAGACAATCACCAAAGTACCATGTAATTAACAGAGACATACAGTGATATATTGTGAACCAGCTTTAAAGCCGCACTATATGGTTCCTGGTATGCAAAGAGTTGAATGAGGGCACAAAGTCCAAATTAACATATAACTAACTCTATCATAAAGTATCAGTATTATTTACATGAGTAGAAAGTAAGTGCTAGAGAAATAGTATACACTATAATATAAGCATAGTGACAACTGATGAATATAGTAATATCTAATCAACAGAAACAAATAATCTTTAGGTGGCAGAGATATCTTTATTATATCTATTTTGGTGAATCCTAAAAAATATTACCAACTTTTCTAGTTTGATCCGGTTTGGAACCGTTTAAACAGGATTTTGTCCAACCCTAACTGTCTGATCAATTTCGGGCTCATACCAATCCCATCCCATCACAGCATACCAATGACGATGTAGCCAATCAGAACAAACTCTGTAATAGATCTTTTTTATATCTTTCAACTTCCTTATAAACTAGTTAAATACCCAACATTGCCCAGGGGATAAGAAGGTTTAAGGCAGAAAATTTATTTGTATTTACCATATACCAACATTCACCAATCTAACGTTCAAACTTCACATCATGAAAAAGTCTTTTATGTTGAAAATAAAGTTGAAATAAACTGAGAAAGAAAAAAACAACTATAAAGGTTTTTAAAATTTGTCAAACAACTGCAACTTTTCAACTTCATATTATGAGGAAAATGTTTTGGGCAGGTGAAATGAATTAAAAGAAATGAATTGACCATAAAAACGTTAAAATGGAAATGTGAAATAGGTTAGCAAGTGAAAACTAAATTGAGTCTGTTTTGCTATGATTGCAATATAAGATAATTTGGTAATGATATAGTTAATACGAGCTGAAAAAAAAATTTTTTTTAATAAGTCGAATTAATAATAACATTTCTTGCATAGAACTGTGTGCGGTGTGTGGTGTGTAATGTGTGGCATGTAGCGTGTAGTGCGTGATGAGTGGTGTGTAGTGTGAGGTGTGCATTGTAGGTGTGTAGAGTGGCTTTGGGTTTAGGTGTTGAGTGTGTGTGTGTGCGTGCGTGCGTGCATGCGCGCACGCACGCATGCACCCATGGTTTCAAATCCATCAGAGTGCGGAGTTTTAAATCAAGATTTTTATAGCTATAGCTGGACATACACAGACACAAAATATGAGAAATATAGGTAAAGATTTCTTTATATTGAGTGAACATCTATGTTGAGATCATCTATGGTGGCTGTAAGGAGAAATCTTACCGTGTTTAGTAAGTTCCCTTGGTTTTGGTGTACTTACTTTTTTACTTACGTACTTACAGGAAGTGTGTGTAATAGAAAATAATTTATCTTGCAATCTGATTTTGGTAGTTTTTGTACGAATTATAATTTTTTTTGGTCATGGTAAGTATCAAAAGAACATTTGTTTCTGTTGCCAAAAGAGCAAATGTATGTACAGATATACGGACTGATTAATAGTTAGCGATTATATAATAATATTGAAAAAAGAGTCAGAATGGCGAGTTGAAGAGAGTAACAGAACTTTCATGAAGTGAAGTATATGATAGTGAATGTAGTATGTAGATTTCTTGAAATAGAAAACAATACTTGTTTTTATGTGCGGAGAGATAAATACAAATAAACCAACTATTCTCTGCATACTTTACAAATGATTTAATGCATGTAGCACAACTGTGGAAGAGAGCAACTTTGGATGGGGCAATATGTTCAAATATTTTGTTATGTGATGAGTAGAAATGTGGTAAATCTGTATGTTAAACAATGATAAATGATGGATAATAGTAATCAATAGGGATAATAATTATAATGATAATAATAGCTATAATGAATCATAAACTGGCTGCTATAATTGTTTATGTATAAATATTCTTAGTAATTATTCAGTTAGTTGTTACATGAAAAACTAAACAAATACCACATCTTGAAGCTAGTATATCGCTAAAATTACTATAATAAAAGAGGTACGTCATGAACCCAGCTCTATTGACATTAGGCATCACATCCGGTTGTTATGTTTATTTTAACTGATGTAAATGCTAGGTACTTTGTTACTCCATAGATATGGAATAAGCCTGCATGGCTTAATTGGTTAGCTGGCTCCCTCCTAAATTGGCTGATTTGCGTTTCAATTCAGTGAAATGCAGATTTTCCGATGGTAAATTTAATTGCTACAACTGGATATACAAGTGTCAGATTTTGAGATTGTATTTAAATATGTATATATTTTTATACTTATATGTATTTGAAAGTAGCCAAAGTTTGTTGATCTTTACTCAGTCGATGCCGGATAATGACATCAATTCATCAATACATCGACTGTTTGTCGCTCAGACTGGCTTCGTAAACAGACATCCATTACTGTTAAGTTATCTCCCTACAGTATATTACCTGCCTTTGTTTCGATAATATTTTTATTGCTATCATTCAGTTATGTTGGAATTTCCTGCTGAGTTTTGCAAAACCCTTAATTTAATCCCGGTCTGACGCAGTAAAAAATTGCATTTTACAGCTTTCCGTAAAACCTCCATTTAGTTGCCATTATAGAAAAACGGTTGAAAAAACAGTGCCACCGTTTAACTGAAAGTCTCTTTTATTTGACCACCACTTTTAACTTCTTTAATCTTTACGAACTTACAATGAAAGGTGATCAGTAAAAAAGTGTCCACAAACTGATACTAATAAACAAATACTGACTTGTTAACATCAATAGTAACTAATTATTTCATCATTTTCATGGTTTTAGTAACAGCGTACTTGATTAGATCGATCGTTTATTACAATGATCAGAATTGCCCTATGATTCAACCGTAACAATTTCAAAGTAACTAAGAACTATATCCGATTCGTTGTTTTCAGAAACATAGTATGTATTGTAGTTTGGAAACTGACCTGAAAACTTTGAAGCATTTTGATGAACAACGGGAATTCTCTTGCGGAACCACATATTATGTAATAGCAACCATTGCTATGGCGTATCAAAGTCCGTACTGTAGCTCAAAAGCATTTACGGCTTTTCTTATTTTATTTCTTTATTACTTTTTGTTATTCGAAGTGTTTGTTTTTTCAACTCAGTCTGTTATTTAGAGAGCCTGGGAAAGACGATCTGGCAGAAATGCTGAGAATTAGTATCCATTAATTAGAATATTTTCACTTCTTTGTCATTCGAAATTTATCTTTCCAAATTCTGACAAGCTGATCTAAAAATACAGCGCCATTTGAACATCACCTTTAATAAAGCGTCACTATAAAAGAAGGGCTGAAATGTGCAGCACTATGGTGTTCAAATAGAGGATTTACGGTACTGGTGTGTCATTGAATTTCTACTATATATTCTGATACTAATATGATGCTCTCAAATCCTTATGTTTGATGTGTATCTTTCAACAAGCTTTAGTTTTTGTCAGTCTTTTTTGTTCTTTACCATTAGAACTTCAAGTTTCATCTTAGAGTAATAAAATAGTATGAGTAATTTTGAATGTTTTTGACGGTTTTTTTTTGGGAATTGAACACTGATCTATGTTTTTTCAGGTTGGGCTTTTTAACCACGACTGCTTTCTTAAAATTACCAGTAAATATATAAAGGTGTGAACAGAGCATAGTCCACCTAAATTAGAAATTATGATGATGGGAGTAGCTGAAGTTATCTCCTTGATAATGGATGCCTATAGATTTATTTAGTGCATATATTTTAAATAGATTTTGTCTTAACTTGCTCCTAACTTAACTCTTTGCTGACTGAGAACTCTTGTAGAGATTAAATTGTCAACTTACTGTATTTAGACACAAGGAGTAACAATAAATAGTATGAAATATTACCTACTTATTTTATTAAAGAACAGGAAGTAAAGAGTGACATGCAGTGTCTGATAATATTGCAAGATTTTGCTCACAATATTCACCATTGAGATAACCCCAGCTAGTTTCCTTTTATAATGGTTTATTCTTTATTCTAATTTACCAGCTCTTCACTGATACTCACTAATTATTACCAGTAACCATTACTAGTTGATATGTTTTAGTATTTTAAAAGTAGACCGAGAAGATTTCATCCTAACAATGGTTCTTGCCATAGGTTTTGTTGCTGGTAGCGACGTGGTAATCAGAAATAATTTACCCAATTTACCCATTTCTTGATTGGTCAACAAATATCGAAATAACTTTTTCTGTCTGAATGAAATCTTTTGAAGACAATGGGCAAAATGCAGTTTGGATTTGTTCAATTTGTAAATGATTGTATGATTGCGACAACCAATCGGAGCAGATCGAGCATGATTTCATCTTTTGAGACAGTACAAGTTAGCAGCTGCTAACAACCAATGAGAGATGAGCCTCGTGCATTTTAACTACGATCAAATTGTATCAATTTTAATTGTGGATTATTCTGACAGTCAGATCAGCTGAAACATTAGAAACAATCATAAATGATAAAACAATAACAATACTTTAATAACAATAAAAATACTTTCTGATAAAATCTATTAAAATTTTGTGCAAGTTCATCTTAGATTTTTAATATTATTGGAAATGTCTCAGTTTTCTAGAACAAAGTCATGAGCTGACAACTTCCGTTGAATCAAACCTTTCTAGAGTTTTTCAATCGTTCTTTTGTTTGTAGACCATAGCTAAATATGAAAAGGCCTGTCCTCTTACAGTGATTACTACAGCATATGTACCTGTTGATACTTGTCAGCTGCCACTGGTGGCAGGGCCGTGCATAGATATTTTAAAATCATAGGGAGCTATAATAGACAAAAATGTGTAGTATTCATATTCTGAGTTTGTGAAAGGAATGAGAATAGATTCCAATGAGTAAAGTGATTGAGATGAGAACTGTTTAGTATTGTAAATAATTCAATCTTTACTATGATGGGAGTTGTCTGTCTAAACTGTGCTATAAATGTTAGGAAAAGAGACACCTCAGACAGCATTCGAAACAAGATATTCGGCTTCCCAACTAAGCTTGCTAGCATTTGTTAAACTCAACCACTTGGTTGTATTCTGGAATAACTGCACACATACTTAATACACATGAACAGGACAGCCGGTGTACCATTCTGTGATCATCATATTTGTTTCAGATTTTGCAGTCAATTCTCAAGAAAATCATGTTTTATAGAAATCACTTTTTTCGTATGAACAATAGTTGCATTTGTCTCCATGTTTTTCATTACTTGTCTTGTTAATTACTGTAAATTATATGCGCTGGTTCATGCATTGCTAACAGAAGATGGTCATGAGGATGTTAAATCTACTCACTGTGAGATTTAGTGATGCATGGGAGGTTATTAGGCAAAGTGGATCTGGCTTCGATTTCTTTCTCTTGTCTTATCAAGGAAAACCGAAATAAGTTTGTTCTGAGTCTATAGACAATAACTAGGTATGGAGTGAGTATGTGCATAGCTTATGTTTTCTTTGAGCAGGCAGATTGATCTAAGGCTTTATTTTTTTGTTTAAAGCCATGATTAAATGTTGGAAGATTAATGTAAACAGTTTAATATTAATAAAATTATATCTATGAGTATCCTGGCAATCTGGTATGCCGACAGAGATTATCAGGTGCAATAACTATCTTATTTTGCATTACTCTGGTAAACCAATAGGCAGTGAATTGGAGCAGTTATTATAGTGTCAGTCCACAAAGATGAAAGGTGCAGGTTCAAATCTTGCACAGTGCAATCTTTTTCCAATCTGTAACCATGGCTTCGAACAGACCCAAAACTGACATGGCTCTCGCTATTGTAAACATCAGTCCCCAGGCAGTTCTGTATGACGTGAAAGATAAGCAGGTGTAATAATTATGTGCATAATTATTCTTGAATATAAAAAGATTGACGTGAGTTGCAGATGGTAGTGTGGCTGGCTTGAAACCTAAATATGTAAGTTCAATTCCTACCCGGAGCAATCTTTTTAATAATAACGCTCCAACCGTGGCTACAGAGAGACACAACTCTCATTACAGTAAACATTATGATAAACAGTTCCAATGTTTTCTATTCTTGAATTTAAGCTATATCTGATGAATGTATTTAGAAGGCAGTTTAAAAGACATTCAATGCTGCCTCTGACCATGTATTCACTACGTACCAGTGCTGTGCACCAGTACTTTTTGGCCAATGAGTTTTTTGGGTGTCGAGTTTGTTGATACAGGTTTTATGTATAAAACTTCCAAACATCAGACATATATTAAAATTTACAATGCAAATATAATGCTATTCGATTGAGAAGGAGAATATGTGCAAAATGAGATCACTGATTGCTATCATTGCTACAGTTGATATCTGCTGCTGAGTTCAAGTCTCAGTGTTATGAGTCTCTATTCTGTTATCTCTGTAACTATAGATATCATATATTGTGACTGAATAAAAAATGAGTAAAAAATGACTGATACTTTCATAAAAAAAAATTTTTTTTTCTAAGAAGGTGTCAAAATCAATATATGATGTTGTTTACACAAAACTAGCCAACATCTAATTTTTATACTCCCTTCTTTTAAAGGACATTGAAGGCATGTGAAAAAAACTGTCAATTCTGATGAATAGGACATTTGATTCCCAAAAGAGAAATGACTGACTAGCGTTTAATCAAATGTGTTCAAATACTACTTCAAATAGCTTGTTGTTATTTAATAAATTAAAACTTTTGTACATTTTATAAAAATTAACTTGTGTTATTAATGTACATGTATAATTGTATACTTTTTTGCTTTGGTAATTTAGGGTCAAACATAGACTGTAGAAACCAATTTATCAAATATGCTTCTGTTTGTTTTGATCATTTCATAAGTAGATACACGAGTTATATAAAAAGCAAGATGCCCAAACCCCTGGTTAAGGAAGGTCCCTAGCTCGTCCCTTATTGCTAGCTCTCAGTTTTTGGGTTACTATGTAATGTAGGAATGCCTCTATAACCATGAGCCTTGTTATGCACTTTACTGATAACACTGATTGGGGAGGCAACTGCTATTAACTATTTCCTGCATTTCTGAAACTGACTCTAGTACTGGTATCAAGAACTAACAAGGAAATAATCTCTTCACTACTGCTTTCTAGTAGTAACCAAGTTTCACCTATTCTCTTACTTATGTTCTAATCTAGTTTGTGATGAAGATGTTATATAACAGGAGTAGCTGTGTGTGTTAAACCTTCTGTAAAATATAATTATTGTGTTTTTCAAGCTGATTAGCAGACTTCACTACCAAACAAGTTTGTCAGCTGACATATGATAAAGGTAATGGTACCTTTCCTCTTGTCTCCAGCAACTAACTAGTTAACACATTTCTCCCCATAATAGATGGATAGATACGCTGGTTGCTGTTTAAGGTCTCTGATAATATGCTAGAGCCTTCATGAAAATTATACAGTGGCTACATGCTGGCCAGTTAACAATATCTGTTCTGGCTGAATATTAGTCAATGTAGTTACTAGTAGTCACTACTATAATCTATTGGTAAGTTCTCTAGTTTGTTAAGGAGGGTTCTCTGTCGACCACTAATACTATCTAAAATGAGAATGTATGATGATAATTCGGAGTTATCTTTTCTTTGATAATGTCAATGTTGAGCTAACACAGTTGCTGTAGTTATTCGATTATACTATTCTATTACCATATCTATCAGAAGAAGACAAGCATGTAAATTAATATAACATTTTACCACTGCACAAGCTATTACATTGCTATTACCAGCCATGTAGTAGCAAGAGAATCGCCTTTAACATCTACCCAAGACAGTGACCAACTGCTATTACCAAAATAACTAGTCGGAGAGCACCATTACACGCTAGTATTCTCTTATCAAGAGTACCAGTTTAATTTTATTGCTAGATAACCGCCATAATGACTAAACTATTTCTATTTACTCCATTCATCGTTTATAAAATTTTAATTGTACACTCAAGTTTGTAATAAATTATAATATATCTATACATGAAATAAAATATATAATTTAATCATGTTTGCTGCAGCGATATCAAGGAGTTGTTGTCAATGAAGGGGTCTAGGTTGACTGGTTGCTTCTCTGCCATTATCCCTGCCTTGATGAATATTGCTACTTATCTCTAGTTTTCGTAATCGGAGTAGGTTGTATTATTCTCAATCTGCAGTAAACACAAAAAAAGAAAAAAATCTTAACAAGTGTCAAGGAAGTACAAAAACAATAGCTGAAGTATTTAATGAAAGCGGTCAGTTTTTAAACAAAAGAATTAACTAGTGCAGTTAATAATGGAAAACGTATCTGCACTGCACATCAAATACATACCATAATGTCCAGATCAGAATCATGATCGTCCTCAACTTCGGTATTCGAGATTGATGGAGTTGATTTCAATGCAAAAATACTAGGAGAGCTTTATTGCGAAGATGAAGCCATGCCGAACTACTTGTAAAAACCTTGAATAATTTTGTAAAGTTTGCTGCAATAGCAATAAAACTCGAAGCCCGGCGAGGATTTTAAAGAAGTTTTGGAACTCGGCTACGTTTAGTACTTTTGCCTAGTGGCTATTTTCTCTATGACGCCATTCTGCCTATCTTGTGACAACCTTGAATAATTTTGTAAATAAATGTGATGCATTGGCAATGGTGTTAGCTCAAAGCCTAGGCAATGATTTTAAAAATGTTTTGGAACTCACCTATGTTTAATAGTTATATTAAAAACTAGCCTAGCGACTAGTTTTCAATTTGATGCAGTAGTTATTCCCCCTTGTGATAAAAAATAGAACTAATTATTCACGGAATTTAATAATTCGCGGAGTTGACTGTTCGCGAAATCGCGAATTTTTATAACCATCGGATATTTTCATCCTGTACGGTATTCAGCTTCCCAACTAAGCTTACTACCATCTATTAAACTCAAACATCTGGTTGTATCCTGGAATAACTGTACACATACTTATTACACATGCACAGGACTGTCGGTGTACCAGTTTGTGGTTACCACTTCATATCTGTTTCTGATTTTGCAGCCAATGCCCAAAAATCATGCTTTATAGACATCACTTTTCTAGCATGAACAATAGTTGCATTTGTCTCCCTCGTTTACATTACTTGTCTTGTTAATTACTGTAAACTGTTTGGACTGGTTTATGCATTGCTAACAGAAGATAGTCATGAGGATGTTAAATCTACTCACTGTGAGATTTAGTGATGCATGGGAGGTTATTAGGCAAAATGGATCTGGCTTCGATTTCTTCATCTTGTCTTATCAAGGAGAACTGAAATATGTTGGTTCTGAGTCTATATAGTCATTAACCAGGTATAGAGTGAGTTTTGTGCATAGCTTATGTTTTCTCTGAGCAGGCGGATTGATCTAAGGCTTTATCTTTTTGTTTAAAGCCATGATTAAATGTTGGAAAATTAATGTAAACAATTTAATATTAATAAAATTCTATTTATGCGTACCTGGCAATCTGTTATGTCTACAGAGATTGTCAGGTGCGATAACTATATTATTTTGCATTACTCTGGTAAACCAATAGGCAGTGAATTGGAGCAGTTATTATAGTGTCAGTCCACTAAAATGAAAGGTGCAGGTTCAAATCTTGTACAGTGCGATCTTTTTCCAATCTGTAACCATGGCTTCGAACAAACACAAAACTGACATGGCTCTTGCTATTGTAAACATCAGTCCCCAGGCAGTCCTGTATGACGGGAAAGATAATCAGGTGTAATAATCATGTGCATAATTATTCTTGAATATAAAAAGATTGATGTGAGTTGCAGATGGTCGTGTGGTTGGCTTGAAACCTAAATATGTAGGTTCAATTCCTACCCGGAGCAATCTTTTTAATAATAACGCTCCAACCGTGGCTATAGAGAGACACAACTCTCATTACAGTAAGCATTATGATAAACAGTTCCAATGTTTTCTATTCTTGAATTTAAGCTCTATCTGATGAATGTATTCAGAAGGCAGTTCAAAAGACAATCAATGCTGCCTCTGATCATGTCTTCACTACGTACTAGGGCTGTGCACGAGTACTTCTTGGCTAATGAGTTTTTCGGGTATCGAGTTTGTTGATACAGGTTTTATGTATAAAACTTCCAAACATCAGACATATATTAAAATTTACAATGCAAATATAATGCTATTCGATTGAGAAGGACAAGATGTGTAAAATTACATCACTGATTGCTATTATTGCTATAGTTGATATCTGCTGCTGAGTTCAAGTCACGGTGTTATGAGTCTCTATTCTGTTATCTCTGCAACTACAGATATCATAATTGAACTTTTGCCTGATCTGACAGTTTTAACTGTGAGAAAATCTTCTCAATTTTACTCTAGAAATATCGTGGTGGTCAGGTCACCTCAAACATAAAAAACAATCGCAATTGAAAAAAAATGACTGATACTTTCATAAAAAATTTTTTTCTAAAAGGTGTCATAATCAATATTTGATGTTGTTTACCCAAAACTATCCAATCAGTAGGCTATGCTTTTTCAAAAAGTCCACTTATAATAAAAAAGGCTCAACATTAACCATTGCCAAACATTTTTTACGTAAGTGTTATCATTTTATTAATTTGAAGTACCTTTATTTACACCAAATATCAGTATGTTGAGCAGTTATACCAAGGTCATGTGACGTCTGCTGATTATAACCAGTACATATTTCAACAAGCTTGGTTTTCAAGTGAGCAATAGATATACTGAGCACTGTTTGCTATAACATATGGTTAATACTTTTATTGTTTTTATGTTATCTAATTTCTACCTTCTATTACCTTTTTTACTTTTATCAGGAACCCTGTGAAACTTTGAGAAATTTAGGTCAATATATGTTAAAAACATTGCTTATGCTTAAGTAATTGTTGAGAAACTTTATATTCTGAGATTTTGGTAAATAATTTTACTGTAAAATTTTGAACTAACGCTGAAAAGTTGACTTTTGCAGGTCAAAAAAGAACTCTGAATGAAATAGTCGACATACTGAATGTACACACAAGGATTATGTATAGCAAAAAATAATATAAAATATTTGCTACTTATTTTATTAAACAACTGGAAATAAAGAGCGTCTGATAACTCTGTAAGATTTTGGCCACAATATTCACCATTAAGATAACCTCAGCTAGTTTCCTTTTATAATAGTTTATTATTTATTGTAATTTACCAGCTCTTCACTAATACTCACTAATTATTAACAGTAACAATTACTAGTTGGTATATTTTAGTAAATGGAAATCATAGCATAGACCCAGAATATTTAATTCTAACAGTAACTTGTAGACATTGGTTGTTTTGCTTAAATCCAACTGGTAATCAAAAATAATTTACCTAAATCTTGGTTGTCAACAAATATACAGAAAAACTTTTTACGGCTGACTGAGATTTTTTAAGAAAACAGGTTAAATTCAGTTTGAGTTTGTTAAATTAACAAATTGCTATTAAATTGCAAATAATTGTACGATTGAGACAACCAATCAGAGCAGATCAAGTGTGATTGCAAATTCCAAGGTAGTACGAGCTAGTAGCTGCTAATAACCAATGAGAGATGGGGCATGTGCAGTGTAACCACAATAGGTTTGGTCTTTTTTAATTGTAAAATATCCTGGCTGTCAGATCACATAAAACATCAAAATCAGTCGTAAATCATGGAAAAATACCTAATACGATAATTACTGATAACTTTACTAAAATTTTGCACAAGTTCAACTTTAAACTGGCAGCCATATTGGGTCCCTGACAACATATTACTTAGAGGGTTTAAATATAATTGTAGATCCAGTAATCTGTGATGTCTAATCACCATCACCAAAGTGGTACACATTGCATATAGTCTCGTGGGTGCCTGGCACACTATCAGGATAGTTTGACAGCATCAAAGACTCCCAACAATTTACCAACTAAAATCTACCAACATTTTGTGCGAGTTTATCTCGTTTTTAACACTGATGAAAAAGGAGTTGTCTTTCAGAGCTATATCATGAGCTGACAACTTCTGTGGAATCAAACTGTTAGATTTTCAAGCTTTCTTTCGTTTGTAGAGTAGAGCTGCATGTGAGGAGGCCTACAGTGATTAGTACAGTGTATGTACCTGCTGTTACTTGTCAGCTGCCACTGGTAGCAAGGTCTTGCAGGAATAACTTGAGATCAAGGGGAAATATAGACAAATAATATGCAGTATTAATATACCGATATACTGAGGTTGTGATGGGAATGAAAATATATTCTAGGGATTAAAGTGATTGAAATGAGAACTGTTGAGTATTTTAAACAATTCAATCCTTACTATAATAAGAGTGGTCTCTGTCTGTCTGAAGCCATGTTAAGAGCGTTAGAAAAAAAAACTCCTCACACGGCATTCGAAACCAGATATTCAGCTTCCCAATTAAGCTCACTACCGTCTGCATCACTCGACCACTTGGTTGCATTTTGGAATAATTGTGCGTATACTTATTACATGTGACAACCTCTCATGGTACACGGGACTGACAGTGTACCAGTTTGTGATCATCCTTCATATCTGTTTTTTTGATTTTATAGCCAATTCTCAACAAAATTATGATTTATAGCTATTCACCATTCCAGTATGAACAATAGTTGCATTTGTCTTGTATATTTTAATTTCCTTGTTCATTGCTTGTGCTGGTTTATGCAATGCAAATAGAAGAGTGGACTGTATATTTAAATGTAACTACGGTTAAGAAGTTTAGATAAAAGATCGCTTCATGTGGGGTTCGAACTTGTGACATTGCATCTGGTTGACCAGTACTCTAACTTATCTTGTTGAAGGCTGTAAAATTATTGTAATAATGCTCTTAGCATGGCTAGAAACAGATAGACTCAACTCTTGATCTGTCACTGTAATCAAGGCCTCACTGCTCACCAAACACGATGTTTGTAATCTAGTTTTTGTCACTGCGTTGAAAGGATTTTTACTGTTCTTTTCCTATTGGTATTGGCATCAGCTGTTGTTGTGTTTATGTTTGCAGCGTTACACGTCTCTGTTTACATGTACATCTATTTTATTTTGTATTTGCCTATGATTGTTGCAAAAAATTTTTAAATTTAGCCTCAGATACATTGTTATATTGTACGTTTTAAATACTACAAAGAGCTTGTAGAAAGAATAGAATTTGCGCCATTGTTTTCCTCTTATTGTTGTGAAAACATATATTAGTAACCAATGCTGATGATTGGATAAATAAGATGTCATATAGTTTCTCACTTTAAACATAAACAACTGTTAGGTACGTCATTTTAAGGGAAGTCTGAATGTTTTAACTGCTACCAAGTTTTGTCAGTTTTAATCTTGAAACATCCTGGCACTCAGACCATCTAAAAGAACCAACAAAGTCTTACAGAATGGAAGAATATCTATATTTTCTGATATAATCTATTAGAAATTGATGAGATCTTCATGGATCAGATATTTTTGAGTTTTAGTTTATTCCAACACCTCGGCAGCTGTATTGGCTGAGCGGTCAAGAGTACCTGACATGCGAATAACAAGTTGTAGTTTGGTGTCACTAATTTTAAGTTGTAGGACCTTTAGACCACCAGAAAGGTGGTAAGAAGTACATCCTATCACATGTTGCTGTAGTTGTAAAAGAGATCTACTAAAACATGGTAGTAACAGGTAGTCTTGTTGGCACAAATATTGACTTTGTATGAAACTTTTTGTTTCCAATAGCTATAACAATGATTCACTTTTTATTGCTGTAGTTTGGCAAATTCATATACAGCCATAAAATCACTGAAAAACAACCAAATTGAGGATATATGGCCAATAAATAGCAGCTGTGGCCTTGTGGTCTAGCACGCTTGACCTACAAACAACAGATTGTGATGTCAAAAAGTGATCTAAAAGTGTCACTGCTGGTAACAACAATGGTAATTTTACCTTAAATTACTGCAACTTAGTATGTCTCAAGTATTGGAGGTTTTCTTGCTGCTGGGTTCATGAATGTTCAGATAAGCAAATTTGTTCACCAATGCTCTCAAAGGTGAACTTCCATTAAATTTCACTTGGTTTTAATAGAAACTTTTTTATTTTTCTATTATTTGCGATTGTTTTTCACGCTTGATGCATCCTGACTTCGAAAATGTTTCAAAATTAACTATACCAAACTTGATCATTGCAGTTAAAATAATCAGAAGATAAATACATTCTAAATGACATCACTAATTGCTATTGTTGAGACAGTTGATATCGGCTTTTGCATTGAAGTTGTGGCACTACCTGTTTCTATGTTGTTGATCTCTTTACTACTATAGACATTATACTGACACTTTCAAATTATCGGAACATTTTAACGTTTTAACCGCTATCAAGTTTTGTAGATTTTGATTACGAAATGTCATTGAAGTCAGGTCATCGCAAATGTCAAAAATAAATAACAAAACAAAACACGGATGTTTTCTGTTAAAATCTACTAAAATTGTGTGTAAGTTTATCTTTAAACTGGCAGCCATATTGGGTCTCCACCAGCATATTACTTAGAGGGTTTAAGTATATGCAGAAGAGCAGCAGTGATAAGGTGTCACCTTGATAGATGCCTCACTAGATTCTGACACTAGTCAACTTTTTACCATTGGAGGCCAGCTCTGTTTTCGGTGGGTCAATAACATCTTTATGAACTTTACAACTGCATGGAAAAGATTCTACAACCTTATTCACTCAATGATCCAACTCTGGGGAATTGAGTCATAGACTTTTTTGTAGTCAATTAAGGCCATAGAAAGATTGTATGCGTTGGGTCAAAATTATTAGAATCAAAGGAAATATAAGTTTACTTTTTATTAGAGCTGATATAGTTCTACATATATATTTTACTTTGAGGTATTTAACCTAAGCATTGTGAATCATTGTAGATATTGCAGAGTTGTTATGAAGTTATAATTCTTCCATAATTACTCAACAAATGAGTTACTATATTATTTGTATTTATTTGACATGTTGATTAATATAATTGCAGTTACTTGACATTCAGAATGTAGTTTAGCTAGCCATAGGGAGTATAAACGGAGGGAAAAATTAATGCCACAAGTTGGTCTTGAACCCACATAATTACAGAACTTAGAGGACATATAATTTTTATACTCCTTTCTTTTATAGGTCACTGAAGGCATGTGAAAAGAACTGTCAGATCTGATGAATAGGACATTTGATTCCCAAAAGAGAAATGACTGACTAGCGTTTAATCAAATGTGTTCAATTACTACTTCAAATAGCTTGTTGTTATTTAACAAATTAACACTTTTGTACATTTGATAAAAGTTATCTTGTGTTATTAAGGTACATGTATAATTGTATACTTTTTTGCTTTGGTAATTTAAGGTCAAACATAGACTGTAGAAACCAATTTATCAAATATGCTTCTGTTTGTTTTGATGATTTCATAAGTAGATACACGAGTTATATCAAAAGCAAGATGCCCAAACCCCTGGTTAAGGAAGGTCCCTAGCTCGTCCCTTATTGCTAGCTCTCAGTTTTTAGGTTACTATGTAATGTAGGAATGCCTCTATAATCATGAGCCTTGTTATGCACTTTACTGATAGCACTGATTGGGGAGGCAACTGATATTAACCATTTCCTGCATTTCCGAAACTGACTCTAGTACTGGTATTAAAAACTAACAAGGAAATAATCTCTTCACTACTGCTTTCTAGTAGTAACCAAGTTTTACCCATTCTCTTACTTATGTTCTAATCTAGTTTGTGATGAAGATGTTATATAATAGGAGTAGCTGTGTGTGTTAAACTCTACCTTCTGTAAAATATAATTGTTATAATAAAGGTAATGGTACCTTTCCTCTTGTCTCCAGCGACTAACTAGTTAACACATTTCTCCCCATAATAAATGGATAGATACGCTGGTTGTTGTTTAAGGTCTCTGATAATATGCTAGAGACTTCATGAGCATTATACAGTGGCTACATGCTGACCAGTTAACAATATCTGTTCTGGCTGTATATTAGTCAATGTAGTTACTAGTAGCCACTACTATAATATATTGGTAACTTCTCTAGTTTGTTAAGTAGGGTTCTCTGTCGAACACTAATACTATCTAACATGAGAATGTATGATGATAATTCGGAGTTATCTTTTCTTTGTCAATATCTATGTTGAGCTACCAAAGTAGTTATTCATTACACTATTATATTACCATATCTATCAGAAGAAGACAAGCATGTAAATTAATGTAACATTTTAGCACTGCAAAATATGGTTGCTACACACGTTGCTGGATTTTTACATCACATATTGACTTTCTTTAGTAGACTTGGCAAGCCTCCAAACAGCAATGTCATAATGCCATAATAAATTCAGCTCTATACAAGCTTCCCTGTTATAAGCACCGCAGTCGTGTGTCAATCAACAAGCTTTCTTCTAGTAGAGTTGGCAAACTTCCAAAAATTCAATTTGCTGCGAAGAACATTTTCGTCTTGATTAATAGTTTATCTTTATCATTCTTGGTTACTATTTAGGAATTTTTGAAAAAAATTATAATTGGCTAGCTCTGTGAACCGACCTTTTAACCTTTCCTACAGACAGATAATAATCTCCAGTAAACAGATTACAGTAAATGAGTATATCTATTCTCATACTGATTGTTCATGATGACAACTATGTTATAACATACTACATGTGCTAATAATAATATGAATTTATGTCTGTTTTCTGTAACCTGCAGTTTTTCTTATCTACCTGAAAACAATCACAACATTCAGTATAGCAGGGCAATTCTATTAGATGCTTTATAACTTTTCTAATTGCTTATTACCAGCTTTCTTTTAGAAGGTTTGGCAAGCTTCCAGGATGCGTTGGATTTTATTTCTTTGAATGTTTATCAAGGAAAGTTTGAAGAGCTCTCTGACCTTTCACCTATTAACATATTCTACTGCCCTGCTATGATAGTCTCACATTTTCTGCCCAAAGACAATATAATTTATTACAAACATTTAAATTTCAAAAAACGCAGAGTAAAATATTAAAACAAGTAAAAAAATGAGACATTATGGTCCACAAATGCCTGAACCCAGCCTCAAATATACCAGCATTCAAACAGCCCAACACATCAAATCAAACATACTTATTTAGGCACTACGAGCATGCATGTAGTTGTCAACATGGCTACAAATACCATGATATGTACACCCATGCATGTATATATACTTATACACTCCAACACTATGGTGTATATACTCTGATTGATCAGCATGCAGAGATTCATATACAAGTAGAAACACACATTTTATACTCACACATATTCAGATGCATGCAGACATATGTACATATAGCAAGGATTACAGACAGTCATCAAGAACATCTAGTAATATAATAATCACTAGTAATAATAGAAGGAATCAACATGTTTATAATCAACTCTCTCTAGTTATTAGTTATGTCATCTTGTAGAAAGAGAGATTCTTGCTCTCCCGTTTAGGAACCAGGAGGGTGGATTCATACACATCTAAGGAGGGCACATATTTCGCTATATCATCATGTACCATCTGAGAGACTATTTTCCCTACAATATATAATAATAAATACACAGTCAGACTTCCACAGATGTATATTAGCTACACATGGACAATGCTGTCAGTCAGGTCTTCCAGTTAAAATAGAAGAAAAATGGAGGCAGCACACAATTTGACATGAAATTACATGATATATTTCTAAGCTGCAGATGATTGGCTCTCTCATAGCACAATAATAGCCATTGTTACATTGAATGCTAAAGGAAGGGGGTTCAGGGAAGGGGGAAATGTAATAATGCTCTTAAAATTCCCCAGTAGCAAAAATTTACAAGATAATGACATAGAGTTTGACTTTAAACCAAGAGTAAATATATATCAGAGGTCACTTATAGTTCACCTACTCAGATATGAACTACATGGTCAGAGGGTGTGATAAGAGCTGGTAATGCTTTATCTAACACAGTCCACTCACAGGTACACTTAGAAGTACTTGATTAGGAAGAACAGTATTTCTACAGTATAATGATATTTATCACTGCTATCTTACATATTGGTAAAGTACTAATATACACATTTTCTTGTTGTTAATATAACACACTGATTTATTAGTCTTTATTTTTATACCTTGTAAAAGTTATTAAGAATATCACTCTATTGTTATAAATCTTACAAACATTCGTTTAAAGTGATTTCTTTCTATTTAGCCAGCAATAGGAGCTCAGTCTACCTTCAGCAGGAGTTCTGTCTATCATGTGGGATTACATTTCATATTTAAAATACTGCAAATACTGTACAAGGACAGCTTTTGCATAGCCAAATAACAAATGCTTCTGGGAGCTCAGTCTATAATAGAATAAAATGCAAGTCCATGTCTTCCATTAACAAATAGCAAAACACCTTTATTTTAATAACACTCTGAAATATGAGCTCAGTCTACCAACCGGTATTATATATGGTACATTCAGTGTAAGCTCAGCTTATCATGTAGTATTAAATTAAATATTTTACAATATTATATGGCTCACCTCTTTGTTGCCAAACACATCTTTTTAAGTATTTTTATTTAAAACATAGGATCACAGTCTATCATAGAATATTACATATGTCACCCCTAACAGGAGCTAATTCTATCATGAAACATCTAATATGATACATAGATCTGACTAGCCTATATGTAACATAATTAAAATATATCCCTATAATATAACAATATATATTATAATCACCCTGCATCAAACTAATAACTAACCTGTAGTGGAATTAATGATGTAGATAGTATTGTGTTCGTATGCAGCCAGTAGAATATACTCTCCATAGCTAACCATCCCTAGAGGGTACTCAACTTCAGTGAGGGTCCACAGGACTCCCTGGGTGGTCTTGTCTATTTTAAAGACTTTGGAATGTGCGCTAGATGATATTATGAGAGAGTTGTTATCAGGGGCGCACATTCTGACACTACAGCTATCAGTGAGAAGAGGACAGGGAATATGATGTAGAACTTGACCATCTAAGGAGTACGTAGTGATTCTGGTGTTGGATGGGTCTGCGATAAGAACCTTGTCTTCAATTATCACCAGCATGTCAGAGAAGTAGCCATGAGAAGGATGCTTCCAGCTGGTGATCAACTCCCCTGACATGCTGTAGACACCAACTGTATAAGGACTGGTACCGGACAATGCGTAAATTCTTTCCTTGTAACAAGTGACAGACTCTACTTCAGCGGAGGTGGAGATGAACTTGTTGGTGATCTTATTATTAATATCTACTCTGCTGACTGTCTTATCGTATAGTCCAATATAAGTATTACCCTTATAGTGGCAGATGGAGTAGGGACGGGCTGGTAGTTGTATGGAGGACAGTTTGGTGAGAGACTTGGGGAGTTGAACAGGTGGAGCTTTTTGTTCTTCAATGAGGATATCATGAGAGGAGGTAACTTCTAATTCAATATCTCTCCTCTCACCTGTAGTATACAGAGTGTACATGTGAGTAGCAACAGTTATTAAATATTATATACAGAAATATTGTACTTGAGAGAAAGATATTAGCTCATAGTAGCCAGGATTCCTGTTTTATCACCATCTTCACATTGCTCTGTTTGTAACTATAAAATTATGTTCATGAATTTTCCTCTACCTTGCATGACAAGTAGAGTAAGGAAAGGATATTTTATCCAATTAAAAATAACTCAACAGTCAGCCCATGTGACAGCGCTGCCATACTGTACAACTATAAACTAATAATTAGTTATATAATACTAATATCAACTGCTATCAGCAGCATCCTATATTAAAGATGTAGTTGCGTCAAAATTTAAGTTGATCTTAAAAGAAAGCATTTTTTTTTCTCTATCAGTTGATATGTTGTTTGTTGTGTTACGCGATCGCATTGCCAAGATATTTGAAGATTAAAACCGAAAAAATCTGATCGCAGTAAAAACGCTCAGGCCACAAAAACGTGCCCGGCCTCGCCAAAAATGATGTCACGCGTTTGGCAACCTGTCTCTATCTCTCGTATTCACATCGGCGATTTGCGATAAAAGTCTAGTCTTACGCGGCTCTATTGGCATATATCTTATTTTGTATTTGCTCATGTTGGCTAGAATAAAATTTTAAATCCTGCTACAGATGCATTAATATGAATGTTTAAAAGGCCTCAAATAACGAAAATTGAAAATTTGTTCTACTCACTTTCTCCAAATGTTGTGTAAACATTTGGGTACCAACTACCAATTCTACCGGTCTACGGTAATTCTGTAAAGTCACTTTTGTAGAACGCGGTCTTTGTATCAGCACAGTTCTGCATCTACCCATACAAATGATATACAGCCTCCCATAAGCCCCGCCCACATTATATTGCCTATTACTTATTGCCTACGTACTCGTTTCTTGCTAGTAGTATTCTTACCGAATACTAAATAAGTGAAATAAGCAAGCCACCTCTTTGAAAAGAATATAGACAGGGATAGAGTTTTAAGAATGAGAAGTCTGCTGCAAACTGGATTTGAACTCACATTCTCCAGTTCTGCGGACACCCATATACCATATCCGATTCACTACAATATTCTGCAAATCATGTTTTGCATTATCTTCAACAATATTTTTTTATTATATAATTTTTACAAGCAAAAATATTTTCATCTCGGCATAAAACTTTTATTACAAATATTCATCAAGTCGTGGCCACTCAGATAGTTTAGCTGATACAATGCTTATAGCTGATACATGGCTTATGCAGCACGCATTCAAGTCTCTCTTTCCACTTTATGGCAGTTTCCACACTGACAAAGCTTCTTCGGCTGGTGGGACGACATAAACATTCTGTAATCAGTAAAAAAAATGCAATAAATATATGTCATTCTAAAGCGTATCTATTGACAGCTTCCAAATTGGGAGTTAAATAGATTGCGAGTGTAATTTTAAAAACGAATAAACATTTAATAAAGGCACAAGTACGCCAAGCCAACGATTCGAAGCTTTGGTTCTGGAAATTAAAGATTTGCAATGATCAATCTATTTTACCCACTTCCTACGAGTGAAAATAATTTGTAATCATGACTCTAATTTACCAAAGAAAATTCGAAAAAAATATTACAGCTAGGTAAAACGGCAGATAAGCTATGAAACGATGATTGGATATAGCAAAGAATTATCATTTTATAAATTAGTATATGTATTTATGACTATAAAAAATATTACATTTACTAAAGTATAGAAAACTCTAAGTTAATTTACCTCCATTCTGTCTTTTTCTGCAGCAAAACGCTGCTGACGCCTGTCAGCTTTGGCCATAGGCTGTCTACTCTAATCTTTTACTAAAAGTTGCTTAGATAACTCTGAGTAGCGGTCGCTCGAACTTGAAGCCATTTTAAAACTATGTATAACTTAGTAATTGTTGAAACGCGTTGAATCAGTAACGAGATCTAATTAAGAGAATCTTCGAGATCACAGACAACGCGTTTTACGAGTGATAACATTTATTACGGCCTATATAAAGATTTCGCACGCATGATTGGCTAACGAATCGACCTCATATTTATCGCTTGTGGTTTCGTTTCAGATAACAAGCTTGTGACGTCAGGAAATAGCCATGCACCCGCTGGAACGTGAGCTTTTTAAAAGAGGGCCTCATTCAAACGCATATATCTCTGGACAGGGTTGGTCTACAAAGACAAAAATGGCATCAAATTGTAGCCGATGTTTCAGCCTTTTATGGGTCCTAATTTAATTTTTGACGCAAGTACATCTTTAACCCTTGTTATATGAATTACTTGGAGGTATGCCAACCTGGCTCTTTTTACCTAGCTAATTCTCACCTAAACACCAGACTATTAACTATTAGTATGGTTAAAGGTGCTTTAGTATTCCAAAAAACAACGATAATTTTTATGTGAATTTACAGTCATGGAAACTCATCCTGTAAACGTTGGTTTGACAGCGCAAGGTTAACAAATATGGAGGCTGCGCATAACTGACAACGAGGCTATGAGACTTATAGATATTTGTAATATAAAACGTATTTCAAATCTTTTACTACTACGCCAAAATCACTATTTTGACCAAATTCATTCAAGCATATTTTCTGAAAATAGATATACCGTTAGTATTCATGCAATATCTTGTGAATCAATGCAGATATTGTTTTATTTTAAAATGCATTTTATTCAAAAAACAAGATTCACTACGAGATAAATATAAAATCATTTAGTGAATCTTGCAAAATCTCTTAAGGTAGGGCCACACGAGACAAAAATTCTCACGAAATCGGCGAAATTTGGACAAAACGATTCGTACGAATTGACATTTGGACGAATTCTTCCATCGTTGGTTGCGCACGATGAACGAATCCAGAATTGGACAAAACGTCAGAAATTCCTACGAATCGTTGTTTGATTGGTCGGTCGAAAAGGTTAGTTGAATGTTGAAGGTCGTTTTCTTTTGCGCATGTTTGGTCAGATCTAAAAAAGATAACGATTTGCGAGTTTCTAGCCAACAGTTCCTAACTCGGTTTGAAAACTGCGTACTGTGTTGGCGATTATATGTAATCAGTAGTACCATGGCCGTAATGGATTTTTTTAATAGAAATATAACTGTTTTGTAGCTAGACTAATATTTGCTGAAAAGTCAGGTTCCAATATGTATTTAATAGAAATATAACTGTTTTGTAGCTAGGCAAATAATTGCTGAAAATTCAAGTTCAAATTTGTATTGTAATTAGAAGAAAAAGTAAAACGGTTTTGTGGGCAAGCCAAAACCTGCTGTAGTCATACAAAATAACCGTTTTGCAATGTAGTACATACATAATAGTTCGTAATAATATTATCAATGTACAAGCTCTATTCAAAAGTATACTAAAAACCATTTACAACAACAGCCTACTACAACTACTCAGTGCAACTAGCATTAGCAGTTTTGTAGTTGCGTAGAAACGACCTTATTAACGCGCAGTTATATTGTAGGCCCCGAAATTAATTTACGTGTACAATCCGCAACCGATTTTAGGAATTAGGAATTGCGACTAGAAACTCACAAATCGTTATCTTTTAGATCAACACGTAGATCTGACCCACGTGTTTGTACTGAAGCAAATGATTGAAACGGAATTGGCTTCAATTTATCACCGCGTTATGATTGGCTAGTTGAAAGTTAGTTTCGTACGAATCCGTGGTGGGGAAACTCCGTGTGGCAGGTCAGAAATTTCAAACAAATAGAATTTCCCAGATTAGTTGAAATTACACGGTCTGTGTGGCCCGGCCTTTAAGCTTCCTTTGAATAAAACAAACGTGGTGAATTTCTTACTGCCATGACGACGGCGATCTGGTTTTTCCGTGTTGAAAAATAAGTAGAAATGGAATTGCTCAGCCAAAACATTTTGATTGGCTACCCGTGATTGGCAACCAGTTTGCTTTGTTGGAGGCAAAACTTGATAGGTCGAGTTAATTTGTAGGCTTCGTAATGAATAGAAAAGTGAAACCCTACTGACAACTCGACTCATCGACTCACGGTCTGTACTTCTACTTCCGCGAAAGCCGATACATCGGCTTGTGGTACCAAAATAGTTAAAGCACATAAATTACATAATTTTTTTATTAGATATTTCAATACATCAGAGTCTTGGCTTTCGAATGAGCCTATATTCAACACACAAAGAATAATATAACTATGAAAACCGGGTGTCAAAAGTATGTCCTGCAAAAAGAAAACACTTGGTTCAGGTTCTCAAAATGTGATGTCACAATTATTATTTAGCCTTAGGTAGTCGAACCCTTTCACTGCCATTGAGGCTGCGCTTTTTTGTGACAATCAGTGCTGTTAAACTCAGAGAGCGCTAATAATTAACTAGGATTCTAAATAATCAACAACGCCCGGGATCGTGCCAACCCTGACCAATACAAACACATGTCCTGGGTTAATTAATTATGCTTCAATAAGTGTACTATCGTTTATAAAAGTAATGAAATCACATCAATTAAAATGTGACCTGTGGTTGCGAGGCCCTAGGACTATATGCAAATCGCACTTTCGCGAGATTGAGCAAAGCTTGAAACTAATTAGTCTCAGTAGCAACCTTCAACATCACAATAAATTGAGAGGGCTAGACTAGCCCGGCATAATATCTTCGGGAAAACATAGTATGATGCTTGGAATCTGAGTTATTTATTATACGTAGAAATAATCTGTACATGGAGAACTAAGGACACTGATTCCTTTGTCATCGTCATTGGTTCTCTGGAGTTGTCCTATTTTCGCCTGACACTAGCGCCATTATCGTAGTTGATAAATATAAGTGGTAAGCAATAGAATAGGCGGTAAGAGCACACAACACCGCAAATGAAAATTGTGACATCACCATTTCAGAACCTATGCCAGTAAAAATTTCTGCGGTAGAGCTCTGGGGAAATCCTATAAACACCAAACAATGTATGTCACACTATGGCAAACAATACATAATTCGAAAGCCAAGACTCTGATGTATTGATGAATACAATAAAAAAATATGTAATTTATGTGCTTTAAACACTGGACCTGAAACTAATGAGCAGTTCTAACAACTACATTAATTTGTCCAGCAATTTATATTAAGAATATCTCAACTATCGATATGTCAAAAAATTAAAATCACAGAAGGCTGAAAAAAACTTCCAACAGCAGAAATAAAGAAGGGGTGGCTCATCATATACAGTAGCTCTAAGGCTATGAACCTAACAGTTCTGCTCAGAAACAGTCTAAATCACTAAAAAGTCAATAAAAGTTGCAGTTTTATAGTCTTTATATCTTTGTACTTAGTCAAAAAAACTTGGTAATTGTTAATAGCTTTGTTAATAATGGTTTATTAGATTCATTCATGAGTCATCAATAGAGTAATCCTCTTTTTATTTTAGTACAGTAGAAAGTGACAGGTGGCAGTTAACTCTAAGACCACAGATACAATTTGGGCTTAATGATCGCATGAACTTATGGATGTATTTTTGATATTTCACACCAGCAACCCACCAGGGCACATGCTTCAAAATCAAGGCTTCCGTGCCAGTACCAACCTGATATGTATTTTGATGTCAGAGCTAAGCAAATTTTCTCTTTTCTAGCCAAAATTTTCAGATTCTAATTACAAGCTTTACAAGAATTAAAAGGACATAAATTTTATTCAAAATATTAAAAATGTACAAAACAAACATGTAGTACAGTACATGCAGTACAGTGTGGTCACCCCTCAATGATGATAGAAAATGTATACATCCATCTTCAATTATTCATACCTATCTGCTTTAACTGTAGCTGGTCTGTGAGTTGGAGCTTTGGCAAATGCTCCTGGGTAATTTTGTCGAGCTGGGCCTTCAACTTCTTGAATCCTCTCACAATCGCTGCCTAAACATATGGTCGCCCTAATAGAATCGATAAAAGAAGGACAAAGAGATGTTATCTGTAAGTTGATATACTTACAGTCAGTGTATCTATAAAAGAACTGCCAATGCTGAATATAAGCCCTGACAAGTGGTACTTGGTGAACATGACTGATTGTAGGTAAAGCAGGGATGGAAAGGCTGAGAGTGTAGACTAAGCAGTGGAAACATACAAGTAATGTGAGCTAGTAACCAGCTCACAATGTATGGTACATTAGTAAAAGCAAGTTCATAGACTCAGATCCATTGAAGGAAGAAAAGGAACAGCCAGCTGATAGTATGAGGTCAGTAGGTCATGAGCAATAAGTCTAGGGGTCTTATAAAGTAGATAAATCCAACTCAGTAGCTCAAAATATTGTATGCAGCAGATATGCTGACACATAGACACGGATCCACTGCATGAAACTGACAAGTACAGAAATTGATGTAAATACATGTATAAACACAACTTTCTATCCATGATCAATAATATATATGCATATCAATACAACCACCTCAAACACCTCAAGTACATTACCACACAAGTACTGGTACATACATGTTTACCAACATACTCACAAACACTCACATACAGTTAGTACAATAGTTCATTCACATTACTGAACTCCTGGATAACAACACTGCTTAATAACTTACTGGGGGATGGCTCTTGGTCCCAGTTTCAAGCAGCTCTTGATGGGTTCTCAGGCTATTCCACTGCTTGAGCAACACATCTTCGACAAAATCAGCAATTTTAGTTTGTGATTTCTGGCGGTTTTCCAGCACCTGTTTCTCAAGTGTGTCATATTTGACTTTAACCGCATTCAGCTGTAACAGAAAATAGTAAATGGAAATAATAGAAAAGCTAATAAACAGGAGTTGTAGCCTCCTTGTCATACTAACACAATTGCTTCAGTGTCACAGCAACTACTTGGTTAAACCTGAAGAAGAGGAGATGAGTTAAAAGAAAAACATAACATCCTTCAGTAGCTATACAGTACATAATATGGTATAGGCTGCTTTTTACTTAAATAAAAAGAAATTAGATGGAAAATTGTGCTATAGATCCCAATTAGAGACATTATAAGGTGGGATGTTTACTCTATAATTAAAAATTATCAGATTCCACCAATATCTTGGTGTCAGCAAAAGTCAGCGTGTCTGCTCTTGCTGCAACCACTCATTCAAAATGATGGTTTCATAAAACACCAGTTTGTTTCAGTGAATACCAGATAAATTACTCCTAACATATGCTGCTTTTGCAGTTTCCTACAATATTTATTAATAAGTATCTAAAAATATTCTGTCAATAGAGTCCGTATTAGTTACCTTAATAGAGTAACGGATAGATTTTAGGTACTGATTTTACCAGCATGAAACCTTGTAACTAGAATAATATTTACAAACCTGACTCTTTCTGGTTTTACGAATAAGCTGAAGCATGCTTTCTGTTTTAGCATCATAGTCCGACTGAACTTTGGATACATCCTTGAAGAGTTTTTCATATTCCTCATCCTTCTTTGCACTCTCTACTGTTATCATAGTACCCAGGAGGGAGGCAGCCAGATCTTCAAGCAACTGGAAGTCATGTGGTCCACCTGTGTAATATTATCTTAGCTGTTAGCAAGGAACAAATCAAACAGAAAGTATCAATATGATACAAACCACAAGATGTTAGACAGAAGGCAGGTGTTTGTGTAGCATCATCTACACCAAACGTTGATATCTACCTGCTGACTATATGTGTTGAAATAAGTTCAGCTAAAGGATGTATAAACATGGTATTTTCCTGAGCTAATCCAGACATTTGAAACAGTTCAGGGAGGTCAACACACCTAACCACTTTTCCATGTAATAAATGTTATAAGACCAATAAAGCTCCTCAATCAAATGAGCTTTCCTGGCAGTATTATAACTGCAAAAAGTGGGTACATTAAACTTCTTAAATGAGGAGAAGAAATGGAGCAGACTGAAGAACAAATAGGAGTAACGGTAAAATTCTACTAAGTTGTCAGGAGAGTGTGCGATATCTGTCTTTGACTTTCATTGTAGTCAATTTTCATCAAAAAACTTGCAATATGAATTGAATATTTTAACAACTGTTTCTAATAGTTTTATTAGTTACGAAAGTGTTTGTCAGAATATTTCAGTTATATTTTAAAACAGTCGAGCTTTAATTACATGTTAACTTCTTTTTATTTCAAGCAATTTGTGTTTCTTCATAAAATACACTAACTGATGATCAGCCTGCCAATCATGACAAAGCATCAAATGTAAATATGAAGAATTCTTTACATAGGCTAATAGAATGGTGTTCACTAGCATCAGCTACAGCAAAGCCTCAGACAAATTTGCCTACTACAGAGTGTCCTGGGGTTACGATGACACTGGTCTTTGATTTTTTTTGCCCAACGATGTAGAACACAATGATTTTTTGCTTTTTACATACAAAATACCTTCAGCCATACGTTATTAATGAAATTTTATCTCGAAATTCAAGTTGGACAGTCAATGTGCTGATTACGTCAGAATAACACTAGTGTTTACTAATAACATCAGCAGCAGCACCCTCTAATCTGATGAGTTAACTGACGGGTTACAGTGTTAACTCAATAAGCTTACCATTATCACATCTGGTTGAATCTGCTACACATTTCATACAGCTGATGGTATGGCAGACCTTACATCCCAACACTACCGGCTGATTCTCATGCTTTGGACAGATCCCTGGCAAATGGGGGCTTTCCTTTGATAAATACTGAGCCATAGGAATTGTATGATGGTCTTCAATAGCATCATCATGTAGCTGAAATAAAGCCAAACATGTTATGACAAGATGCCAAATGTGTTATGTCGAAATACCAGCTATAGACACTGGTGTGATAGTCATCAATTAACCAATCGAGTTGCTAGAATAAAGAAATATGTGGTTGCCATAGAATTCCTATCATTGTATTTTGTCAGACAAATAAAAAGATTCAAGATATCGGTGACAGGCCTTTATTAATATAAATTAACATCTGAGGATATTTAAGAATAATTTTGGATTTTCTGGGAAAAGTAGAGAAACAGTTGAGACACATACAAGGCAATGTGATATATATTGCTACCGCTCACAATTGTAAAAGATTAACATTTATATGCAACATTTATAAACTATAATATAGGATATACATTACACATACATTCACACATTACATATACATTAACATTAACACTGTATCAATGAATGATGGGAAGTTGGCAACCAAAAATCTTAAAAAAAAACAATTGTGCATAATTTGTATTGCAGCTGAACTTACCAAAATTACAAACATAATGTTATCACCTCTAGTACACCAACTGCCTATTATAATGGTGTTTAAATGGAATGGCAGAACAAGCGCTAACTAGTGATTTATTTTGCTCTGCTATCAGGATAACCATTAGGAGTAACTTTGATTTATAAAATAGCAAAAAGTAGAAAAGGCTCTTTCATAGTAAACCTCTAGTGATCAACTATATGACTTAGCTGAAACTGCATAGCCTAAGTGCAAAGTTTCTCCCACTAAATGATAAGCGTCTAGCAGGTAACCCCCTAATAATCTAATGCTGTATATGAGCTGGTGGCTAGAGTAAATATTTACAGAGAGAGATATTGCAGCTGGTTAGTACAAGTAAACAACTGGACCATTCTATTTATATCTAAAGAATAACAGAGCTAACAACAGGAAGTATGCTGCTCTGTAAAATGACCTTCGTGTGACCAGCTGAAATCTGAAGGTATGAATGATAATGACAAATAACCTAATATACTGCATGTGCTTATGTTACATACCTCAAGGTGCTTCGTGCAAAACCTCCTGGAGCAATCTGTGCAATATGACACAGCCTGACGCTTGCTTTGACCCTTCTTGACACAAGTGTCACAGAATTGCGCATCATCAAAATCTGGGAGCATTTCAGGTGACATTTTATACACTTTTCTAAAAATCAGAGATGGAAGATAACATAACATTCCTAAAATAATGTAATAAAATAACATTATGAATATTGTTACAACAATATATTGTTGTATTATGCTATATGCTTATTGAGGCGCTTGCACCAATAGATATGCCAATATAATAAAACTATAATGGGCAGCGCATTTCTTTCCAATTTAGATCAATTTGTCAAATAAATACTCCTGATTATCAATAATAAACTTAATAACCATCTTTCTTCCATCTGTTGGCTATTACTGTCTCACAGCAATATTTATTCCCTGATTGGTACAATTATTTAAGGATTTGGTAGGCAGCTGATTAGCTCAGTTGGTTAGAGTGTCAGTCTGATAATCTGAATGTCAGGTACCCAAGCTTCATGTTGACTAACATTTTAATCATCTCATATCATGTGTGTACCTAATTTTGAGATTTAATGAAAGTTGGCATATTTAAAACCGATGCAAAGCTAAAAGACAAATTTTTAAGAAAGCTGATTTCAGATTAAAATTGTAGTCTGTCCTGAAAAATTATAGAAAAAAACTCATTTCGACAAATCAAATTTGCATAAACCCTTTCTCAATTGCTCGATAAAAATTTGTATAAACGGAGAGCATAATAGCTATCTTCAGCTTTCCTTTATCAATTTTCAACACATCACGTTTGTCTCTATTGTCAGTTGTTTGGGCCTGTTCGAACCAAGTAAATGCTACTTTACCAAAAACACGCAAAGTAACTGACAACCTGTTCTACCAATCAATGTCTCTAAAGAGTACAATGATCAGAGGCAAAACGTCAACAACAATCACTGTTTGAAGTGTTAACAGGGCCAACAGATGAATATTTATCTTTTTCAAGTTTGCTCTCCCGTGTTAAATATTTTTAATGTTAACTTGACAGTATCGTTGAATATTACTTACCCGCAACTTTGCAGACCACACCAGAAAATCTCATTCTCTTTGTAGTGTGACATAAGGCATGGCATGCAGTTTATGTGCCCACATGGCAGCTTCTTCGGATCAACTATTTTATCATTTTTTAGACCGCAAAACTGGCATTTGATGTCCTCTGATGCAGAAGCCATTGCTTCAGTGAAACAGGCAGAACACAAGATAATTTAAAAGTTCAAATATTTATAATTTCTACTCCTTAAAATTATATCTTCAGCGTTCTATTATAAAATTGCTATGAACACAAATGAAAGCATTGTATCTAGGCAGAAAACTGGCACACATCAATGCTATAGTCTAAATGTATTAGAAAGCTCCTGCTTATTGCGATAAAAAACTATCAATAGTTTTACTGAAAAATGCCTGAATTGAAACAATTCATACCAGTTCTCTAATGATTAAATAATAGTATTTTAATATTATTTCTATTTACAATAACAATAAAAACATATCATTTTGACCAATAAAATCAGATGTTTTATAATTAAAAATACAGTTTTGAAGACTAGTGAGGCAACCTCGCATCTGTGACAATAGAAGGCCACTTCCAAGGTGAGACAAATATGTATGAATTACCAATAAGAATGCTTTAGACTGGGTAACATCTGAGTGTGAGAAAGTTTTTTGTAGTGTTCGTTATTTGTAAGACATTACAAATGCACATCATAACCTCAGAAACGAACAAAACATAAAAATTCACAGTAAAAATAGGATTACCATTATTAGTACAAACTGAGCCTGTCACGACTTATCAGTCTATAGTTACGAGGTTGGTGATTGATTAACCAAAACAGTGATTGACTTCAGTTTGCGCAATGGCATGACATGACGACATAACTTGCTCAAAAAGTACAGAATTTCTCAAAGAAACTTGAGTCATCTAAAATATTCTATAAAAAAGTTGCTCTTATGTCTCTAGAATGATGCTGATGAACAACTTCAAATTGTCTTGTTCACACTCTCTTAGGTAGGCTACTGCGCTAATATACGTCTAGGCAGCGTCAGTGGTTTGTTAGTAAAGCAAAGCTTTGTTCCTTAACAAGAATTAGCTAGCAGTAGATTTATTTTAACATCTCAAACAACAAGGCTGCAACAAAGCACTCAGTTCTTTCGATATTACAATGCATACTTGGCAACTGGCAATGCTGTATGCATGGTCTCTGAACAAAAGCGATACACGCACCTCGCAAAATTTTACAAATTTTCGACCATTTGTCCAACTAGACTAACATCATGTGAAAATGTAACGAGGTAAGCTGAGAAGCTATTATACAGATCCATTGTGACAACGACCTAGATTAACTAATTACAATTAACTTATGTGACATAACAACGTAATCAAATGTAATACTCACTGATACAACCTTTACCTCGAGATAATTGCGACGAAAACGTAACTGTGCTCGTACGAGGAAGTCACTGGTAGACGTATCCCTCTGTGCACGCATTCCAATCCGCACTAGCAAATTGCGACCATTTATTTCAACAACGCTTAATAAGGGAAAGGAAGAGTGACAAATACGTGCCTCGCAGTTTCGGTAGTTACGCTCGAGCGTACTCCGATGTTTTATAGCTATCGGGTGGGAGCAAACAACTACAACATTTATAAGTCTTCCGTTTCAGTCGAGCACACATACCCCGCGTGTGTAGACTACGAAGATTATATAACGTTGATTGTTAGGTAGCATTAATTATTTCACTGTACAGAAAGCGTAAGGATACCAGTGAAGCATGAATTTTCACGTCATATTAGCGTTGTCTGGCTAGTGCCACCTTAAAGGTTAACGTTCAACAAAATTCACATTGCAGTTGTGTCAGGGTTTGAAACGATAGATGACCAATAAGTGAAAAGAAATAATAAATTGTGGGATCAAAGAACACCACAACTGCTGCAAAACATTGCACTAAGCACTGCGATATATCAACAAGCAAATATGAACATCTAGGGCAATTGCTATGCTGCTAGAAATATCAAGCATGGGAGTTGTCCAACCATCACAGCTGATACAATGTGAATATATGGGACATCAGTTTGATTGGGAAATGTCTGATCATTGGGCCATCATTGTAATGAAAAGCTTATGAAGGAAAAACAGCACAAAACTGCTACTAAATCATGATTATTATTGACCAATACCACCTAATCTGAAAGAGACTAACTGGCTACAACAATTACTCATGGCTATTCAGTGAAGCAAACAACTCTACAGAGTGTCAAGCACAAAGAGAGGTATATCACGAATATTACAGAAGCCAGCTAGATTTATGACATGTTGGAGCGAAGGGACAGTCAGCATACACCAGATCAGCAACCAGTCATCAGCAAGACAATTATTTACAAAACTTTATTTAGTATATTCAGATATAGCTTATAGCGTCATTTTGGTCTAGAAAATGTTGTAATGTACATGGCAGTAGAAAAATATAGCATAATTTTTCATTAACTAAAATATTGTATTTTATGCAAAAATTTTGACGAAATGGCTGTGAAAAAGATGGCATAAAATGATAAAATGTTTTTGCTTTATATAAATTAGCTAACTAGTAACCTCTTAGAATGAGGATTACTGCAAAATTAATTTCACAATGCTACTCCTACTAGTTTTTGAGTTATGGCCAGTTTTGTACACTTTGTTGCCAGACTTACAATATTTTTCACTTGTCATCATGGTATCCCAAGAACAGTAAGGAATTTTAGCTCACCACAGAGAATCTGAAACATAAATTATGCAAGAATTGATGCAAAAACCACCAGCAAAACACAACCAACCAATGACCTTTGACAATGGCTCAAGAACAAGTATAAAAGAGGGGCAAAAATCGATTAGAGAACAGCAGGGAACCGGCTGCAAGCCAGGCAGCAGAGGGGGAGGCACAAGAAAGGAGCCAAGACAGGAGAAGACTAACAGAAGTCTAAGATAGCTAAGGAGCCGGCAGCAAATAGCTTGCCGAGGAAATACCTAGTAGATACGATTCACCCAAATAGGTGGCAAGCCAGGAAGCCATAAAGCCCTGAGAAGAGAGTTTATTTAGCCCTTCCTGACAGCTAGAGTTACAGCTGCACGTCTAATAGGTACATACTCATTGAACCTAGCAAGGCCATAACAAATAGGTCTAAGTATACAAGCATATTGTTATTTTTGCTGGAGCTAGTAAGCCTTGACAGAATAATTGTTATTTTGACCTTTGAAGAAAAATAGAGTTCAAAGACACTTACAAACAAACCACTGGCGTGTTATTGTCGATAATAAGATAATTACCTGCAGACAGTTGCTTACAAGAGATAATTGTAGTCCTCGCAATCTCAATAATACTTGATACTTGGGCTCATCCTTACAACAGCGCCTTATTGTCAAAACAATTTGTAAGGACAACTATTAAAAGTAGCGCCCATCTCCATTGATTGAGTTGCCATTTCAATTTTGCTTTATGGCAACAGTCTGATTTTTGTGGGGCAAAAGTAACACTTTGTCTGCTGTCAACACTTGTTTTGGGAACAATTGAGCTCAAGGTCCAGAGGCCAACAATTACACATAGAACCATAGTAGTATTTCACTCAAAGGAAACGCACAAAAACAATAAATTTCATATTACTTTTTAACCCTTTGGGGCCCCTTGCTGCACTGGTGCAACATAAATTTCAAAACTAGATAGAGCAACTACAAATGCTTTATAGCCAAATATTATTCTCAAGTGGCTTCTTACATATCTTTACGCAACCCTAAACCCAAAATTGATTGGATTTCATGCTCGTGATGTCATCACATAACTCTAGAACATTCCATGGAATTGAGAGTTGACCACACATGTGGAAAGCAACTTTTTAGGCAAAGATTTATAGCTCTTTGAGGTAAGTTGGAATAACTCATTTTGTGTTTTTTGGTACTATGTTGACCATATTTTTACACACATATAATGTTTCGAAGAAGTAAATTTTTTTCTTCTATTTATATGAGCTCAAAATTTCTTGTGCAGGAGTGCAACATTGGGCTCTACATTGCTAAGTTGCAAGCCAAGGGGTTAGTATCGGATGTTCCAATAGACCATTGTTAGGGCTAATGCTCTTCATTCTTGTTGATGTGCATAATACTTAGTGTTGTAAAGATGGTAGTAGAGGTACACTGACTACCATTGAAGTAATATTACCAAGTTACCTTCACTGCTACTAGTACTACTGCTATTAGTCATTTACTACCAAAGCAAATTGGTATTTTCGAATGATACAAAATTGTGCAATTATTTCACTTGATATAGCATGATAGTTAGGTGTGTAGGCTTTCTTTGGGGCGGTTTTAGGTGTTAGATGAATAATATTTCAAAATATACTGTTTTAGTTTGTAGATACAAAATGCATTCAAAGCCTTCCACTTCAAACAGCAACAGCAATCGTCTTCGAATGGGAAGCAGAGTTGATGGAACGAATTTGCTAGACAAGCTCTGTAAAATTCGAAGAAGGATAGCTGCTGCCATATGAAATGAATGTCTGTAAATAGAACCCGAAAATACATAAAGAGTAAGCCACATCCATGGCGCTTCAAGATCTTGCATCGAGCAGGAGTCAGTGGCATTTTGCATGACTGAAGTATACCAGGGGAGTGATGGTAAACAGATGGAGTTGGGCTAAGGAGCTGATGTGGTACTCAAGCTAATATCTACTCTACAAAAGAACTGGAGGTACAAAGTTGTCGGATGCAAATTGTTTATTGCTATTCCCTTCATCTCTGAGCTAAATAAAACTGGGATGTTCTATACAGATACTGTTCGAACCAACAGGGTTCAAGAATGCATGCTCAATAATGCAAAAGTCCTCAAACGAGATAGTAAAGTATCTTATGACAGCTATGTAAAGGAAGTAAACAATTTGGTTGCTGTCAAATAGTGTGACAACAAAGATATCACCGTTCTCTCCTCATTGACGGGTGTCCAGCCCTTTGCTCAAGCCAAATGGTGGGACAAGTCATCAAAAGAGCATCGTTTCTATAACATGCCTGCTGTTATACAAACCACATAAAAAATCTGGGAGGCAGTGATTTGTAAGATTTATTTTTAGCAGAGTATTGTTTTGCCAGGAAGAGGCGGTGATGATATCTCTACCTGTAACAACATTTGTAATGATAGCCAAAATCAACACTTGGAATATCTACAGAAATGATAGTCGCCTTCTCAAGCTACTATAAATGAAGTTCTAAATAGAAGAAAACTTCAAGCTGAAGTTGCTGACAGTCTCATCCATGTCAATGGTGCTGCCAAACCAGGACGACCAGCTGCAACAGGTGATGCTAGTTTATGCCTTACACCAGCTAAAAAAATTGGAAAAGGTCCGTGCAATGTTCACTATGACAATTTTGCTCATTGGCCAGTAAAGACTCCAAAACGAAGTCACGGCAAGCTGTTCAAGAAAATAACTACTACAAAATGTGAATTAGTCTCTGCTTTCTTGATGAACGAAATTATTTTTGTACCTATCATTGCAAGCGAATGGAGAGCTAGTTTTTTTGGAACAGTTGATATTGCTCCAGGATTTAGTCCATTTGTACCAAACAGTGATGTAAACTTATATGCTTGTGTTATATATATATATATATATATATAGGACATCTGGGAGGACATCTGGGAGAAAGAGACCACTCATAACACCACTGCAAATTGGCTGAAGAGGCTTAAAGAGAACCATCAACACACTGTGGCTCAGCAAGGACTCACCATCAGCAAAGACGACATTAAGTGCAGAGTGCAGCGTATGAAGAACTGGGCAGCACCTGGCCATGACATGATTCAAGCCTTCTGGTTAAAGAAATTGACATCACTTAACACTAGAATGGCTAAGCAGATGGAATACCTAATAGAACAAGGTGACCATCCAGAATGGCTGACCAAAGGACGAACTGTGCTTCTGATAAAAGATCCAAAGCAGGGGCCGATTCCCAAAAACTATCGACCAATAACGTGCTTGCCCACCACTTGGAAACTGCTCTCAGGAATAGTTGCAGACAAACTGGAAGAGCACATGAGTCACTATATGACCAGTGCTCAGAAAGGAATTGGGCGCAACACCAGAGGAGCTAAACATCAGTTACTGGTGGATCGGACGGTCTGTCAAGACAGCAGGAGAAGGCAAACCAATCTTGCCATGGCTTGGATTGACTACAGAAAGGCCTATGACTCAATTCCCCATAGTTGGATACTTGAGTGCCTCAGTATGTACAATGTTCACCCTGCTCTTGTGGCATTCATCAAGATGTCAATAACCAAATGGAAGACGGAACTGGAGGCTAATGGCAAAAAGCTGGCGAGTGTACAAATTAAGCGAGGCATCTATCAAGGTGACTCCTTATCACCGCTGCTCTTCTGCATATGCCTAAACCCTCTAAGCAATATGCTGGTGGAGACTCAATATGGGTACCAGTTTAAGAGTGGCACCAAGATAAACCACCTCTTCTACATGGATGACATCAAGCTGTACGCTAACAAAGAAAGGGACATTGATTCGCTAATACACCTCACTCAGGTATACAGCAAGGACATCGGAATGACCTTCGGTATTGAGAAATGTGGAAGGCTAATTCTTAAGAAAGGCCATTCTATGCTCACAAATGGCCTAAGAATGCCAAATGGTACCATCAAATATATAGAAGAAGGGTACAAGTACTTGGGGATTATGCAAAGCAACATCAACCACGAATCCGAGGTACGTCACAAAGCCATTACCGAATACAAGAAACGCCTTCGGCAGGTCTTACGGAGCCAGCTCAATGCCAAGAACCAAATCATGGCAATAAATACCTACGCACTGCCAGTAATAAGATATCCAGCAGGCATAATAAAGTGGACTGAGGAAGCCATCAAAGAAACAGATATAGCAACTCGCAAACTGCTGACCATGCATGGAGCACTCCACCCAAAATCTGATACTATTAGATTGTATCTTGATAGGAAAGATGGCGGTAGGGGACTCAAAAGTGTACAGCAGACAGTGAAAGAGGAGGAGCAAAGCATCAAAGCATATGCAGCCTCCATGGTCATCTCAGATAATTTGCTAGCTGAAATTCAATCGGCTGCTCTCACAACGGACCTACGCCCTGATGATGAGGAAATTGACTGGCATACGAAACCTCTTCATGGTGCTTACCACCAACAAATATTTAAGGTTGGCGATCTTCACCATACATATATGTGGCTGAACAAAGGAAACCTAACGGCCAATACGGAGTCGCTAATCATGGCAGCCCAGGAGCAAGTGCTCCCAACAAGGCAACTCCAAACGAAAATCTATCACACTAGAGACGATCCTAGATGCAGACTGTGCAAAGATGCACCTGAGACCAACCAACACATCATCAGTGGATGCAGACAGCTAGCAGGGAACGCATACACTGAGCGGCATAATCATGTCGCAGGTATTGTGTATAGAAGTCTATGTGATGAGTATGGCCTTAATAAACCACAACAATGGTGGGAAGCTCCTGGTAAGGTCAATGAAAATGACCGCGCTAAGATCCTCTGGGACTTCTACATCCAAACTGACAAGCATGTCCTAGCAAACCAACCAGATATAGTGGTGGTAGACAAGGAGAACAAGAGGGCTACTATAATAGATATAGCAGTACCCAATGACTACAATATAGCCAGCAAAGAAAAAGAAAAGGTAGAAAAATATCTCCCTCTTGGAGAAGAAATTGAAAAATGCTGGAATGTAAAAACAACCGTAATCCCAGTAGTCATTGGAGCACTGGGCGCAATAACACCGGCGCATAAAATGTGGCTTGCCCAAATACCAACAACAATCAACTCAAGTGAGTTGCAGAAAAGTGCGCTTTTGGGAACAGCTAAGATCTTGAGACGAGTGCTCAAACTCACAGGTCTCTGGTAGGAGACCCGAGTTAGAGCAGAATTTACCACCCATACGGGGTATCCGGGGTGAGGAAACAATTTTTTATTTTATATATATATATATATATATATATACATATATATATATATATATATATATATATTTATATATGTATATATATATATATGTATGCACATATGTATGCATATATATGCAATATGTACATATATATATAAATAGATATATGTATGCGTATATGTATGTATATATACAATATGTATATACTGAATGTATATATATATACAATATATGTACTATATATATGTATATGTATGTATCTGTATACATGTATATAAGTACATTTACCATTTATTTATTCAAATAAAGTTATTTTACTGGCTCAAATACTTCATAACACTATTGTCTAATGCGTAATGTATATAGGTAGCATTAAAGCCCAATGTTGTGTGAGTGCAACATTTAATATCTCAGGTCAGGGTCGTTGTGGAAAATAAAAAAATTAGAAAAACACTCATACATATATCTGCAAACTATCAAAAAATTTGAAAATTTTTAGAGCAAAGCTTCTGTGTCTAGGCCTCAGAGGGTTAAAGAATAGAGAAAGCATAATATTATTATGCTTTATTATTCATCTGGAAGTGTTGACTGATGTTCTAAAAAAAGAATCAAGGAGATTGACCAACCAGAAGCTGAGATATAGCCAGCCAAACACAGGTCTACCAAAAAACAAAAGTGTTTTGGTAATCATCAATATATGACGTATGAAATCGACTTGTGTGTCATTGGTCAATTAAGTCAACTAATGCGCTCTCCTATAACAATCACGGCGTTTTAATTGGTTTAATCCCTGAAAGTATAGAACAATCAAATTGGGCCTAACAATCATCGCTCCTAGAATTCCGAACCAGTCCCTCTGACGTGTAGATTAGTTTTAGCATAAAATAATTACACGCATCTATTATTTCGCTATCTTGCTAGTTCAGCTCAGTTTTGTTGTTCTCCTACTTAGCTTCCCTATTCAGACTCATCTTTAGCGTTGTTCAGATTTTTTAACTATAGCTAATAAATAGAATCAATTACATCAATCTCGGTTATCATTTGGAATTTTTTACAAATTATATTAGTTACATCATTTATTCTATACGCAATTATATTATTATTTTGTATAATATGCATTATGAATATTATATAAATCATAAAAAATAATCATAGATAAGATAATAGATCAATAGAAAAATCAAAGCAAAAGTTATCGTTTACTTTTCTTATAGCAAGAGCAGCACGGTCAAGTTAGTCTTTTTAAGATTATGGCTGTAGTGAACTTCCAGTCTGTTAATAGTGACGATAATCATGAAAATCAACTGAATGCTGCAGTAGATACACAGTAGAAAAATGATGAAGCAACAAAAAGTCCCATTCCTATTTCGTATTCTAAACAAACTGCAATCGCGGATATCGCATATAGACTATACACGCGCCGTTCGTTGAACAGATGATCTTCGGAGCATATCCGTGGAGATCGAGTTAAAATTTGAAGCACAATAGTCAAAATCTGCTCTTCTGCTTTAAAAAATCATGGCGAGGGGTTGTGGGCAAATGCCTTTACCACACAATGTTTGGATGATTTTCCTGAGAAACCAGAGCTAGTATGTAAATTATTTACTATCGCGAGAAGCGTTTCACATCTCGTAGCCAAAACAATCATTATAAGTAACGGCGGTAAGGGTGCGCAACTCCGGCACATGACCATTAAGTCGATTTTATACGTCATAGTTTTCGGGATTTTCGAAGGGTTTTCCTCTGATTCTTTATTAGGTAGACCTGTGTTTGGCTGTCTATATCTCAGCTTCTAGAGGGTCAATCTCCTTGATTCTTTTTTTAGAACATCAGTCAACACCTCAAGATAACTAATAAAGCATAATAATATTATGCTTTATCTATTCTTTAAGTATCAAATAATCATTACAACAGATATTATACCAAAAAAACAAGACTATTCATATAATAAATCAACTTTTAATAGTCAATTAAAATAAATATTAAAAATTCTCCCTTGACAGTTGTTTGGTATTGTTATAACGAGATTAGGGAATTTTTAGATACTCAAGTTGAAAAGAGAGAGTGAGGGGATTAATAACACAAGCGAACTAGCCACACAATCCGGTATAACAAGGATTATTATTTGCACTCGCTTACAGCAAGAGTTTATACGTTTATTAACTTATTCTTAACTCGAAGGCAAAGTAGACCCTATTATTATTGCTTTTGATTAGGGATTGTTCATAGGGACGATTATTACATGATTACACATCTTATTAATAGTTTAGCAAAACGAAAGTATACAGGGATTCAGCATACCTGTTTTGAAAAGAGCACGCACGGCGAGTTGGTCACTCCCTTTGGGACGTACACAATCTGCCATATCAAGCGTGGGTTTTTAGTTTTGGTGTCGTCAGCAGCAGGATCTCACGTCTATTCACCAGGCGTAGAAAAGAGAGAAGCGATGGCACGCCACAGAGATAGCGAAATCTGATTTCTCTAAAACTCTGAGAAGTGTTGACAGGATCGCTTGCTGCTCCCAGGCAGAAGAGGAACGGTATCGGGAAATTATCCAACTTAAAAGATCTTGGGTCATAGTTAATGATGCAGACCTGCTGGTACGAATGCATTGGCTAAGGAAAAATCGCGCCATCCTCGAACCAATTCAAACATCAATCGCGATATGAGACACATACGTAGGTCCCAGTCCCGTAACACAGCACGAGCGACGCAAAATAACCTCGCGACTACACATCGCTCTATGAGCTATCCAAAGCAAGAAACAACTCCACGTTCCAAGTCCTAATCGGAAACTACCGAAATCATATATAACAGTATCACAAGATCAACCATGTCTTACCCCGCTGTGTTGCAACTTTGTAAGTGCAAAAGACATGGGAATGTGATTACAAGCTCTTAAAAGCTCAAAAACGAACAGTTAATCACAACCATCACAATAATTTCGTAATTATTATGATGCCTGGTTGTGATTGTAATTCTCTTGATTTCGATGACAATCTCAAACAATATGGTTGTTGTTTTGACAAGTGAGGTTATCACATGAAATTAAAGGCCAATTGAAGGCTTAATATAAAACTTTTCGTATATAACACTAGTTTATGAAAAACACTTAATGTTCTACTGGAAAGCCCTATCAAATATAGATGCAGTTTACGGTTTCATTCCAGCCTGATCTAATAGTCTATTCGTAATCTGATCATGTGACCCTTACTTTCTGCCATACAGCACAAACAATTTCTGCAGCATTTTTCGACTATCAAAGGTGCCCAGCAGGCTGCTCATGTTTATCAGAGGATGATAAGCACTCCGAGCTAAGTTAAAAAAATTTAAACAAATTTTGATATATCATTGCTCAAAGTGACAACATTGCAATGATGATGAAAAAAAGGCGTTTGGACGATAGACATGGTTCTATTAAATGCGTGAAGTATATTTGTAAAAACATTTTCACAAATGAGGTGGCATGAAAGTGTAAACAGAAGCCATTGTGTTCAGCTACGTCTCATTTGAGCCGTTTTGGAAGGGGTTTCAAATATATGGCGTTTTCGTGATGACTGCAATGAACTGTTTGTGTTTGAGCTTTCAAGACCTTGTAGTCACACCCCCACATATGTTGCACCTATAACATAGCAGAGTAAGACAAGGTTATTATGTTGATACCAAATAACTGCAATGTGAACATTGCTGAAATTCAAGATTTAAATAAGTCCCATTTTTTGCTGTCAAGTAAAAAACCTATCTGATTTTATTCTTGTCACCCTCAGGGCTGTATTCCCTGGTTGCAAGTTAGGGCGGCAAGTGTTGGTTTCAACAGGGTTCGGGGCAGCGCCCAGAAGCTCTCGACGATTTAGGCATCAACAACTCTCAAAGTATACATAAATGCAATCCATTGTACATGTACGCATCAAAATCTACATAAATATATTGTTTATGGCTCATGGAAAGCAAAACCTTTTCTTAATTATACGAATGATAATAAAATTACGAATTAAAACTCATGACACTACAGATTTCTGTAAGGGACATTGACAGCGCAAGAGCTATTGCTTTTTTATTGCAACAGCTCTTGTTCTGTCAATGTGTTCTTGGGGGGAAATCTTTCACTTCTGATTCTGTTTCTATTTCAACATATTTATATCTGTGTAATATTAGAAATTTATTTAGACGAGTCTGCCCCACGGTGCTCCTCATATCATCGATGTTATGATAAGGAAAATGCAAGTTTGGGGGTCTTCTTTCCACCCCATCATAGGCAATAAAGTTCAGTTTCCACGTCTTAACAAAGTTTCAAGATCACTCATTTGGCGAGATCACCACAAAGACAATATAGACCACTAGTTGGCAGTACCTACTGACCGTAATTAGCAGTACCGCTAGCATACCAAACAGATAGTAGCAACTTAAAAGTGCTGGTAATAGTAATTTTTTGTTCTGGTTATATTATCTTTTAATAATATTTAAAAACTTCTGTTACTATTTCACACATGAAGATCTGCAGTAGTGATAAATTAGATATGTGGAGATTTTGTTTGGAAATTTGAAAAAATGTTCTGTGAAGTTATAAATGCACTTAGTAGAATATTCATTGTATATATTTAAATATAATTTCCTTTAGGTTTCCTAATGAGCAAAAGACAATAATGTAACATAAACTAAATACGAAAAACAATTTCTTAAAGTATTTTAACAAACAGTGTTTGTCTGTGTTAATTTTTATCTGTATGTAAAACTAAACATACTCTAAAATTCTATTTCTAGGCTTTAGATGAGGTTTAGGTTCATAGATACTGTTGAAAAAAATAACTGGAACTTTTATGTAAAAAATTCACAGGGAGTGTTAAAGTTGTGTACATCTTTTCCAATAAATATTATTGTCATATGAAGACAAAGGAAGATAGAGCAAAACATTATGTAAACTGGTAATTAATTTGAATCTGAGTTATAACACAACAATCAAAGACATTCTACTAAACTTTAAATAAAAATAATAATAAAATAGTTGCATTTTAGAAATTCTGTTTTTTGTGTGTGGTATGACTTTTAATCGAGTCCCTCATGAAACAAATAAATGTTTTGAACCCTCAAAGTGGCTCCTTTTGCCAAGCAAATAAACCTTTTTTCAGTCTGTTATACTGTCAATTTATTTTAGGAATTTCTGTGAGATCCATTAAAAATCTTGCACACTAGTTCTTACACTAGTTGTCTTCTCTTGTTTATATGAATGCTCAACTCTCAGTTTAGTAGTTGTCTTGCCTCGCTTGGTCACTGAAGTTCGCTCTTCAGAAGTATGAAGAGAAGTTTTCCTTTTTTTATGCCTAGTTCCTAGCCTCTCTTGGACACCAATGACGACTTTTGTGTGCAATCTTGAATATTGTTGTTGTATCAACAGCAGTTTGGCCTACTTCACGCTTTGATATAATGGATATTTAACAGTAATAATTATAATAATCCTCACTTGTGCAACAAATTATTGTAAAAAATTGTCCAAACAGTTTGTAGCATATACTGAGCATCTAAAGAATATGATCACAATTAGAATGGCTTCAAAAGTTAGTGTAGTATTTATACTCGGCCACTTGGACTGTTTTGTCTGCTCTCTCCTTATTTCATCTCATTTATTCACTTTCATATGCTCATTTTATACAAGCCTTTTTGGTAGTATTTTTTGAAGAATAATGCACTTCAATTAGCTTCTTGTCAGCGTTGTGTAAGCTATTTACAAACGCTGATTAAGCATACTGCAGCCCTTTTTGCTGTTGCTGAGCACATTACCTCTTTTAGGGAAGACCATGATGTCTTGAAAACAGTCATTTCATCGAGTGTATACATTATATAAATGGCTCTATTTCTTTTGTTGTTAGTGTTTAAGATCTAGAAAGAATTTTATGAGTATATATTTTACTCAATACCGTCTGTTTTATGAAGGTCATACTTAAAATAATACTTAATACTAATAAATTAAACACGGAAAAATTATTAAAAGTTATTTTTCAGAGGATCGGATTACTTCTAGAAGCCAGCTATTTGAGAACATCCGTGACTAAATGAAATGCCATGGAAACTTAGTTAACAGCTCTGTTTATATGTGTGATTTATTGTTGACAATAACCACCTTTACATAGCTAGTACAAAATACTAATGTAATGTGCATAAAATATAAAAACTAAATTTAAACAAAAGTGGAAAGACAAAATTATCATAAAATACAAATCCTAAAATGTAAGCTCAAACAATGCAAATCTTATTTGTTTGATGTTTGTCATACAAATAAGAATTGTCATGCTCTAACGCCGGTGTTAGAGCAGCATTTTACTGAGCCATAGGTCACAAGTTCAAATCCCATGCAAGGTAATTCCTTTTACATCAGTATCAAAAAAGATCTCAACCATCAAATTTTCCAACAGTGCGTCAGAGGTGCAGCTGTTAGAGCGTTGATCTAGTGAACCAAAGGTTGCAAGTTCAAAACCCCTGAATGGTAATCTTTTTAAACAACTATCGGGAAACTGCTTCTTTTCAACTTGCCCGATGATGGGCAAAGTATCCACAAGAACATATGCCATGTCTACAACCTCCGTGAGGGTGATTGCCAATCACGAATGCTTTCTACACAATTGCGCTGTACAAACTCGTATTGTAGTCTGGGGATGAATGCATGGAGGCTCTTACTGCTTTGAATGGCTATTCTGTTCTCATGTCTCTCCTTCCGTTGTAAAGACAATACATTGTTGGGTTATGTTAAATCTGATCAAGATTATAAATAAACTAGCTGTGCTACCCAGCTTTGCCCGGGTAGTAGAAGAGTCTTTGGACAGAAAATTGGATTTGTATTTAACATATAACAACATTAGCCATTCTAACTTTCAAATTACGTATCACGAGAAAAGTGTTTTTTCTTATAAACAATGAAAAGTAGTGAGAGTTATTTTGCTATTAGCCTGCATGCTATCAGCCAGTACATTTAATAATGTGAGCAAACAGCTTCTCGTAACGTTATGCTATGACCCGCGTCGTACACAAAGCATGTAGGTACTTGCTCTAGTATATTGACTTAGATTGGCAAGCTAGCAATTCAATCTCTGTAGTATTAATAGTGGGTTGGGCGACTGACTAGCAAACAGCATTGTCTTAGATCGAATCATCTTTGGGATAGAATCTTTATTCCAAAATTTTAAAACCTATAGCCAGAACAACAGTTGTCTTCATAGGGCATGGTAGTTTATGGTTTCCATGCCAAAATAGGCTTTGATTATTTCAGAACTGACATCTGACATGTGTCTCAAAGGTTAGTGTGTGCTTCTTTTATTCTTTAGCTTTGTGGTGGGCTCTGCCTTTTTCTCTCTCTACTGATCACCATGCTACAGACAGACCCGCCAGTGATGACTTAGTTAGCTGACTAATTGTTACTGAGCCTTGCTGGCCTTTTGATGTTTTTTTTGGCAGCCTTCCATTGCAATATTGCATATAAATTTGCATTTACACCAGCTGATTTGCCAACATAAGTTTTGGCGTCGATACCTGAACGATTTTATGGAAGTTATTAGTCAATTTACTCCGTTCAAACTCAGGCGAGTTTGGACTGATGGGCACTTTACCACTTTTTTGCATGACAGGATAACTTAAACTAATACATTTTTAGTGAGTCAAGATTTTCATTTGTCATAATAATAACTAAAGCTGATGCTTCAGCTACTGGTTATCGATAATGCAATCTTGTGTATGTGTGTTATTCTCTGGATTCTATTTATAGCCTGATTCTATTGTAGTTTATCTACTGGTAAATACAAAAATACTGGAAAAATGTTAGTTTTGATTTAGCAGGTTTCTAGCAAGAAGTTGTTTCAAAGTCATCACCAGGCCGTCTACATTGTGTCATAGTCTGAGTCAAACACTTTTCATCTTTTACATATCCAGTACATTTTCAGCTAGGTCAGCATCCTTGGGGTTTGTAACACAAATTGAGCATGTAGCCTATTTTAGACTATACTTAGCCACTACAGGGGTTTTTGAGGCCTACCAATTGAATAACTAGCGGCTGTTTTCTAAACTACATGAACCTGAGAGCACAACAGCTGTTCTTTGTCATCACAGTTCACTCTGTAGTATAGATACTGTACTTGATAGTGGGTATCTTTTGGTTGTAATATAAAATATGCAAATATTTTAAAATACAAAGTGCATGTTTTTTAACATTTTAAAATATAAAATACCATATGTATGCTTGTTTGAATATTATATTTAAATGTTTAAAACATCAATAAGTAGACTTGATGGAAAGATTTATGAATGAAAAGTGATAAAGAAAACCTCAATAATACATTTAATGTCCAACCATTTAATTTCGAATAAATGACAAACTCTTTTCCAAGTGCAGCAAGATGAGTATTCAAATCTATGTAAAATGTAAAAGTTGGGCTCGCCAAATGCAAAAGCTTAACAATGATAGAAGCAAGCAAAAACATTGCTCATTATATAGTAGCCCATAAGCTTACAGCGACTAATAAGAGACGAGAAGGTACCTTGCTTAACCAGGAGTTGGGGCATCTTGCTTTTCACATAACTAGTTGATCTAATGTACTTATAAAACACTCAAAACAAACAGAAACATGTTCTATGAGTCGGTTCTTATATTCTGTATTTGACTCTAAATAACCAAAGAAAAATATAACCATAACAACGTTAATAAGAGGAAATCACTTTTATTAAATTTTTAATATAATAACTTAATAAAAAATAACAACAGTTTGAAGCAGAAAAAAACACATTTTATCACATGCTAGTCACTTATTTCTCATTTGAGATGATCAAATGTCCCATTCACCCACTATTTACATATCTTTTCACACACCTTCTATGTCAAATAAAAAGAAGTACAAATGTTATATGTCCTCAGAGTTCCGCAAGACCCATTTGTGGCATTGCTTTTTATACCTGCTGTTTATTCCAACAGCTAAATCATATTGTGAATCACAAGTGTTACACACAACAAACTTGTTTCGTACATCTCATCTTCGTAGCATGTGAATGGTTTCAAACCTCGCATATTTAATTCTTCGAAGCAATTCAAACCTGTGATTGAAGGGGTTATTTAAACATCTTATCAACAACAAAGTACTGTGTATGATGTAAACATCAATTTTATATTATTGCATAAATATTTGTGAGGTTGGATGGTTTAGGAGGTTGGTCTCTCATCGTCTTCATTTGTAACATCCATACAGCATCTTAAGCAGCTCTGTTTTCAACGCACGTGTTTTAATAATATTATCTCGGAAGCAAAAAGTATTAACTCCGAATTGGAAAGACAAATTTCCCACATGTTTTGACATTGAAATTTGAACATAGAAACATTTTCAGTGTCAACTGCAATAAAAGAATATGCGCTTCGCTGTAGCTAAAAGCGTGACAGTCTAATATAGAAAATGTGAAGTTGGGCAACAATTTCTTCGCTCGTAAACTCATCAGCTGGGAACAGTTCGGAGTTGTGCGACCACTCCTGCGTATCATGTAAATACGTCTTTCTCATTCCTACGATCAAATTCACCACATAGAAGCTAAAAAGTTTGTAGCATGTAACACTAGTGATAGTCAAGTAAATGCAACTATCTTAATAAAGTTGTTAGCTGAATAAAAATAATATAGTAACCCATTTACTAGAGTAATTATGGAAGAATTATAATTTTATAACAACTCTGCAATAGCTACAATGATTCACAATGCTTAGTTTAAATACCTCAAAGTAACATATATATTTAGAACTACATCAGCTCTAATAAAAAGTAAACTAATCTTTCCCTTGATTCTAATAAATTTGACTCAACACACACAATCTTTCTATGGCTTGTATAGACTATATAAAAGTCTATGACTCAATTCCTCAGAGTTGAACCCTTGAGTGCATAAGGTTGTACAGTGCTTACCCTGTCTTGTGGTGTTCCCACAACCAAACGAGCAGAGCAAAGTTTGAGAGTTTTTATGATAAATGCATCTGTAGACAACTTACGAAAATTATTTGTCAACAACGTCGCAAACCCTTGTTTCGAATTCTTGTCAACAAATTTAACCATCGTTTTGTAGAGTCATTTAAGTATAATAAAAATACATAACACATACAAACCTATTTAAATATATTATCAAGTCTTTGAAAAGTGTCGACCGTATCTTAAAACTTACCCACCTGATCAGATTATTCATAAATAGACAGATTAATTCGGCCAAAAATCGCCACAAAACGCTTGAAAAGCTTGGTTTAATAAAAGTTAAGACCGGCCTATGCTACGCCAATAAAGCCGTGTGACAGATAATAAAACTATTTAGCAGTGCGCATTTTACGAGAAAACCGGTCTCACTTCACCGGTCGATCGCATTGTTTAATTGCCGAAGGTTTATGTAATTAACGTAAACTGTTTGAGGCTTAGACCGATTTACAGATACGAAAATGTGGTACACAGTTGATCAGCCTACGTTAAGTTAAAGTGTTCAGATCACTCGAAAGTGCCACTATAACATCTATAATAGCTGAGAAACCGACAAAATAGAAGCGGGTAACGCTGCAACTCAACTGTCTCAGCAATAGTAATTAGTGATGTCATTTGCATGCCTTTCTCTTCTGATTATTTTAACCACGATCAAGTTTTGTTGATGTTAATTTTGAAACATTTTCAAAGCCAGGGCTCTTAAAGCGTAAACAATAATTGCAAATAATGAAAAATACAGAAGCTTTCTAATAAAACCTAATAAAATATAATATAAGTTTACCTTTGGAGAGTGTCGGTATAATCTACTTGGGTGGATATGCATGAGTCGAATGCTTTGAGAGTGTCGGTATAATCTACTTGGGTGGATATGCATGAGCCGAATGCTTTGAGAGTGTCGGTATAATCTACTTGGGTGGATATGCATGAGCCGAATGCTTTGAGAGTGTCGGTATAATCTACTTGGGTGGATATGCATGAGCCGAATGCTTTGAGAGTGTCGGTATAATCTACTTGGGTGGATATGCATGAGCCGAATGCTTTGAGAGTGTCGGTATAATCTACTTGGGTGGATATGCATGAGCCGAATGCTTTGAGAGTGTCGGTATAATCTACTTGGGTGGCTATGCATGAGCCGAATGCTTTGAGAGTGTCGGTATAATCTACTTGGGTGGATATGCATGAGCCGAATGCTTTGAGAGTGTCGGTATAATCTACTTGGGTGGATATGCATGAGCCGAATGCTTTGAGAGTGTCGGTATAATCTACTTGGGTGGATATGCATGAGCCGAATGCTTTGAGAGTGTCGGTATAATCTACTTGGGTGGATATGCATGAGCCGAATGCTTTGGAGAGTGTCGGTATAATCTACTTGGGTGGATATGCATGAGCCGAATGCTTTGAGAGTGTCGGTATAATCCACTTGGGTGGATATGCATGAGCCGAATGCTTTGAGAGTGTCGGTATAATCCACTTGGGTGGATATGCATGAGCCGAATGCTTTGAGAGTGTCAGTATAATCTACTTGGGTGGATATGCATGAGCCGAATGTTTGAGAGTGTCGGTATAATCTACTTGGGTGGATATGCATGAGCCAAATGCTTTGAGAGTGTCGGTATAATCTACTTGGGTGGATATGCATGAGCCGAATGTTTGAGAGTGTCGGTATAATCTACTTGGGTGGATATGCATGAGCCGAATGCTTTGAGAGTGTCGGTATAATCTACTTGGGTGGATATGCATGAGCCGAATGCTTTGAGAGTGTCGGTATAATCTACTTGGGTGGATATGCATGAGCTGAATGCTTTGAGAGTGTCGGTATAATCTACTTGGGTGGATATGCATGAGCCGAATGCTTTGAGAGTGTCGGTATAATCTACTTGGGTGGATATGCATGAGCCGAATGTTTGAGAGTGTCGGTATAATCTACTTGGGTGGATATGCATGAGCCGAATGCTTTGAGAGTGTCGGTATAATCTACTTGGGTGGATATGCATGAGCCGAATGCTTTGAGAGTGTCGGTATAATCTACTTGGGTGGATATGCATGAGCTGAATGCTTTGAGAGTGTCGGTATAATCTACTTGGGTGGATATGCATGAGCCGAATGCTTTGGAGAGTGTCGGTATAATCCACTTGGGTGGGTATGCATTAGCCGAATGCTTTGAGAGTGTCGGTATAATCTACTTAGGTGGATATGCATGAGCCGAATGCTTTGAGAGTGTCAGTATAATCTACTTGGGTGGATATGCATGAGCTGAATGCTTTGAGAGTGTCGGTATAATCCACTTGGGTGGATATGCATGAGCCGAATGCTTTGAGAGTGTCGGTATAATCTACTTGGGTGGATATGCATGAGCTGAATGCTTTGAGAGTGTCAGTATAATCTACTTGGGTGGATATGCATGAGCCGAATGCTTTGGAGAGTGTCGGTATAATCCACTTGGGTGGATATGCATGAGCTGAATGCTTTGAGAGTGTCAGTATAATCTACTTGGGTGGATATGCATGAGCCGAATGCTTTGGAGAGTGTCGGTATAATCCACTTTGGTGGCTATGCATGAGCCGAATGCTTTGAGAATGTCGGTATAATCTACTTGGGTGGATATGCATGAGCCGAATGCTTTGAGGGTGTCAGTATAATCTACTTGGGTGGATATGCATGAGCTGAATGCTTTGAGAGTGTCGGTATAATCCACTTGGGTGGATATGCATGAGCCGAATGCTTTGAGAGTGTCGGTATAATCTACTTGGGTGGATATGCATGAGCCGAATGCTTTGAGAGTGTCGGTATAATCTACTTGGGTGGATATGCATGAGCCGAATACTTTGAGAGTGTCGGTATAATCCACTTGGGTGGATATGCATGAGCCGAATGGCAAGGAAACCTCCAATACTGAAGACATGTCCAGTTGCAGAGAGTAATTTCGGTTGGGTTTACCATTGCTGTTACCAGTAGTGCCCTTTTATGACATCACAATCTGTAGTTCAAAGGTCAGACCACAGCTGCTATCTATTGGAACATACCTGCATAATTTGGTGAATTAGTCTGTGATTCTATGTTCACATTTAGGCTTGCCAAACTGTGACTACAAAGAGTATTAACTATAGTTTTAGCTGTGGAAAACACAAATTTTGCAACAAAATAACATAAAATATGGCACTATATGCAAAATATAGGTCTGTATGATTTATTGCTATTATAGACGCTATTTTTTCGTTGCTGCCAACCAAACTACCTGTTACCACCATCAACTACTAGATCTCTTTTCACAGTCGAAGCAACGTGTGATCAGATGTACTTCTTGCTACCATTTTGGCTGTCACAAGGTGCTCCAATTTCAAACTGGTGTAATTGATAAAAACCCGATAAAAATATGATATCATCTTTAGCCAATCATCAGCATTGGCTACTCATTTGTTTACACAACATTTAGAGAAAAACAGTATTATCTTTAAATCATTTGATACATAAATATCAATGTATCTGAGGCTATAATCATAGTTTTATTCTAATTATCATGAGCAAGTACAACAATATATTTTAATAGAAACGCATGACACTGCAAACTTACACACATCAACAGCTGATGTCAATATCGAGAGGAAAAGAACAGTAAAAATCTTCTCTACACAAAAGTGACAAGAAACTGTACAGTGACATCACTGGTATATAGTGGAGACTTAATTGCGGAGGTGGAATTAAATATCTACTAAACTGCCTTCCTAATATATCCAAGATAGCTCCAGTTCAATAATAGCAAACATGGGAACTGTTTAGCCTGTTTACAATAATAAGAGTCGTGTCTGTTCATTTGTAGCTAAGCTAAGAGTGTTATTACAAAAAAAGAATGCACAGCGAGGGAATCAAACTTAGAGGTTCATAATACTACCATCTGAACCACTCGACCACATTTCCACATTTAAGAATATTTGTGCACCTAAATATTACACATGAAAATCTTTTACAGTTCATGAACATAAGTACATAACGAATCACCTCCTATCTGTCATTAAATCTCTCAGCAAGTAGATTCAACATCCTTATGACCATCTTCTCTTAGCATTGTTTGAACCAGCCTAAGCAATTTACAGCAATTAACAAAACAAGTAATGTAAACAAGGGAGACAAAGGCATTATTGTTCATACTAGAAGCGTGATTACAATGAAATCTGATTTTTGGGAGGTGGCCTCAAAATCAGAAACAGATATGAAGTGATGACCACAAACTGGTACAACGGCAGCCCCATGCACCATGAGAGGTTGTCATGTGTAATAAGTATACACACAATTATTCATAAAAGCAGCCATGTGGTCGAGTGACACAGAGGGTAACAAGCTTATTTGGCAAGCCGAATATCTATCTGGTTTCAAATGCCGTGTGAGAAATATTTTGTACTCATGCTTACAGCATGGCTTCAGGCAGACAGAGACAACTCCTATTATAGTAAAGATGAGATTGTTTACAATATTAAGCCGTTTTCATCTCAATCACTTTCCTCTTTACAATTTACTTCACTCCCTGAACAGTCCTGTCACCAGTGAAAATTGACAACTATCAACAGGTACATATGCTATAGTAATCACTGTAGGTGGGCAGGCCTCCTCACATGCGGCTTTGTCTACAAACAAAAGCACGCTTGAAAATCTCTAATAAAGTTTGCTTCAACGGGAGTTGTCAGCTCATGTATTAGATATAGAAAACAAAGACATTTTCATTAGTGTTAAAAATCAGATATGAACTTGGACAAAATGTTAGCAGGTTTTATTTAAAAGCAATGGAATTGTTCTATCATTTGAATTGTTGTTGATGTTTTAAGTGATCTGACTGCCAGGGAATTTCATGATTAAAATTGACAAAATTTGATGGTGGTTAAATTGTGTATGGCTCATTTCTCATCGTTTACATTTCAGCCGCGTGCTTGTACTGTCTCAGAAGATGCAATCACACTCAATCTGATCTAATTGGTTGTCTCAATCATACAATCATCTGCAAGTTGAAAAAATTCAAACTGCATTTTACCTCTTTTCAAACATTTTCAATTAGCCAAAAATAGTTTTTCGATAATTATTGACCAGTCAAGACGGGTTATTTTTCTTTTCGATAATCGGTTGGGTACAAACAAAGCTTTATATTTCATATTATTTATTGCTATTCCTTGTGTCTAAATACACTAAGTTGACAGTTTAAGTTCTACAATAGGTCTCAGCCAGCAGAAAGTTAAGGTCGGATCGAGACAAATGCTATTTGAAAGATATGCACTTATTAAATCTATAGGCATCCACTATCAAGGAGATAATTTCAGCTACTCATACCCTCCAAATTTCTTATTTGGTTGGGATGTGTTTTGGGCCCACCTTGATGTACTTAGTGTTAACTTCAAGAAAGCAGTTCTGGCCTTGTGGTCAGAAGGCCTGACTTAAAAAAACAGATGAGGGTTCAATGCAACATTCAATTGTACTCAAGAACTGGGCATATCTCAAGTCATCAAGGTTTCCTTGCCACTAGACTCAGATGTGTCAAGCAAAGATAATTGAAGCATTGTTTGTACAATAATTCTCTTTAAAACACGCATAGCCTCTGCTTGTAGTAACATAAGCTGCTATCATACACTCTGAGTGATTGCTTAAATAGATATCTTCAGAATGTTGTCCTTCATGAAAAGATGGTATCTTTATGTCAATAAGTAACTCATACTATTTTATTACTCTAAGATGGTCCTTCAAGTTCTAAAGGAAAAAGAGAAAAAAGACAGACAAAAAGAATGCTTGTTGAAAAAAACTCATAGTAAAAATAATGTAGGGTTTGAGATCATTTTAATATCAGAATATATAACATAAATTCAACAACCTACATGTACCATAAATCCTCTACTTGGAAGCTGTGGAGATGCACATTTTAAACCTTCCCTATAGTGACATTTTGTTAGAGGTGATGTTTAAACGGTGCTGTATTTTTAGACTAGCTTGTCAGAATTTTGGAAATATAAATTCGAAATGAACAACAGGTGAAGGAAAATTTGACAAAACTTAATCGCGGTTAAAGTGTGCATGGTTAATTTCTCATTGTTTATATGGCAGCCGTGAGCTTGTACTGTCTCAGAAGATGCAATCACACTCAATCTAATCTAATTGGTTGTCTTAATCATACAATCATCTGCAAGTTGAGAGAATTCAAACTGCATTTCACCTCTTTTTAAACATTTTAAATTAGCCAAAAATAGTTTTTCGATATTTATTGACCAGTCAAGAATTGGGTTAATTTTTGTGTGATTTTTTGGTCAGGTAAAAACAAAACTTTTTCTGGCAGCAAATTATTATTAGAAGGAAATCTTCTGGGTCTACCCTTTAATTTCAATTTACTAAAATATACCAACTAGTAAATTTTACTGTTAATCACTAGTGAGTATTAGTGAAGAGCTGGTGAATTAGAATAAAGAATAAATCATTATAAAAGGAAACTAGCTGAGGTTATCTCAGTGGTGAATATTGTAGGCAAAGTCTTACAATGTTATCAGACACTGCATGCTACTCTTTACTTCCTGTTCTTAAATAAAATAATGTAGCTAATATTTCATAATATTTATTGTTACTCCTTGTGTCTAAATACAGTAAGTTGATAATTTAAGCTCTACAAGAGTTCTCAGCCGGCAAAGCGATAAAGACAGAGACAAAAGCTATTTAAAAGATATGTACTAAATAAATCTATAGGCATCGACTATCGAGGAGATAACTCCAGCTATTCCTACCCTCATTATTTTTCATTTGGTTGGGATGTGTTTTGGGAACACCATGATGTACTTACAGGTAACTTCAAGAACTTTTGACTTTATCTTCGCAACATTTGATGGATTATTATTACATAACTTAGTAAATCATCTAATGATCATATCTTGTGTTGACCCAGCTCAACTGTCAAAATTGGAAAATCAAGGTGGCCCACTGGTTGAAAAGGTTTACCAACCGTTGCACTGATAAATCATATTTTTGAGACAGAGGCCACTCATTATTGCTGGTAAAATATATCTACATGAATGTGTATTCCATAATCTTTGCTATAATATGAGCCGGGTTCACTTGTGTTTCTGTATGTTTGAGGTTATGCTGGCATGTTATAGTAAAGAAAGGCTTTCAACAGGATTTGAACTCACACCCTTCAGCATGGCTGCCCAGGACTCGATTATCCGCACCATTGACTGCCTTGGCAAAACTAGTTATTAGTACAATCAGCCTTAATGAGACCATATGACAACCACTAGTCACATTGCTATGATGGTTTACTGCTCTAGTACAGACAGGTTTGATGGTAAAAGTTGGTTAGTAAAAGGAGTGACCTTCTGTCGCTGGTTTTAAATTGATTTGCTCATCATTTGAAATCATACTAAAGAGTCAACCCGTGGACAGTTTGTTAAAGCGGATAATTATTTTCCAATGCAATAAAACTTTAAATAAATTAATTATATTAATAATAAAGAGCTCAAATAACTTACCACTTCATTAAATTTTCAAACTAATTTTTAGAGCATATTTTTATAATAAAACTCTGAATGGAATAAAAAGAATAATATATCTTGTGAAGACCATTACTAGAAAATAAAAACTAAAGCCCTTGTTCATAATTTAGAACCTAATAATGACCTATGAAGCTAATTTGTTATAACAAAGTGAATAAAGTCTCAGCTGATAACATGCTATGATGACATGAACACATGGAACATCTATATATAATCTATATATAATATGAATATCTACAAGTAGACACATGGTAATATTCATATTCAAGGATACCCAAGATATTCCAGAATATCCTGGAAATCTAGAGTGTGGTAACAGATCATACAGTATTATGATGGAGCACCGAGAAAGAGGGTAAATTGATGCAGGTAATACAGTGTCTGCATACTAAACTGAATGTCACAGGTTCGAATCCTGTGCAGTGAAATATTTTATCGTAAACTCTACCTTGACTTCAGACATACCCTGCACTTATTATAGTTAATATTTCTTAATCAACTCTTTCGCTACTATTCAGACATACCCTACACTTATTATAGTTAATATTTCTTAATCAACTCTTTCGCTACTATTCAGACATACCCTACACTTATTATAGTTAATATTTCTTAACTAACTCTTTCGCTACTAAACTTAATTATTTATTTTTTTGATACCAAATTAATCACAAATGTGTTGCGGAATGAGCTCTAACCTTTTTCAGCTATTTTTTCACAATTTCCGTGAGCATGTCCGATACGATATTATATGAGTTATCGATATCGTTATAGCTCAAGGCATTATTTTTAATGCTAAAAATAATCAATTTCAGTAATAGTAATGTTCAATAGAGACCCCATAGATAACATAAATACAACATAAAAATCTCATAGATATAGAATTAGTGAAACATCTCTAACTGTAATGTGTCTGACACAGCTGGGCATCGTTAAGAAGAAATTGTTATAAAAAATTAGGTCTTCACCAAAAGAAACTGAAAGCAGGATGGATTGTAAACACATTTTCTAATGGCTCAACACATGTAGATAATAGTTTCCATTTGTTTAATTACAGACACAATATGCTAATTAATTAACCAACTACTCACTAATCCGAATCACTTTACACAGAGTCTACTAAAGCCGTACCATGTGACTCTTGGCCATATACAAAAGGTATAGCGAGCCTCACTACACGGTGTGTGGTCTTCGCAAAGAGTTGATATAGTTGTTTGCTTGATAAAGTGAAAGTTAATTTCAACCTGTAGACAATGCATATAGCCTCCTAATCTATCTCATGGAGCTGTAGCTGTTAAGTTTTAATAAAACCGGTTGTTAGAGTTTCCCTTGCAAAGACAGTAGATGAGCTCAACACAGCTGCCATTGCCCCAGTTCAGCAGAGCACTACAAGGTCATTTTACCAATGGAAGTTCACAGTAGTGCGCTGGGTTGGAGCAAGCAGCCTCTCAATCTACTTTTATAGTTTTCCTCTTATTGCACCTAGACAGCCAGATTTCCCTACAAAATGTAGCAAAATTAAAAGAATGTGCAAAGAGCTTTCATACAAAATTGTTGAATATATTTAATATTATTTTCTATTTGTTTCATACGAGCTGTTAATAAATACAGTCTTTTATTTGTATCGTATCTTGTGCTGACCTGCCCCAACTGTCAAATGTTAAAAGTCAAGGTTGCCGCCGGCCTGAAAAGTTGGGTCATCAGTGCCCTAAACTCTCCTATTTTCGAGGCAGAGGCATATATCTACATGAATGTGTATTCCATAATCTTTACTATAATAAGAAGCAGGTTTGTTTGTGCGGCTACATGTTTGAAGTCGTGCTGAAATGTTATAGAAAAGAAATGCTTTCAACAGAATTTGAACACGTAACTTTCAGCTTGATTGCCCAGCACACTATTACCTGCACTAATTGACTGCCTTTGCATAACTAGTTATTAATAAAATTAGCCTTGATGAGTTGATATGACAACCACTAGTCACAGTGTTATGATGTTGATTAGTAATAGAGTTGCCTTCTGCGGCATGTTCTCAATTGATTTGCATAGATGTGCACAAAGTAGAAGTAATTTTAAACAGTCAAACCTCAGGCGCTTTGTTAAAGTAGAGATTGCCTTTTCATTAAGTTGAAACTTTAAATAAATATGTTAATAATGAAAAACTTATATATAAAACTAATAACTTAGTACTTGATAAATCTTTTAAAACAACTTGTACAGCACAATTATCATAACAAATCTCTGATTGGAAACTAATTTGCAATAACAAAATAGACAAAAGCCTCAGCTGCTATAATAACTGCTATGATAGAAATGCTTGGTAAGTGAGAGACTACTTTCATTAGACAAATGAATGTGTGGTTACAACAAAGTGCAAATTGGAACATGGCGGTAGTTATTTAAAAACATACTGAGAACATGTGAGAGCTTACCACATCATGTGTCTTCAGTTTGTCAAGTGAAATGAATGACAACTCTAAAATTTTAATAGGAAATGCTTAAGCATTCTTTGTTCTTGAGATTTTGTGTTGCCTGATAGTCTTCAAACTCAATTCTCAAAGCCGATGACCAACGGTTGCCTTATGGAGCAAGTTACGCTGCCTGTAAGAACATATATTCCAAACTAAATCAAGTGTCAAATTAACTTAAAGCACATCAATTATATCAGTACTGTTTCAGCTTATTCAGGTTCTTCAATATCTTGGCTTTCAAATGAGCCATTGTTTGACATAGTGAAACAAACATTGGTTGGTGTTTATAAGATTTCCCCAGAGCTTTACTGCAGAAATGCTCAATGTTATAGGTCGTAAATTATCGCGTCACCATTTTCATATTCGGTGTTGTGTGCTCTTACCACTTATTTATCGACTACGATAATGGCGCTAGAGGCAGGCAAAGGTAGGACAACTTCAGAGAAACGATGAAGATGACAACAGAATCAGTGTCATCAGCTCTTCATATACAGACTATTTTTTTGATAAATAGCTCTAATTCCAAGCACCAGACTACGTTTTTGTTGATAATATTATGCACTAGCCATATATTTTTATTGTGATGTTGAGGGGCACAACTGAGGCTAATTAATTTCAAGCATTGTGTGATCTAGCGAGAATGCAAATTACATATAGTCCCAAGGCCACGCCACTGCAGGTCGACAGTTTATCAACGACAGTATATTTATTGAAGCATAATCATATTTAGAAAGCAACATGGAAAGCGATACAACTTCTTCAGATAATAAGACTACTACAACAGCAAATACTTCCACAAGAGCCCACATCTGAAGTTGACAAAAGGTGGGTAGAAATTCCTGTCATATACAAAGCAATCCTATCAATAGCTTCATAACTTGAATATTATCCTTAGTTTTGGCATCCTCTCTCCAAAGACAAGAAATAATATAAACTAATGCTAACAAGAGCACAAACAGCATGCTGAAATGATGCCTACTTGACAGGTTGTACATGTGATGGTTTGGCAAGCGTGTAGCACACAGTTGTTAAGTAGTGTTACTGTTTTCAAGGGTCAAGCTCCAGTACCAACAAAGAAGAAGACGACTACCAATAATAAGACTGACACCAACAAGGAGGGTTCTATCCAGACAACTGCTAAGCGAAAAAATAATTGATGTTTTAGTTTCCTGTGTTATTTTATTTATGTTTTTAAAGTTAGAAGATAAAACAGCTATGTGATGAATTTATTTATAGGGCAACCAGCATATGCCCAACAGTATCAATCTATTCATTCATGATATTCACTATAAAGTAACTTATTATCAGTGTTAGGAAATTTTAAATGTATATAGTGATATGTGCAAGCTGGAAGCGGATGCTTCTCATTTCTTCGAAGTCCAGGATATAGCCAGAACACCAGGTTTCGATAGCCAAAGAACCTCTCTCTCACTCCTTGTGCCACTGGTTCACCAGTAAGAACATATTTGCCATCTAGAAATAAAAGATAATCAGTAACAAATGTGCTTATAAACTATTAATATAATCACTGCTATTATATCAAATCACTGGAGACGAGAGGCAACAAGTATAATAACTGCTTACCATAATATACCAGGTATTGCTTCCTAGACATTTCTAGAGGTGCCTCATGTAGTAGTTGTTCCATCCCAGGATTCATTGTTATGCAACTAAAGTGAGAAAACAACAAAACATGTCAATCCCGCATACAAGAGTCACAGTACTGCCAGGGTAAAGCCAAGAGCAACCATTATGTTCCAATACTAGTGATAACCCTTGAATTGGCACTAACCTGTCTCCAGTCAAAATCTTCTCTGATGCTGCAGCATGTTCTTGACAGCATACATTCTGGGCTCTAGTGGGCATCTAGGCACAATGTCTACAGTGGCACCATCTTCTTACATCTTGATATTCCTCAATCACCTAAGATCAATAAATGATGGTTAGTAATTTTATTGATTAGAGGGTGAACAGCTATGAGTGGTCAACAACCAGGTATGTTGTTGGTAGTCATTTGTTTTTGTTCTATTTTGCTGTAGAAGTCAATTGAATTAAATCAGTCATTGGGGGTGACTCACTGTACTCTGGGGTTGTTCAAAATAGAGAAGCCTACTGTAAATAACTTGATTTGCCTATAAGCTAGTATATATCATACACAAAGTGATTAATTTCACTGCCCAATACATCTGTATTCTATTTACCATACAATTTATTCAAATATTTAATAATATAATATAAATATTTCAACTTTAATATTTATATTTAATTACTAATTAGTTATTAATCAAGTTCACTTACTCATTGTCTCTCTTCAGCAACCTCTTGCATCACAAGCAGCTCGGGGTCGATTTCCTCTACATTTCTGTATGAAACAAACAATGCCATCATATAAAACAATGTGATAATAATTACTACGTTTAAAATGAACAAAATGATGAAAAAAGCAAACTCTAACAATCACCCAAAATCTATTAACTCAGAACATGTGTTTGTATTGGTCGGGCGTTAGCACGATCCCCAGGCATTGTTGATTATCTAAAATGCTAGTTTAGTATTAGCTCTCTCTGGGTTTAAGAGCACTGATGGTCACAAAAAAGCGCAGTCTCAATGGCAGCGAAAGGGATGAATGATAATGATGACGTCAAAATTTGAGAACCTGAACCAAGTGTTTTTTTTGCAGGACATATTTTTGACACCCTGTTTTTCATAGTTCTATTATTCTTTGTGTATTGAAAACAGGCTCATTCGAAGGCCAAGACATGGATGTATTGAAATATATAATAACAAAATTATGTAATTTATGTGCTTTAAAAGTAGTTTGCAGCAGACCTTGTCCACTGTAGACCACCGGTTCTGTTGATGATTGAACAGAGCACAAAGTAGCAGTTTTTATTTATAACATTTCTAACTGCGCAGTTACTAAACAGACATAGTGCTGTAGCAGAGAAACATGCTATTTGCTATAATTGATTTTTGTTACACACAAATTATTATCAAATGTTCCAAACTTGCAAAAGATGGAAACGGCAAATGTGGACGATGTAAGAGAAATCACCGTACAAGCTATTCCATTTTAAACATTTTCCATATTTCAGGCATTCCTATTTGAAAGGTTGCTGCCAAATGAGACATAAAACTGCTATGACCCTCTGGTGTAGAATTCTTTATCTTTTTTAACAAAGCACTGATGTTAATCTGCATGTCCATTGTAACACTCATCGCAAGGTAGCTCCAAATGCGCACAAATTCAAATTCGTGTCATCATGACGATAGAAACATTGATAGTTAGGCTGGGTGAACAGGCTAACCAGGCTAACCCATTTCATTACATTCCAATCAGGACAACATGACAAGGCTGCTAGTAGTGCTACGAGCCGCACTGACAGCAGTTAGAGGATTAAACAACCTTATTCCTGTTACTCCTGTGAGTGGAACCAGGTCGAAGATTGCAAAACAAAGGTCAAACTCAACAAAAATTATTAGATAGATGACTGTGCAGCGTGCTATAAAAGTGTGAAGCCATACAAAGATGGCTTAGCAGCGGCTAGCGGTGAGTTTGGTAGTTCAAACTGCTTTAAATTCGATTTACAATTTGTGAAAACTATCAGTTTTAAATTGAAAGCCTGATTAAAGACATAAACTTGGGAGTTATCCACACAATACGACAATTCAGTTGCATCTCAAATTTGAAAAATTTGAGAGTACATGAAACTCGCTTGACTTGTGGACGTTTGCCGGTTTCATCATGTGGATGACACAACCTTGCAAATTAACCGCTTCATGGAAACAGTGATAGAAGCTAGTTAACAAAATGACAACTTTTGATAGGATTGAGGAGATGCCTGAAGGGAGAGGACCTGTCTAAGGGAGTCTGAAACCACGACAGCTTTCATATTCAAATTTACATAAACTGATCATGACAGCGGCATTCTAGTTTATACTGAAAAACAACAAAGCAAAAAGTATATACTTTTACCACATATTAAAAAGGTTTCTATAATATGTATGACAGAATTTCCACGATCTCGATCAGATTATTTTTATACAATGTATTTGTTGTTTAAAGGATTCCATTGTTTCATGTCAAATAAGAATGTATCTCATGTTTGAGTAACCAATTCCTCGAAGATCGGATATGATGATGGCTTAGGCTACCGCAAGTAAAGGCTGCGCATGTTTATAAAAGTATTGTTGTACAAATATTGCCTCTGTGATCTTGACTGGAAATGTCTGAGTCTAGTGTCAAGGAAACCTTAATGACTGGAGACATGCCCATGGTAGAGAGTAATTTAATGTTTGATGACATTCCTGTCACTGTCAGTGGCCTTTTTAGGAGTTGAACCCTAACCTGTGTTTGGAGGCCAGGAGTTTTAAACCATTAGGCTGCCTCCGGAACTATACTGTAGCAAAAAGAGTTTGAACAGATTTAATTTACAAAATCAGTATTTAAAATGTTTTATAAGCAGTTCCATTTTATGCTAGTGGTTTCCGTTTATCTGTTACCGTGGAAAGCATTCCACCCTAACCTCACCCGTACAGTGCATTTCGGGAATGTTTTTCCTGCGGCCTTTGGCGAAATTTGAACAGCGCTAAACTATTGCAATGCCGCCGGCAACTACCGGCGGTCCTCGGCGCATAGGTTCCCAATTCACCACTAATAGCCTGCGGTGCTATCGCCGGTGCTTAGCGACGTATATGGGAACCAGGCTATAGTTGGAGAGACAATCTTAGGTGAAACCAATTGAACCTCAAACTGTTGTTTGAGAGACCTCTGATCTGTGTATCTTGTGTTTACATCTTGCGTACCCCTCACAACTTTAAGAACACTCCGGAAGTTGCAGCCTTGATTGAAGTTCATGAAGATACGTAAAAGCCGAGCCAGTTAGGGTCCGTGTACATGCGCATGTGTGGTGATGCATTAATACATCTTAGAAATATTTTATTGTTTTTTAAAGTACAACAGTCAACGCATGCCTTATGACAAAGGCGTAGGGTGTCTGCTGCAACATTGGATTGACGCATAAACCATTGATAGAGTAATTAAAATGCCTTTCGCACATCAAGAATATATGGCAAGTGGAGGACAACTCCAAGTATATGGATATGCTACCCCATTCCACAATAAAGAATGTTTGAAACAGTCAATCCTGTATAATAAACATAGCGACTTGAATGTAGCCTTATAGAATCTCCAGGACAGATCAGCAGCGATACTCCGCAGGACTCCGCTGCCAGTGACAGCAAGTCTAGTAAAGTAGTTCTAGTTATAGAAAATTTAAGTCTAAAGAGAACATCTCATGAGGTCTACTGTGGAATGGAACCGTAAATCCCTTTGATCTATTTCATCAGTGGCAGGCAGTACTTTCAAACCTCTTCCTAACGGAGATAAAAACCCCAGGCAAACAGAGGAAAGACAACTTACAGCATCCTTTGAAGATTTCCCACTTGCCTTCATTTCTCTCAGTCTTTTCTCCTGCTTTTTATAATCCTTTATCTGTTCCTTCCGCTTCTGTTTGAACATCTTTTTGAATGACGCTACACAACCAAATACATCCTAATAATAATGCTAAATGACCAAATATGTCCTAATAATAATGCTAAACAACCACCCATATCCTAATAATAATGTTAAACAACTAAATATATCATAATAATTATGCTAAACAACCAAATATATCCTAATAATAATGCTAAACAACCAAATATATCCTAATAATAATGCTAAACAACCAAATATATCACAATAATGATGCTAAACAACGAAATATGTCCTAAAAATAATGCTAAAAAACCAAATATACACTAAAATAATGCTAAACAACCACATATATCCTAATAATAATGCTTAACAACCACATTTATCCTAATAATAATGCTACACAACAACATATATCCTAAAATAAGTGCTACACAACCGCACATGTCCTAATAATAATGCTAAACAACCACATATATCCTAATAATAAAGCTTAACCAACAAGTACATCATAATAATAATGCTAAACAACCAAATATATCCTAATAATAATGCTAAACAACCAAATATATCCTAATAATAATACTACACAACAACGTATATCCTAATAATAATGTTAAACAGCCACATATATCCTAATAATAAGTGCTACACAACCAAATATATCCTAATAATAATGCTACACTACCACATATATATCCTAATAATAATGCTACACAACCACATATATCCTAATAATAATGCTGCACAACCAAATATATTCTAATAATAATGCTACACAACCACATATATATCCTAACAATAATGCTAAACAACCAAATATATCCTAATAATAGTGCTAAACAACCAAATATATCATAATAATAATACTACACAACCACATATATCCTAATAATAATGTTAAACAGCCACATATATCCTAATAAAAGTGCTACGCAACCACATATGTATCCTAATAATAATGCTACACAACCACATATATCATAATAATAATGCTAAACAACCACATATATCCTAATAATAGTGCTAAACAACCGAATATATGCTAATAATAATGCTACACAACCAAATACATCCTAAAAATAATGCTAAATGACCAAATATATCCTAATAATAATGCTACACAACCACATTAATCCTAATAATAATAATGCTAAACAACCAAAAATAACCTAATAATAATGCTAAACAAACAAATATATCCTGAAAAATAGTGCTAAACAACCAAATATATCCTAACTATAATACTACACAACCACATATATCCTAATAATAATGCTAAACAACCACATTTAACCCAATAATAATGCTACACAACCACATATATCCTAATAATAATGCTACGCAACCACATATATCCTAATAATAATGCTAAACAACCACATATATCCTAATAATAGTGCTAAACAACCGAATATATCCTAATAATAATACTACCCAACCACATATATCCTAATAATAATGTTAAACAGCCACATATATCCTATTAATAAGTGCTACACAACCAAATATATCCTAATAATAATGCTAAACAACCACATTTAACCCAATAATTATGCTAAACAACCACATATATCCTAATAATAATGCTAAACAACCAAATATATCATAATAATGATGCTAAACAACGAAATATGTCCTAAAAATAATGCTAAACAACCAAATATACACTAAAATAATGCTAAACAACCACATATACCCTAATAATAATGCTTAACAACCACATTTATCCTAATAATAATGCTACACAACAACATATATCCTAAAATTAGTGCTACACAACCGCACATGTCCTAATAATAATGCTAAACAACCACATATATCCTAATAATAATGCTGCACAACCAAATATATTCTAATAATAATGCTACACAACCACATATATATCCTAATAATAATGCTACACAACCACATTAATCCTAATAATAATGCTAAACAAACAAATATATCCTGAAAAATAGTGCTAAACAACCAAATATATCCTAATAATAATGCTAAACAACCATATATATCCTAACAATAATGCTAAACAACCAAATATATCCTAATAATAGTGCAAAACGACCAAATATATCATAATAATAATGCTACACAACCACATATATCCTAATAATAATGTTAAACAGCCACATATATCCTAATAAAAGTGCTACACAACCACATATGTATCCTAATAATAATGCTACACAACCACATATATCCTAACAATAATGCTAAACAACCACATATATCCTAATAATAGTGCTAAACAACCGAATATATGCTAATAATAATGCTACACAACCACATATATATCCTAATAATAATGCTACACAACCACATTAATCCTAATAATAATGCTAAACAACCAAAAATAACCTAATAATAATGCTAAACAAACAAATATATCCTGAAAAATAGTGCTAAACAACCAAATATATCCTAATAATAATACTACACAACCACATATATCCTAATAATAATGTTAAACAGCCACATATATCCTATTAATAAGTGCTACACAACCAAATATATCCTAATAATAATGCTAAACAACCACATTTAACCCAATAATAATGCTACACAACCACATATATCCTAATAATAATGCTACACAACCACATATATCCTAATAATAAAGCTTAACCAACAAATACATCATAATAATAATGCTAAACAACCAAATATATCCTAATAATAATGCTACACAACCACATATATCGTGAAGCAATCCAAATACATCCAGACATACACATACATCCATGAAGCGAACTACACCAATCACGCAGCATAAATTAAGCAAATTCTACCAACCATAAGAACTGTTTAACAAAAATTACCCCTGAGAAACATGAATATAGCTTAAGTTCCTAATATAATGCAGGTACCCACCATAGTTTCCCTTGTAGAAAAACAGCTTTTGCATGTCAAGGTAAGTAATGTCAGTGCACACGTTGTCAAGGAAAGACTGGTCGTGGGAAACGATCAGGAGGATCTTTTTCCAATTCTGCAGGTAATTGTCTAGCCATATGACAGCATTCAGATCGAGGTGATTGGTCGGTTCATCGAGCAGTAAGAGGGTTGGCTCAAGGAACAAGGCTCTGAGAAAAGTGTACATTTTGTTCTATACAACATTTTGATGCAGATTTCAAAGTACATTCAAACATGAATAACTCGAACTTTGCGGGACCGAGCAAAAGTGTTCGAATTATCAGAGCGTTCAAGTTATCAGAGCACTGTCACAAGTCCATGTATTTACTTATTTATTAGTAGATACATGAACATATACAAACTATAATATAAATCAAAAGCACAAATGGCTTGTTTCAAATTAAATGCTTCTAGTGTAAAGTTTAAAACGTTTTTATCAAAAAGTATAGAGATTCTTTCAATCACCTGAGATTGGTTTGTTGTTTGAGGTGATGTTATTGCCAGGACGTTTTTTAGATTGACATTGGCAAAACTTGCTCGTTGTTGAAATGCTCAAAAGAAAAGACATCTTTTTTCCTTTGAGCGTTTTACCCACGATCAATTTTGCCGATTTTTTTTGAAGTTTATGCAAGGATTACCTCACTTTACCTGGGATTCGTTAAGAGCAACACTCCGAGGCAGTTCAATTAGAGGTTTTACGAGGTTTTATGGTACATTGTATATCACTCACACTTTTTGAATGGATACTTATTGAATGTACACACGTATTCTGTGTTTAGGTCAAACGGTGAATAGTTTTTTTTAGCTAAGACAACGTATACGTTTAATTACAACAATTTTTAAGATTTTTTAAACATTCAACATTCCGACGTTCATTCAACACGGAATTAATGTCAGAAAACTATTCATCGCTTGACCTAAACACAGAATACATGTACGTTCAATAAGTATCCATTCAAAAAGCGTGAGTAATAGAGTGATATACAATGTACCGTAAAACCTCGTAAAACTTCTAATTGAACTGCCTCGGAGTGTTGCTCTTAACGAATACTACTTTCCTTACTTCCAAAGGGCGATCGCTAGGCGGATGTTTGGTATAAATCAAAATTCACCAAACCTTTAGAAAAGTCGTTGACAAAAATATTTTGCCGATGGTAGTAATAAAGATGCTTATGAATTACGAAAAGTTGAGGTTTACCTCTATGGCTTGGAATAAAGTGATTTTCTAAAGCGATAACCACCGTTTCAGTAGTTGTTGGGCAAAACCAGTTCGGGTTAACAGTGTTGAGTTCGAGTTATCTATAGCAATTTATCATTACGTGGGAACGGACCAAAGAAACCGTTCAAGTTAACCATGTGTTCGAGCTATCCGTGAGCGAGTTATCAATGTTTGACTGTATTTTATCATGAATCCTGCATGTAACAATTGTTGGTGATGCAATCTATGGCAATTATTTTGTTTTTTTCTACAAACAAATCAGTCTTAGTTGCTTAATGACTGTGTATTAAATAATTTAAGTGTGTTTTTCAAAACCATCATCAAAGAGGGGATACTTTAGTGAGTTCTGCATTTTATCATGGTGGCAGTTCCGCAATCACTGATCAAAGAAGTTCGGAAATTACGCTAAAATGCTGTAATGATTGTTATTCTTCGATCAGCTGATTTAACAATCTTCCACCTAATATCCATTCTCTTAGCAGAAAAAGGCATTTTAAACGCAAGTTGTCAAACTATTTATTCGATTTTAGTGGCTGTTGCCCTTTTTTTCTTTTATTATTGTTGTATAGCACAATTTGAAAAAACATTTCTATTTGAAATGAAATGATTGCCAATAAATTAGCACATATATATAAATATTACTGTACTGGCCATAATTTCAATAAATAGTAAAAAACTATTTATATATAACATGACTATGTAACATTTGCAAAATAATTTTTTTAGTAAAAAGCTATTTGTAAAAGCCGTGTCCATCTATTTGTCCAAAACTACACGTCGAGGTTAGAAAAAAGATTGCTTTAAAGAGGATTCGAACTCACAGCTCATAAGTTCATGGATTGTCACTCCTCCACCTGTGCCAATTGATTGCTTTCCACACTATGGAATAATCGTGCAATTAGTTATTACACCTTACAATTTCTCACATCCTCCCGACATTGCCATGGTATTAGATATTATAAAAGTATAAATAAACAAATAGTCATCTTACAATATAATAACGAGGTGATAACCTTCCCAAGCATGCACCACAATAGGCCAATATTCTGACTTCTATAGTCCTAGAGGACAGACCTGGCAAGAGAAACTCTCATCGTCCAGCCACCAGAGAAGCGTTTGGTTGGTCTCTCCTGCATCTCCTTGGTGAAACCGAGACCGGCTGAGATACGCCTGGCCTTGGGTTCCGCTGAATCTACTCCGATAGCTTTCATTTCCTCTTATACCTAACAAAAGGCCATCAGATGTAGTTGTGGTCTCTACTTTAATTCACAACATTTTAACACAATCATATACCACCTTGTAGTACACAAAAAGAGAAATAGTTTGTCAACCTCAATTTTTTTAATGGACTCGAGATAAAACCGAAAGATAGAACATTTATTTACATATATATTTATAGATACAGTGAAACTCGGATAACTCAAACTTCAAGGGACCGAGCAAAAGTGTTCGAATTATCGAGTGTTCAAGTTATCAGAGCACTGTCACAAGTCCATGTATTTACTTATTTATTAGTAGATACATGAACATATACAAACTATAATATAAATCAAAAGCACAAATGGCTTGTTTCAAATTAAATGCTTTTAATGTAAAGTTTAAAACGTTTTTATCAAAAAGTATAGAGATTTTTCTATCACTTGAGATTGGTTCGTTGTTTGAGGTGATGTTATTGCCAGGACGTTTTTTTAGATTGACATTGGCAAAACTTGATCGTTGTTGAAATGCTCAAAAGAAAAGACATCTTTTTCTTTTGAGCGTTTTACCCACGATCAATTTTGCCGATTTTTCTTGAAGTTTATGCAAAGATTAACTTACTTTACCTGGCATTCGTTAAGAGCAACACTCCGAGGCAGTTCAATTAAAAGTTTTACGAGGTTTTACGGTACATTGTATTTCATAACGTTTTTTGAATGGATACTTATTGAATGTACATACGTATTCTGTGTTTAGGTCAAACGATGAATAGTTTTTTTTAGCTAAGACAACGTATACGTTTAATTACCACAATTTTTAAAACGTTTTAAACATTCAACATTCTGACGTTGATTCAACACGGAATCCACGTCGGAAAACTATTCATCACGGGCTAGCCGGGTCACGCACTCAAGGATTTTCGCCACGCAAATACAAAACAAAAACAACATGCTGTTTTTGTTTTGTATGTGCGTGGCGAAAATCCTTGCGCCCGTGACCCGGCTAGCCCGTGCTATTCATCGTATAACAGTATAAATCAAATTTTACCAAACCTTTAGAACAGTCGTTGACAAAAATATTTTGCCGATGGAGGTAGTAACGACGCTTATGAATTACGAAAAGTTGAAGTTTACCTCTATGGCTTGGAATAAAGTGATTTTCTAAAGCGATAGCAACCGTTTCGGTAGCCGTTGGGCAAAAAACAGTTCGAGTTAACAGTGTTGAGTTCGAGTTATATAGAGCCATTTATCATTGCGTGGGAACGGACCAAGCAAATCCAGTCGAGTTAACCATGTGTTCGCTATATCCGAGGGCGAGTTATCCATGTTTCACTGTATATACTTATAAATATATTTATATCTTTAAATATAAATATATAAAAAAAATTGTTTCCTCACCCCGGTTAACCCGTATGGGTGATAAATTCTGCTCTAATTCAGGTCTCCTACCAGAGAAATGAGAGTTTGAGCACTCGCCTCAAGATCTTAGCTGTTCCCAATAGCGCACTTTTCTGCAAATCACCTGAGTTGATTGTTGTTGGTATTTGGGCAAGCCACATTTTATGTGCCGGTGTTATTGCGCCCAGTGCCCCAATGACTACTGGGATTACAGTTGTTCTTACATTCCAGCATTTTTCAATCTCTTCTCCAAGAGGGAGATATTTCTCTACCTTTTCTTTTTCTTTGCTGGCTATATTGTAGTCATTGGGTACTGCTATATCTATTATAGTAGCCCTCTTGTTCTCCTTGTCTACCACCACGGACATGCTTGTCAGTTCGGATGTAGAAGTCCTAAAGTGTAGAAGTATAAATACATATAAATTTATACATAAATATGTTTAAATATATATTTATATACAAAAAAATATTTAAATGCAAATATATCTTTATATATAAATATATTTAAAAACATATATATTTATATCTTTATATATAAACAAGCTGTGCCACCCGGCGTTGCCCGTGTAATAGAAAAGTCTTTGGACAGAAAATTGATTTGTATTTAACATATAACAACATTTGCCATTATAACTTTCAAACTACGTATCATGAGAGAAGTGTGTCGTGTAGTTGAAATAAATTAAGAGAGAAATAAAAACAACTGTAAAGGTTTTAAAACTTTGTCAAACAACTGTACCATTCAAGCTAGTAGCCTGGCATATCGCCAATGGAAACTCCACTAAGCTAGTTAATAAGGTTAGGCTTCCAATGACAGTAAGAATTCCATGAATTTCCGTGAAAGTCCATGAATTTGAGGCTTTATTGTTGTCAAGCTCAGCTGTTCTAATAATAGCCATAGCCGGATTTCCAACAGACATACGGACTTTGAGAAATATATATATATATAGATTATAGTAGTTTTTATCAAAAATTATCAGTGTTGTTCTATCATTTGCGACTTTTTTGACGTTTGAAGAAATTTGACTACCACAATGTTTCAAGATTAAAATCAAGTAAACTTGATCATGGTTAAAATGATAAGGAAAAAAATATGTGCCGAAATAACGACACTATTTGCTCAGCTGACCGGTCTCTCTCTTTATTGATATCAGCTATTGTGTTAAAGTTGGCACTATTCTGTTAGTTTCTTAAGCCTGGTTTCCATATGACAGCGCAAGGCGCGCAACAAGGCGCACGACGTCGTGCGTAGGCCAGTTGTGATATGGAACTGTCAACACACGACGGTCGCGCGACGTGCGTACGCTGATGGCAAGTATCCAACAGAATGGATCCTTGCGATGGGTGCGTGCGATTATGTATCCCACAATACACCGCTCGACCTTGTCAACCTATCCCACAATTCAAGCGAAGGGCTTTGTTCCGAAGAAATCGGTCTCCCGTACGAAAGAGTAAGCCTGATTTTTATTTGACCACGTAATTTCGCAGCGGAGGTCTGTTTTTCCGAAGAAATATGTCTCTCCTACGAAAAAGTAAGGAAAATATCCACCCTGTCCAATGCAAGCATGGATCTTACGCGCGATATGGAAACACTGCCTCGCGGCCAAAGACATGCATTGCGCACGATCACTGGGCCACGCGCGATCATTGCGCTGTCATATGGAAACCAGGCTTTAGCAACCATAGATGCCATAATCACACTTTCTTGAATCTGAGTGTTTTAATTGTGATCAATTTATGAAGATTTTAATTTTGAAACATCCTGGGAGTTAGCTCCCCTTCAACATCATAAACAATCACAAATGATAGAAGATACTGATATTCTCTGATAAGAACTACTAGAATTTAGTGTAAGTTTATCTTTAACCGTAATGAAACAAGCCCAAGTTTTAAAGAGAAGGCAACTCCACATTGAACAGGAGATAAAATACACACTGTCAGGAGGTAGGAGATTCCCAAATGAGCTCAGATAAGCAGCAAAATGCCATAAAGCTAATCAAGTTAACGATGATACTTGGTCACAGTAGTTTAGTTATTTCTATGAAAACTAGCGCTGTCAATCTATGCAGTCAGATCTATTAGTAAGCAAAGATGTATCTATACATATTTTATGCCTATAATTTTACACACAGATATTGGAATGCCTCCAAAAGTGTCTATATCATTCATTTTACCAGTTTCAGGGACTGTTGAGGGATACTCCTCACCTCCTTAAGACGGGTGCCCGCATCAGCCTGCCCATTTTCAAAGTCAGCAGACAACTTCTTCTCTAGCTCTAGCAGCGAGTATAGCGGGTGTATCGTCTGCTTTTACCTCTACGAACAAAATAGGTACAGTGTGAGACAAAAATGTTGTGACGCGCAACCATCAAATAAATTAAGAAACAAAATAAAACAACTATAAACGTGTTTAAATGTAAATGTGAAATAACTGGATTTAGGAAACATGTTTAGCAGCATACCAAAATATACTACAGACAGCAGCTAAGTTACATGTTAATCCTATACTATGGTTACACAACCAACTTACTGAAAGTTGTTATCATTTCTTTCACAACCACTAAAGGAAATCTCAAAACATTCCATCTCTGCTCCATCAACTAAGAAAGATGCCTTTGCATAAGACTGTCACTAGTGGCAGTTGACTACCAATGATTCTGTTGCTGTAGGAAGGCATGCTCTCTCACAATGACTCTCTCACTCTCACAGCGGTCCTAATAATGCACGGGATAAAATCGCCTAGTATGTTTGCGCCTTAAATATGCCTGATATGATTGCTCTGTTATGAAACAAGCAAACACTCCTCAACAAACAGGAAAAACTGGATTCAGCATTCTTACACAAGGTTTTAGAAACATGATATTTTAAATTTATTTTTAGTGAATTAGTTTTTTAGTTTGTGAGTGACTGAATGTCATCACAGTATAGAGAGCTGCCTTGTCCTAGTAGGTCTAGTCATCTAGAACTCCTGACCTACAACAACAGGTTATGATTCAATTCCCAGAAAGGTCATGGGTGGTGTCAGAATGACACCCAACCTTAATCTGCTCTCTGTAACCGGGCATGTCTCCAATAAATCCTCTGCCACCGAACTAAGACATGTCCAGCCAAGATCACAGAGCCGTAGTTTGTGCCTTTTGAGCCGTAGTTTTGCCTTTTAAATCCAAATACAAAAAACTTTATAAAAAGTGACACAATTATGACCTTGCGATAAAGACCAGTTTATTCTTTACTGCTTCCAATTTGCTGTTCTGAAGGAAAACAATTAACATAATCTCACCTTGTTCACAGAGCAAGATATCAATGTTAGGTGGAATATTCGGTTTACGCTGGGTCATGTGGTTGAGTAGAGTTGTCTTCCCATGCCCAGTGTGCTAAACGAGACCATATCTCCTTTGGTTGGCTATGGTGAGAGATGCATTCACAAACAAGTCTTTTCTTTGTGATCTTATTGAAAAGTTCTCTACCTGCAACATTACATGTTTGTCATAGAATTACATGAGGAACACGCAGCCACCACTTTCACTTGACACATCTGAAAGCCATCGCCAAACCAATATATCATTGGCGAATCATTTAGCAGACATTAACAAAGGTCTAAAAGGCTTTTACGATCACTCGCCAGCTATTGACCACCACTTGGCAGTTAATGTCAATCACTGTCGCCAGGCAATAATCGACAACAATTTGAAATCCTCAACAAAATCGTCACATCTTCACTGCATCACTGCAGCACTGTTGTCACTGCATCTCAAGAACTTGTCAACTTTCAACAAAACACAAAAAATTCTGATTTGCCTTTTCTTAATTATAATTGTGTTGAAAGAACAGAGTGAACAATTATTCATGTTATAAAAGTAATAAAACCCAATAGTTTACCAAAATATAATTAATATATATTAATTATATTATTATTAATTATATTAATCGATATAAAGAAACTTGTTTGGTTTGAGCGCTGATAAATTTATAATAATTGTGTCACAGTTGCCTAATAAAGCACTAGTGATAAAAGACTTAGCAAAACTGAACTCTGATTGGCTACTGCTGTATCGCCACCTTTCTTTGCCCGCCAATTTTTTCGTTTTTCATACGAATTATGGTAAAAACTTTCATTTTTATCTCGAACCATACATGCTACTCCACTGGAAGTCGAGTGTGCCGTGAAGGATCATCAGGTGTAATAAATATGCACACAATTATTCTAACTTGTTGCAAGTTGATGGAGCAGTGCAGTTAGTAGTGTGCCTGCCTACAGAGTCAAATATTCGAGTTAAATTTCAGTTGTGTCGCTTTTTACCCTAAAGCCTGGTTCCCATATCGAAAGTGAGACCCCAGCAGTAATTTTGTGCAGCGAGACACTCACGGTGCTAGGCTCAGCGGCTTCTGCTCACATAAAGCTGCATCACAAATAATTGCATAAAAATGTTCGTTCGCCAAGCCATTTCGAAAATGCTGACCTTAACCTTTACGGTGCATTTCGTGAAGGTTTTGCCTGCGACTCTTAGCGAAAGTTGAACAGCGTGCAGGTTCACATTTCACATTAGGGGGTCCTACCACACAAAGCTGTCGTCAGAATAGTCACTTTTAAAATCACTGTCGTCACTTTTAAAATCACTGTCGTCACTTTTAAAATCACTGTCACCTTTTTCAAATTGGTAACCAAAACAACCACTTTCTTCACATTTGTTATTTTAATACAAATATCTATACTGGTGGCACTGGGTTGCGTTAAAAATCTGAAACTCACTAGGTTTGAACTTTTGCTAACCAAAAGCATGGCTCAACCAGCGACCTTTACACATATATTAGTGATGTTTGGAAGCGTTGCTGATTACTCCGCGGAGAGTGACAGCCGTCTTAGGTTTTTAGAGCTATATTTCTTGTACTGAAAATAGACCGAGATTGCCTTTAATAATCACTGTCAGTCACTGACTTGGAAACGGATTTGCTGTCAATGTCGTGGCATTTCATTGATTTAATTATTTGGCAGTCTATAAATGCTGGGCCAGATGCTTCAAACCAAAACTAGTGAAGTTTCGGTTGACCGTGGTGATTTATAAACAAATAATAAGTTAGTAACGGTACGGCAACACGTAACAAAATTTCCGTTGGTTCTAACTAAAATCACGAAATGATTGAAACACACAGAATTATTCTGCTAGAATCGTGCTAGCGAGCACAATCTCAGCAGCTTTTGCAATTAGTATAGTCCAAGAGACGTTTAATGACACACAATAGTAAAAGTATAAGTGCCAATCAACATAGTACACGTGTATTGTATTGTATGAATGCATTTATTGTTTGGACGCTATAGCTACAATTTGTTTATTTTATAATTATATTTCCTTTTTAGCAGCGAAAGTTTTGTGGTAGAGCATGTCGACATATCTAGCGCAAACAAGTCAGTTGCATCGTATTCACTATGATAACTTTCTGTAATAATTCTTTGTGTGTCGCATTATGTTTTCGGACTGCATATATCTTAAAATTTGCTAAAGTCGTGTTCGTTAACTAATAATAGCGCGACTTAGACAGTTACTTCGTGTGTTCAATGTTGAAATGCTTTTGTATTTTTATTGTGTGTCACGGTACATGTCTTGGACTATACTAATTGCTAAAGCTGCTAGAATCGTGCTCGTAAAAAATTCGTTTAATCTGTTAAAAGCGTTCGTCGACGAACTCGGTGGGCATGCACAGCTCAAATAATAATTCTATGAATTTTGACCGATTAATTCTGCGTTTTTCGTGATTTCGGCCAGAACTCCGAACCAACAAAAAATTCGTTACGTGCAGCCGTACCTTTAGTAATCCTATTTACGCAATCCTTGTCACCTACATTGTTAAATGGTCGTCTCGTCTGTCACTTTTTAAATATCCCTGTCGTCGGGTCGTCAGAATCGTCACAAAACATGGGAGGACCCCCACATTAATAATAAAGACTTGGCAACTAAATATTTAGACACTACTCCTACCCAGAGGCAACCAATTTACCTTCATACCGCTGCGTATTTATGCATGCTCAACAACCATGCTAACATTTGGTAAATTTTGTGGATAAATATAAACTTATTTTTTAATGAATTTGTAGTAATGCACAAATACTGTCAAGTTACACCAAAACCAGGCTAAGGAGGCAAATATCAGTTGATATTTAATAAGAGACTACAACTATGGTGGTCTCGTGAGCTGTGAGAGATTGTCATGTGTAATATCTATGTGCACAAGTATTCTTAAATGCTGAGAGGGGTTGATTGGTGCGAGTGGCAGCGTGCTCGGCTGTTAATCCGAATGTCTCAATGTGAATCTTGTGCAATGGAATTTTTTTAAACATCTAACCATGCCTTCGGATACGGGTCTCATTATAGCAAAGATTCATGAGTAGAACATCCTTAAATTTCCATTTATGCACATAATCACATAATTCATCAAATAAATATTTAACAAACTATGAATTATTAACAAATAACATGTTTACTATAAGAGGTTCGAGAATAACGATCACCACTGTGGTTAAATGTGACTGAGGAGCAATGGAGTCTAACCTTAATGTCAAGGGCATTGTCAAGGAGATTACATGACTTGCTCGACTTATCGGCCTGTGAGAGGGTAAACCGGTCCTCAGCCTTCAGAGCATCCAACTGCTCCTCAAATAGCTTCCGTTTCTTCATTTTCTTTAGCTCTTTTCAGATGAGCTAAGCTGTTGGCTCCGCCTCCTCCTCCTTCTGTAACATAAGGAATCAAAGCTACCATATAGCAGCCTGAAAAGTGCCAAGTAAGCCCATCTTTATAGTTAAGTCAAACCTCTACGAACTTTCAAACATACGACGGAGAATTTCAGCAAACACTTATAACAAAACTCAAATTTCTAACTTTGAAGGTTTAAAATCTCTAGAAAAAATGGTTTTTGAAAATTAAAAATCAAAGACAAAAACCAATAAAGAGCAAGTTAAGTTAGTTTAAACATTCCCTAATAAAAGTGAGACTATAGGGGTGCGATTTTAGCTTGCTGCTGTCCAATTCATCGACAGCGAGCTACTGGTTGATTGCAAGGCATGATCTAGTCAATCACAGAGCCGTTCGTTCGTTCTATATCCGTTGAACCCATCAACATTAAATCCTGTAATTACTTCCTTTTAAAATCTTTGAGGTCATCTGACGTGATAAAACTGACGCATGTGTGATTGGCTGAAATAGGCGAGCATGACAACCTCAGTCCAATTTTATTAATTTTCAATGCAAGCTATTTGCGACTAAGATTGACTTTTGAGTGATGAAGACAACAAAGCTTCTCCCAGTTGGCTATTTATAAATATTGACAAATATAATCTCACTAGTAACATAAAGATGAAAGCCATGAGGATAAAGTGATAAACTGATCATGACAGCTGCATTCTAGTTTATACCGAAGAACAACAAAACAAAAAGTATATATTTTTACTACATATTAAAAACGTTTCTATTATATGTATGACACAATTTCCACGATCTCGATCAGTTGAATTTTATACAATGTATTTGCTTAAATGATTCCATTGCTTCATGTCATGTAAGAAAGTATGCATGTTTGGGAAAGCAACACCTCAAAGATCAGATATGACGTCTGCTTAGCCTACTGCTAGCAGAGGCTATGTGTGTTTATAAAAGTATTATTGTACAAACAATGTCTCTGAGATCTTGGCTGTACATGTCTGAGTCTAGTGTCAAGGGAACCTCAATGACTGGAGACATGCCTATGGTAGGGAGTAATTTAATGTTTGATGACATTCCTGTCACTGTCAGTGGCCTTTTTAGGAGTTGAACCCTAACCTGTGTTTGGAGGCCAGGAGTTTTAAACCATCAGGCTGCCTCTGAAACAATACTATAGCAAAAATGGTTTGAACAGATTTAATTTACAAAATCAGTATTTAAAATGTTTCGTAAGCAGTCTCTTTTTATGCTAGTGGTTTCTGTTTATCTGTTACAGTGGAAAGCATCTTTCCACATAAGCTTAGTTATTTTGTAAAGCTCTATTGTCACCTAAAGCCTGGTTCCCATATCCGCATATCGGTTGCAATACTCCGGCTGTAACTTGCGCAACAAAACGTTTGCGAAGTTAGGCTCGACGGCATCTGTTCACATATAAGCTGCATCGCCAAACATAACTGTGTAATCAAAAAAATGTTCACTCGCCAAGCCATTTCTATAACGGTGACCTTCACCCGTACAATGCATTTCGGGAAGGTTTTGCCTGCGGCCTTTGGCGAAATTTGAACAGCGCTAAACTATTTCAATGCCGCCGGCAACTACCGTCGATCCTCGGCGCGTAGGTTCCCAATTCACCGCTAATAGCCTGCGATGCTGTCCACGGTGCTTAGCGACGTATATGGGAACCAGGCTTCAGTTGGAGAGACAATCTTAGGTAAAACCAATTGAACCCCAAACTGTTGTTTGAGAGACCTCTGATCTGTGTATATTGTGTTTACATCTTGCGTATCCCTCACGACTTTAAGAACACTCCGGAAGTTTCAGCCTTGATTGAAAATCACAAAGATACGTAAAAGTCGAGCCAGTTAGGGTCCCTGTATATGCGCATGTGTGATGATATCTTAAAATTATTTTATTGTTTTTAAAGTACAACAGTACAATGTATGCCTTATGAAAAAGGCGTAGGGTGTATGCTGCAACTTTGGATTCATGCATAAGCAACTGATAGAGTAATTAAAATGCCTGTCACACATCATTAAAATATGGCAGTTGGAGGACAACTCCAAATTTATGGATGTGCTACCCCATTCCGCAATAAAGAGTTGTTGAAACTGTCAATCCTGTATGATAAACATAGCAACCTGAATGTAGCCTTATAGAATCGCCAGGACAGATCAGCAGCCCGACTCCGCTGCCAGTGACAGCAAGTCTATAAAAGTAGTTCCAGTTATAGCAAATTTAACAGTCTAAAGATAGCATCTCACGAGGTCTACTGTGGAATGGAACCGAATTCCCTAAGATCTGTTTCATCAGTGGCAGCACTTTCAACCCTCTTCCTAACGAAGATAAAATCCTCTGGCAAACAGAGGAAAGACAACTTACAGCATCCTTTGAAGATTTCCCACTCGCCTTCAATTCTCTCAGTCTTTTCTCCTGCTTTTCATAATCCTTTATCTGCTCCTTCCTCTTCTGTTTGAAAATCTTCTTGAATGACGCTACACAACCACACATATCCTAATAATAATGCTACGCAACCAAATATATCCTAATAATAATGCTACACAACCACATATATCCTAATAATAATGCAGAGCAACCGAATATATCCTAATAATAATGCTAAACAACTAAATACATCCTAATAATAAAGCGAAACAACCACGTAAATCCTAATAATAATGCTAAACAACCAAATGTATCCTAATACTAATGCTAAACAACCAAATATATCCTAATAATAAAGCTAAACAACCAAACATATCCAAATAATTATGCTACACAGCCAAATATATCCTAATAATAATGCTAAACAACCAAATACATCATAATAATAATGCTAAACAACCAAATATATCCTAATAATAATAATGCTAAACAACCAAATATATCCTAATAATAATGCTAAACAACCATATATATACTAATAGTAATGCTAAACAACCACATACATCCTAATAATAATGCTAAACAACCACGTATATCCTAATAATAATAATGTTAAACAACCAAATATATCCTAATAATAATGCTAAACAACCAAATATATCCTCATAATAACGCTAAACAACCAAATGTATCCTAATACTAATGCTAAACAACCAAATATATCCAAATAATAATGCTAAACAACCAAATATATCCTAATAGTAATGCTAAACAACCACATTACATCCTAATAATAATGCTAAACAACCACATATATCCTAATAATAATAATGTTAAACAACCAAATATATCCTAATAATAATGCTAAACAACCAAATATATCCTAATAATAATGCTAAACAACCAAATGTATCCTAATACTAATGTTAAACAACCAAATATATCCTAATAACAATGCTAAACAACCAAATATATCCTAATAACAATGCTAAACAACCAAATATATCCTAATAATAATGCTAAACAACTAAATACATCCTAATAACAAAGCGAAACAACCAAATATTTCCTAATAATAATGCTAAACAACCAAATATATCGTAATGAGAATGCTAAACAACCAAATGTATCCTAATGATAACGCTACACAACCAAATATATCGTAATGAGAATGCTAAACAACCAAATATCTCCTAATAATAATGCTGAACAACCACATATATCCTAATGATGCTAAACAACCACATATATCCTAATAATAATATTGAACAACCGAATATATCCAAATAATAGTGCTAAACAACCAAATATATCCTAATAATAATGCTACACAACCAAATATATACTAATAATAATGCTAAACAACCAAACATATCGTAATAAGAATGCTAAACAACCAAATGTATCCTAATAATAACGCTACACAACCAAATATATCCTAATAATAATGCTAAACAACCAAATATATCCTAATAATAATGCTAAACAACCACATATATCCTAATAATAATGCTAAACAACCAAATATATCCTAATAATAATGCTAAACAACCAAATATATCGTAATGAGAATGCTAAACAACCAAATGTATCCTAATAATAATGCTACACAACCAAATATATCCTAATAATAATGCTAAACAACCAAATATATCCTAATAATAATGCTAAACAACCACATATATCCTAATTATAATGCTAAACAACCAAATATATCCTAATAATAATGCTAAACAACCAAATATATCGTAATGAGAATGCTAAACAACGAAATGTATCCTAATAATAATGCTACACAACCAAATATATCCTAATAATAATGCTAAACAACCAAATATATCCTAATAATAATGCTAAACAACCAAATATATCCTAATAATAATGCTAAACAACCAAATATATCGTAATGAGAATGCTAAACAACCAAATGTATCCTAATGATAACGCTACACAACCAAATATATCGTAATGAGAATGCTAAACAACCAAATATCTCCTAATAATAATGCTGAACAACCACATATATCCTAATGATGCTAAACAACCACATATATCCTAATAATAATATTGAACAACCGAATATATCCAAATAATAGTGCTAAACAACCACATATATCCTAATAATAATGCTACACAACCAAATATATCCTAATAATAATGCTAAACAACCAAATATACTCTAATAATAATGCTAAACAACCAAATATATTCTAATAATAATGCTAAACAACCACATATATCCTAATGATGCTAAACAACCACATATATCCTAATAATAATGCTGAACAACCGAATATATCCACATAATAGTGTTACACAACCAAATACATAATAATAATAATGCTAAACAACCACATATATCCTAATATCAATGGTAAACAACCACATACATCCTAATAATAATCCTAAACAATCGCATATATCCTAATAATACTGCCAAACAACCAAATATATTCTAATAATAATGCTAAACGACCACATATATCCTAATAATAATGCTACACAACCAAATATATCCTAATAATAATGCTACACAACCAAACATATACTAATAATGATGCTAAACAACCACATATATCGTGAAGCGATCGCAATACATCCATACACATACATCAATGAAACGCACTCCCCGAATCACGCGGCATTAATTAAGTAAATTCCACCAACCATGACAACTGTTCAACTAAAATTACCCCTGAGAAACCTAAATATAACCTAGGTTCCTAATATAATGCAGGCACTCACCATAGTTGCCCTTGTAGAAAAAGAGCTTTTGAATGTCAAGGTGAATAATGTCAGTGCAGACGTTGTCGAGGAAAGACTGGTCGTAGGAGACAATCAGAAAAGTCTTTTTCCAATTCTGAAGGTAATTGTCTAGCCATATGACAGCATTCAGATGGAGGTGATTGGTCGGTTCATCGAGCAGCAAGAAGGTCGGCTGAAGGAACAAGGCTCTGAAAAATGTGTAAATTTTATTCTATACAACATTTTAATGCGGATTTCAAAGTGTTTTATTTTGAATCTTGCATGTAACACTTGTTGGTGATGCAATCTATGGCAAGTATTTTGTCTCTTATAAAAACAAATCAGTTTTAGTAGCTTAATGACTGTGTATTACATAATTATGTGTGCTTTTCAAAACCATCATCAAATATTGGGTATTTAGTGAGTTCTACATTTTATCATGGTGGCAGTTTCGCAAGAAGCAATCCAAGAAGTTCGGAAATTACGCTGAATTGCTGTCATGTTTGTCATTCTATGATCAGCTGCTTGAACAATCTTCCACCTAATATCCGTTCTCTTAGCAGAAAACAAGTAAAAAAGATCGCTTTAAAGAGGATTCGAACTCACACCTTTTAAGTTCATAGATTGTCACTCCTCCACCTGTGCCAATTGATTGCTTTCCACACTATGGAATAATTGTGCAATTAGTTATTACACCTTACAAATTCTCACAGCCTCCCGCATTGCCATGGTATTAGTAAATATACAAGTATAAATGAACAAAGAAATAGTCATCTTACGATATAATAACGAGGTGATAACGCTCCTATGCATGCACCACAATAGACCAATATTCTGACTTCTATAGTCCTAGAGGACAGACCTTGCAAGAAAAACTCTCATCCTCCCGAAGTGTTTGGTCGGTCTCTCTTGCATCTCCTTGGTGAAACCGAGACCGGCTAAGATACGCCTAGCCTTAGGTTCCGCTGAATGTACTCTGATAGCTTTCATTTCCTCAGATACCTAACAAATACAATCAGATGTAGTTGCGGTCTCTACTTTAATTCACAACATTTTAACACAATCATATACCACCTTATAGTACACACAAGGAGAAATAGTTTGTCAACCTCAACTTTTAATGGACTCGAGATAAAACCGAAAGATAGAACATTTATTTACATATATATTTATAAATATATACTTATAAATATAATTATATATTTAAATATAAAGTTAAATATATAAATACATATATATTTATACACAAATATGTTTATATATATTTATATACAAACAAATATTTAAATACAAATATATCTTTATATATAAATATAATTGTACATTTAAAAAAAACTTAAATATATCTTTACATATATATATATACATATATAAATTGTGGTACTAGTTTTCATCAAAAATTATCAGTGTTGTTCTATTAACTGCGATTTTTTTCGACATTTGAAGAAATTTGACTACCACGATGCTTCAAGGTTAAACTCAAGTAAAGATCGTGGTTAAAATGTCAAGGAGAAAAATACATGCTGAAATGACATCACTAGTCGCTCAGTTGACCGTCTTTCTCTTTATTAATATCAGCTATTGTGTTAAAGTTGGCTCTATTCTGTCTCTTAGCAACTATAGATGCCATTATCACACTTGCTTCAATCTGAGTGTTTTAATTGTGATCAATTTATGAAGATTTTAATCTTGAAATATCCTGGGAGTCGGATCACCTCAAACATCATAAACAATCACAAATGATAGAAGATACTGATATTCTCTGATAAGAACTACTATAATTTAGTGTAAGTTTATCTTTAACCATAATGAAACAAGCCCAAGTTTTAAAGAGTAAACAACTCCACATTGAACAGGAGATAAAATACACACTGTCGGGAGGTAGGAGATTCCCAAATGAGCTCAGATAAGCAGCAAAATGCCATAAAGCTAATCAAGTTAACGATGGTACATGGTCACAGTAGTTTAGTTATTTTCTGTGAAAACTAGCGCTGTCAATCTATGCAATCAGATCTATTAGTAAGCAAATATGTATCTATACATATTTTATGCCTATAATTTCACACATAGATATTAAAATGCCCCCAAAAGTGCCTATATCATTCATTCTCCCAGCCTCAGGAACAGTTGAGGGATATTCTCACCTCCTTAAGACGAGTGCCCGTGTCAGCCTTCCTATTTTCCAAGTCAGCAGACAACTTCTTCTCTAGCTCTAGCTACTCCAGACACTTCTTGTCAGCATTTAGGACAGCGAGTATAGCGGGTGTATCGTCTGCCTTTACCTCTACGAACAGTATAGGTACTGTGTGAGACAAAATTGTTGTGACGCGCAACCATCAAATAAATTAAGAAACAAAATAAAACAACTGGAAAAGTGTTAAAATGTAAATGTGAAATAATTAGTAAGTAATAGCTTAATTAAGTCTGTTTTGCTGGGATTACAATAAAAATGATTTGGTAATGATACAATTAATACAAACTGAAAAAAAAATCCTGAATATGTTGAATTAATAATAATAATTTGTGCATATAAGTGTGTGTATAAACAATGTTAGTGTTCCAGCAGAATCTATTCATCAAAACTTTGAATATGCCAATACTGGTACTTCTCGATGCTGGTAAAATGTAAAAATGAGATATCGGACTGTCTTTGTCTGACTGAACGGAGAGAGAATGTATAGGCTATTCCTACTCGAGATAATACTTTTGCTCATTTAGTAATTGAACCTTACAAAAAGTGTAAATAGAAGTTCACGAAAACGCATCGTGTTTCATAGAGATGAAAGTGTTTCAATTAAGACGATATTCAGCGTGTGAAATCGGAACAAGGGGGTATAAAGTATATAGTAAAAGATTTTAATAGCCATAGCTGGACATACAGAAAGACATACAGACTTAAATTGCTCTCGGCAACTGGGATGTCTCCAGTGATTTCCTTGCCATTGGACTCAGACCAACCAAGATCACAGAGCCGTAGTTTGTGCAACAATCTTTTTAAATCCAAACACATTGAAACTTTATAAAAAGTGACAAAATTATGAGCTTGTGATGAAGCCCAGTTTATTTTTCCGATTTGCTGTTCTGAAGAAAAAAAGTTAACAAAAACTCACCTTGTTCACCGAGCAAGATATCGATGTTAGGTGGAGTATTCAGTTTACGCTGGGCCATGTGGTTGAATAGAGTTGTCTTCCCATGCCCAGTGGGCCCAACGAGACCATACCTCCTTTGGTTGGCTATGGTGAGAGACGTATTCACAAACAAGTCTTTTCCACGTGCGCTTATTGAAAAGTTCTCTACCTGCAACATTCCCTGTCTGTCATAGAATCATGTGAGGAACATGCAGCCACCACTTTCACTTGACACATCTGACAGCCATCGCCAATCCAATACATCATTGGCGAATCATTTAGCAGACATCAACAACGGTCTAAAAAGCCTTCAACTATCATTTGCCAGCTATTGACAACCACCTGACAGCCAATGTCAATCACAGTCGCCAGGCAATAATCGACAACCGCTTGAAATCCCCAACATAATCGTCACATTTTCATCAAACGTAGTTGAAAGTTCACTGAAAGGGTTGTCACTGCATCCCAAAAACTTGTCAACTATTAACAAGAACACAGAAAATCCTGATAGGCTTTTTCTTAAGTATAATTGTGATGAAAGAACAGATTGAACAATTATTCATGTTATAAAAGTAATAAAACTCAATAGTTAGCCAAAATAGTATTAATATATATTATATTAATTAATTATATTATTCCTAATTATATTAATCAAAATGAGGAAACTTGTTTGGTTTGAGCGCTGATAAATTTATAGTAGTTGTTTCACAGTTGTCTAATAAAGCACTAGTGATATAAGAATTAGCGAAACTGAACTCTGATTGGCTACTGCCGTGTCGCCACCTTTCTACAAACTCGAACTGAGCAAATGCTTTGATAGAAGGCTTGCAGACGGGCATACAGTGGTGATCATAACTATGGGACTGCCTAATTTTATTTTTCATTTTTCATGTCAATTATCGTAAAAACGTTCTTTATTATCTCAAAACATGCATACTGCTCCACTAGAGTCGAGTGTGCCGTGAAAGATCATCAGGTGTAATAAATATGCACACATTTATTCTAACTTGTTGCAAGATGATAGAGCAGTGCAGTTAGTAGTGTGCCTGCCTACAGAGTCAAATATTCGAGTTCAATTTCAGTTGTGACGCTTTTTACCCTAAAGCCTGGTTCCCATATCGAGAGCGAGACCCCGACAGTAATCTCGTGCAGCCAGACACTTGCAGTGCTAGGCTCAGTGGCTTCTGCTCACATAAAGATGCATCGCAAACAATTGCATAAAAATGTTTCTTAGCCATACCATTTCAAAAATGCTGACCTTAACCTTTGCAGTGCATTTTATGAAGGTTTTGCCTGCGACTTATAGCAAAATTTGAACAGCGTGCAGGTTCACATTTCACCGCTGATAGCCTGGCAGCGATGTTGCAGGTGCTTGGGGCGTACACAGGAACCAGGCTTTACCTCTTAGCTATGCTTTAGACAGAAGGATGGATACGGTTTGTACTATAGTAAAGATTTGAACAGCAAGTTTTGCAGCCATTCTGTATGTCACTGAATATTCTCAAAAAACGTAATCTATTCATCGGGCACACATTTTATCCTTTCCTTTGATTAACAATAAATACTTGGCAACTAAGACACTGCTCCTACCCAGAGGCCACCAATTTACCCTGATATAGCTGTGTATTTATGCATGCTCAACAACCATGCTAAAATTTAGTCAATTTTGTGTATAAATATAAACTTATTTTTAATGAATTTGCTGTAATGCACAGATACTGCCAAGTTACACCAAAACCAGGCTAAGGAGGCAAATATCAGTCGATATTTAATAAGACTACAACTCTGGTGGTCTCGTGAGCTGTGAGAGATTGTCATGTGTAATAACTATGTGCACAAGTATTCTTAAATGCTGCAAGAGTGTTGATTGGTGCAAGTGGCAGCGTCCTCAGCTGTTAATCCGAATGTCCTACTGTGAATCTTGGGCGATATAAGTTTTTTTCAACATCTAACCATGTCTTCCAACAAACATACTTGGGTCTTATTAGAACAAATATTCATATGTAAAACATCCTTAAATTTCCATTTATGCACCTAATGTCATAATTCATCAAATGAATATTTAACAAACTATGAATTAATAAGAAATAACATGTTTACTATAAGAGGTTCCAGAATGACGGTCACCACTGTGGTTAAATATGACTGAGGAGCAATGGAGTCTAACCTTAATGTCAAGGGCGTTGTCAAGGAGATTACATTACTTGCTCGACTTATCGGCCTGTGAGAGGGTAAACTGGTCCTCAGCCTTCAGAGCATCCAACTGCTCCTCAAATAGCTTCAGTTTCTTCATTTTCTTTAGCTCTTTTCAGATGAGCTAAGCTGTTGGCTCCACCTCCTCCTCCTTCTGTAACAGAAGGAATCAAAGCTACCATATAGCAGCCTGAACAGTGCCAACTAAGCCTATCTTTATAGTTAAGTCAAACCTCAACAAACTTTCAAACATACGACGGAGAATTTCAGCAAACACTTATAACGAAACTCAAATTTCTAACTTTGAGGGTTTAAAATCTCTAGAAAAAATTGTTTTTGAAAATTAAAAACAAAAACTAATAAAGAGCAAGCTAAGTCAGTTTAAATATTCCTTAATAAAAGTGAGACTATTAGTTATTAGTAATAATTATTTTATTTAGTATAATAGGGGTGCGATCTTAGCTTGCTGCTGTCCAATTCATCGACAGGCAGTGTAGAAGAATTTGAGAAACAAAATGAAGCTGAAATGTCAAACTGGAAGCGGCAGTCAGATCGCAACTGGTAGCTGATGTCATGAGCTAAATCTAATAACTAAATAACTTTTTTCCAATTCATTTATTATTGTTTCTGTAATATATTATGAATGTTTCTGTTTATGTCCCATGTTTTGACTATTTCTCACCTTGACTAGTCAAGGTGGCCTCATTGTTATGATATTGTTATGACGGTTTACTGTTCTAGGACCAACAGACTTGATGGTAAAAGTTGATTAGTAAAAGGAGTTCCCTTCTAGTGCAGATTTTAAAATGATTTGCATAAATGTGCACACCGTATTTTACAAGACACCCCTATACAGTAGACACCCCTATACAGTGGACACCCCTATACAGTAGACACTCCTATACAGTAGAGTCTACTGTATAGGGGTGTCTACTGTATAGGGGTGTCCACTGTATAGGAGTGTCTACTGTACAGGGGTGTCTGCTGTACAGCAATGATAACATTTTTGTTGTTTTTTTTCATACTGAGTAGACACTCATATACAGTAGACACTCCTATACAGTAGACACTCCAATACAGTAGACACTCCTATACAGTAGACACTCCTATACAGTAGACACTCCTATACAGTAGACACTCCTATACAGTAGACACTCTTATACAATAGACACTCTTATACAGTAGACACTCCTATACAGTAGACACTTCTATACAGTAGACACTCCTATACAGTAGACACTCCTATACAGTAGACACTCCTATACAGTAGACACTCCTATACCAAAGACACTCCTATACAGTAGACACTCTTATACAATAGACCCTCTTATACAGTAGACACTCCTATACAGTAGACACTCCTATACAGTAGACACTCCTATACCAAAGACACTCCTATACAGTAGACACTCCTATACAGTAGACACTCTTATACAGTAGACACTCATATAATGTATATATCAGATACATCAGACACTCATATACAGTAGACACTCATATACAGTAGACACTCCTATACAGTAGACACTCCTATACAGTAGACACTCCTATACAGTAGACACTCCTATACAGTAGACACTCATATACAGTAGACACTCCTATACAGTAGACACTCCTATACAGCAGACACCCCTATACAGTAGACACTCCTATACAGTAGACACTCTTATACAGTAGACACTCCTATACAGTAGACACTCCTATACAGTAGACACTCCTATACAGTAGACACTCCTATACAGCAGACACCCCTATACAGTAGACACTCCTATACAGTAGACACTCTTATACAGTAGACACTCCTATACAGTAGACACTCCTATACAGTAGACACTCCTATACAGTAGACACTCCTATACAGTAGACACTCTTATACAATAGACACTCTTATACAGTAGACACTCCAATACAGTAGACACTCCTATACAGTAGACACTCCTATACAGCAGACACCCCTATACAGTAGACACTCCTATACAGTAGACACTCTTATACAGTAGACACTCCTATACAGTAGACACTCCTATACAGTAGACACTCTTATACAATAGACACTCTTATACAGTAGACACTCCAATACAGTAGACACTCCTATACAGTAGACACTCCTATACAGCAGACACCCCTATACAGTAGACACTCCTATACAGTAGACACTCTTATACAGTAGACACTCATATACAGTAGACACTCCTATACAGTAGACACTCCTATACAGCAGACACCCCTATACAGTAGACACTCCTATACAGTAGACACTCTTATACAGTAGACACTCCTATACAGTAGACACTCCTATACAGTAGACACTCCTATACAGTAGACACTCCTATACAGCAGACACCCCTATACAGTAGACACTCCTATACAGTAGACACTCTTATACAGTAGACACTCCTATACAGTAGACACTCCTATACAGTAGACACTCCTATACAGTAGACACTCCTATACAGTAGACACTCTTATACAATAGACACTCTTATACAGTAGACACTCCAATACAGTAGACACTCCTATACAGTAGACACTCCTATACAGTAGACACTCCTATACAAAAGACACTCTTATACAGTAGACACTCCTATACAGTAGACACTCTTATACAGTAGACACTCATATAATGTATATATCAGATACATCAGACACTCCTATACAGTAGACACTCATATACAGTAGACACTCCTATACAGTAGACACTCCTATACAGCAGACACCCCTATACAGTAGACACTCCTATACAGTAGACACTCCTATACAGTAGACACTCATATAATGTGTATATCAGATACATTAGACACTCCTATAATGTATATATCCTATAACATAAATTCCGGATATTGTAGAAATTTTATTTAGTTTCCACTTCATACTATTTAAAAATGTTTGTATAACGTAAAGTGTCAAGTCGGTCGAGTTTTCATATTCAATTAGAATGTTAGTTTATCTCACCGCACTTGCGGAGGAAAAACAACATGCATATAGCGTAATATTGTTATATACGTGCGTGTAGCGTGATATTTATTATATACATATCTTTCGCGACATACTAATTTGTTGGGATAGATCGTCAAATGTGTAGATAAAACAGAGAATAGGACAGCTGTGCAAATTGCTCATAAATACTTAAAGGCAGTTGACTAGCGCATGTGTTAAAGCGATCTACTAATCTGAATGTCAAGAGTTGAAGTATCGTCGAAAGTTATCTTTTATTATAACCTTGACCTCTCTATGCAAGGGTCTAGCTTATAATAAACATCAAGATTTTGTCGTTTTGCTTTATTGTAGAACCAATAACAAAATGTGTCATTAGTTTTACTTTGCAGAATAGACCATACTGATTGGAACAAATAAGCAAAACGTTGTAAATCAATGCAGAAAATGTGTAGTTCTCATCTCCTCGTTGTAAAATTACTACAATCATGGTCTATATAACCAGTGATATTGATCATAAAAGGGAGAAAATTTGCTGATGCAAACCGCTTATATGGCAGTTACTATACAGCCCACAAATTAAAAAAGTTGAGTTAAGTTTTTCCTTTTTGCATGGCTAAAGAGGTGAGTTTGGAAAGATCTTGGACCGAATCAGACGATTAACATGTACTTCACTGTTCTTATAGGAACGTAAGAACTTTCTGTTGTAGGAACGCTTAAAGTACTTAAAAAAAAGAAAAGTGAAGATTTGGCAATGAGCAGGTTGAGTGTAGAGTGAGTGATTGAAACATGGTATAACTATAACTAGTAAGGAGATGGAATATACTATAAACTAAGTACTCCTGCAAATTCTAAAGTTATACCGCCAATTCATAACACCAGTGGACTCCATCTTGTTAATATTGGTTATTTCGATGCAATATTTAATTTTTGCTATGCAAATGAATAGATCAGCTTAAAAACTTTTTCAACGTCTTCAAAATAGTGCTGTAATTATAAGAGTTAATAATAGAAACTGACGGCACTTGATGAAATAGAGAATTGAAAAGATCAAGTACGCACATATAAAACATGACAGATCAACCATAATAAGCTAATGACAGACAACGAATCAGGATAGCTTGGTCATGAAATGGTTAAAGTGCAGATAAATTTAGGAGTTATCTAACCTTTTTATGAAGCTAACAAAACAAAATATACACAGATTTACTATTCACACAATGGTTCCATCATGACATCTAAATAACACAAAATAATCCACAACTTACCAATAGCTGGTCAGCTAGTGAGTAGCAGTGACCCAAACCTGACAATCAAAGGCTCTTAGAAGAATAGAACAGGAGTGGAGACACGTAAAGAGTAGATGATACTAGAGAGGAATAGAAGACAATATACAGCTCAACAGGAAGAACATATCTGGAGATGGAAGGTGTACAAGTGCTTGAACTGACAGCAGGATCAAATAACTGTGAGATGACTGAATGATAGCAATGGAGATATACAGCACTCTCTAACCACTATTTAGACTGTCATGATTGTATGTGATGAGATTGTAATCTATATATATATGAATCTCAAAAGTTTGTCATCTGTTCGGATGTCTGTCTGTCCAGCTATAGCTATTAAAACTTAGATTGAAGAATCCGTATCACAGATGATTTGATATCATGACCTCCCATTTCCCAGCTGATATGCTAAACTATTGAGTTACACAGCAGCAACTAGGAAAACAACAGAAGACGAGGAATATTGGAAAACTAATAATACTAGTATCACAGGTTGAAAGCGGCATTAAGAGGATTTGATAGGAAGGACAACTAAAGATTACCCGTAGGATAAGGTATGCCCAACAGCCATATATCTGTGAGATCTGATGATTCGCTGTATTTAAGCTCTAGAGAGCTGAGAGAAGATACAGCCTGCACTGATGGAAATCCTCCCCTTTCATGGCATCGCAAATATTGGCTGCAATAAAAATTGTGTGTATGATATTAGCAATGATATACAGCCCACAAGGATAGCCGACGGCACTCATATGGGCGGGGTTTAATGATGAAGCTCTGTTGGGATTAACCCGAACACGGCACCCGAACAAACAAATATGCTGACAAGCACCTTGTAAATTTACAAATATTATGAACTATAGTGGTTATTTTACTTATCTGTTGAATTCATTTTGTTGTCAAATAAATATAGTATCCCAATATTGTCACCGTCATGATCAGTCAGTTGCCATTCACAAGCATTCGTGATATTAATAGTCACAATCGTAAAATAATTCAAATTCGGTTTTGTATTTAGATTTTGAGTATGAAAACTACACTGCACAGCTTTGCCTGCTGTCCCATCTTAATGGCTAGATAAAACAATGTAAAAACGATGAAAGACTTTGTCATTTTATATTAGGGGTGGCAAAATATTAATCAAAAACTAGAAAAAAAATGCCGTTGTTCGGGTAATTATATTCAACTTTAAGCATATACTACGACCTTTACAAATTTTAAAATTACTAAGAGTAGGTAATTGAAAATGTTTTATTTTTTGCATGGATATATTATTTTGGTTAGGTATCACCCCTACATTGTAGAAATTCAAGGTTTGCTATTGTGAACCGCGGAGCCTACTGACTTAATGAGCTGATTAAACGATAAAAGTGAGTCGTGTTTTCCAAAACCTAACAAGGCAACGCGACCGCCCCGCGAGAGTTGTGTTTGCTCCGAAACCCAGGCTAGCACAATCCAGAGCTAGCACAATAACAGAGCTCCATCATTAAACCCCGCCCATATGATAGCCGTCGGCTATCCTTGGGGGGCTGTATATCATTGATATTAGCAAACAGAAGTTTTGCTTAACCTTTTGAATAAGAAAAGTAGAATCATAAGTTAAAGATTAACATGGTGCTTAGAACCAGATATACAAAAAACCTTATCTTCAAAATAACAAAACAGTAACCAGAAACAAGCATCATAAAAATAAAAAGTGAGCACACTTATATATAAAGGTATGTAATTATCCTGCAAAATGATTATACAGCGTGGCATATTTATTTGTGCAATGACCAACTGTGCATGAAATTCACATTGAATTTTATAATTCGCCAAACATGCATAAGCATTTGGCAAACAATTCACGAAACACATACCCTTAAAACTGTTATAGCTGAAAATCATGTTTTTGAAATAGCTGTATATTAGCAATGTTCCCACAAACGTAAATGTCAAGAGATTAGTTAATAGGTAGGAAACTTAGCAGTTACAATACATTCCTACAGCATATATTATCTCCCACTAATGGAAACAAGTATGCATCAACAACCATTGTTTACATGCTGCATACGTGTACAATATTCTTACCATTTGATTGTGGAGTTGGGAATTACTTACTCAGTCCATAGCAACACTATAGTAGGAACACAACTCCTATTCAGTCTATCCATTTATATAGAAGTAGCTTTATAGTTATATTGATTCCATGTCTAGCAACTAAGGAAGCAACATCATTTAATTGTATACTAATAGTTGATCGATCAACATGTATATTATATCATAATATCTTACGTCTAAACTGCTAATCTAACCCCAACCCAGTCTTTAGAGGGTTGGTTGGAGGTGTACGTACATTGGCGTATATATGAGGCATCGTTACATGAACTATAGCATTGGATTAGCCTTGTTGTAGAACCGTAACCTGACCATCACTAGACTACCTCCCACCTATCGGCATTGACACTCACATAGACGGTGAATAACACTATAGCACCAGCTAACCAGAGCCCTCTGCCCTAACGACAAACACAACTCAAGTGAAGACTATCCATATATAAGGAGATTTGAACTCATACTAATACTGAAGGTAGATAGCTCATTTACAACAAAATAAGCTACAACAAAACCTCTAACCAATTGCTAGTTACTTTAAAAAGAACTTTGAATAAAATTAATGGTTTTATAGGTAAACTAGCGTAAGAATAAACTTTGAAAGCGAACAAAAGATACAGGTTTTGCACAAAAATTCAACCCAATGCAAATTTTGTACGACTCCTAAAAAAATATTGATGCAGACCCTACAATCGTATCCAATTACGCAGCATATATAATAAATTAGTAAAACAAAACATGCATAAGCACTTGGCTAACAATTCACAAAACATGTACCCAGTAAAACTCTAACCAATTGTAAGTAAACCACAATAAATCCCAAACAGCGTATACCCAAGAAGAAATGGTTAACAAGTCTATGAGAATAGACCGACTTACTCTTTTATCCGTTACTCTTTCCAAATCACGATTGACATTCAATGTTAATAACGCAAACTAGCTTGTTTCTTTACAAAATTTAACGTGTATTAATTTGTGAGGTTCGCAGGGCATTCCGAGAAGGAGAGCAGCGGTTTTAGTAAGCAGATGACCGGCCTGCGGCTACCTACGGGTATGAGAAAGGTACATCCTAGTAACGGATTGCTAAAACAGTCGTCTTGCGGTCGTTTACGTAAAGCAAGAATACAGCTCGCCCAGTCCTTGTATCCTCAAACACAAATTATGGTTAAACGTCTAATAAAATTGGTTTTTGTTGACGTTTCGTTAGACAAGCCGGTATCTCAACAATCAGGACTTCATGCGCACGCGCGACAATTTCACTTTATGAATTGTCGTAAACGGTATCGAACGCAGTAGTATTTCCGCCTTGTTGCTTGGTAACGCTTGTCCGTAGCATTATTGTTGTAGAAACGTTTGCGGAACGTTAGAATTCATTCGGATTGAAAGCCCTAACAGTAAGTATTAGCCTTCACCGATGTGTTCAGAACATTTCAAGTAAATTACGGTTATATAATGCAATAAGCTGTTCAGTTGTAACCTTAAAAAAGTGTTAGCACTATGTAGTGATAGAAGATGTAGTCATCTACGTGTAATCACCTGATTCATCTCCAATGTTTTTGGTGGCTCTCTAGTACGACGATTGACTTATTTTCTATGATTGATTCTTTCATTTTTCAAAATTTTTAATTGTTTTTTTTTCAACTTTAGTTATTGTTGATTTTGTTGATGTTAAGTATCAATCAGGACCGATGTCACGTAACTAAATCAGTAATTAGCTATATTCTATCTCATACATTGTTATATGCATGTATTATACTTACATTACATTTTACTTGCTAATAGTGTCGGCATAGACCAATTATATTAATTGTTACAATCATCATTATAATCAACTTCCTGTTTCCTGTTCAACTCGATATACAGCCAATACATGTAGATTCAAAACACCGAATATTATCTCGCTGAACCTGCATATTTTATTGACATCTAACTATAAGAATTTACAGATGGCAACACCAAAGTATAACTCAACAGTTGATTCGGGTGTCTTGTTGTTTGTACATATTATATGCTTATCTTGTGGTCTGGCTTCCTTAACGTTTGTATCGCGTTGTGCTGATATTTCCATACCAAAAGATTACCGAAAATTATTAAAATTTAACCACGTACATAAATTGCTTTTGTTTGCTAACTATGCTGACAGTATTGCTTACTGCCAAGCATGCATTTTATTATAAAAAATAAACGCTTTGCAGCAGCCTTGTTATTAAATGTGATAAGATAAACCCACCACAAATTACTTCACACTGGGGAACAATATTTGGCTTTACTGACAAACTACTCATCCTGTGTTAGGCGTGTGTTAAAGTACTATCTAAAAAAATGTGAAAAAGAATTTTTGAGTTTGTTCATCAACATCATTCTAGAGACATGAGTGCAGCTTTTTATAGAACATTCTAGACGGTACAAGTTTTTTTTAAGAAGTTAGTACTTTTTGTGCAATTAATGTCATCTTGTAAAGTCAATATATGCCAATCACCACTTTGGTAAACTAATCACCAACCTTTTAACTGTAGACTGATTAGTCATGACAGGCTCAGTTTGTATTACTAGTAGTTATCCTATTTTTACTGTGAATGTTTCTGATTTTGTGCATTTCTGAGGTTATAATGTACCTTTTAAATGTATTACAAGTGACGGATACCACCAAAGATTCATCTCACATTCAGATGTTATTTTGTTCACAGGATTTCTATTGGAAATTTATACATCTTTGTTTCACCATAGAAGTTACCTTTTTATGGTCACGGACACAAGATTGCCTCGCTAGTCTCCAAAACTGTGTTTTAGTTATAAAATATCTACGGTTATTACTGAAAATGAAATATTTTTGTTATAAGTATAAATAGTATTAAAACGCTATCAGTTAATCATAAGGAAACCGGTAGGAACTTTTTCAATTTCTGCTCCCTTCTGTGGAAAATAGGATGGTTTTCTATAACGATAAGGAGGAATTTTCTAATACATTTTTAGGAAATTGCATTGATGTGCGCTAATTTTCTGCTTAGGTCCAATGCTTATTTATGTTCATATCATTTTTATAATACAACACTTAAAATTTAATTTTAAGGAATAAAAATTTGCATCCTTTGAGCTTTTAAATTATCTTGTAATGTTGTTATTTCTTTGAAGCAATGGCTACCACAGCAGAGGACATCGAATGCGAGTTTTGCGGTCTAAAAAATGATAAAATAGTTGATCCGAAGAAGCTGCCATGTGGGCACATAAACTGCATGCCTTGCCTTACATCACACTACAAAGAGAATGACATTTTCTGGTGTGGTTTGCAAAGTTGCGGGTAAGTAATATTCAATGATACCATCATGTTAACATTAAAAATATTTAACATGTGAGAGTAAACTGGAAAAAAAAATACACATTCAACTATTGACCCTGTAAACGCTTTAAACGGTTATTGTTGTTGAAGTTTTTCATCCAATCATTTTTCTCTTCAGGGATAACGACTATTAGGACAGGTTGTTAGTTACTTTACATGTTTTAATAAGTTAGCATTTACTTGATTTGAACAGGTCTGAACAACTGACAATAGAGACAAACGTGATGAGTTGAAAATTGATAAACGCAAGCTAAAGATAGCTATCATGCTCTTCATTTGTACACCTTTTTATTGGACAAATGAGAATGATTTATGAAAATTTGATGAAAGTTGATGAAATTAGTTTTTTCATAAGTCCTCTGGACAGACTACAATTTCCATTGTAACTTTAATCTGAAATTAATTATTGGAGATTCATTTAATTTTTGTTTTGCAGCGGTTTTAATTGTGCCAACATTTAGTCAATCTAAAAATGATGTAAACGCAAGTTATGAGAAGACTAAAATGTTGGTCAACATGGATCTTGAGTACCTGACATGCTGATTATCAAGCTGACACTCTAACCAACTGAGCTAATCAGCTGTTTACCAAATCCTCAAATAATTGTACTAATCAGGGAATAAACATTGCTTTGTGACAGTAATAGTCAACAGATGGACAAAAGATGGTTAATAATATTATAGATAATTGAGAGTATTTCATTAGCAAATTGATCTAAATTGGGAAAAAATGAGCTGCCCATTATAGTTTTATTATGATAGCATATCTATTGGAGCAAGCGTCCAATAAACTTATAGGATAACATAATGTATTTTTGTAACAATATTAATAATATTATCTTATTACACTATTTTTGGAATGTTCTGTTTTATGCCATCTCTGATTTTTAGCAAAGTGTATAAAATGTCCCCTGAAATGCTCCCTAATTTTGATGATGCGCAATTCTGTGACACTTGTGTCAAGAAGGGTCAAAACAAGCGTCAGGCTGTGTCATATTGCACAGATTGCTCCAGAAAGTTTTGCACGAAGCACCTTGAGGTATGTAACATATGCACATGCAGTATATTAGGTTATTTGTCATTACCATTCATACCTTCAGATTTCAGCTGGTCACATGAAGGTCATTTTACAGAGCAGCATAATTGCTGTTGTTAGCTTTGTTATTCATTAGATATAAATGGAATGGTCCAGTTGTTTACTTGTACTAACCAGCTGCAATATCTCTCTCTGTAAATATTTACTCTAGCCACCAGCTCATATACAGCATTAGATTATTAGGGGGTGACCTGCTATACGCTTATTACTTAGTAGGATAAACTTTGTACTTAGGCTATGCAGTTTCAACTAAGTTATATAGTTGATTACTAGAGGTTTACTATGAAAGAGCATTTTTACTTTTTGTTATTTTATAAATCAAAGTTACTCCAAATGGTTATCCTGATAGCAGAGCAAGATAATTCACTAGTTAGCGCTTGTTATGCTATTCCATTTAAACACGATTATAATAAGCAGTTGGTATACTAGAGGTGATAATATTATGTTTGTAATCTTGTGTAAGTTTAGCTGCAATACAAATTATGCACAATTGTTTTTTGTATACGCGTGCTCAACAACCTCCCATTATTCATTGATACAAAAGGGGATATTATACATGTATCTATCCAAGTTATGAGTAGTGAATATGCTTTATTATAGTTTACAAATAGATATCACATTGTCATTGTCTTATCTGAGTCGCAACTGTTTCTCTACTTTTCCCAGAGAATCCAAAATTATCCTTCAATTCCCTCAGATGTTAATTTATATTGATAAAGGCCTGTCACCGATATCTTGAATCTTTTTATTTGCCTGACAAATTACAATGATGGGAATTCTATGGCAACCACATATTTCTTTATTCTAGCAACTCGATTGGTTAATTGATGACTATCACGCCAGTGTCTATAGCTGGTATTGTGCTATAACATGTTTGGCTTTATTTCAGCTACACGATGGTGCCTTAGAAGACCATCATACAGCTCCCATGGCTCAGTATTTATCAAAAGAAAGCCCCCGTCTGCCAAACATCTGTACAAAACATGAGAATCAGCCGCTAGTAATGGGATGTAAAGTCTGCCATACCATCAGCTGTATGAAATGTGTAGCAGATTCAACCAGATGTGATAATGGTAAGCTTATTGAGTTAACACTGTAACCCATCAGTGAACTTATCAGCATAGGGAATGTTGCTGCTGCCGATGCTATTGGTAAACACTAGTATTATTCTGGCGTAATAAGCACAACCGATGGCCAAATTTGAATTTCGAGACAAATTTTATTAATAACATATGGTGGAAGATATTTGTATAGAAAGAGCAAAAAATCATTGTGTTCCACATCGCTGGGCAAAAAAAATCAAAGGCCAGTGTCATCGTTACCCCAGGGCACTCTGTAGTATGCAAATTTGTATGAGGTTTTTGCTGTAGCTGATGATAGTGGAGAACACTATTCTATTAGCATATGTAAAGAATGCTTCATATTTACATCTGCTGCCTTGTCATGATTGGTAGGCTGATCTTCAGTTAGTATATTTTATAAAGGAACACAAATTGCTCTGAATACAAAAAGTTCAACTTGTAATTAAAACTCGGCTGTTTTAAACTTATTATTCTGACCAAACGTTTGTAATTAATAAAATTAATAGAAACAGTTGTTAAAATATTCATTTTATAATGCAACTGCTTTGATGAGAATTGACTACAATAAAAGTCAAAGACAAATATCGCACACTCGTCTGACAAATTAATAGAACTTTGCAGTTACCTCCATTTTCTCTACAGTCTGTTCCTTCCTTTCTCCTTATTTAAGTGGTTTAATGGACCCACTTTTTCCAGTTATAACAAGGTTAGGGAAATTTGGTAGGTCATTCAAGATTTATTATACAGAAAGCGGTGAGACATTTAGCTTTTTGAACTGCTTCAAGTTTCTGGATTAGCACAGGAAAACACCATATATATACATTCTTTAGCTGAACTTGTTTCAACGCAAATATAGCCAACAAGACCAGATCAAAGTTTGGTGTTGACGACGTCACACAAACATCTGTCTTCTATCTAATATCATGAGGTTTGTATCAAATTCGTACTGCCAGTTTGATTTGTTTCTTACTAACAGCTAAGATAATATTCCACAGGTGTACCACATGACTTCCAGTTGCTGGAAGATCTGGCTGCCTCCCTCCTGAGTACTATGATAACAGCGGAGAGTGGGAAGAAGGATGAGGAATATGAAAAACTCTTCAAGGAAGTATCCAAAGTTCAGTCGGACTATGATGCTAAAACAGAAAGCATGCTTCAGCTTATTCGTAAAACAAGAGAGAGTCAGGTTTGTCAATATTATTCTTGTTACAAGGTTTCATGATGGTAAAACCAGTACCTAAAATCTATCAGTTACTCTATTAAGGTAACTAATACAGACTCTATTGACAGAATATTTTTAGAGATTTGTTAATAAATATGTTAAGAAGCTACAAAAGCAGCAGATAGTAAGAGTAATATATTTAGTATTCACTGAAACAAACTGGTGTTTTATGAAACCATCAGTGGAATGAGTAGTTGCAGCAAGAGCAGACACACTGAGTAGTGGTTACTGTGATACTGAAGGATCTGTGTTAGAATGAGGAGGAGGCTACAACTCCAAATTTTTAGCTTTTCTATTATTTCCATTCACTATTTCCTGTTACAGCTGAATGAGGTTAAACTTAAATATGACACACTTGAGAGACAGGTGCTTGAAAACCGACAGGAATCACAGACTAAAATTGCGGACTTCATAGAAGATGTGTTGCTCAAGCAATGGAATAGCCTGAGAACCCATCAAGAGTTGCTTGAAACTGGGACCAAGAGTCATCCCCCAGTAAGTTTTTGATCGGTGTTCTTATTCAGGACTTTGGTATCGTGCATGATTTTTTGTACTGGCTGTGTGTGAGTGTTTGTGAATATGTTGGTATACATTTATGTACCAGTTCTTGTGTGGTAAAGTACTTGAGGGGTTTGATGTGGTTGTATTATATAGATAGCTGCGTTTGTACATTATTTAGATTTATATCTGAACTTGTCTGTTTTGTGCAGTGGATCCATGTCTACGTGTCAGCATATCTGCTGCATATGATCAATTGATCTACTCAGTCAGATTAATCTGCTTAATAAGACTACTAGACTAATTTATGATGACCTACTAACCTCTTACCATCAACTGCCTGCTCAATCTATTCCTTCAATGGATCTGAGTCTATGAACTTGCTATTACTAATGTACCATACATCGTGTGCTGTCTAACAGCTCTCCTTACTTGTATGTTTCCATTGTTTAGTCTATACTCTCAGCCTTTCCATCCCTGCTTTACCTACCATCAGTCCAGTTTCCAGGCACCACTTGTCAGGGTTTATATTCAGCATTGGCAGTTCTCCCGTAGATACACTGACTGTAAGTATATCAACTTACAGATAACATCTCTTTGTCTTCTATCGATGCTATTAGGGTAACTGTATGTTTAGGCGGCGATTGTGAGAGGATTCAAGAATTTAAAGGCCCAGCTTGACAAAATTACCCAGGAGCATTTGCCAAAGCTCCAACTCACAGACCAGCTACAGTTAAAGCAGATAGGTATGAATAACTGAAAATGCATGAATACATTTTCTATCATCATTGAGGGGTGACCATACTGTTCTGTATGCACTGTGCTACAGGTTTGTTTTGCACCTTTTTAGTATTTCAAATAAAATGTATGTTTGGTTATTTCTTGTAGAGCTGTATTTAAAATCTAAAATTGTTGGCTATAGCAAAAAAAACTTTATCTCTCACATAAAATGGCATGTTGGGTCACTGAAAGTCGTGAAAGCCTTAATTTTGACACATGTGTCCTGGAGGGTTTGTTGGCGAATATAAAAAGGACATAAATAATTACAGGTAATCATTAAGTTCTGATCATATCTGTGATCTTGGAGTTATCTCCTGCTTGTCACTTTCTACGGTATTAAAATAAAGAGAGGATTACTCTATTGATGACTCATGAATGAATCTAATAAACTATTATTAACAAATACCCAGTTTTTGACTAAGTATAAACATATGAAAACTATAAAACTGCAACTTTTATTGTCTTTATTACGATTAAGACTGTTACTAAGCAGAACTGTTAGGTTCATAGCCTCAGAGTTACTGTATATGATGGTCCACCCCCTTTATTTTTGATGTTTAAATTTTTTTCAGCCTTTTGTCATTTCAGCTTTCTGATATATTGATAGCTGAGATATTTTTAATAAAAACAGCTAGACAATTTCTTGTAGTTGTCAGAACGGCTCATTAGCCTCAGGTTCAATGGTAAAAATATATCTTATATCCATGATAAATATAAGTATCATAGCCTACTTGCCATTCATGCGCAGCATCGGTGTAATCTAGAGTTGCGCTGCCAAACCAGTTCTTACAGGATGAGCTGCCATCACTGTATATCAACATACTCACATAATAATTACTATTGTTACATGGAATACTAGAGCACCTTTAATGATACTAATAGTTAATAGTCTGGTGTTTAGCTGAGAAATAGCTAGGTAAAAGAGCCAGGTTGGCATACCTCCAAGTAATTCATATAACAATGGTTAATATAAGATGCTGCTGATAGCAGTTGATATTAGTATTATATAACTAATTATTAGTTTATAGCTGTACAGTATGGCAGCGCTGTCACATGGGCTGACTGTTGCGTTATTTTTAATTGGATAAAATATCCTTTCCTTACTCTACTTGTCATGCAAGGAAGAGGATAATTCATGAACGTAATATTATAGTTGCATACAGAGCAGTGTGAAGATGGTGATAAAACAGGAATCCTGACTACTACGAGCTAATATCTTTCTCTCAAGTACAATATATCTGTGTATAATATTTAGTAACTGTTGCTAGTCACATGTACACTCTATATACTACAGGTGAGAGGAGAGATATTGAATTAGAAGTTACCTCCTCTCATGATGTTATCATTGAAGAACAAAAAGCTCCACCTGTTCAACTCCCCAAGTCCCTCTCCAAACTGTCCTCCATACAACTACCAGCCTTTCCCCTCTCCATCTGCCACTATAAGGGTAATACTTATATTGGACTAGATGATAACACAGTCAGCAGAGTAGATATTGATAATAAGATCACCAACAAGTTCATCTCCACCTCCGGTCCAGTAGATTCTGTCACTTGCTACAAGGAAAGAATTTACACCTTATCCGGTACCAGTCCTTATACAGTTGGTGTCTACAGCATGTCAGGGGAGTTGATCACCAGCTGGAAGCATCCTACTAATGGCTGGTGGTGTGACACGCTGGTAATAATTGAAGACAAAGTTCTTATCGCAGACCCATCCAACACCAGAATCACTACCTACTCCTTAGATGGTCAAGTTCTACATCATACTCCCTGTCCTCTTCTCGCTGATAGCTATGGTGTCAGAATGTGCGCCCCTGATAACAACTCTCTCATAATATCATCTAGCAAACATTCCAAAGTGTTTAAAATAGACAAGACCACCCAGGAAGTGATGTGGACCTTCACTGAAGTGGAGAAGCCTCAAGGGCTGGTTAGCTATGGGGAGTACACTCTACTGGCTGCATATGATGACAAGACTATTTACATCATTAATTCCACTACAGGTTAGTTATTAGCATGATGCAGGGTGATTATAATATATATTGTTATATTATAGGGATATATTTTGATTAAAATATGTAAATGACTACACAGAGGGTAACCATATACTTTTAGCATATTAAATAGTTCATGATAGACTGAGCTCCTATTTTTTCAAACAAAACACTTTAAAAGGTATGTATGGCTAATATAATAGTGTAATATATAATATATTACTGCATCATAAGCTGTGCTTACACTGAAAGTACAATATATAATACCATATGGTAGACCGAGCTCATATCGCAGGGTGATATTAAAACAAAAAGTATTTTGTAATTTGTTAATGGAAGCCCTTGACTCACATTTTATTCTATTATAGACTGAGCTCCAAGAAGCATTTGTTCTTTGGCTAGCAAAAAGCTGGCCATATGCAGTATTTGCGGCATTTTAAATGTGAATTATAAAACTGCATGATAAACTGAGCTCCTGCTGATGGTAGACTGAGTTCCTAATGTACGCTAAATGGAAAAAAAATCATTTTCAAAAAATGATTGTAAGCCTCATAAAAAATGCATGTATCTATTACTATATTAACCCCTTCATTCAAAATTCTCTGTAACAATGGCTATTATCGTGCTATGATAGAGCCAATCATCTGCACCTTTAAACTGTGTCATGTAATTTCATGTCAAATTGTATGCTGCCTCCATGTTCCTTCTATTTTAACTGGAAGACCTGACTGACAGCAGTGTCCATGTGTAACTAATATTCATCTGTTGAAGTCTGACTGTGTATTTATTATTATATATTGTAGGGAATATAGTCTCTCAGATGGCACATGATGATATAGCGGGAGATGCTGTGTGCTCCTTACAAGTGTATGACTCCACCCTCCTTGTTCCTAAACGGGACAGCAAGAATCTCTCTTTCTACAAGATGACATAACTAATAACTAGAGAGAGTTGATTATAAACATGTTGATTCCTTCTATTATTACTAGTGATTATTATATTACTAGATGTTCTTGATGACTGTCTGTAATCCTTACTATATGTACATATGTCTGCATGTATCTGATTATGTGTGAGTATAAAATGTGTGTTTCTACTTGTATATGACTCTCTGCATGCTGAACAATCAGATTACATACACCATAGTGTTGGAGTGTATAAGTATATATACATGCATGGGTGTACATATCATGTTATTTGTAGCCATGTTGACAACTACATGCATCCTTGTAGGGCCTGAATATGTATGTTTGATTTTATGTGTTGGGCTGTTGGAATGCCGGTATATTTGAGGCTGGGTTCAGGTATTTGTGGACCAGAATGTCTCATTTTCATACTTGTTTGGATATTTTACTCTGTGTTTTTTAAATTTAAAGGTTTGTAATAAATTATATTGTCTTTGGGCAGAAAATGTGAGACTATCATAGCAGGGCAGTAGAATATGTCGATAGGTGACCAGTCAGCGTGCTCTTCATACTTTCTTTGATAAACATCCATAGAAATGAAATCCAACGCATCCTGGAAGCTTGCCAAACCTTCTAGAAGAAAGCTGGTAATAAGCAATTAGAAAAGTTATAAAGCATCTAATAGAATTGCCCTGCTATACTGAATGTTGTGAATGTTTGCAGGTAGATAAGAAAAACTGCAGGTTACAGAAAACAGACATAAGTGCATATGATTATTAGCACATGTAGTATGTTATAACATAGTCTTCATCATGAACAATCAGTATGAGAATAGATACACTCAATTACCGTAATCTGTTTACTGGAGACTATTATCTGTCTGTAGGAAAAGTTAAAAGGTCGGATCACAGAGCTAGCCTATTATAATTTTTTTCCTAAATTCCTGTATAGTAACCAAGAATGATAAAGCTAACAAACTATTAATCAAGACAAAACTGTTCTTCGCAGCCGATTGAATTTTTGGAAGTTTGCCAACTCTACTAGAAGAAAGCTTGTTGATTGACACCCGACCCTGTGTATAACAAGAACATTTGTATAGAGCTAATTTATTATAGCCTTGCTGTCTGGAGGCTTGCCAAGTCTACTAAAGAGAATTAATATGTGATGTAAAAATCCAGCAACAAGTGTAACAACCATATTTGTGCAGTGCTAAAATGTTATATTAGTTAATATTAGTTATATTAGGTAATAGAATGAAGGGGAGAAATGTGTTAACTAGTTAGTCGCTGGAGACAAGAGGAAAGGTACCATTACCTTTATTATATGTCAGCTGACAAACTTGTTTGATCGTGAAGTCTGCTAATCAGCTTGGAAAACGCAATATTTATATTGTACAGAAGATAGAGTTTTACACACACAGCTAATCCTGTTATATAACATCTTCATCACAAACTAGATTAGAACATAAGTAAGAGAATGGGTAAAACTTGGTTACTACTAGAAAGCAGTAGTAAAGAGATTATTTCCTTGTTAGTTCTTGATACCAGTACTAAAGTCAGTTTCAGAAATGCAGGAAATGGTTAATAGCAGTTGCCTCCCCAATCAGTGCTATCAGTAAAGTGCATAACAAGGCTCATGATTATAGAGGCATTCCTACATTACATAGTAGCCTAAAAACTGAGAGCTAGCAATAAGGGACGAGCTAGGGACCTTCCTTAACCAGGGGTTTGGGCATCTTGCTTTTGATATATCTCGTGTATCTACTTATGAAGTGATCAAAACAAACAGAAGCATATTTGATAAATTGGTTTCTACAGTCTATGTTTGACCTTAAAATACCAAAGCAAAAAAAGTATACAATTATACATGTACATTAATAACACAAGTTAATTATCATCAAATGTACAAAAGCGCTATTTTGTTAAATAACAACAAGCTATTTGAAGTAGAAATTAAACACATTTGATTAAACGCAAGTCAGTCATTTCTCCTTTGGGAATCAATTGCCCCATTTATCAGTTTTAACAGTTCTTTTCAAATGCCTTCAGTGTCCTATAAAAGTAAGGAGTATAAAAATTATATCTTCTCAGTGTTCTGTAAGTATGTGGGTTCAAGACCCACTCGTGGCATTAATTTTCCCCCTGTTTATTCTCCCTATGGCTATTTACCCTGGTTATTCTCTCGATGGCTAGCTAAACCACATTCTGAATGTCAAGTAACTGCAATTATCTTAATCACAATGTTGGATAAATATAAATAATATAGTAACTCATTTACTAGAGTAATTATGGAAGAATTATAATTTCATAACAACTCTGCAATATCTACAATAATTCACAATGCTTAGTTTAAATGCCTCAAAGTAAAATATATATTTAGAACTACATCAGCTCTAATAAAAAGTACACTCATACTTCCCTTGATTCTAATAATTTTGACTCAACACACACAATTTTTCTATGGCCTGTATTGACTACAGAAAGATCTATGACTCAATTCCTATAGTTGGACCCTTCAGTGCATAAGGTTGTACAATGTTCACTCTGCCCTTGCGGAGTTCATAAAGATGTTGATGACCCACCGAAAACGGAACTGACAGCTAATAGCAAAAATGTTATGTTTCTGCACAGAAGCAATTAAATAGAGTATTAAATTAGAGAAATGGTTTATTGCACACTCCAGAGACAACTGATTTGATAACAGAAAACCCAAATATTTATATGTTTGGTCATAGAAAAGCTTTGTAAAAAGCTACAAGCATTATTAATAGCTATAATGAGACAGTACTATATATTATTAGCTTGTATAAAGCTTTAGCTAAAAAGCATAATGTTTGTTGGCAAAGTACCAATAATACTTGGCACTTGCATGACACCTCCTCACTAAGCTAAAGGTTCTTTCTGGTTCTCTTAGACCTTCGGGGTTTGTCTCTGCTATACTCATCTCCATCAGGTAGACGAGGGTTGCGTGGTCTTCTTCTAGACGGAGGTTGCTCTGTTACAGTTGTAGGGGCTGGTAGTTGCAGTTTTGTCTCCTCTGTTATATCAGGTTTATCTCCAGGGTCTTGATCTTCTTCTGTTGAGTATCTTGGTCTGAGTTGTTCAACATGTCTTCTCCAAGTAGGTCCCTTTGGTACCACTTTGACATTGAGACTACGAGTTCCATATATCTTAGTAACAATGGCTGGAACCCATCTAGGTTGTCTGTTGCGTCTAGGTCCATGATACAAGGCATAGCATGTTGCTCCAAGATTGTAGCTGTGTATCTTGCTAACTGTCTTTTCTGCCGATCGGTTGACTTCTCTGGATTGATGAAACTGTGCTATGTGTGCGGGTGATGGCAATAGGGTGTCAATCTTGCATCTCATCTGTCTTCCATTCAGCAGCTGACTGGGAGAGTATCCTGTAGGAAGTGGTGTCCTTCTATAGTGCATCAGGAACTGTTGTAGTGCAGATTTAGGTGAGAGTGACGATTTCTTCATGGCTTGTTTGAAGGATTGTACTAGTCTTTCAGCTGCGCCATTTGTAGCTGGATGGTAGGGTGCTCCAGTGAGGTGAACAATGCTTCTCTCTTGACACCACTGCTGAAACTCTCCTGAGGTGAAGCTGGTAGCATTGTCAGTGACTATGGTGTGAGGGTATCCAAAGTGTGCGAATATCTCCTCTAAGATGTCTGTGGTAGCTCTGGTAGAAGTAGATGACGTCCTGTGTATGCATGGATACTTTGAGTAGGCATCTATCATCACTAGCCATTGGCTGCCCATGAAGTTCACTGCATGATCTAAGTGAAGACGACTCCATGGCTTCTCAGGTAGCATCCAGGGATGTATAGGATACTTCTGTGGAAGCTTCTGGTGTTCAGCACAGGCAGTGCACTGTCGGCTTGTCTCCTCTATATCAGAGTCAATGCGAGGCCAATAGACAGCAGTTCGAGCTAGCTTCTTCATTCTTTCCATTCCAAAGTGTCCAAGTTGAAGGATCTTTAATACTTCCTGTTGTAACTTGACAGGAATGACTACTCTGTTGCCATATAGAAGACAACCTTCAGTGATAGAAAGTGAATCTGAGATCTTGTGGAAGAGTGACAGCTGAGTCTCCTTCATCTCTTTGTTACCAGGCCATCCTTCTGCTGTGTAGCGCATTACTGTGGCTAGTGTTGGGTCTTTCTTTGTCTCCTTTGCTAGAACATTGTAGTCTGTAGAGTTGAGCTGTTGTCCAATAGTGTGAATAGTGCATACTGTATCAACATCATCCTCATCTTCTCTTGCATCAAACTCTTTATCAGGTCCAACTGGCAGTCTTGAGAGGACATCTGCATTTTGATGATGCTGGGTAGATCTGTATTCTATGGTGTAGTCATACTGATTTAGTACCAGTGCCCATCTTGCTAGTCTGTTGGCTGCTAGAGCTTGAACTCCTTTGGTAGGTCCTAGAAGTGTGAGAAGAGGTCTGTGGTCAGTTACCAAGATAAACCGTCGACCATACAGGTACTGGTGATACTTCTTTAGAGCAAATATGATTGAGAGAGCTTCTTTTTGTATTTGTCCATATTTCCTCTGTGTGCTGGTCAGTGTTTTTGAAACATTGGCTATTGGTCTCTCACTTCCATCAGGATAACGATGAAATAGTACAGCTCCCAGTCCAGTTTCTGAAGCATCACATGAGATTCCAATGTCAAGATCTGGGTTGAAGTGTGCTAAGACACTATCAGTTGATAGCATATCTTTCAGTTTGTTGAAGCTCTTTTCTTGTTCAGTGCCCCACTTCCAGGTCTCTCCTTTGCGTGTCAGTTTGTGCAATGGTCCTGTGAGTTGTGACAGATTGGGTATGAACTTGCTGTAGAATTGTGTAGCTCCTAAGAAAGATCTTAGCTGAGTTAAGTCTGTTGGGACTGGCATCTGTTGTACTGCATCTGCCTTCTTTCCTTTAGTGATTCCCTTTTGAAGTGAGTTTGTGTCCCAGATACTCTACTGTAGGTTGAGCAAAACAGCACTTGTCTTTTTTACATCTGAGCCCTCTTTCTTCTAATCTTTGAAGAAGTCGACGTAAGTTTTGTAGATGGCTCTCTGCATTGGCTCCACTCACTAGTATATCATCTAGGTATACTGCTACTCCTGGGAGGTCTTGTGTCAGTTGCTCCATGATTTCTTGAAAATACCCTGGTGCTGAGCTTATGCCAAAGGGCAACCTCTTCTGTAGTAGTACTCCTCGGTGTGTTGATAGTGCTAGTCGTCGTTGACTTTCTGGTGCCAACAATATTTGATTGTAGGCATCTGCTAAATCAATCTTTGTGTAGCAATAGCCTCCACCTAGTTTTCTGATTAGATCTTCTGGTAGTGGGATAGGTTTCCTATGTGTTTCTAGCTGATTATTGATAGTCTTGGAGTAGTCTCCACATACTCTGATCTTCCCTGCAGCTTGACCTGTTGTAGGTTTGCGTACAGGTACAACTGGTGTTCCATACTGGTTGAATTGAGTTGGTTCCCATATGCCTTTAGCTACACCTGCTTCGTATGCTTGGTTGAGCTCTTCTGTCAAGGCAATAGGAACTGGTCTGGGTCGGCAGAAGACTGGCTTTGTTGAAGGTTTGAAGTTTATCTCTAGTTCAAAGTTCTTGAGACATCCTAGCTCGTCTTTGAATATTTCTGGAAATTCTTTGCACATCTCCTTACACTTGATTTGTAACCTCCCATCTGGCTGGTTCTCTGTGATTGTTGATACAAGGTTCTGTTGTAGCTTGTCATCAATAGAGATGCCTAGTTGCTGTATAGCAGTTCTTCCTAGTAGGTTGAGATCTTGTACAGCACTAATCACAAATGGTAGTCTGACTTCTTTCTGTGCATCCAATTGGGCAGTTAGCTCACATCTGCCAAGCGTCTCTATGAGATGTCCTGAGGCTGATTTGTAGTTAACTGTAGTAGGTTTTAGGTTTGGCTTTCCTAGCTTCTCCCATATTGATTTACAGATGAAGTTGTCACATGCTCCAGTGTCCAGTTCAAGTGTGAAGTTGTCTCCCTCCAGTTTGATGTTTTCAGCAAGTTTCACCATCTTGGTTGATGTGCATTCTATCATCTTTACTGGTTTTTCTGCTGCAGATGATTTCTTTTTCTTGCATGCTCTTTCTATGTGACCTTGTTTGGAACAAAAGTTGCAGGTGGCTGCTTTGAATCTGCAGTCATCCGCTGTATGGTTAGTTCGGTCACATCTGTAGCATAGCTTTCCTTCCTTCTGCTTGTCAGGTGTAGAGTTGTTTTTCTGGATTGGTTTGTATCTTGATTTCTGTTGAGCAACCTTGTTGACTTTAGACGAGTTTCCATAAACTGTCTCTTTGGCAACTTTAGCTGCTTCTTCTGTTTCCTGTGCTACCTGTATAGCTTTGTTGAAATTGAGTTCATTGTCCTTGACCTTGAAGAGAGATTTGAGAACTGCTTCATTGTTTACAGAGCAGATAAATCTTGTTCTGAGAGCCTCATCTAATGGATCTGTAATGTCTATGAAGGCACATGTAGTTGCATCTTGACGAATTCTGGCAGCTAACTCTTGAATAGTTTCTCCAGGTTTCCTCTGCATGTCACTCCAATACTTGTAACGCTCTCTAACAATGAAGCGCTTAGGGTCATACTGGTCTTTGAGAAATTCCAGTATTTCATCCATGTTGAGGTCGTTGATCTGCTTGGGTGTTGAAAGCTGAGCTGCCATATTACTAAGCTGCTTGTAGAGTGTAGGCTGTTGGTTGGTGAGAAAAGTGCCAGCAATCTTGTCTTGATGAATAGAATTTGCTGCAATGAATGTGTTGAATCTGTCTATGTAATCTGTTAGTAGCTCTGCTGTTGGGTCAAAACCTGGGAAGGCTGGAACAGCGGTTGCAGCTGTTTCTTGTTTCCGTTGTAGGTTTTGTAGTAGTAGCTCCATCAGTTTCTTATTCTCCTCCATTCTTTCATCTTGCTGACGTCTGTATTCCTCTTGTTGCTGCTTGAACTCCTCATGCTGCTGTTGTCTATGCTCTTCTTGCTGCTTTCTCTGCTCCTCTTGCTGCTGTCTCTGGTCCTCCTGCTGCTTCTGCATTAGCCTGATCAGGTCTGCTACTTCTGCCATTGTAGTGGTGCAATTTTGAACAGTTACTCTTGTAATAAACTAGAACTCTTTGTATCGATTTTATCAATGATAAAATCTGAACAAAACTCTTTGTAACTGTTCAAAAGAGAAATCCTTGTCGCCAATTAGCTTCTGTTATGTTTCTGCACAGAAGCAATTAAATAGAGTATTAAATTAGAGAAATGGTTTATTGCAAACTCCAGAGACAACTGATTTGATAACAGAAAACCCAAATATTTATATGTTTGGTCATAGAAAAGCTTTGTAAAAAGCTACAAGCATTATTAATAGCTATAATGAGACAGTACTATATAATATTAGCTTGTATAAAGTTTAGCTAAAAAGCATAATGTTTGTTGGCAAAGTACCAATAATACTTGTCACTTGCATGACAGTTGACTAGTGTCAGAATCAATTAAGGCATCTATCAAGGCTTATAGTTGGACCCTTCAGTGCATAAGGTTGTACAATGTTCACTCTGCCCATGCGAAGTTTATAAAGATGTTGATGACCCACCGAAAACGGAACTGACAGCTAAAGGTAAAAAGCTGACTAGTGTCAGAATCAATTAAGGCATCTATCAAGGCCTATAGTTGGACCCTTCAGTGCATAAGGTTGTACAATGTTCACTCTGCCCATGCGAAGTTTATAAAGATGTTGATGACCCACCGAAAACGGAACTGACAGCTAAAGGTAAAAAGCTGACTAGTGTCAGAATCAATTAAGGCATCTATCAAGGCCTCTAGTTGGACCCTTCAGTGCATAAGGTTGTACAATGTTCACTCTGCCCTTGCGAAGTTTATAAAGATGTTGATGACCCACCGAAAACGGAACTGACAGCTAATAGCAAAAAGTTGACTAGTGTCAGAATCAAGTGAGGCATCTATCGAGGTGACACCTTATCACTGCTGCTCTTCTGCATATGCTTAAACTCTCTAAGTAATATGCTGGTGGAGACCCAATATTGCTGCCAGTTTAAAGATAAACTTGTACAAAAAATATAGCAGATTTTAACATAAATTATTGGTGTTTTCTTACCATTTGAGATTATTTTTGACGTTTGCGGTGACCTGACTTCAACGATATTTTATAATGAAAGTCTACAAAACTTGATTGCAGTTAAAATGTTCCGATCATTTGAAAGTGCCAGTATAATGTCTATAGTAGTGAATAGATCAACAACATAGAAACATGTAGTGCCACAACTTCAATGCAAAAGCCGATATCAACTGTCTCAACAATAGCAATTAGTGATGTCATTTAGAATGTATTTATCTTCTGATTATTTTAACTGCGATCAAGTTTGGTATATTTTAATTTTGAAACATTTTCAAAGTCAGGACGCACCAAGCGTGAAAAACAATCGCAAATAATAAAAAAATACAAAAGTTTCTATTGAAACCAAAAGAAATTTAATGGAAGTTCACCTTTGAAAGCATTGGTGAACAAACCTGCTTATCTGAACATGTATGAACCCAGCGGCAAGGAAACCTCCAATACTTGAGACATGCCCAGTTGCAGTAATTTAAGGTAAAATTACCATTGTTGTTACCAGCAGTGACACTTTTCGATCACTTTTTGACATCAAAATATGTTGTTTGTAGGTCAAGCGTGCTAGACCACAAGGCCACAGCTGCTATTTATTGGCCATATATACTTAATTTGGTGATTTTTTCGTGATTTTATGGCTGTATTTGAATTTGCCAAACTACAGCAATAAAAAGTGAATCATTGTTATAGCTATTGGAAACAAAAAGTTTCCTACAAAATCAATATTTGTGCCGACAAGACTACATGTTACAATCATGTTTTAGTAGATCTCTTTTACAACTACAGCAACATGTGATAGGATGTACTTCTTACCACCTTTCTGGTGGTATAAAAGGTCCTACAACTTAAAATTAGTGACACCAAACTACAACTTGTTAATCGCATGTCAGGCACTCTTGACCACTCAGCCAATACAGCTGTCGAGGTGTTAGAATAAACTAAAACTCAAAAATCTCTGATCCTTAAAGATGTGATCACATCAAATTCTAGTAGATTATATCAGAAAGTATAGATATTCTTTTTTCCTGTGAGATTCTGTTTGTTATTTTAGGTGTTCTGAGTGCCAGGATGTTTCAAGATTAAAACTGACCAAACTTGGTAGCAGTTAAAACATTCAGACTTCCCTTAAAATGACGTACCTAACAGTTGTTTATGTTTAAAAGTGATAAATATACGACATCTTATTTATCCAATCATCAGCATTGGTTACTAACATATGTTTACACAACAGTAAGAGAAAAACAATGGCGCAAATTCTACTCTTTCTACAAGCTCTTTAGAGTATTTAAAACGTACAATATAGCAATGTATCTCAGGCTATATTTAAAGTTTTTTTCCAACAATCATTGGCAAATACAAAATAAAATAGATGTCAACAGAGACGGGTAACACTGCAAACATAAACACAACAACAGCTGATGCCAATACCAAAAGGAGAAAAGCTGTAAAAATCCTTTCAATATAGGGACAAAAAACTACATTATAACATCGCATTTGGTGAGCAATGAGGCTTTGATCACAGAGACAGATCAAGATGTGAGTCTATCTGTTTCTAGCCATGCTGTGAGTGCTATTAGAATAATTTTACAGTCGTGCGCAAGATAATTTAAGGTATTGGTCAACCAGATGGAATGTCACAAGTTCAAACCCCGCATGAAGCAATCTTTTATCTAAACTTGTATATCTAAACTTGTACATTTAAATATATAGTTCACTTTTCCATTCACATTGCAAAAACCAGCCCAAGCAATTAACAAGGAAATTAATATATACAAGACAATTGCAACTATTGTTCATACTGGAAGGGTGAATAGCTAAAAATCATAATTTTATTGATAATTGGCTACAAAAGCATAAACAGATATGAAGGGCTGATCACTAACTGGTACACCGGCAGTCCCATGCACCATGAGAGGTTGTTCACCGGTAATAAGTATACACACAATTATTCATAAATGCAGCCAAGTAGTCGAGTGACACAGATGGTAGCAAGAAGCTGAATATCTAGTTTATAATGCCGTTTGAAGAGAAATGCCCTGTGAAGAGTCTTTTTTCTAACGTTCTTAACATGGCTTCAGGCAGATGGAGACAACTCCTATTATAATAAGGATCGAAATGTATACAATACTCAACAGTTCTCATTTCAATCAATTTAATCCCTAGAATCTATTTGCATTCCTTTCACAACCTCAGTATATCTGTATATTAATACTTCATATTATATGTCTATATCTCCCCATGATCTCATGTTTTTCCTGCACGACCTTGCCACCAGTGGCAGCTGACAAGTAACAGCAGGTACATATACTGTAATAATCACTGTAGGTAGGCAGGCCTCCTCACATGCGGCTTTACTCTACAAACAAAAGAACACTTGAAAATCTTTACCAGTTTAATCCAACAGAAGTTGTCAGCTCGTGACTTAGCTCTGGAAGACAACTCCTTTTCATCAGTGTTTAAAACTTGAGATGAACTTGCACAAAATGTAGGTAGATTTTATCAGAAAGTGTTGGGAGTGTTTGATGCTGTCAAACTATCCTGATAGTGTGCCAGGCATCCTCGAGACTATATGCAATGTGCACCACTTCAGTGATGGTGATTAGACATCACAGATTGCTGGATCTACAATTATATTTAAACCCTCTAAGTAATATGTTGTCGGAGACACAATATGGCTACCAGTTTAAAGTTGAACTTGTGCATAATTTTAGTAAAGTTATCAGTAATTATCAGCATTTTTCTATGATTTACGACTGATTTTGATGTTCCATGTGATCTGACAGCCAGGATATTTTACAATTAAAAAAGACAAAATCTATCGTGGTGAAAATGTGCATGACTCATCTCTCATTGGTTATTAGCAGCTACTAGCTCGTACTACCTTGGAATTTGCAATCACACTTGATCTGCTCTGATTGGTTGTCTCAATCGTACAATTATTTGCAATTTTAATTGCAATTTGTTAATTTAACAAACTCAAACTGACTTTGACCTATTTTCTTTAAAAAAAATCTCAGTGAGCCGTAAAAAGTTTTTTTATATTTATTGATCAACCAAGATTTAGGTAAATTATTTTTGATTATCTGTTGGATTCAAGCAAAACAACCAATTTCTACAAGTTATTGTTAGGATGAAATCTTCTGGATATACGCTATCATTTTAATTTACTAAAATATATAAACTAGTAATTGTTACTGTTAATAATTAGTGAGTATTAGTGAAGAGCTGGTAAATTACAATAAAGAATAAACTATTATAAAAGGAAACTAGCTGAGGTTATCACAATGGTGAATATTGTGGGCAAAATCTTACAATGTTATTAGACACTGCATGTCACTATTTACTTCCTGCTCTTTAATAAAATATGTAGGTAATATTTCATATTATTTATTGCTAGTCCTTGTGTGTGCATTCATTATGTCGACAATTTAATTCACAGTTCTTTTCTGACCTGCAAAAGTCAACCTTTCAGCGTTATTTGAATGTTTTATAGTAAAATTATTTACCAACAACTCAAAAGATAAAGTTTCTTAACATTTACCTATGCATAAGCAATATTTTTATCATGAAATGACTTGAATTTGTCAAACTGTCACAGCTTTCCTGATAAAAGTAAACAAGTTAATAGAAATTAGAAAACATAAAAACAATAAAAGTATTAACCATATGTTATAGCAAACAGTGCTCAGTATATCTATTGCTCACTTGGACACCAAGCTTGTTGACATATGTACTGGTTATAATCAGCAGACGTCACATGACCTTGGTATAACTGCTCTACGTACTGATACTTGGTGTAACTAAAGCTACTTGAAATGAATAAAATGATCACACTTACATAAAAATGTTTGCCAATGGTTAATGTTGAGCTTTTTTATTATAAGTGGACCTTTTGAAAAAGCATACTGATTGGATAGTTTTGTGTAAACAACATCAAATATTGAGTATGATATCTTCTTAGCAATCATAGCCTGCCTGTTTCCACAATGTTTTGTGCACATAATTATTACACATAAAGACCTCTCACAAGATCTTCATGCGCAATAATTGTGATTTTTTCCCAATATTGTGATTTTTCACAAGATTGGAAAAAATATTGCTCTGTACAAGATTTAAACCTGCCCCATTCATCTTGATAAACTGACACTATAGTAACTGGTCCAATTTACTGCCTATCGCCTTACCAGAGTAATGTCGAATAATATAAATATCACCCCTGACAATCCCTCTTGGTATACCGGATTGCCAGGGTACTCATAGATATACCTTTATTAATATTAAATTGGTTACCCAAATCTTCCAACTTTTATTCTAAGTTTTAAATAAAAACAAAGGCTTTAGATAGCTCAGCCAACCCAAAGAAAACATAAACCATGCATACATCTTACTCCATATCTAGTGATGGTCTATAGACTCAGAATCTAAATATTACAGGTCTCCTTGATAAGACAAGCGAAATAGAGGCAATACCTACTTTGCCTAATCACCTCCTAACAAGGGAGACAAATGCAACTATTGTTCACACTATAAGCGTGATTAACTATAAAGTATGATTTTCTTGAGAATTGGAAATAAAATCAGAAACATATATGAAGTGATGATTACAAAATGGTACACCGGCAGTCCCATGCACCATGAGAGGTTGTCACATGCAATAAGTATACACACAGTTATTCATAAATGCAGCCATGTGTTAGAGTGACACAGATGGTAGCAAGCTTAGTTGGGAAGCTGAATATCTGGTTTTGAATGCCCTGTGAGGAATCTTTTTTCCTACCATTCTTAACATGGCTTCAGACAGACAGAGACAACTCCTATTATAGTAAGGATTGGATTGTTTACAATATTAAACAGCTCTCATCTCAATCACTTTACATGCTGGTATCTATTCTCATTCCTTTCACAAACTCAGTGTATGAATACCTCGGTGTATAATTACTACTATTTATTTTTGCCTATAATTTCCTATGATTGTTATGATATTATATGATTATATGATTATATGATATGATCATATTCCTTATGATATATTATCCCTGCACGGTTCTGCCACGAGTAGCAGCTGCTGACAAGTATTAACAGGTACATATGCTGTAGTAATCCCTGTAAGAGGGCAGGCCTCCTCACAATCGCCTTTGGTCTACAAACAAAAGAACGCTTGAAAAACTCTAACAAGGTTTGTTCAACAGAAGTTGTCAGCTCATGACGTAGTTCTAAAAAACTGAGACAACTCCAATAATATTACAACTTAAAGATGAACATGAACATGAACTTGCACAACATTTTAATAGATTTTATCAGAAAGTATTGGTGTTGTTTTATCATTCACGATTGTTTTTAATGTTTTAGGTGATTTGACTGCCAGGGTATTTCACGATTAAAATTGATACAACTTGATCACGGTTAAAATGCACATGGCTCATCTCTCATTGGTTATTAGCAGCTGCTAGCTTGTATTGCCTCAAAAGATGCAACTGCAATTGATCTACATGTACTCTGATTAGTTGTCTCAATTGCACAATAATTTGCAAATTCAACAAATTCAACAAATTCAACAAATTCAACAAATTCAACAAATTCAACAAATTCAACAAATTCAACAAATTCAACAAATTCAACAAATTCAACAAATTCAACAAATTCGACAAATTCAACAAATTCAACAAATTCAAACTGCATTCTACCTATTTTCTTCAAAATATTCCAAGCAGACATAAAATGTTTTTTCGAGATTTGTTGACCAATCAATATGTAGGTATATTATTTATGATTACTAAGTGGCTACCAGCAACACAACTTATGGCAGGAATTATTGTTAAAATGAAATCTTTTCGGTCTACACCATGAGTTCAATTTACTAAAATATACCAACTAGTAATTGCTACTGTTAATAATAAGTGAGTATTAGTGAAGAGCTGGTAAAATAGAATAAAGAATAAACCATTATAAAAGGAAACTGGCTGAGGTTATCTCATTGGTGAATATTGTGGGTAAAATCTTACAATGTTGTCAGACACTGCATGTCACTCTTTACTTCCTGTTCTTTAATAAAATAAGTAGGTAATATTTCATATTATTTATTGGTACACCTTGTGTCTAAATACAGTAAGTTGACAATTTAAGTTCTACAAGAGTTCTCAGCGGGTGAAGAGTTAAGCCTGGTTCCCAGATATGTCGCAAGGCACTGGCAACGGCACCGCAGGCTATTAGCGGTGAAATAGAAACATACGCGCTGAGGACCGCCAGTAGTTGCCGGCGGCAATGGAAGAGTTTAGCGCTGTTCAAACTTTGCGAAGAACCGCAGGGAAAACTTTCCCAAAATGCACACCACAGGTGAAGGTCAACATAATGGAAACGGCATGGCGAGCGAACACTTTTTGTGATTATGTGATTATGTTTAGCGATGCTGCTTTATATGTGAACAGAAAACGCCGAGCCTAACGATGCCGGAGTTTTGCTGCGCAAGTTACCGCCGGAGTCTCGCAACCGATATGGGAAGCAAGCTTCAAGGTCGAATAGAGAAAAAAGCTTATTAAAATATATGCACTAAATAAATCTATAAGCCGTGCACTATCAAAGAGATAATTTCAGCTACTCATACCATCATAACTTCCTATTTGGTTGGGACGTGTTTTGGGCCAACCTTGATGTACTTACTAGTAACTTCAAGACAGCAGTTCTGGCTTGGTGGTCAGAAGGCCTGACTTGTAAAAAACAGATGAGGGTTCAATACCTAACAAAGGTGCCATGCAACATTAAATTGTTCTCAGGAACTGGGCATATATCCAGTCATTAAGGTTTCCTTGCCACTAGACCCGAATGTGTCAAGCCAGGATCACTGAAGTATTGTTTGTACAATAATTATCTTCAAAATACAGTCACTGCTTTCAGTAAGCTAAGCAAATATTATACTCTGAGGAATTGTTCAAATAGAGAACTTCAAAATGTTGTCCTTCATGAAAATATGGTGTCTTTATGTCAATAAGTAACTCATACTATTTTAATACTCTAAAATGGTCCTTCAAGTTCTAAAGGAAAAAGAGAAAAAAGACCAACAGAAAAAGAATGCTTGTTGAAAAAAAACTCATAGTAAAAAGAATGTAGGATTTGAGAAGATCATTTTAATATCAGAATATATAACATAAATTCAACAACCTACATGTATCATAAATCCTCTACTTGGAAGCTGTGGCGATGCACGTTTTAAACCTTCCCTATAGTGACATTTCGTTAGAGGTGATGTTTAAACGGCGCTGTATTTTTAGACTAGCTTGTCAGAACTTTTGACAAATAAATTCCATATGAGAAACATCCGAAGGAATGCTAATGTCGCTTATAGTTTGCACTCTGCTTCAGGCTGTTTCAGTGCTTCACCAAAACTAGAAGAACTTACCAGAGTATTTTAGAATTTCCCTTACAGCCACTATGGATGAACTCACTGCAACTGGCATTGCTGCTGGCCTAGCCTGGGCATGGCTCTCGTGAGGGATTGGGAGAGAGAGCCTGAGACACATAGCAAAAAAAAAGGTAAGATAACTTCGGCAAAATGAGCGACATGTGTTACATATGTCGCTCAGACTGATACTAATGAAAGCGTGTCGATAGATTCAGATCTCACGATGTATTATATGTGGCGCGTTTAAAAGCCTATCGTCACAGTATCGTGACTTGATCTAGTGAAAGACCCTATGTTTTTAATAGACTGGGTAGTTATGCAATACCCCGTTTGATAACAAAACAATAAGAACCATAGGTTACTATTCTCTTGCGTTTTTATGTGCGCGGTTTCATTTCATTTACTGATAAAAATGGAGCGATTCAAAATTCATCTATCAAAGCTAGGCATAGTCACACTTAGACCAAAACAGTCTCAAGTTTTACAACATATTATCGTAGGTTTTGACTAATTTATAGTTCTTCCTACTGGCCTGGGAAAGAGTATTTGCTTTCAGATGGCACCATTTTGCAGTGTTAGGTCCGAGTTGTTCATAATAACTGTTGCGAGTAATCACAATACTCGCGTGTAAAATAAAACTGAGATTACTTTTCAGTTAATAAACTTTTCTTTACTAGCAGCGTGCGATTCATTTTTGTTGTTCTATTGCTATTCGTTTGTATTGTTTTTGAGAAAATATTTTATTCAATTGATTTAATTTTTGATTATAGCCTAATTAAATCAAAACCTAATTAATTAAACATATGAAATAATATAACTTCCGTGATTGATTTATTATGCAACCATCATTTCATAGTTACCAACCAGCGTTTATTTGCTGCAAATTCAAATTAAAAATAATACATAATACTCGCGAAGATCATAAAAAGACCGTCACATGATACTCCTTCGGAAATAACGATTGTGATATTAGCGACTGCAGAAGTCGACTTTTAGAGTTGTCTTCCCCGCGTGTTACTATGTGTCCCAGGCTCTCTCTCCCAATCATCCACGAGAGCCATGCCCAGGCTACTGCTGGCCCAGGTCAGCCACAGCATTAAAACATTTTAAGAGATCGTATCATCATGAGACAATAATAAATATGAATGATATATGTATAAATTATGTCGAGGGATAAAGCAGCCAACAGGAAATGAAACATTCGGAAAGACACATACTTATTTTTTCACACCACTCTCGGAAAGGATTGCAGCTGGTGAAGTATCTCGATAGTTTGTCAGAGGTTCAGGTGTCAATCTCCCAGGCCAAATATTGCAAGTTCGAAACCTTTACAATATGATCTTTTTTCTTACAAAATTATTGAGAATGTTTACTGCCCTTGTTACTATTATTCAAGAAATAATCATCAGAATCCATTGGGCTACAATTTGCCAAGCGTCAAAGTGGAGCTCAGCTCAGCATCAGCTGTAAACACGTTTTCTATTGGCTCATTGGCTCTATTGGCCACATCGCTGCATGTCAGGTTGTTCCTCTCACCGATTATTCATCAGCTATTTGCACGGTAAACCGACGAAATTATTGGGGCACTGCGGATGCATTAAATTGCATTTGATATGACTGATGTTGGAAAATTGCAACTGAGAACGATCTTTGGCTGCCTTTTCATTATTACTAATTAAAGAATAGAGAAAGTGTGATATTATTATGCTTTATTATTTATTTTGAGATGTTGACTGATGTTCTAAAAAAATCAAGGAGATTGACCCACCAGAAGCTGAGATATAGCCAGCCAACCACAGGTCTATGTAATAATGAATCAGAGGGAAAACCTTTTGAAAATCCCGAGGATTGTGACGTATGAAATCGACTTAATGTTCATGTGCCGGAGTTGTGCACCCTTACCGCCGTTACGTTTACTGATTGTTTTGGCTACGAGGTGGGAAACTCTTCTCGCGATAGTAAAGAATTTACAGACTAGCTCTGGTTTTTTAGGAAAACCAAGCAAACATTGTGTGGTAAAGGCGATTGCCCACAACCCCTAAGCATGGTTTTTCAAAACAGAAAAGCAGATTTTGACTATTGTGCTTCAAATTTTAACTCGATCTCCACAGATATGCTCCTCTGTTCAACGAACGGCGCGTGTATAGTCTATATTATTTGATATCCGTGATTTGCAATTTGTTTATGTTTGCAGAATAAGAATTGGGAATGGGAATTTTTGATCATTCATTACCTTTCTACTGTGTACCTACTGCAGCATTCAGCAGATTTTCATGATTATCATCATTATTAACCGGCTGTAAGTTCACTACTTTTTCACTACTAATTTTGAAAAGAATAACTTAACGGTGCTGCTATGGTTGTAAGAAAAGAAAACGATAACATTTGATTCTTCTATTTATTTATTATCCTATCTATGATTATTTCTTATGATTAATAAAATAATCATAATGCATATTATACAAAATAATAATATAACTGTGTATAGAATAAATGATGTAACTAATATAATTTGTAGAAAATTATAAATGATAACCGAGATTGATGATTGATTTAATTGATTCCATTTATTAGCTATATATAGATAAAAAAACTGGACAGCGCTAAAGATGAGTTTAAATAGGGAAGCTAAGTGGGAGAACAACAAAACTGAGCTGAACTAGCAAGATAGCGAAATGTTGCGAAACAATAGACGTGTGTAATTATTGAATACTAAAACTAATATACACGTCAGAGGGACTGGTTCGGAAATATCAGAGCAATGATTGTTAGGCCCAATTTGATTGTTCCATACTTCCAGGGATTAAACCAATTAAAACGCCGTGATTGTTATAGGAGACCGCATTAGTTGGCTTAATTGACCAATGGCACACAAGTCGATTTCATACGTGATATATTGATGCTAATATGAGTATTACCAAAACACCTATGCATTTTGGTAGACCTGTGTTTGGCTGGCTATATCTCAGCTTCTGGTTGGTCAATCTCCTTGATTATTTTTTAGAACAGTAGTCAACACCTCAAGATAAATAATAAAGCATAATAATATCATACTTTCTCTAATCTTTAACCTTATCAAGTATTTCAGACTAAGTGAGCAAAATAATAATTTATTGATGCCTGATTATTATTGACTACTATTATTATTATTACTTGACTACTAGTACTCTGGTAGTCAAGTGAGCCAAATAAGCACAGAAAAGAACCACATGTATGCCATTCTAGAACACCGGAGTGTTCATTATTGGTGCAGATGTTAGAGCATCAGTCTCCCCAGCCAAAGGTTGTGGGTTCCAATCTCCTGCAAGGTAATTCTCTTTACACCTCTATTGAGTAAGATTGCAAATGCCAAACTTTTCCAATAGTTTGTCAGAGTAGCAGCTGTAAAAGAATTGCTCTAATGAGCCAAAGGTTGCTAGTTCGAAACCTCTGCAGTATAATATTTTTTATAAAACTATCGGGAAAGTTTGCTACTGTAAAACTCTTCTGACACTGGGTCTAAGAGAACACGAGACTATATGCAATGCGCATAACTTCGGTGATGGTGATTGGTCATCATAGATTGCCTGATCTAAATTTTGTTTCACGGTATTTGCTGCAAGACCAATATTTCATTGTTTGCACCACAATGAATATTAAGAATGCTATGCTGTGGAGTATTCGATGATGTAAACACTGATAGGTTTTTGATATTGTGATCATTGTTATTATAGACAATCACCAAATTATCATCTTATCGGCGATTTAGTGTTACGACCACCTATCGACCAAGAATTATAAATGGAAATTCACTGGGTTCACTAAGATGCCATCATTTGCTCGATCTTCTTATGTAACGCTACTGTACAGATGACTACCATCATAGACAAATCTACTACAGATAGCAGCTAATTTACATGTTAATCCTACACTACTGGTTACACAACCGACTTACTGTAAGTTGATATCATTTCCTCCACCACCATGACAGGCAAACTCAAAATATTTACCATCCTCACTTGACCATATAGGGAAAGCGACTTTGCGTAACTCTGTTACAAGTAACAACTGGCAATTGTCAACAAGTGCTTCTGTTGCTGTAGGAAGGCAAGCTCTCTCACAGTCACTTTTGATTCTGCAACAAATCATACAATATTAACAGTTATCTCTGCAAGTAGTGATTAACTGAGATCATAAGGATTTTTGTGACTGTTTACATTGTGTAGATGTAGCACATTTTGATTTGTAATACCAGGTGGTAAGCGTTTCAATGAACACTCGCATGCGGTGAAATAACAAAAAAAATCGCTAAAAAAAGGAATTCCATGCCAGAAGTCATAGCGATGCACTCCTGTCTTAGGAGCGGCTGAAGGAATGACTGAAGTATGGAAAATGATTATAATTAAATAGTTGGCCCAGCAGTTTCATGCGCATCAATTCCCAAGATAAATTTCATCTTTCATAAACATGAAACATTTAATAATAACCGTGAGTAACTAAACACACTTGACTTGCGGATATTTCTGCTGTGTCCATCTTAATGAGGCAAGCTTGAGGATTTAACATGTCATGGAAACATAGTGTAGGTCTGCATTGAACATGACATTCAGTGACAGTTGCTTGGTGTCAACAGGTGCCAAATAAAGCTGAAGGTCAAAGTGGAAGCAGCAGTCAGATAGTAGCTGGTAGCTGATGTCAAGAAATGACAGATTCTAAAACAATTTTTTTGATTCTTATCTTTGTTTTAACTTGTTCCACTTATTATGAACTCTTGTTTATGATTTACATACCCTATACTTGTTTTTGACTTTATCTTTGCAACATTTCATGGATTATTACTACATAACTTAGTAATTTATCTAATTATCATATTTTGTGCTGACCCTGTCTAACTGCCAAAATTTCAAAAACAAGGTGGCCAGCTAGTTGATAGGTTTACCAAACACTGCCCTAAACAATCATATTTTTGAGACAAAGAGGCCACTCATTCCTGCTAGTAAAATATATCTACATGAATGTGTATGTCATAATATTTACTATAATAGGAGCCGTGTCCGTTTGTGCATCTCTATGTCTGAAGTCTTGCTGAATGGTTACAGAAAAGAAATGCTTTTAACAGGATTAGAACAGGTTACCTTTACCTTACATGTCCAGTGCACTATTACCTGCCCTAATTGACTGCTTTGCCACAATCGGAAATAACTGTACAGTTAGTTATTACATCTGATCTCTCACAATGCACTAGACTACCAATGTGCTAAATGTTCATAAAATTAGCTGTGAAGAAGTCATATGACAGCTATTAGTCACATTGCTATTAGGGTTTACTGTTCTGCCCTCTGTGTTAGAAAAGCATTATCTGCTGGTATTTTAGAAATCCACTTGCCAAACTCTCTGCAAAACAGTGTTAAAATCTTTGTCAGATGCAAGTTATCAGTTACGTTATCATTATTAGTACAATATCAAGTTTTATCAGATTAAATTATTAGTTTTATAATTAACCTGTCTCAATGCTTGTTGTCTGCAGTCGTCTGTTACAATGGTCTCTATAAACTACAGTAGAAAGGCATTAAAGGCTTTTAATGATTTGTTTGTGCCGATTCCTCACATACATTCAACCATCAGTCAACTTAACAAATCATTACCAAATTTTTATTTAGTTCTTTGCCTATTTCTATCGAGTATTTTGCTAATTAAATTAGCACATCTCTCCTAATTCTTCTGATGTACATCATAATATCTTGTGGAATCACCATGGAACTTTTAGCTAACAATATTAGATTTCCACCATGAAGCATCAACTGAAAAAGCCTTGTCAGGATAGTCGTCTTGAGTGTACTTCTCGCATTACTCAGAGAAAAATATTGATATACCTCTGGCTCTGGGAACTTGAATATAGTGAGCATAAGAAAGTCACCACACAGTTGATAAATATGAAACCAACACCAAAAAGTTCTCTACTCGCCAAAGAGAGGTAAGTTTGACAAACTTGCAGAAAGAAATAGAATATACATGTACATAAAACTAAGAGGTATGCTAGCTAATAAGGTACTGGGAAACTTCTGGTTATAAGTATGCTTGAGGTTTTGTATCTTACGTTGTGTCATAGCATAACAGATTTTTTCCAAGTGAGTTTCGTTGACAACGGAAATAATACCCGTTTTAATACGAACGTTGTAGTACCAACAGGTCTGATGGTAAGAGTTTGCTAGTAATAGGAGTTGGCCTCTGTCGCAAGTTTTCACTTGATTTGCATGGATGTGCACATCGTAGAAATAATACTAAAGAGTCAACCCTTGAGCAGTTTGTTAAAGTGAAAATGCTTTTTCTGTTTTTGTTAAAACTTCAAATAAATTAAATATATTAGTAATAAAGAGCTCAAACAGCCTGGTACTTTGTTAAAATCTTAAATTACATTTTATGCTTGTTTTTAAAACAAACTTATATATTTATAATAAAACTTTGCCTGCGATTAAAATAATTTTATAAGTTAAGACAATTACTAGAAAATAAAAACTTCTTCATAATTTAGAATTTAAAAATGCGCTTTGAAGCTAATTTGTCAACAAAGTGAACATTTATGTTTCATAATACTCTTAGGGTTGCTTCGGTCTGACAGACAGACACAGCTCTTATTACCCTACAGGATGAATTTATTCGTCGAGTTATATTTTGCGAAAATTGTCTTTTCATGCATATTTGCGGATGAATTTATTCGCGGCTGAAAACTGCCGCTTTCTAAGCAAAGTAAACTCTATTGCGGCTAGTATTAGTTATTACTACGCATGCGCACACCGCGTGTTCCGGTTTATATTTAGCTTACAACTGCAAAGCGATCTTGCTATTCTACGGTAAACGATCTTTGCTGCCTCCAGAGGTTTTCACAAATATTCATCGCTTTGGAGGCCTTTGATCAGCCAACAATTTGCAGTATGTAATGGGTTTTTACACTTACTAAATTAGTTGAATTTTACATTGGTTCTTCGGTAAAACGCAATACTACCGTATGTTTTTCCATCCCTACTGCTTAATTATTTGTTTTAGTGTGAGAGAGAGATTTTTCACCATACACCGAAGAACAATGATTGCAAGGGTGGTAAATGTCATTCTTAGAAGATCACCAATCATTCAGGGAGGTCTGGAAATTGAGGTTGAAATGACCGCAGCTACTTACGAGAAGAATATATCTGTTTTTAAAAAAATGAACAAAAACGCCTTTACGAGCACAAATCTTTGGCCACCCGGCAGAACTTTGCAATAGTAAGCCACGAGGAGAGTTCTGATGATAACTTCCTTACCAGCCATGTAGTAGCAAGAGAATCGCCTTCAACACCTACCCAAGACAGTGACAGCGACAGATCTGCTATTAGTAATATAAATAGTCAGAAAGCACCATTACACGTTAGTATTCACATATCAAGAGTACCAGTTTAATTTTATTGCTAGACTACCGCCATATGAACTAAACTGTTTATATTTACTCCATTCATCGTTTGTAAAATTTTATTTGTATTTGAAATATTTTATTTGTACACTCAAGTTTGTAATAAATTATAATATATCTATACATGAAATAAAATATATAATCTAATCATGCTTGCTACAGCGATATCAAGGAGTTGTTGTCGATGAAGGGGTCTAGGTTGACTGGTTGCCTCTCTGCCAATATTCCTGCCTTGATGAATATTACTATTTGTCTCTAGTTTTCGTAATCGGAGTAGGTTGTTTCATTCTCAATCTGCAGTAAACACAAAAAAGAAAATATTAATGAGTGTTGAGGAAGTACAAAAACAATAGCTGAAGTATTTAATGAAAGCGATCAGTTTTTAAACAAAATAATTAACTAATGCAGTTAATTATGGAAAAAAGTATCTGCACAGCAAATCTAATACATACCATAATGCCTAGATCAGAATCATGATCGTCCTTGACTCCGGTATTAGAGATTGATGGAGTTGATTCTAATATAGAAAGACTAGGAGAGTTTTTTTGCTATGCTGAAGCCATGCCGAATAACTTGTAAAAACTTTGAATAATTTTGTAGTAAAGTTTGACGCTATGGCAATAAAGCTCGAAGTAAGGCAATGATTGTAAAGAAGTTCTAGAACTCGGCTACGTTTAGTACTTCTGCCTCACGGCTATTTTCGCGATGACGCCATTCTGCATATCTTGTGACAACTTCGAATAATTTTGTAAATAAATGTGATGCATTGCCAATGGTGTTAGCTCAAAGCTCAGGCAATGATTTTAAAAATGTTTTGGAACTCAATTACGTTTAGTATTTACATTACAAACTAGACTAGCGACTAGTTTTCAATTTGATGCAGTAGTTATTCTCTCTTGTGATTAAAAATAGAACTAATTATTCACTGAATTTAATAATTCGCGGGATTGACTGTTCGCGAAATAGCGAATTTTTATGACCAACGAATATTTTCATTCTGTAGGGTATAGGAAAGTCTCCTGTGGTATAATATGTTTCATAATACTCTTAGAGGTGCTTCAGACAGACAGACAGACAGACAGACACAGCTCTTATTATAGGAAAGTCTCCTGTGGTGTAATATGTTTCATAACACTCTTAGTATTGCTTCAGACAGACAGACCAACACAGCTCTTATTATAGGAAAGTCACCTGTGGTGTAATATGCTCCATAATACTCTTAGGGTTGCTTCGGACAGACAGACAGACACAGCTCTCATTATAGGAATGTCTCCTGTGGTGTAATATGTTTCATAATACTCTTAGGGTTGCTTCGGACAGACAGACAGACACGGCTCTCATTATAGGGAAGTCTCCTGTGGTGTAATATGTTTCATAATACTCTTAGGGTTGCTTCAGACAGACATACAGACAGACAGACATAGCTCTCATTATAGGAAAGTCTCCTGTGGTGCAATATGTTTCATAATACTCTTAGGGTTGCTTCAGACAGACATACAGACACAGCTCTCATTATAGGAAAGTCACCTGTGGTGCAATATGTTTCATAATACTCTTAGAGTTGCTTCGGACAGACAGACAGACACAGCTCTTATTATAGGAAAGTCTCCTGTGGTGCAATATGTTTCATAATGTTGGACAGGAAGTAATTCAATGCACATTAACTGACTCATAGATGAGGTCAATGTTTACATGAGCCACAAGTCATCAATGTGGTTTCTTGACCTTACTTGAACCCAGGTTAATCTGTTATTGTCAAACTATTGTTTTTACATCCTATGTGTATATATATTCTGGTAGAATTGCAAATAAATCAGTTAGTCAGCATATACCTGAGAAGATATTTTCAACAGGTTATGGGCCCAGTCATAGTGGCTTATTAAATTTACTACTTTACTATTTATTACTGAACTGCATCAAGCATGGCGACTGGTGAAGAAAAGTTAAGTTTGGACAAGCTGACAAGGAACAATTACAGCACACGGAAGTTTAAACTAAGACACCTGCTAATAGCTAAGGAGCTATGGGAATTAGTGGAGGGGTCTGCTGAAGAACCGACAGAAGCAACAGCCAAAGCAACCTTTGTGAAAAAGACTAATCAGGCTATGTCGCTGATGGTGCTCTCGGTAAGCGATGATCTGCTATACTTAATCACTACCTGTGATAAGCCAAAAGAAGTGTGGGACATCCTACAAAAACATTTTGTGCGGGATACTTTAGCAAACAAGCTATTCCTCAAAAAACAATACTTTCGAGCGTTAATGAAAGAGCGCTCCTCTGTGGAGCAGCATTTAAAGTTTATGAAAGAATTAACTGATAAGCTTGCAGCAGTAAATGCTGTAATATCTGAAGAAGATCAGATCGTGACTCTACTGGGAAGTCTTCCAGAAAACTTTTCCACACTAGTGACAGCACTGGAGGCTAGAGTGGATACTGGCCTTTCAATGGGTTATGTACAACAGGCAATACTAAATGAAGCGCAACGTCAGGACGAAAAATCATTTGGAAACTCAAGGTTGTCATTACCAGACTCTGCCAATCTTGCCAACAAGGGAAGGCAACTCAAAAACAAACGGCAGAACCACGACAGGAAGTGCTACAGATGTGGGAGTCTATATCATCTGAGATCGGACTGCCCAGAACTGAAATTGAACGTTGGTGGTTACGCTCATCGACAAAAACACTTTGCAAAGCACGCTGCAGATGATCGAGCTGAGAGCAGCTCTGACTCAGCATTCACCATACAAAACACTAACGCTACTGACAATAAGACATGCAAGTGGCTCATCGACTCTGGAGCCACGAGTCACATGACATTTAACAGGAGTATATTCAAAGAGTTTACCGAGTTCGGAAAGCCTCGGAAGGTAAGCCTTGGAGATGGCCATCAGCTGGATGCAGTCGGCATTGGTAAGGTGGAGGTCTACACCGCGGTAAGTCGTACTAAGTCTAAACCAAATACTATGCATGATGTACTCCTCGTCCCTGCAATGAAGGTGAGCCTGTTCTCCGTGCATTCAGCAGCATCTCATGGTGTTATCGTGCAATTCGGCCACTCTCGCTGTTGGCTGAAGAACAAGAGTGGCAAGGTCAGAGCCACCGGAACTTTGATTGACAAACTCTATTATCTAGACACATGTTTAAATGAAGAACATGCTTCTGTAGTTTCAGAGTTATGGCATCAACGCTTAGGGCATGCAAGTGCATCTGTCATGGCAAATGCTAGGGACTTAGTGACAGGAGCTGATTTGTCTACTGTCAAAATAGATGTGTGTGAACCCTGTATTTTGGAAAAAATGTCTAGGAAACCTTTTCCTAAAGATGGTGTTGTTAAGTCTAGTAGGTGACTAGAAATAGTACATACTGATTTGTGTGGCCCGATGAAAACAAAATCCATCGGTGGTAGCCAGTATTTTGTTTCTTTTATTGACGATTATACTAGACATGCTTTCCTCTATTTCATGCGTGAAAAATCTGAGGTACTTTCTAAGTTCAAGGAATTTCAGGCTTTTGCTAGCAATCAGGCTGGCCAGAGTATCAAGATTTTACGTAGTGATAATGGTGGTGAATATATTGGAAAAAATTTTGAAAACTATCTCTCGTCTTGTGGCATTCTACATCAGCTTACTGTGCGATACTCGGCTGAGCAAAATGGGGTAGCGGAGCGCTATAATCGAACCGTGTGCGAATCTGCTAGGGCTATGGTAGCGCAAGCGAGGCTGCCAAAGCGTTTCTGGGCAGAGGCCATCGCTAATGCTGCTTATATTAAAAATAGATTACCCACTAAGGCTACTAGAAAAACTCCTTATGAGCTGTGGTGCAAGCGCAGGCCTGACATTAGTCATCTTAGGGTGTTTGGATGTGCTGCGTTTGCCCATATTCCAAATCAGCTAAGAAGCAAACTTGATGTCAAAGCCGAGCGCATGATCTGTATTGGATATAGTGTCAGAAGCAAGGGGTATAGGCTGTACAACCCCACAACTGACACAGTAGTAGTGCGTCGTGACATTGTGTTTGATGAGTCAACGTTAGGGTTACCCAGTCAAACTGATCTATCTGATCAACCACAGTCATGTGATGTCGATGCAAGCCCAGACCCAATTGAAAATGGCACTGAAAATCCAACGAGCAATCCGCGTCGTTCTACTCGTGTTCACAAGCCACCTGTGAGATTTGGTATTGATGAGTACACAAGTGCTTGTGCTGATTATGTAGCTCTGAAAGCATGTGACATAATTGAACCCCGCAGTTATTCCGAAGCTATCTCAGGTTCTCAGTCAAAGGAATGGCAGGCAGCTGCTGATGCTGAGTATAAGTCATTAATTCAAAATGAAACCTGGGATTTGGTGGAGCTACCAAAAGGGCGTAAAGTGATAGACTGTAAATGGGTTTTTAAGATAAAATATGATAGTGAAGGCAGGGTAGACAGGTTTAAGGGTAGAGTAGTGGCTAAGGGTTTTGAGCAAAAGTATGGCATCGACTATGAGGAAACTTTTGCCCCGGTGGTCAATTTTCCTTCTCTACGAGCACTGATTTCACATGCTGCCTCCCACAACATGCTCATACACCAAATGGATGTTGTTACCGCTTTCCTTAATGGCAGACTTGAGGAAGAAATATACATGAAGCAACCGGAAGGGTTTAGTCAAAAGGACTCTGAAAAATTGGTATGTAAGTTACGGAAAAGCATATACGGATTGAAACAAGCACCTAGGTGCTGGAATGCAGTTTTAGATGAGTTTTTAAAACAGCAAGGTTTTTGTCAGTCAGGTGGAGATCAGTGTGTATACTTCAGAGCGCATGATGTTGAGAAAACTATAATTGCAGTGTATGTCGATGACTTGGTTATTGCAAGCAGTTCTGAATCCGAAATGTGTGCAGTCAAAGAGTCCCTAGCTGCTAGATTTAAAATGAAAGACATGGGAAGTCTGCAGTATGTACTAGGTATCAATGTTGTGCAAAATAAAAATGCTGTATGCCTGAATCAAGTAACATACATTGAGCAAATCTTGAAGAGATTTGGGCTGGAAGCTTGTAAACCAGTAGCTACACCAGCAGCAGTAGATGTTAGGCTAGTTAAGGATGATGGGAGCAAGCCAGTGGATCAAACTCTATATCAATCCATGATAGGCAGTTTGTTGTACTTAGCTGTCGCATCCCGGCCTGACATATCATATTCAGTGGGAGCACTTTCAAAGTACAATAGCTGCCCAACAGAGACACACCTCACAGCTACTAAACGTGTATTTCGCTATTTGAAGGGTACAAGCAACTACACGCTTAGGTATTCCAGACTGAGGCCTGAGGTAGTAGGATATTGTGATGCTAGTTGGGGGGACAATGAAGATAGACATTCAACCAGTGGAGTTGTGTTTACCTGCGCGGATAGCCCCATAGTTTGGCTAAGCAAGCGTCAGTCGACTGTTGCGCTATCAACTGCGGAATCAGAATATATTGCGTTGTTTTCAGCAACAAAAGAAGCTGTGTGGCTTAGACAACTGTTTTCTGATTTTGGTGTAAAGCAATCAAATCCCACTACAATCAATATTGATAATGTTGCGGCAGCAGCAATCGCGAAAAACGGTAAAAGCAGTAAAAACATCAAGCACATGGAAATTAAGTACCATTACGTTCGAGAGATGGTAGCAAAGAAAGCTGTTGCAACAGCCTATTGCCCAACAGAGGTTATGTTGGCTGACCTACTAACAAAGCCAATGCCACGCCAACGATTTGAGGCTCTGCGCTCTAAGCTTGGTATCGTGTGCGGTACATCAGCCGTGTAGGATGCCACGAGTTTGGAATTAATAAAAGAGTAATTACTTTTTGTATGCATAAACACTTGATACTTCGACAACAGATTTAATGTAATAAAAGGTGTGAGGAGGAAAATCATGCTAGAAGTAGGGAAAGCATGTACTTAGGTCAAATTTCTGTTTATGTATCATTATATACTTGTATTACTCATGGAAATCTTTTTCTTTTTTGTGTGATGATTATGTACTGAATATTGTATTAAAATTTGTGCTTGTTTTATCTTTATGACCATATGAATTAAGTGGGAGTGTTGGACAGGAAGTAATTCAATGCACATTAACTGACTCATAGATGAGGTCAATGTTTACATGAGCCACAAGTCATCAATGTGGTTTCTTGACCTTACTTGAACCCAGGTTAATCTGTTATTGTCAAACTATTGTTTTTACATCCTATGTGTATATATATTCTGGTAGAATTGCAAATAAATCAGTTAGTCAGCATATACCTGAGAAGATATTTCCAACACATAATACTCTTAGTATTGCTTTGGACAAACAGACAGACCCAGATCTTATTATAAGAAAGATTATACTGTAACAAATAAAGGTGAATTTGTTGTATTTGTTAAATGTGTGAGACATCTTGCACCATCATCAGTATGAGTAATTTACGTATAAATTACACGCATGTCAAGAGATGAACAGTCAACAAGGAATGATACATAGCAGAGGAGACATATTTAATTCTTGACCTCACCATTGAAAAAGATTGCAGTTATCAAACATGGTTTCATGGCAGTTTTTGAAAGACTAGTATTTCATCGCTCCACTGACACATTGTATAATCGGAACTCTGTGCTGTGAACTATTTGCTGATGTGAACACAGATAAGTTTGCAATAGCTTGTAGGTTTGTACAGACAGTCACGGAAGTATTGTGTGATTAACACTCAGAGATATAGTGTAAACAGATGTGAAGCTACACATAAAGTAGGGTAAAATGAGGGCATGAAGTCTAAATTAACACATAACTAACTCTATCATAAAGTATCAGTATTATACACATGAGAAGACAGTAAGTACTAGAAAAGTTGTCTACACTATATAATGGATGGCAGCGATATCTTTTTTATATCTATTTTGGTGCATCCTGAAAATATTACCAACTTTTCTAGTTTGATCTGGTTCGAAACCTTTTAAACAGGATATTGTCCAACCCTAACTGTCTTATTGATTTTGGGCTCATACCAATCCCATCCCATCACAGCAAACCAATCAGGAAGTAGCCAATCAGAACAAACTCTCTAATAGATGTTTTTTAAATCTTTCAACTTCCTTATAAACTAGTTAAATACCCAACTTTGCCCAGGTGATAATAAGGCTTAATGCAGAAAATTTATTTGTATTCACCATATACCAACATTCACCATTGTAACTTTGAAACTTCATATCATGAGAATCGTCGTTTATGTTGAAAATAAAGTTGAAATAGATGTTGAAATAAACTGAGAAAAAAAACAACAACCATAAAAGTTTTTAAACTTTGTCAAACAACTGTGACTTTTTAATGTCATATTATGAGGAAATTGTTTTGTGCAGGTTCAATGAATTAAAATAAATAAATTGACGATAAAAATGTTAAAATGGAAATGTGAAGTAGTTAGCTAGTAAAAACTAAATTGAGTCTGTTTTGCTCTGATTGTATTATAAGATAATTCAGTAAAGATACAGTTGATACTAGCGGAAAAAACCAAATAAAAATCTTGAATATGTTGAATTAATTATAACATTTCTTGCGTAGAACTGTGTGTGGTGTGCAGTGTGTGATGTGTAGTGTGTGGTGCGTGGTGTGTGGTGTGTAGTGTGAGATGTGCTGTGTGTGGTGTGTGGTGTGTGGTCCGCTGTGTTTGGTGTGTTGTGTGTGGTGTGTGCTGTTTGATGGGTAGTGCATAGTGTGTGGTGTGTGGTGTTTAATTTTTGGTATGTGGTGTGTGGTGTGTGGTGTGTAATGTGTGGTGTGCGGTGTAGGTGTGTAAAGTAGCTTTGGGTTTAGGTGTTGGGTTTGAGTGCGGGTGTGTGTGTTACACAGTAACCCCATGTGGCTTAGTGTGTGTGTGTGTGTGCGTGCGTGCGTGCGTGCGAGCATGCATGCATGCATGCATGCATGTGTGCGTGTGTAAGTATGTGTGTGCGTGTGTGCATGTGTTTGTTTTACCGTTGTAATAAAATATTACCGTTCCATCAGAAGCTATTCATCAAATGTTTGAATACGACCTTACTGGTACCTCTCGGTACTGAAGCAAATGTAACAATGAGATATCGTGCTCTCTTTGTCTGACCGAACAAAGAGAGAATGTTGAGGCGCTTTCTACAAATATAATAGAATTATCCGCATGAAAAGAATTGGCTTTGGAATTTTAGCAAATCAACTTTACAAAAAACCTAAAATAGAAGTTCAAGACAACATTAAAAAGCATCGTGTTTCATAGAGTTATAAGAATTTATAGAATCCCAAATAAAACGTCATTTAGCGTGTGCATATGCTATGCAGTATATGATAATGTTTTGAATCAATATATGTTGCATATCTTAGTGGTAAGAGCCCTTAGATTTGAAACTTCTGGTTGCATTATTTGTGGTTTCAAATCTATCAGAGTGCGGAATTTTAAATCCAGATTTGTATAGCTATAGCTGGACATACACAGACACTAAAAATATGAGAAATATAGGTAAAGATTTCTTTATATTGAGTGAAGATCTATGTTGAGATCATCTATAGTGGCTATAAGGTTTTAAAAATGTCTAACAGTCTTTGGTATAATAATATTGAAGAGTCAGGAGAGTGAGTTGAAGAGAGTAACAGAAATTTCATGAAGTGAAGTACATGATAGTGAATCTAGTATGTAGGTTTCACGAATACAAATAAACCAACTATTCTCGGCATGCTTTACAGAGGATTTTAGTACATATAGCACAACTGTGGAGGTGAGCAACTTTAGGATGGGGCAATATGTTCAAATATTTTGTTAGGTGATGAGTAGAAATGTGGTAAATCTATATGTTAAATGATAATAAATGATGGATAATAGTAATGAAAAAGGATAATAATTATAATAATAATAATAGCTATAATGAATCATAAAATGGCTGCTATAAATGTTTATGTTGGAAATATTCTTACTACATGTAATTATTCAGTTAGTTGTTACATGAAAAACTAAACAAATACCACATCTTGAAGTTAGTATATTGCTAAACTTACTATAGTAAAAGGGGTACGACATGAACCTAGCTCTAGTAACGTTAGGCTTCACATCCAGTTGTTTGTTTGTTTAACTGATGTAAAGGCTATGTACTTTATTACTCCATAGATATGGAAATGGCTTGTATGGCTTAATGGGATAGCTTGCTGCCTCCTGAATTGGCTGTTTTGCATTTCAACTCAGTGAAATGCAGATTTGCGGCTGGTTAAATTTACTTGCTACAACTGGATATACCAATGTCAGATTTTAAGATTGTATTTAAATATGTGTATACAGTCAAACATAGATAACTCGCCCACGAATAGCTCGAACACATGGTTAACTCAAACGGTTTCTTGGGTCCGTTCTCACGTAATGATAAATTGCTATAGATAACTCAAACTCAACTCTGTTAACTCGAACAGTTTTTTGCCAAACGGCTACTGAAACGGTTGTTATTGCTTTAGAAAATCCCTTTATTCCAAGCCATAGAGGTAAACCTCAACTTTTCGTAATTCATAAGCGTCGTTATTACAACCATCGGCCAAAAATTTTTGTCAACGGCTTTTCTAAAGGTTTGGTGAAATTTGATTTATACCAAACATCCACATAGCGATTGCCCTTTGGAAGCAAGGAAAAGTGAGATATTCTTTGCATAAACTTCAAGAAAAATTGGCAAAATTGATCGTAGGTAAAACGCTCAAAAGAAAAAGAGGTATTTTCTTTTGAGCATTTCAACAACGATCAAGTTTTGCCAATGTCAATCTAAAAAAACGTCCTGGCAATAACATCACCTCAAACAACAAACCAATCTCAAGTGATAAAAAAATCTCTATACTTTTTGATAAAAACGTGTTAAACTTTACATTAGAAACATTTGATTTGAAACAAGCCATTTGTGCTTTTGATTTATATTATAGTTTGTATATGTACATGTATCTACTAATAATTAAGTAAATACATGGACTTGTGACAGTGCTCTGATAACTTGAACGTTCTGATAATTCGAACACCTTTGCTCGGTCTCGTGAAGTTCGAGTTATCCATGTTTGACTGCATATTTATTTATACTGATTTGAAAGTGGACAAAGTTTGTTGATCTTTATTCAGTCGATGCCGGATAATGACATCTATTCATCAATACATCGAGGGTTTGTCGCTTAGACTGATTTCGTAAACAGACATTCATTACTGTTAAGTTATCTCCCTACAGTGTGCTACCTGCCAATGTATCGATAATATTGTTATTGCTATCGTTCAGTTATGTTGGAATTTCCTGTTAAGTTTTGCAAAACTCTTAATTTAATCCAGATTTGATGCACTAAAACTTGCATTTTACAGCCTACTGTAAAACGTTCATTTAGTTGCCACTATATAAAAAGGGTTGAAAAAAACAGTGCCACCGTTTAATTGAAAGTCAGTTTTATTCAACCACCACTTTTAATTTCTTTGATCTTTACGAATCCAAAATGAAAGGTGATCAGTAGAAAAGTGTCCACAAACTGGTACTAATAAACAAATACTGACTCGTTGACATCAATAATAATTAATAAGTTCATTGTTTTCATGGTTTTAGTGACAGTGTACATGAGTAGATCCATGGTTCATTACAATGATCAGAATCGCACTCTGATTCAACAGTAACAGTTTCAACGTAACTATAAGAACTAAATCTGATCCATTGTTTTCAGAAACATATGTAATATGGTTTGGAAACTGACTTGAAGACTTTGAAGCGTTTTGATGAATGATGGGAATTCTCTTGAGGAACCCCCTATTATGTAATAGCAACCATTGGTATGACGTATCAAAGTCCGTATTGTAGCTCAAAAACATTTACGGCTTTTCTTTTACTTATAAAGCGACACTATTGAAATAATTAATAATTGTATCCCGCTAATATATTTTTATTTCAAGTTTTTGGTTTTTCAGCTACATCTGTTATTGAGAGAACCTGGGAAATACGATTTGGCTTAAATCCTGAGAATTAATTTCCATTAATTAGTATCTTTTCACTTCTTTTTCATTCAGAATTTATCTTTCCAAAATTCTGACAAGCTGATTGGACTTTCTAACCACAACTGCTTTCTTGAAGTTACCAGTAAATAAATAAAGGTGTGCACAGAACATAGTCAACCTGAATAATAAATTATGATAAAAGTCGTACGAGTAGCTGATGTTATTTCCTTGATAATGCACGGCTTATGCATTTATTCTGTGCATATCTTTTAAAAACCTTTTGTCTCTTCATCCTTATCTCTTTGCTGGTTGAGAGCTCTTGTAGAGCCAAAATTGTCAACTTACTGTATTTAGACACAAGGAGTAGCAATAAATAATAGAAAATATTACCTACTTATTTTATTAAAGAACAGGAAGTAAAGAGTGACAAGCAGTCTCTGATAACATTGTATGATTTTGCTCACAATATTCACCATTGAGATAACCTCAGCTAGTTTCCTTTTATAATAGTTTATTCTTTATTCTAATTTACCAGCTCTTCACTAATACACACTAATTATTAACAATAACATTTACTAGTTGATATATTTTAGTAAATTGAAATTATAGCATAGACCCAGAAGATTTTGTTCTAACAATAATCCACTGCCATAGATCGTTGTGCTTGTATCCAAAAATTAACAAGAAATACTTTACTCAAATCTTGATTGGTCAAAAAATATTTAACAAACTATCGTTGACTTGCTAAAAACCTGTTGAAGAATATGGGTAAAACACAGTTTAAATTTGTTCTATTTGCGAATGGTTGTACGATTGAGGCAACCAACCAGAGCAAGTTGAGTGCGGTTGCATTTTTAAGGCATTAGACCTACAAGCTAGCAGCTGCAATGCGACCAATGAGAGATGAGCACTGCACATTTTAAGTTTTTAACTGTGATGAAGTGTTTTCAATTTTAATTGTAAAATATCTTAACTGTCAGATTACCTAAAACATCAAAATCAATTGCAAATAATAGAACAATATCAATACTTTATGATAAAATATATTAAAAGGGTGTGCAAGTTCTTTTCTGATTTTTAATACAAATGGAAATATCTCTGTTTGCTAGAAATAAATCATGAGCTGACAACTTCTGTTGAATCAAACTTGATTAGAACTTTTCAAGTGTCCTTTTATTTATAGAGTAAAGCCACCTGTGAGGCGGCGGGCCCACATACATTGATTACTACCCTAAGACACTTATGTATTCGCGGCATCTAACTTTTGCATTTTCGCGGCAACATCCTCTTGCGAAAATTTCATGAGTATAGCAAAACTATCATAACGAACGAGCGAAAACGCGAAATTAAATGGCTTTTTTCATTGATATTCACAATAATATCATCATATTAGAAATGCAGGCAATTTCGTGTGTGGTTGGCTCACTGGGCAATTTTTGCTAAACTCATTATAGCTAATACACCGACTGAGCAACATGGCCAAACCAATTAAGATATTAAGTTTCTTTGGAAAAGCCTAGACAAATGAAGAAGAATATGATATTAGTTTAGTCATTTAATTTGTAACTGATGAGGATGACAGTCTGGTAGGAAAGTCATAAAATTACGTAAACAATAATGATTGTGGTGATGAATTTTATTACCAACCAAAAGCAATAACAACCCGGAGCCATGACCACAGCGGCAACGCGTGCTATAAATACTTGAATTCTGATATTGGTACCACATCAGTCACTGTGGCAGGGACGTTGACGTCATTGATAGTCCAGGAATCAAATGGCAGCAAGCAATCAAATTGCATTATTGATCTCGCCTACACATTTCTACCTGCGGTTCACAAATACAAACTACCATACTTTTCGGTCTATTAGCCGCTACTTGTTCCTGATGATTTGAGCCATGCGTCTTATATAAGGGTGCGGCTGATCTGTGGCTTTTTCTTTCACCGCTAGGGCGCACTAAAGGGAATCTCCAATGAGTGCGCTCTAGCGGTGAAAGAAAATATGAAACAATGCCTCACGGTACTGTCCGGCTAGACACTGAATTAAAAAGCGTCGATAATACGAAACTGTGCCATTCTGCACTGTTCCGTTTTAAACGGCAAAGTTGCTGCCACGTTAAATAGCACAGTCTTTAGTTCTGCAGCCTATACAAAGGTGCGGCTAATGTATTGCTTTATTATCGTTTTTTGGAAAATAAAGCAGATGCAGCTTATATAGAGGTGCGGTTTATAGTCCGAAAAGTACGGTAGTCCCAAATTGAAAAATATTTTGTACCAGTGAACTAGACCTGAGGAATCTAATAATGTTTGCTCTGCTGCATTTATTTTCACATCACTATATTTTCGCACTCATCAGAGCTGCGAAATTAAGTTGCAGCGAAATTTTACCCCGTATGCTACTCATGAAACTAAATCCTAGCGAAATATAAGTGTCCTAGGGTATAGCATATGTACCTGTTGATACTTGTCAGCTACCACTGGAGACCGGACTATGCAAAGATAACCAAATATCGTGGCGAAAAATAGACAGAAAATATGTAGTATTTATATACTGAGGTGTGAAAGGAATGGGAATAGATTGAGATGAAACCTGTTTAGTATTGTAAACAATCGGGTCTTTACTATAATAGGAGTTGTCTCTGTCTGTTTGAAGCCATGCTAAGAACGTTTGGAAAAATATGTTATTAAAATATGTACTATTTTAATATGAATGTTGTAAAGGGAATGAGAATAGATTTTAGTGAGTAAGTGGTTGAGATAAGAACTGTTTAATATTGTAAACAATTCAATCGTTACTATAATGGGAGTTGTCTGTCTTAAACTGTGCTTTAAATGTTAGGGGAAAAAGACTCCTCACAGGGCATTCGAAACAAGATATTTGGCTTCCCAATTAAGATTGCTACAATCTGTTAAACTAAACCACTTGGTTGTATTCTGGAATAACTGTACACATACTTATTACACAAGCACAGGACTGCCAGTGTACCAGTTTGTGATCATCACCTCATATCTGTTTCTGATTTTGCAGCCAATTCTCAAGAAAATCATGCTTGATAAAACTCACTTTTTCAGCATGAACAATAACTGCATTTGTCTCCCTTGTTTACATTAATGTAAATTGGTTGGGCTGGCACACACAATGCTAACGGAAGTTCATCTCAACAATAACTTGTAGACATTGATTGTTTTGCTTGAATCCAACTAGTAATGAAAAATAATTTATCTAAATCTTGGTTTGTCAATAAATATAAAAAAAAAACATTTTACGGCTGATTGAGATTTTTTAGAGAAAACAGGTAAAATTCAGTTTGAGTTTGTTAAATTAACCGATTGCTACTAAATTGCAAGTGATTGAACGATTGAGACTACCAATCAGAGCAGATCAAGTGTTATTGCATTTTCTGAGACAGTACAAGCTAGCTGCTCCTAAGAACCAATGAGAGATGAGGCATGTGCAGTGTAACCACAATAGGAACTATATATTTAAATGTAACTACGATTATAAAGTTTAGATAAAATATTGTTTCATGTGGGGTTCGCACTTGTGACATTCCATCTGGTTGACCAATACTCTAACTTATCTTGTTGAAGGCTGTAAAATTATTGCAAGAATGCTCTCAGCATGGCTAGAAACAGATAGACTCAGCTCTTAATCTGTCACTGTGATCAAGGTCTCACTGCTCACCAAACGCGATGTTTGTAATCCAGTTTTTTGTCCCTATGTTGAAAGGATTTTTATTGTTCTTTTCCTATTGGTATTGGCATCAGTTGTTGTTATGTTTATGTTTGCAGTGTTACCCGTCTCTGTTGACATCTATTTTATTTTGTATTTGCCTATGATTGTTGGAAAAAACAACTTTAAATATAGCCTCAGATACATTGCCATATTATACGTTTCAAACACTCTAAAGAGTTTGTAGAAAGAGTAGAATTTGCGCCATTGGTTTTCTCTTACTGTTGTGTAAACATATGTTAGTAACCAATGCTGATGATTGGATAAATAAGATGACATATATTTATCACTTTTAAACATAAACAACTGTTAGGTACGTCATTTTAAGGGAAGTCTGAATGTTTTAACTGCTACCAAGTTTGGTCAGTTTTAATCTTGAAACATCCTGGCACTCAGACCACCTAAAAGAACCAACAAAATCTCACAGGATGGAAGAATATCTATAATTTCTGATATAATCTACTAGAATTTGATGAAATCTTCAAGGATCAGATATTTTTGAGTTTTAGTTTATTCTAACACCTCGACAGCTGTATTGGCTGAGTAGTCAAGAGTGCCTGACATGTGAATAACAAGTTGTAGTTTGGTGTCACCAATTTTAAGTTGTAGGACCTTTAGACCACCAGAAAAGTGGTAAGAAGTACATCTTATCACACATTGCTGTAACTGTAAAAAGAGATATACTAAAATAGGGTAGTAACCGGTAGTCTTGTTGGCACAAATATTGACTTTGTATGAAACTTTTTGTTTCCAATAGCTATAACAATGATTCACTTTTTATTGCTGTAGTTTGGCAATTTCAAATACAGCCATAAAATCACTGAAAAACCACCAAATTGAGGATATATGGCCAATAAATAGCAGCTGTGGCCTTTTGGTCTAGCACGCTTGACCTACAAACAACAGATTGTGATGTCAAAAAGTGATCTAAAAGTGTCACTGCTGGTAACAACAACGGTTATTTTACCATAAATTACTGCAACTTGGTATGTCTCAAGTATTGGAGGTTTTCTTGCTGCTGGGTTCATGCATGTTCAGATAAGCAGGTTTGTTCACCAATGCTTTCAAAGGTGAACTTCCATTAAATTTCTTTTGGTTTCAATAGAAACTTCTGTATTTTTCAATTATTTGTGATTTTTTTTCACGCTTGATGCATCCTGACTTTGAAAATGTTTCAAAATTAACTATACCAAACTTGATCGCAGTTAAAATAATCAGAAGATAAATACATTCTAAATGACATCACTAATTGCTATTGTTGAGACAGTTGATGTCAGCTTTTGCATTGAAGTTGCTGTGCTACATGTTTCTATGTTGTTGATCTCTTTACTACTATAGACATTATACTGGCACTTTCAAATGATCTGAACATTTGAACGTTTTAACCACTATCAAGTTTTGTATATGCAGAGGAGCAGAGGTGATAAGGTGTCACCTTGATAGATGCCGCAGTTGATTCCGACACTAGTCAGCTTTTTACCTTTAGCTGCCAGTTCTGTTTTCGGTGGGTCAATAACATATTTATGAACTCTACAACTGCATGGAAAAAATTCTACAGCCTTATTCACTCAATGATCCAACTCTGGGGAATTGAGTCATAGACTTTTTTGTAGTCAACCCAAGCCATAGAAAGATTGTGTGTTGGGTCAAAATTATTAGAATCAAGGGAAATATAAGTTTACTTTTTATTAGAGCTGATATAGTTCTACATATATATTTTACTTTGAGGTATTTGAACTGAGCGTTGTGAATCATTGTAGATATTGCAGAGTTGTTATGAAATTATAATTCTTCCATAATTACTCTAGTAAATGAGTTACTATGTTATTTGTATTTATTTGATTAATATAATTGCAGTTACTTGAGATTCAGAATGTAGTTTAGCTAGCCATAGGGAGCATAAATGGAGGGAAAAATTAATGCCACAAGTTGGTCTTGAACCCACATACTTACAGAACTTAGAGGACATATAATTTTTATACTCCTTTCTTTTGTAGGTCACTGAAGGCATGTGAAAAGAACTGTCAAATCTGATGAATAGGACATTTGATTCCCAAAAGAGAAATGACTGACTTGTGTTTAATCAAATGTGTTTATTTACTATTTCAAATAGCTTGTTGTTATTTAACAAATTAACGCTTTTGTACATTTTATAAAAGTTAACTTGTGTTATTAATGTACATGTATAATTTTATACTTTTTTGCTTTAGTAATTTACGGTCAAACAAAGACTGTAGAAACCAATTTATCAAATATGCTTCTGTTTGTTTTGATCATTTCATAAGTAGATACACGAGTTATATAAAAAGCAAGATGCCCAAACCCCTGGTTAAGGAAGGTCCCTAGCTCGTCCCTTCATGCTAGCTCTCAGTTTTTAGGTTACTAGGTAATGTAGGAATGCCTCTATAATCATGAGCCTTGTTATGCACTTTACTGATAGCACTGATTGGGAAGGCAACTGCTATTAATCATTTCCTGCATTTCTGAAACTGACTCTAGTACTGGTATCAAGAACTAACAAGGAAATAATCTCTTCACTAGTGCTTTCTAGTAGTAACCAAGTTTTACCCATTCTCTTACTTATGTTCTAATCTAGTTTGTGATGAAGATGTTATATAACAGGAGTAGCTGTGTGTGTTAAACTCTACCTTCTGTACAATATAATTATTGTGTTTTTCAAGCTGATTAGCAGACTTCACAACAAACAAGTTTGTCAGCTGACATATAATAAAGGTGATGGTACCTTTCCTCTTGTCTCCAGCGACTAACTAGTTAACACATTTCTCACCATAATAAATGGATAGATACGCTGGTTGCTGTTTAAGGTCTCTGATAATATGCTAGCGCCTTCATGAAAATCATACAGTGGCTACATGCTGACCAGCTAACAATATCTGTTCTGGCTGTATATTAGTCAATGTAGTTACTAGTAGCCACTACTATAATCTATTGGTAAGTTCTCTAGTTTGTTAAGTAGGGGTTTCTGTCGACCACTAATACTATCTAACATGAGGATGTATGATGATAATTCGGAGTTATCTTTTCTTTGTCAATATCTATGTTGAGCTAACACAGTAGTTATTCAATTATACTACTCTATTACCATATCTATCAGAAGAAGACAAGCATGTAAATTAATATAACATTTTAGCACTGCACAAATATGGTTGTTACACTAGTTGCTGGATTTTTACACCACATATTGATTGTCTTTAGTAGACTTGGCAAGCCTCCAGACAGCAATGCCATAATAAATTCAGCTCTATACAAGCTTCCCTGTTATACTCGCGCCGCCGCAGTTGTGTGTCAATCAACCAGCTTTCTTTTAGTAGAGTTGGCAAACTTCCAAAAATTCAATTCGCTGAGAAGAACAGTTTTGTCTTGATTAATAGTTTGTTATCTTTATCATTCTTGGTTACTATTTAGGAATTTAGGAAAAAATTATAATTGACTAGCTCCGTGAACCGACCTTCTAACCTTTCCTACAGACACAGATAATAATCTCCAGTAAACAGATTACAGTAAATGAGTGTATCTATTCTCATACTGATTGTTCATGATGAAGACTATGTTATAACATACTACATGTGCTAATAATCATATGCACTTATGTCTGTTTTCTGTAACCTGCAGTTTTTCTTATCTACCTGCAGACATTCACAACATTCAGTATAGCAGGGCAATTCTATTAGATGATTTATAACTTTTCTAATTGCTTATTATCAGCTTTCTTCTAGTAGGTTTGGCACGCTTCCGGGTTTCGTTGGATTTTATTTCTATGGATGTTTATCAAGGAAAGTTTGAAGAGCTCTCCGACCTTTCACCTATTGACATATTCCCCTGCCCTGCTACGATATTCTCACATTTTCTGCCCAAAGACAATATAATTTATTACAAACCTTTAAATTTAAAAAACGCAGAGTAAAATATCCAAACAAGTATAAAAATGAGACATTCTGGTCTACAAATACCTGAACCAAGCCTCAAATATACCGGCATTCAAACAACCCAACACATAAAATCAAACATACATATTCAGGCACTACAAGGATGCATGTAGCTGTCAACATGGCTACAAATAACATGATATGTACACCCATGCATGTATATATATACTTATACACTCCAACACTATGGTGTATGCAAACAGATTGCTTAGCATACAGAGAGCCATATACAAGTAGAAACACACATTTTATACTCACACATATTCAGATGTATGCAGACATATGTACATATAGCAAGGATTACAGACAGTCATCAAGAACATCTAGTAATATAATAATCACTAGTAATAATAGAAAGAATCAACATGTTTATAATCAACTCTCTCTAGTTATTAGTTATGTCATCTTGTAGAAAGAGAGATTCTTGCTGTCCCGTTTAGGAACAAGGAGGGTGGAGTCATACACTTCTAAGGAGTACACACCACCTCCCGCTATATCAGCATGTACCATCTGAGAGACTATATTCCCTGCAATATATAATAATAAATACACAGTCAGACTTCAACAGATGAATATTAGTTACACATGAACACTGCTGTCAGTCAGGTCTTCCAGTTAAAATAGAAGAAACATGGAGGCAGCATACAATTTAACATGAAATTACATGACACAGTTCAAAGGTGCAGATGATTGGTTCTCTCATATCACAATAATAGCCATTGTTACATGGAATGTTGAATGAAGGGGTTAATATAGTAATAGATACATTCATTTTTTATGAGGCTTACAACCATTTTTTGAAAGTGATTTTTTTTCCATTTAGCGTACATTAGGAACTCAGTCTACCATCAGCAGGAGCTCAGTTTATCATGCAGTTTTATAATTCACATTTAAAATGCCGCAAATACTGTATATGGCCAGCTTTTTGCTAGACAAAGAACAAATGCTTCTTGGAGCTCAGTCTATAATAGAATAAAATATGAATCAAGGGCTTCCATTAACAAATTACAAAATACTTTTCGTTTCAATAACATCCTGCGATATGAGCTCGGTCTACTATATGATATTATATCTGGTACCTTTAGTGTAATCACAGCTTATGATGCAGTAATATATTATATATTTCACTATTATATGGCTCAACTCTGTGTAGCCATACATACCTTTTAAAGTGTTTTGTTTGAATAAAACAGGAGCTTAGTCTATCATAGAATATTACATATGACACCCTTAGCAGGAGCTCAGTCTATCATGAACTATTTAATATGCTAAAAGTACAGTCAAACAAGGATAACTCGAACTTCAAGGGACCGAGCAAAAGTGTTCGAATTATCAGAGCATTCAAGTTATCAGAGCACTGTCACAAGTCCATGTATTTACTTATTTATTAGTAGATACATGAACATATACAAACTATAATATAAATCAAAAGCACAAATGGCTTGATTCAAATTAAATGCTTCTAATGTAAAGTTTAAAACGTTTTTATCAAAAAGTATAGAGATTTTTCTATCACTTGAGATTGGTTTGTTGTTTGAGGTGATGTTATTGCCAGGATGTTTTTTTAGATTGACATTGGCAAAACTTGATCGTTGTTGAAATGCTCAAAAGAAAAGACATCTTTTTCTTTTGAACGTTTTACCCACGATCAATTTTGCCGAGTTTTCTTGAAGTTTATGCAACTTCAAGAAAAAGTTACCAAAGAAAAATCCCTTACTTTACCTGGGATTCGTTAAGAGCAACACTCCGAGGCAGTTCAATTAAAAGTTTTACGAGGTTTAACGGTACATTGTATATCACTCACGCTTTTTGAATGGATAGTTATTGAATGTACACACGTATTCTGTGTTTAGGTCAAACGATGAATAGTTTTTTAGCTATGACAACGTATACGTTTAATAAAAACAATTTTAAGACGTTTTAAACATTCAACACTCCGACGTTGATTCAACACGGAATCAACGTCGGAAAACTATTCGTCACGGGCTAGCCGGGTCACGCACTCAAGGATTTTCGCCACGCACATACAAAACAACATGCTGTTTTTGTTTTGTATGTGCGTGGCAAAAATCCTTGCGCGTGTGACCCGGCAAGCCCATGCTAGTAATCGTATAGCAGTATAAATCAAATTTGACCAAACCTTTAGAAAAGTCGTTGACAAAATTATTTTGCCGATGGTGGTAATAACAACGCTTATGAATTACGAAAAGATGAGGTTTACCTCTATGGCTTTGAATAAAGTTATTTTCTAAAGCGATAACAACCGTTTCGGTAGCCGTTGGGCAAAAATACAGTTTGAATTAACAGTGTTGAGTTCGAGTTATCTATAGCAATTTATCATTACGTGGGAACGGACCAAAGAAACCGTTCGAATTAACCATGTTTTCGAGCTATCCGTGGCCGAGTTATCCATGTTTGACTGTATATGGTTACCCTCTGTGTAGCCATTTACATATTTTAATTAAAATATATCCCTATATTATAACAATATATATTATAATAACCCTGCATTATACTCATAACTAACCTGTAGTAGAATTAATGATTTAAATAGTCTTGTCATCATATGCAGCCAGTAGAATATACTCTCCATAGCTAACTAGCCCTAGAGGCTTCTCCACTTCAGTGAAGGTCCACATCACTTCCTGGGTGGTCCGGTCTATTTTAAACACTTTGGAATGTGCGCTAGATGATATTATGAGAGAGTTGTTGTCATTGGCGCACATTCTGACACTACCACTATCAGCGAGAAGAGGACAGGGAGTATGATGTAGAACTTGACCATCTAAGGAGTAGGTAGTGATTCTGGTGTTGGATGGGTCTGTGATAAGAACCTTGTCTTCAGTTATCACCAGCATGTCAGAGCAGTAGCCATGAAAAGGATGCTTCCAGCTGGTGATGAACTTCCCTGACATGCTGTAGACACCAACTGTATGAGGACTGGTAAAGGATAAGGTGTAAATTCTTTCCTTGTAGCAAGTGACAGACTCTACTGGACCAGAGGTAGAGATGAACTTGTTGGTGATCTTATTATCAATATCTACTCTGCTGACTGTCTTATCATCTAGTCCAATATAAGTATTACCCTTATAGTGGCAGATGGAGAGGGGATGGGCTGGTAGTTGTACGGAGGACAGTTTGGAGAGGGACTTGGGGAGTTGGACAGGTGGAGTCTTTTGTTCTTCAATGATGATATCATGAGAGGAGGTAACTTCTAATTCAATATTTCTCCTCTCACCTGTAGTATATAGAGTGTACATGTGACTAGCAACAGTTACTAAATATTGTACACTGAAATATTGTACTTGAGAGAAAGATATTAGCTCGTAGTAGTCAAGATTCTAGTTATATCACCATCTTTACATTGTACTGAGTGCAACTATAAAATTATGTTCATGAATTGTCCTCTTCTTTGCATGACAAGTACTGTAGATTAAGGAGAAGACATTTTGTTCAATGAAAATAACTCAACAGTCAGCCCATTTGACAGCGCCACCATACTGTACAACTATAAACTAATACTTAGTTATATAATATTAGTTATTAATATCAAATGCTATCAGCAGCATCCTATATTAACCATTGTTATATGAATTACTTGGAGGTATGCCAACCTAGCTCTTTTTACCTAGCTATTTCTCACCTAAACACCAGACTATTAACTATGAGTAAGATTAACGTGGTGAATTTCTTACTGCCATGACGATGGCGATCTGGTTTTTCCGTGTTGAAAGATAAGTAGAAATGGAATTGCTCAGCCAAAAAATGTCGATTGGCTTCGCCAGATTGGCAACCAGTTTGCTTCGTTGGAGGCAAAACTTGATAGGTCGAGTTAATTTGTAGGCTTCGTAATGAATAGAAAAGTGAAACCCAACTGACAACTCGACTCATCAGCTCACGGTCTGTACTTCTACTACCGCAAAAGCCGATACATCGGCTTGTGGTACCAAAATAGTTAAAGCACATAAATTACATAATTTTCTTATTATATATTTCAATACATCAGAGTCTTGGCTTTCGAATGAGCCTATTTTTAATACACAAAGAATAATATAACTATGAAAAACAGGGTGTCAAAAGTATGTCCTGTAAAAAGAAAACACTTGGTTCAGGTTCTCAAAATGTGATGTCACAATTATTATTTAGCCTTAGGTAGTCGATCCTTTTTGCTGCCATTGAGGCTGCGCTTTTCTGTGGCAATCGGTGCTGTTAAACTCAGGGAGCGCTAATAAAAAACTAGGATTCTAAATAATCAACAATGCCCGGGATCGTGCTAACACCTGACCAATACAAACATATGTTCTAGGTTAACTAATTATGCTTTAATAAATGTACTGTCGTTGATAAAGCTAATGAAATCACATCGATTAAAATGTGAACTGCGGTTGCGAGGCCTTAGGACTATATGCCAATCCCACTTTCACGAGATTGCGCAAAGCTTGAAACTAATTAGTCTCAGTCGCAACCCTCAACATCACAATAAATTGAGAGGGCTAGACTAGCCCTGCATAATATCATCGGGAAAACATAGTATGATGCTTGGAATCTGAGTTATTTATTATACATAAAAATAATCTGTACATGGAGAACTAATGACACTGATTCCTTTGTCATCGTCATTGGTTCTATGGATTTGTCCTATTTTCGCCTGACACTCGCGTCATTATCGTCGTTGATAAATATAAGTGGTAAGCAATAGAATAGGCGGTAAGAGCACACAACACCGCATATGAAAATTGTGACATCACAATTTCCAAGCCTATGCCAGTAAACATTTCTGCGGTAGAGCTCTGGGGAAATCCTATAAACACCAACCAATGTCTGTCACACCATGGCAAACAATAGCTCATTCGAAAGCCAAGACTCTGATGTATTGAAGAACACAATGAAAAATGATGTAATTTATGTGCTTTAAACACTGGACCTGAAACTAATGAGCAGTTCTAACAACTACATTAATTTGTCCAGCTATTTATATTAAGAATATCTTAACTATCGATATGTTAAAAATCTAAAATGACAGAAGGCTGAAAAAACTTCAAACATCAGAAATAAAGAAGGAGTGGCTCATCATATACAGTAGCTCTGAGGCTATGAACCTAACAGTTCTGCTCAGGAACAGTCTAAATCATTAAAAAGTCAATAAAGGTTGTAGTTTTATAGTATTTATCTCTTTATACTTAGTCAAAAAACTTGGTAATTGTCAATCGCTTTGTTAATAATGGTTTATTAGATTCATTCATGAGTCATCAATAGAGTAATCCTCTTTTTATTTTAGTATAGTAGAAAGTGACAGGCGGCAGTTAACTCTAAGATCACAGATACAATATGGACTTAATGATCGCATGCGCTTATGAATGTCTTTTTGATATTTCACACCAGCAACCCTCCAAGGCACATGCTTCAAAATCAAGGCTTCCATGCCAGTAGCAACCTGATATGTCTTTTGATGTAAGAGCTAAGAAAGTTTTCCCTTTTCTAGCCAAAATTTTCAGATTCTAATTACAAGCTTTACAAGAATTAAAAAATACATAAATTTTATTCAAAAAACTAAAATATGCAAAACAAACGTGTAGTACAGTACATACAACACAGTATGGTCACCCCTAAACGATGATAGAAAATGTAAATATCCATATTCAGTTATTCATATACCTATCTGCTTTAACTGTAGCTGGTCTGTAAGTTTCAGCTTTGGCAAATGCTCTTGGGAGATTTTGTCGAGCTGGGCCTTTAACTCCTTGAATCCTCTCACAATCGCTGCCTAAACATAGAGTTATCCTAATAGAATCGATAGAAGAAGGACAGAGATATGTAATGTATAAATTGGTAAACTTACAATCAGTGCATCTATAGGAGAACTGCCATTACTGAATATAAACCCAGACAAGTGGTGCCTGAGGAACAGGACTGATGGTAGATGAAGCAGGGATAGAAAGGCTGAGATTGTAGACCAAGCCATGGAAACATACAAGTAAGGAGAGCTAGTGGACAGCACACAATGTATGGTACATTAGTAATAGCAAGTTCATAGACTCAGATACATTGAAGGAATGAAAGGAGCAGACAGCTGATAGTATGAGGTCAGTAGGTCATGAGCAATAAGTCTAGGAGTCTTATGAAGTAGATCAATCCTACTCAGTAGATCAAAATATGGTATGCAGCAGATATGCTGACACAAAGACACGGATCCACTGGATAAAACTGACAAGTACAGAAATTGATGTCAATAGATACATGTACAAACACAACTATCCACACATGCTCAATAATATATATGCATATCAATACAACCACCTCAAACACCTCAAGTACATTACTACACAAGTACTGGTACATACATGTTCACCAACATATTCACAAACACTCACATACAGTTAGTACAATAATTCATTCACATTACTGAACTACTGAATAACAACACTGCTTAATAACTTACTGGGGGATGACTCTTGGTCCCAGTTTCAAGCAGCTCTTGATGGGTTCTCAGGCTATTCCACTGCTTGAGCAACACATCTTCGACAAAATCCACAATTTTAGTTTGTGATTTCTGGTGGTTTTCCAGCACCTGTTTCTCAAGTGTGTCATATTTGACTTTAATCGCATTTAGCTGTAACAGAAAATAGTAAATGGAAATAATAGAAAAGCTAATAATCAGGAGTTGTAGCCTCCTTGTCATACTAACACAATTGCTTCAGTATCACAGCAACTACTTGGTTAAACCTGAAGACGAAGAGGAGATAAGTTAAAACAAAAGCATAACATCCTTCAGTAGCTATACAGTGCATAATATGGTATAGGCTGCTTTTTACTGATATAAAAAGAAATTAGATGGAAAATTGTGCCATAGATCCCAATTAGCGACATTATAAGGTGGGATATTCACTCTATAATAAAAAATTATCAGATTCCACCAATATCTTGTTGTCCGCAAAAGTCAGCGTGACTGCTCTTGCTGCAACCACTCATTCAAAATGATGGTTTCATAAAACAACAGTTTGTTTCAGTGAATACCAGATAAACTACTCCTAATATATGCTGCTTTTGCAGTTTCTTAACATATTTATTAATAAGTATATAAAAATGTTCTGTCAATAGAGTCTGTATTAGTTACCTTAATAGAGTAACTGATAGATTTTAAGTACTGATTTTACGAGCATGAAACCTTGTAGCGAGGATAATATTTACAAACCTGACTCTTTCTGGTTTTACGAATAAGCTGAAGCATGCTTTCTGTTTTAGCATCAAAATCCGACTGAACTTTGGATACTTCTTTGAAGAGTTTTTCATATTCCTCATCCTTCTTTGCACTCTCTACTGTTATCATAGTACTCAGGAGGGAGGCAGCCAGATCTTCAAGCAACTGGAAGTCGTGTGGTCCACCTGTGTAATATTATCTTAGCTGTTAGTAAGAAACAAATCAAATAGAAAGTATAAATATGATACAAACCTCATGATGTTAGACAGAAGGCAGTTGTTGGCATAGCATCACGTACAACAAACTTTTATATGAACCTGCTGACTATATGTGTGTTGAAACCAGAGCCGCTCTCAAATCATGGTGATTTGAATATTTGAATATTTGAATATTTGAAACAAATCATTTTGTACTGATTTGACACAAATGATGATTTGATTCGATTTGAAAAGTTTTGGGAGTAACTTGACTTGATTTGAAGTTTCGGGCTGATTTGAAGACTTGATTTGAAAAATAATTCAAATCACATCGCTATTGATAGCCTTGTCTTTTGTAACCAATCGAAACATTTTTACAACATTTGCGAAGTTAGCCCAAACTTTGGCAAGAAATGCGCACCATCAGTACCGAGGCTAAGCAACCGCGTGTGTGTGTCCCTCTACAGAAAAAAGAAAAGGACCGTGTGTCGTGTGTGTAAAAAATCAACATGAGCAGCTCTGGTAAATTGTGGAAAAGGCATGTTTGTAGTTGTGGTGCTGGCATTGAATACTTTGATGTCAATTATTTGATTGCTAGTAATTGGTTGTGACTAGCCCACTCTAACCTCACAATCACTAGTCAAAATAAAAATTACTTGTGCTGTGCCTACGGCATGAATGAATGAATATAGTATTATAATATATAATATTCTATACAATACTATTCCATGCCGCCGACACATTCAATATTCACAGTAATGACAATGTTCATGAATATAAATATGCATTATATTATTATTGGGTAGGATTTAATCAATAAAATAAATTAAAATTTTATTTGTTATATCAAATTCATTAGAATAATATTAAATAACATTTTGATTTAATTTATTATTTTAAATTATAAACGAATAGCATAACAATAACATTCTATCCAAGTAAGTATAATAAATGTAATATTTATATATCATACATATTTTTAACATTACCACTTATCTATACATTATTATTATATAATTAATTATATTATATGTATAATAATATAATTAATAATATTTTATACACAGTCACTTACTTACTAAGTGAAGTATAATACTTAAAACTGAATTTCGATTAAAAAGGACGATGTACAGAAAGAGGAAGTCACATGCACTCAGCAAATACAAACATGTGTTAATGAAGATATGTTCGCTGATTTTTTGAATAGAGCACCTTTAGCTAGTACAAGTAACCTGGATTCAGTACAGCAGGAGATTGAAAAGTATATGGCAAAAAGCAGATCTTCTTGTAACACTCTAAGCTATTGGCAAGGTGAGACACAGTTACTGAGGCTTAGCAAGCTGGTGCTGAAGGTCCTTTCAGTACCAGCTTCATCAGCTCCCATAGAACGGGTTTTTAGTAAAAGTGGCTTCATCATGAGGCCACACAGGAGCTCCTTGACATCTGAAAACTTGCGCAAGCTAGTTTTTCTACAATGCAACAAGTGTATTTAAGTAAATGTATTAATATTATGTAACTGTTGATTATAGGCTCAATGCTTAGTTTCGTTTCCTTCAAGTTCAAGCCTCAGTAACTGAGTTTCACTTGCCAACATTTTCAGGTTTTATCTTATATTTGTATCTTATATTTTGTAACTTTAAACAAGTATCTAAAGTTGTTTTTTTACATTTGTACATTCTTGCTTAAAAGCTTCAATAAAAGCAGTCACAGCCATGATCATAAACTGTTACATAACCCTCCACTCATTCATTGATGTATCCAGCCAATGGTATGATGTGCTTTGCCATGATGTTTTAATATACCTCGTAGAACAAAGAAAAAAACCTTATCTAGTGATGATTTTAGCATACATAATACATATAGTGGTACAGAGATACAGCTATACTATTCCTATCCATAGAACCCAAAACGGACAGGGGGCAAACCCCTACCCTTTCCCCCTGGTTCAGGTCCAATGGATAGGAGGAGTACAGGCTATGCCGCTACAGCTACACTGTAGATTGATCATATTATGTAATAATCGAGCAAACAATTTGAAAGAGTATTTCAAATCATTCTCAAATGATTCAGGATTTGAATTCGTTATTGGTCTGATTCGATTTGATTTGCTTTTCTTCGAATCTGCTGACAAGGGTAGGGGATTTGATTTGGTTTGTAGTTTGCTGGATATGATTTGATTTGATTTGAGTCATAAAAAAGTCATTTGAAAGCAGCTCTGATAGAATATGGTACATAAATAACATAATGTTACGTTTTATTGTAGATCATCAATACTAGATAGGTATTTGTTACTTTGTGAGTATAGGTAGTGAATTACAACCATTGAAATCAAATTTTTCATCATAATATCCTTTCCATCATTTTTTCATCGTAGTACCCAAAATATCATTATTTAGTTAGTTTTCAGAGGGTGAGAACATTAATTTGTACTAAGTTATTTTATATAGGAAAAATTGATTTGAGATGTGAATAAATTATCATATGAGCTTGGTTCCGGATCACATTTTCTTAAGCCATTAAGGTATTACTGTTTTCGGTTTGTCTAAGGCTCCTACTCTGATAATTACAGTGTCGATATCTTATCGTTGAACTCATTGTGTGGATAACTCCTAAGTTTATGACTTTAACCAGGCTTTCAATTTAAAACTGATATTTTTCAAAAATTGTGAATCGAATTTAAAGCAGTTTTAACTACCAAACTCACCGCTAGCCGCTGCCAAGCCCTCTTTGTATGGCTTCACACTCTTATAGCACGCTGCACAGTTATCCATCAAGTAATTTTTGTTGAGTTTGACCTTTGTTTTGCAGCCTTCGACCTGGTTCCACTCACAGGAGTGACAGGATATAGGCTGTCTTAATCCTCTCGCTGCTGTCAGTGTGACTATAGTAGCACTACTAGCAGTCCTGTCATGCTGTCCTGACTAGAATGTAATGAAATGAATTAGCCTGGTTAGCCTGTTCACCCAGTTCAACTATCACTGCTTCTATCATCGTGATGACGCGGATTTGAAATTGTGCGCACTTGGAGCTACCTTGCGATAAGTGTTACAATGGACGTGCAGATTAACATCAGTGCTTTGTTAAACAAGATAAAGAGTTTCACACCAGAGGCTCTTAGCAGCTACTCATGTCTCATTCAGCAGCCAGCTTTCAAATAGGAATGACTGAAATATGGAAAATGTTTAACATGGAATAGCTTGCACGGCGATTTCTCTTGCATCGTCCGCATTTGGTGTTTCTATCTTGTGCAATCATGAAACATTTGATAGAAATTTGTGTGTAAAAATATTCAATTATGCGAGATAGCCTGCTTCTCGGCAGCAGCCTTGTGTTTGCTTAGTAACTGCGCAGTTAGAAATGTTGTAAATAAACACTGTTATGTTGTGTTCTGTTGAATCATCAACAGCACACGTTACATGTTACAACAGCACAGGTCTACATTGGACAAGGTCTGCTGCATACTATTTTTAAAGCACATAAATTACATAATTTTTTTATTATGTATTTCAATGCATCAGAGTCTTGGCTTTCGAATGAGCCTATTTTCAATACACAAGGAATAATAGAACTATGAAAAACAGGGTGCCAAAAGTATGTCCTGCAAAAAAAACACTTGGTTGCGGTTCTCAAAATGTGACGTCATAATTATTATTTAGCTTTAGGTCATCGATCCCTTTTGTTGCCATTGAGGCTGCGCTTTTCTGTGACAATCAGTGCTCTTAAACCCAGAGAGCGCTACTAATACACTAGCATTTTAAATAATCAACAATGCCCGGGGATCGTGCTAACTTCCGACCAATACAAACACATATTCTGGGTTAATAGATTTCGGGTGTTTGTTAGAGTTTGCTTTTTTCATCCTTTCATTCATTTTAAACATAGTAAATAGTATCACATTGTTTTACATGATGGCATTGTTTGTTCCATACAGAAATGTCGAGGAAATCGACCCCGAGGCTGCTTGTGATGCAAGAGGTGGCGGAAGAGAGACAAAGAGTAAGTGAACTTGATTAATAACTAATTAGTAATTAAATATAAAAAAGAATAAAAAACTTGAAATATTTATATTATATTATTATATATTTGAAAAAATTATATGGTAAATAAAATACAGGTGTATTGGATAGGGAAATTAATCACTTCGTGTATGGTTCTAGCTTATAGGCAAATTAATTTATTTACAGTAGGCTTCTCTAATCTAAACAAACCCAGAGTGCAGTGAGTCAACCCCAACGATTGATTTAATTCAATTGACTTCAACAACCAAATGAAACAAAAACAGAAATGACTACCAACAACATACCTGGTTGTTACCCACCAATGGCTGTTCACCCTCTAATCAATATAGTTACTAACAATCATTTATTGATCGTAGGAGATTGAGAAATATCAAGATGTAAGAAGATGGTGCCACTGTGGACATTGTGCCTTGATGCCCACTAGAGCCCAGAATGTATGCTGTCAAGAACATGCTGCAGCATCAGAGAAGATTTTGACTGGAGACAGGTTAGTGCCAATTTAATGGTTATCACTAGTATTGAAACATAATGGTTGCTCTTGGCTATACCCCGACAGTACTGTTTCTTTTGTATGCGGGGATTGACATGTTTTGTTGTTTTCTCACTTTAGTTGCATAACAATGAATCCGGGAGTGGAACAACTACTACAGGAGGCACCTCTAGAAATGTCTAGGAACCAATACCTGGTATATTATGGTAAGCAGTTATTATACCTGTTGCCTCTCGTCTCCTGTAATTTGATATAATAGCAGTGATTATATTAATAGTTTATAAGCACATTTATTACTGATTATCTTTTATTTCTAGATGACAATATGTTCTTACTGGTGAACCAGTGCCACAAGAAGTAAGAGAGAGGCTCTTTGGCTATCGAAACCTGGTGTTCTGGCTTTATCCTGGACTACGAAGACATGAGAAGCATCCGCTTCCAGCTTGCATGTACCACTATGTACATTTAAAATTTCCTAACACTGATAATAAATTACTTTATAGTGAACATCATGAATGAATATAGTGATTCTGTTGGGCATATACTGATTGCCTTATAAAGAAATTCATCACATAGCTGTTTTTATCTTCTAACTTTAAAAACATAAATAAAATACATTAGGAAACTAAAACAATTCTTTTTCCGCTTAGCAGTTGTCTAGTTTGAAGCCTCCTTGTTGGTGTCAGTCTTTTCTTGGTAGTCGTCTTCTTTGTTGGTGCTGGAGTTTGACCCTTGAAAACAGTAAAACTACTTTAAGGTTGACTTGCAACAAAATTTACATTACAGTTATTTGGTATCAAAGGATTCGCCATGTCTTACTCTATTGTGTTGTAGGTGCTAAATATGTGGGAATGTGATTAAAAGCTCTTAAAAGCTCAAAAACGAACAGAAAATCGCAGCCACACGAGACCGCCCTAGTTTGGATTCGTTTTCCAAAACGGCTAAAATGTGACGTATGTGTGTTAAAACGGCTAAAATGTGTGCGAGATGGTTTATGGTTACACTTTCATGCATCCTTATTCGTCGAAATATTTTCACAAATATACTTCACGCTTGCAATAAAAACCATGTCTATTGTTCTTACGCGTCTATTTTATCGGCATCGTAATGCTGCAACTTTGAGCACTGATATCTCAAAACATAGCATAAAAATATGTTTAATTTTTTAAATTTAGCTTGAACGATTGCATATCATCCTCTGACAAAAATGATGAGCCTTTTGGTCCGCTATGATGGTCGAAAAATGCTGTAGAAGTTGTTCGCGCCATATGGCGGGAATTATAAGTCACATGATCAGATAATTTTAGTTTCAGTTCAAGTTTGATCTATCGCAAATAACAGATACGCTTTCTCGTATTAAACTTGTTAATTTCAATTCGTCATAATCTCTAATGCGCCACATCGTGTTTGTGCAGCTGGCAAGCTGAGAAGCACCTTTTTTCTTGGCCAAGAGCAGAGAAAAGACCAGACATTCACCGGGCGTGGAGCAACTGGGTGAAGCTGGATGTGACAAACTTTATTTATCCGCCTGCTTACTCTTACCTTTGTTTTCGCCATTTTAAAGACGACATGTTTTCTAACCTGTTTGCATACTCCATATGTCACCAAAGCACGTGAGTAATTTATTTTATGAACCACTTGTATTAGTAGTAGTAACTCGGGTTATTTTCTAGTATTCTCCTAATACCACTGTATTAATTTATATTTAATATTACAATATTAATGTCATTTAATTGTCATATGATATTATTAGTATTTTATCTTTTTAATTGTGTGTATTATTCTTATAATAACAAAACTAATTCATACTGCATATCTATCTGTAAAACGTAATATATTAATCTATAATTGATAAAATAATGTTATAAGTTTCACGATTAATTTCGCCAACTTTCTTAACCCCACTCACTTATAGATATGTTATATAAAATAGTTATTGTCATTTTCTGGTATCATCGTTAATAGCATATTAGTATTATTAGATGATTGTTATTAGTATTAGATGATGAAGAGTTTGTGCCAACCACTGAAGACTGGGAAGAGTTTGAGCGCTATAATGGCCAGCGTCAAACACTCTCCAATTACATGTAAGATAGAGCTGAACTTAACCAAACTTGACAAAATATAAAGAATATCCATAGAGTTATTACTCACATTTTTATGTTTACAATATCATGGATTCTGATAAGGTTTGGTAAAATCTGGGTCATGATTGCATGGCCATATATTTATTCTTTTTCTGATCAAGCAAATATGATATAATAACAGGAAATGATGTTGTACAAATCTCATTGCAAGTCAACTATTGTGTTGTGATTTCAGACCCGAATCCTCCTTCAAAGAGGAGAAAATAGTAGTAAGTGTGACAGCACTCCAGCGACTATTTCACCGTCACGCCTGCGCCCTCCCCTGCTCATTCACGATGGTGCGAGAAGGCAGATGGGTAGAGTTCAAGGTTACATGTGCCTCCAGTCACCAATCGTACACTTGGGAAACAACTGCCAGGGTGAACAGAGATCACGTCATCAACCCCCTGCTGGCAGCTGCATCACTCTTTTCTGGCGGATGCCTTACGCAGAACCTCCGTTTTCTGTCGCTCCTGAACATCGCGATACCAAGCCACAGCGTTTGCCTCTACCAACAAAGAGAATACTTACATAGTGTGAGTGTTAATATTTACCCATAAACTTGGAAAATGTGAGTAAAAGCTAGGCACACTAATTGAATAACGACATTTAGAAACAATTTTTTTCTTGAAATGAAAATATGTTATCCTTCAAGCGAAATATATTATAATTTGAAATTCTGATTCTTCATCATAATATAACACAAAAAGGGGGAAGAGGATTCTACATTCTTAGACTAATGATAATGATACAAATTAATCTTGAATAATGAAGTTTTACAATATTTTACAGTGTATTGCTGAGCAGTACACCCTGCATAACGAGGAATTGATGGCAGCAATCGATTGGGGACTTGATTTGGCAGGTGACGGTAAATGCGATAGTCCGGGACATTGCGCACTATACGGGGCCTACACTATGATGGATCAAAGCTGCGGTTTAATAGTCAGCAGCCATCTTGTCAAGGTAAAACTTTGACAGTTTTTATTTCACAGCCTGACAAAAACCCAAATTTTTTAGTAGTTATCAATACATAAACATGAAGTTGCTGATCTAGCTAAATAATTCATTCAAATAATGTGAAAGTGATTGTTGGTCGTAACTTTTTTTACTTTGCAGTCAACGGAGACTACCAGCTCTAACGCCATGAAGCTGGAAGGCTTCAAGCGATGCCAGTCCGATCTAATTTCCCACGGCCTGGGAGTGAGGTCCATTACAACGGATGTTGTTACAAAGGTTGTGTGCATACCGCAAGCTTGTGTTTTGGCTTATGCCGCAAATTCGTCGCAGTGAGCGACTGCCTCTACCTGCCTGCTTGGTGTCTAAGATTCAAGCTCTTTTCCCACCAACGGATGATGAAGAAAAGTTTGCAGACTTGCAAACAAGATTTGCGGCATAAACCAAAACACAAGATTGCGGTATGCACACAACCTTTTCCGAGCATTTGGCGATGGCTCTCCAAATGGGAATAGATTATCTACCAAAACAATTATTGAAAAACAATAATTGCTGATCATCAAAATAATCTCGATCTTTATATAATAAAATCATAAAACTAATAAACTCTACTGTAGTAAGTGTACAAGCCAAATATAACAATTCTCCTTGTGTTGCACGAGTTCAGAATATGTGTGCTCAACCGATGCCTTAAATGTGTAACACAAGAATTGTAGATAATGCATGACACATTAGCATAGCTTTGGTGTTATTGGCATTAAATGAAAATCCAACTCACTATGATATCGCAGGTAACTATTCCACCCCAACTCAAGGGGTGCACGCGCCACAAGTTCGTCCACCCCAGGATGCATACGCAGGCATTCATGCTCCCCATGGTCATGGAGACGATGCGCAAACTCAGCATCATGGCAGCACAAACATTCATCAAGAGATGGCATGTCTTGACAGCGCTTGCAGACACACCACTCTGTAGCCGGTGGTATTAGCTCCTAAAGAAATGAACAGATATGTCTATGCAACCATAGCTAATACATCAGGTCGATGTTATCCAACAGTATATCAGTGCAGCACTAGATTTAAGTATTAATATTGTTAATGTTGTCATTCGAAAAAAATCTGTAATTATTTTTTCGCAATATTGAAGCGATAATTATCATCATTAAAATCATGTATATATATAATAATATTCATTCTATCACTCTCAAGCTAAAACTATTACTACTAGCTAGCTTGGCACATAAGAGCTGGCTAGTGGCGGTGCTTACTTGCTGGGAGGTTTGATTCTGTTGAGGATCTTCTTCAGATAGAGCGTCAGGCTCGAAACGCCAGGGTCTTAACTCTTCAGAATTTGACAGTTTTTATGATCGCAACTCAGACATGAATTGTCGAACAGAATGGTCAAGCTGAAACTGTAAAGTAGCGAGCATCTATATTTGATACGGGGTCTTAGGTAAAACCCGAAGTGTTTATCATAAACTATTGCTACGATAAGTTTGATCTTGAGCTTTTTATTGGCCTTTCAATTCACGCGAGGACATCACGTGACAAGACAATAACCAAACGGCGCGGTTACGTCATCGAAATCAAGAGATTCCAATCTACGGCGGCTTTTTGTTTTTGAGCTTTTAAGAGCTTTTAATCACATTTAAATCACATTGAATTTCGTTCAACCTTTAACAACTGTGTGCTACACGCTTGCCAAACCATCACATGTACAACCTGTCAAGTAGGCATCCTTTCAGGATGCTGTTTGTGCTCTTGTTAGCATTAGTTTATATTATTTCTTGTCTTTGGAGAGAGGATGGCAAAACTAAAGATAATATTCAAGTTATGAAGCTATTGATAGGATTGCTTTGTATATGACAGGAATTTCTACCCGCCTTTTGTCAACTTCAGGTGTGGGCTCTTGTGAAAGTAGTTGCTGTTGTAGTAGTATTATTATCTGAAAAATTCGTATCACTTTCCATGTTGCTTTCTAAATATGATTATGCTTCAATAAATATACTGTCATTGATAAACTGTCAACCTCCAGTGGCGTGGCCCTGGGACTATATGTAATTTGCATTCTCACGAGATCACACAATGCTTGAAATTAATTAGCCTCAGTTGTGCCCCTCAACATCAAATAAAAATATATGGCTAGTGCATAATATCATTGTAAAAACATAATATGGTGCTTGGAAATTGAGCTATTCATCAAAGAAATAATCTGTACATAGAGAGCTGATGACACTGATCCCTTTGTCATCTTCATCAGTTCTCTTGAGTTGTCCTACCTTCGCCTGCCTCTAGCGTCATTATGGTAGTTGATAAATAAGTGGTAAGAGCACACAACACCGAATATGAAAATTGTGACGTAATAATTCACGACCTATAACACTGAGCATTTCTGCAGTAGAGCTCTGGGGAAATCCTATAAACACCAACCAATGTCTGTCTTACCATGTCAAACATTGGCTCATGTGAAAGCCAAGATATTGAAGAACCTGAATACAGTCATACTTCGACTTACGAGCTTAATGCATTCCGAGACTGCGCTTGTATGTCAATTTACTCACATGTTGGTGCAATATATTTATATATAGAGCAATTAAATATATTGATCGGTTTCCATACTCCAAAAAATGCAAATAAAACACTCAAAACAAAATATTGTAACAGAAAGAACTTGTTGGTTATTGTCCTAACTTACCACATGCTTTCAAAAAGCAACAAATAAAAAATAATGCAAGAAGTTGTGATTAATAAAAATGTAAAATTAAATACATACAATAGCAGCTAACACTAGCATTTGCCAGAGAGGGATATATAAGTTATTCTTCATTACAACAGTTGACTTTGATAAATTTGGATTTAATCAGTCTTAGCAGACAAACTTCGAAGCAAACCTAAGCAAACTTAGAAGCAAACTTTCATTTTTAACTGAACATAACTAAAATTTCTTCGGCATTCCTAATTTTAAGTTGCTCGCTGGTTAGCTAATTTTTCCTTTGTTTCGCTTTCACGTCTAGCCGGCCGTTTTAAGATAATCCTATCTAAGGACGTTTGTTTTTGTCGCCCTTTCAACATGTTGCGATTAGGGCGAACACAGGTGTCGTCACAAAGGGTTAATGCACGACCACTAGCCAACTTGCCCGAATGTCTATTTTTATAATTTTGATAGATAGCGCCGGCCTTTTCACGTAGCATTGTTTCAGCTACGCTGTTACCGGCCAATTGTTTATCATTTATCTGATGCTTGAGCAGTCTCTTCATCAGCGGTCATGAAGATCGCTGCGCCGTTTAAAAACTATGGTTTGTCCTTTTGCGAACTAAATGCCCTGAATATAATCCTTGTGTTTGATAATTGTGGATGTATTTCTGTCATATTGCTGAGCTAGCTCAATCACTCATACACATTTCGCATATTTTTCAATAATTTTCCGTTTAATATCAATTGTTATCATTTGCTTTTTCTTTGCATTATCTTTTATTTTACTGGCAAACTTTCGGTCTACGCGCAGTACTTTTAATTCACATACTTCTGCACTGAAAATCGCACCAAAAAAATCATTGTCCAAATGTATTATAACCTGAGCAATTAAAAATACAGAGTGATGCTGTTCTCATAAAACACCTCCGGCATACTTGGCAACTGACTCACGTGCTCGTATCTCAAAACATGGCTCGTATGTTGGTGCTAAAACTTGCTTAAAGGCTGGCTCGTATCTCAAGTTTCTCGTATGTTGGAGCACTCGTAAGTTGAAGTATTAGGTACTGTATAATAAAAACAATTTCGTCCAGGAGTTTGTGTTCAATATTTGTTATAATTAAAAAATATGATAAGTTTTTAATAATGGTTTGTTTTGTGAGCTGACCTTCTAACCCTTCCTATGAACAGCTGACAATCTCCAGTCAGCAGATTACAGTAAATGTGTGTAACTATACTAATCATACTAATAGATCATGATGAGGACTATGTTATAAAATACTACACGTATTAACATCTTTTCTCTGTAATCTGTAATTCTTCTTTGATCTGGTAGTAGATATTCACAGCCATTGAACTTAAAACCCCTGGAATGGCAAGAGGTCATTCGCGAGTACGGAAATCCGGTCGACGCCATTATCAGTTAATGTTCAAGTTAATTTCATTGTGTTCAATATGAGAAAGAAATCTAATTTCAGATTTAACAGCTATGGAAGGTCACGAATACACCGCTCAATCAAAGGAACAGACTACTGAGATTGCTACTAATAATTTATGTACGAGAGATAAGGGTGTAGGTGCACAGTACTATTGCTATTCCATGAACTGCAAAAACCGCAAGAATGGACTTTTAAAGGAAAAGGCATGACATTTCACAAGTGAGTCACTTCTACTACTAGTTCTGTTACTATTGCTCAAGTCTACGACTACTAATAGTTGTGCTACTACTAGTTAGTACTGCCACTAGTTAGTCCTACTACACTAGTCACTGGGTGAGCGAGAGTCGATCAGTGTCACTACTGAGTGTACGAGTTTGACTGTATTTTGTCGGTGATTAGATAAATTTATAAGCTAGTGAGTGAAATGTTTTTCCTTCAGAACGAAGGTTTTTTATTATTTAAATTTTGAATTTTTATATTAATATTTTGGAACTACAACCCATTAGGTTATTTCTAAATATTTATATTTGAAGGAAGTGTTTGTTGTGCTTATAATATTATTTATTGTTGTACCTGGATCTAGCTAACAGTAAGGAGATAAGAGTAATAATACTATTGTTATTACTACTGTTGCTAACTAACTACTACAGTTTCATTTTAATTTTTAGATTTCCAAACAAAGCAACTGAGAACTCTCGTTATTTACAATGGTATCGCAACCGCAGAAGAGTGAATAAGCCTGATCCTTGAGCACTTATCTGCAACGAAAATTTCAATGATCCATGTTTTAACAGCAGGTTAAAACGTTCGACTGAAGCCATTTAAAGGTAATCTTTTTCAATGTTGAATGATACTTTTCAATGATTAAATTTAAAACCAAATTGTCAAGCACAGTGCTGCAAGGTTGCTCAACTTAAAGTAGCTATATCTAAAAAATTTATAGAAACCTCAAACAGCACCCAAAACAGTGACAGCTGACACAGCAAGTGCCTATGAATATGTCTGCAGCTTAGCAGTTGAGTGATCTGTTCTCTGTGATTCTTCATCTTCGTTTCTGGGATTTAATGTCCAACACATAAATTATGCTGTCATTTTTATCAAATGTTAACTGTGTAAATGTTTTTTTTCATTTCCTAGTTGTTGTAATAAAACTACATAATACTCCTGCAAATCATAAATTCCAAATTGATAGCAATAACTTGCAATTTAGAACACAAAACATCTTTTTGGAACAAAAAAAATCAAAAAATCGATTTAAATAAAAAAAAATCAAATAAAACAATAGAAATTGATTTTTTTGATTTAAAAAAAATCATCGATTTTTAACAACCCTGCCTACAACACAACTGGGTAAGACATGGTGAATCTTTTCATATTAAATAACGGTAATGTGAATTTTGTTGCAAGTCAACCATTAAGCTTTATGCCTAAGATGGGTGTGAATGACTTCCAGTGAAAATTGCTACATTTTCATTTTACATAGCGATATGGTAGCATTTTGAGCTGTTTTATTTTCATTTATTTTATTACTTGTATGGTTGTTTATTAAGGGTACTATGTTTATGTGAATAAGACCTTCATTTTTGTTGATTTTATGTAATTGTTATAATTGATGCTTTTGTTTAGGGGGTTGGAATAATAATCCTACTGTTACTCAGTTTGAGGCTACCTTCGCAAACTTATCAGCAAATGTGGTGCAGAATCAGATGCTGGTAAGACAGGTAATGTTACTGCTCAAAACGAGATTCTCATCATACAGGCTACTCCAGAAGTTGATCAGTTTGTGGAACTCAATGTCAAATTTCAGATGTCAAATTTCTGTTATAGGTAACAGTATAGTCTATATAGCTGGCTACATTGTGCAAAAGCTAACTAAAGTGCTGTCGTCACATTGGCCGTCAGTTGCTGGTTACCACTAAGTCAAGTATCCAGTACCGACATCTCTATACTCTACTCAAGCTACAAAACAATGGAGGATTGGTGCGTCCATCAGACGATGTCATCAGGATCCTGCTAGTTGCAGATCAATACTTTCGTATTCATACAAAGCCAGATCCACTCCATTGTGTGGTGTATTTTATCAGTAGTGTAAGGTCTAGTGATGTGTTATGCTTTGGGAAACACCTTACGGATACGGCAGATGGCATATCCAACCACTGCCTCATTGATGAAAAACTTTATTCAGTCGTTTTATGATCTCCGACAGCATCATTATGCTAAAATCCTGCACTCAAACTGCAAGGTGCATCTTTGTTGCATACAATACTAAAGTAGTACTTTTTCAAGGCCAGTAACAATATAATCACTGTAATATTCATCTGCAGCTGTTGTTGTGCTGTTATTCCTAATCTAATTTAGTTCTAAGAAACTGATGCACCTTGGCTCAATATCCACTTCTATAGCCTACAAATCTCCTTTTACACAGTTTCTGTAACGTGTATGTATAAGTTTAATCATCTGATTACACTAATTCCTGCATTTCCTTGTTTGCATTATTTTGATTATTCTCTATTATAACGGTTTTTAATTTCCGTTTAGTTGTTGCAGTAGTTCATTCCATCTTTTACAGATACTGTATTATACATATCATACATTCATAAGCTATTATCACTTAAATCTTGAAAATAGTTTCTGTTTTGGCAGCATACCTATGTGTTGTTTTTATCGAAATACTTCATGTGCTAAGTTTTTCCATATGCATTTATGCATATGTAATATAAATTTTAATACAGAGCTGCTCTCAAATCATGGTGATTTGAATATTTGAATATTTGAATATTTGAAGCAAATCATTTCGTACTGATTTGACACAAATGATGATTTGATTTGATTTGAAAAGTTTTGGAAGTAACTTGACTTGATTTGAAGTTTCGGGCTGATTTGAAGACTTGATTTGAAAAATAATTCAAATCACATCGCTATTGATAGCCTTGTCTTTTGTAACCAATCGAAACATTTTTACAACATTTGCGAAGTTAGCCCAAACATTGGCAAGAAGTGGGCGCCATTGGTATCGGGGCTAAGCAACCGCATGTGTGCGTCCCTCTACAGAAAAAAGAAATGGACCGCGTGTCGTGTGTGTGTGAAAGAAATCAACATGAGCAGCTCTGATAAGTTGTGGAAAAGGCATGTTTGTAGTTGTGGTGCTGGCATTGAACACTTTGATGTCAATTATTTGATTCCTAGTAATTGGTTGTGACTATCCCACTCTAACCTCACAATCACTAGTCAAAATAAAAATTACTTGTGCTGTGCCTACGGCATGAATGACTGAATATAGTATTATAATATATAATATTCTATACAATACTATTCCATGCCGCCGACACATTCAATATTCACAAAAATGACAATGTTCATGAATATAAATATGCATTATATTATAATTTGATGGGATTTAATTAATAAAATAAATTAAAATTTTATTTGTTATATCAAATTCATTAGAATAATATTAAATAACATTTTGATTTAATTTATTATTTTAAATTATAAACGAATAGCATAACAATAATATTCTAAGTAAGTATAATAAATGTAATATTTATATATCATACATAGTTTTAACATTAGCATTTATCTATACATTATTATTATAAAATTAATTATATTATATGTATAATAATATAATTAATAATATTTTATACACAGTCACTTACTTACTAAGTGAAGTATAATACTTAAAACGGGATTGCGATTAAAAAGGACGATGTACAGAAAGAGGAAGTCACATGCACTCAGCAAATACAAACATGTGTTAATGAAGATATGTTCGCTGATTTTTTGAATAGAGCACCTTTAGCTAGTACAAGTAACCTGGATTCAGTACAGCAGGAGATTGAAAAGTATATGGCAAAAAGCAGATCTTCTTGTAACACTCTAAGCTATTGGCAAGGTGAGACACAGTTACTGAGGCTTAGCAAGCTGGCGCTGAAGGTCCTTTCAGTACTAGCTTCATCAGCTCCCATAGAACGGGTTTTTAGTAAAAGTGGCTTCATCATGAGGCCACACAAGAGCTCCTTGACATCTGAAAACTTGCGCAAGCTAGTTTTTCTACAATGCAACAAGTGTATTTAAGTAAATGTGTTAATATTATGTAACTGTTGATTATAGGCTCAATGCTTAGTTTCGTTTCCTTCAAGTTCAAGCCTCAGTAACTGAGTTTCACTTGCCAACATTTTCAGGTTTTATCTTATATTTTTATCTTATATTTTGTAACTTTAACCCATTCAGGACTAATTAGTTATTGATTGACTGCTCCCCCAGCCCAATTAATTTTTCACTAGCCTTACAATTAAAATAGAGCTACACAAAATTGAGTATAACTAGAGTTCTTTTCAAAATAATCTTGATTTGTTTTTTGCAGCTTAGCAAAGACATTCCAGGCTACAATGTGATATAAATTTTTGTGCACCTTTACAAATTCTACTGACCACAATTTCTAATAATTCTGTGAACTTTTTTTTATCAAAATTGTTTTTCATGTTTCGTAGCAGCTCACAAACAGTTTTTTGATACTGACATTGTTGGACCTATGTTAGATTGATAGCAAACTTTATCAGCAGCAAATAAAAAAAAAAGATTTCTCAATTCCGAGCAATAGAACAGGTGTTACTAGCTTCTAACCAACACTACGTCACTGACAGTTTTATCAATTATATAATCAAACAATTTGTTAATTTATATTGAAATGCATTGCAGAGGTTATTATGAATATATTATGCATAAAAAATACTCAAGTTACCAGCTAACAGACAATCAATTACTAGCAAAAAAAATAGGTGTAAAAATACAGTAAAATATATTGTAAAAAATACAGTAAAAATGAATATGCATGAAAACGAAACAATATATACATGTATAATAAGGGTGTGTTCATTAAAAAATTATGACACGGTGAGAGTTATTTGATGCCAACTACACATGCATATTTGCTGCCATTATAAGTTAGTTGATGCAGTATTCATCAGATATTGGTGTTGAAGGCCTAGGCTCATCAACAATGGCATCATCACTCACAAGCCCTTGACTGCCTTCACCTACATGTAGCAAATATGATCGGTAGTAAGCAACCTATTTGCTTTCAAACTTCTTGTACAGCCAAGAAAAAATTGTGCTTTAGTAGCTTTTCAGGGTAAATACCTAATAAAAAATTGAAAATAAGTAGTCTACTGCAGCTAACAATTGGTAATACAAATTGCAAATATTTTTTGATACTGTAAATATAAACACAAAAAGTCATGAAGATGATTACTGTGGTAAGTGTCCCCTATCGACCAATATTAGAGCCTAGTGGTTGAGGCTAGTTTATAGTAGATGTTGAGGTTGAGAACTATATGCTTGACTAATTGTGGGTTGAACAATTGGATATAAATGAAATAAGAAATTTTTATTATCATGTAGTTCTACAAGGAAATCATAAAACTATTGTTTATTATGGGGTAATAGAGTGATGAGTTCATGCTGCAAAAAGATCTAAATTTTATTGGATTGAAAATGTTATAATCATGTGTATCATGAAAAAAATCCATATCTTACACTGTTAGAATAAAGTTTGTTAGAAATTCACAAGAAAAATTTCGGCTTTTTATCGTTTTTTTTTCGGTAAAATTCTATAAATAGCCACATAAAACTTACCTTCTTCCATCAGAAAATTCTCATTTTCTTCTTGAACATTACTTTTGTTGCTATTTTCTTCCCCTGAGCTGATTACCGCATCTAATTCACTTAAAAATTTTGCCATCGTTCGGATAAACCTTTTCCAATATGGCGATCATCAAATTTCCAAAACAGTTGATATCTATCACATAATTTGTTAGTTAAAACTTTCTTGTCCAATCACATATTTGGTATCAAAATGATGCCCAGACTCTTAAACTTCGTTTGGTGAATGAATAAAACCGATGTACCTAAACAGCTAAGCAATAGAGCAAATCAAAGTTTAACCCGAGTACTTCGGGAATGGGCCCTGGAAAGCACAACTCTTCCCAAGGTATTCGGGAACAGTCCTGAGTGGGTTAAACAAGTATCCAAAGTTGTTTTTTTTACATTTGTACATTCTTGCTTCAATAAAAGCAGTCACAGCCATGACCATAAACTGTTACATAACCCTCCATTCATTCATTGATGTATCCAGCCAATGGTATGATGTGCTTTACCATGATGTTTTAATATACCTCGTAGAACAAAGAAAAAAACCTTATCTAGTGATGATTTTAGCATACATAATACATATAGTGGTACAGAGATACAGCTATACTATTCCTATCCATAGAACCCAAAACGGACAGGGGGCAAACCCCTACCCTTTCCCCCTGGTTCAGGTCCTATGGATAGGAGGAGTACAGGCTATGCCGCTACAGCTACACTGTAGATTGATCATACTATGCAATAATCGAGCAAACAATTTGAAAGAGTATTTCAAATCATTCTCAAATGATTCAGGATTTGAATTCGTTATTGGTCTGATTCGATTTGATTTGCTTTTCTTCGAATCTGCTGACAAGGGTAGGGGATTTGATTTGTAGTTTGCTGGATATAATTTGATTTGAGTCATAAAAAAGTCATTTGAAAGCAGCTCGGTTTTAATATAATGGAACAGTTGTTATTTGCCTGAATATATCATTTGCTGGGTTTATGCATTTGTAATACAACAGTTTGTATGAGTAACATGGTCCACGAAAATCTATTATACACCTACTTATTATTTGATATATCCTACTCCATATGTTATAAATAGGTTTTCTTCTATCAGGGCACTCTAAACGTTGTGTAGGAGTAGCTTTCATTAACACCCAGCTGGAAAATAACTATTCAACATGTACATTTCTGTCATTTTTCACCGTTTGTTTACAAACGGAACTAGCATTCGATTAGCTCTCCAATATGGCGCATACATTTACGTACTATTATCAACGTGAAAGTCACGTGATTGCCATTCCAGGGGTTTTAAGTTCAATGTTCACAGCATTCAGTGTAGCAGCACAATTCTATCAGATGTTTTTACTTTAAACTGTGTATGGCCAACTTTCTTCTAGTAGATTTGGCAAGCTTCCAGGTTTTGTTGGATTGTTTTCGATGGGCTTCTAGTATGTTCGTCAAAGAAACAGGGGCCATTGACAAGGAATATTTGAGGAACTCTCAGACCTTTCACCTATTCGCCTATTCCATTGTCATTCTATAATATCGTCACACTTTTGCTGTTCAAAGACAATGGAAGACCTTACAAGCATTCAAGCCTCAATAGACATTTAGTAAGATAGTCAAAAATGTACATCAATGAGACATTTTGGTACACAAATACGTATGTATCGACCCAGCATCAAATATACCGGCACTCAGACACCCCAACACATAGAACCAAACAAACATATTTAGGCACTACGAGCATCCATGTAGTTATCTACATGTATACAAATACCGTGATAGGGACACCCATGCATGTATATATATATATACTCATACACTCCAACAATATGGGGTGTATGAGTGTATGGTTGTTCAGCATGCAGAGAGTCATATACAAGTAGAAACACACATTTTATACTCACACATATTCAGATGCATGCAGACATACGTACATATAGCAAGGATTACAGACAGTCATCAAGAACATCTAGTAATATAATAATCACTAGTAATAATAGAAGGAATCAGCATGTTTATAATCAACTATTCAATTTTGTAGAAAGTGAGATTCTTGCTATCCAATTTAGGTACAAGGAGGGTGGAGTCGTACACAGCTAAGGAGGGTACATAATCTCCAGCTATGTCATCATGCGACATCTGAGACACTATCTTCCCTACAATATATAATAACAAATACAGTCAGATTCCACAGATGAATATTAGTTACACATAGACACTGCTGTCAACCAGGTTTTTCAGTTAAAATAGAAGAAAAATGGAGGCTGCACACATTTTGACATGAGATTACACAATATATTTCAAAGATGCCGACGATTGGCTCTTTCATAGCACAATAATAACCATTGTCACATAGTATGCGGAAGGAAGGGGGTTCAGTAGGTCTCTCCCTTAGATGCTGTGAGTAATACTATATTTCATTTTAAAATGTACTGTAACTGAGCCACATGAGTTACGAAACATTGACATAGCGTTATTCTCTACATAAATAGCTTGTGTTGAGGGTCGGTACACCTTACCATGAGTTCTATAATAATCAAATAGCTTCATATCTTCAGACATGATTAAGATAGAAACAGCCTGACTTTAAACCAAGAGTAACTATATATCAGAGGTCACTTGTGGTTCACCTATTCTGACATGAACTACATGGTCAGAGGGTGTGATAAGAGCTGGTGATGCTTTTTCTAACACAGTACGGTCACAGGTACACTTAGAAGTACTTGATTAGGAAGAACAGGATTTCTACAGTAAAATGATATTTATTACTGCTATCTTACATATTGGTAAGGTACTGATATACACACTTTCTTGTTGTTAATATAATACACCGATTTATTAGTTTTTATTTTTATAACTTACTTTTTTATATATTGTATATTAAATTTCTCAAAAAATAATATTTATTGTTTTGATTTTTTAAGCATCTTTTGGGGGTCCTCCCATGTTTTGGGACGATTCTGACGACCCGACGACAGGGATATTTAAAAAGTGACAGACGAGACGACCATTTTTCAATGTAGGTGACGAGTTGACGATGATTTTGTAAGTAGGATTACTAAAGGTACGGCTGCACGTAACGAATTTTTCGTCGGTTCTGAGTTCTGACCGAAATCACGAAAAACGCAGAATTAATCGGTCGAAATTCAAAGAATTATTTGAGCTGTGCATGCCCACCGAGTTCGTCGACGAAACGCTTTTAATTAACAGATTTAACAAATTATTAGCGAGCACGATTCTAACAGCTTTAGCAATTAGTATAGTCCAAGATACATATCGCGACACACAATAAAAATACATAAGTATTTCAACATAGAACACACGATGTAACTGTTTAGGTCGCGCTATTGTTGGTTAACGAGCACGACTCTAGCAAATTTTAAGATATATGTAGTCCGAGAACATAATGCGACACACAAGAAAAATATTACAGAAAGTTGCCATAGTAAATACGATGCAACCGACTTGATTGCGCTAGAGATGTCAACATTTTCTACCGCAAAACTTTTGCTGCTAAAAAGGAAATATAATTAAAGAATAAACAATTTGTAGCTATAGCGTCCAAACAATAAATACATTCAATAACGCAATCTAAGCAGTTGCATCGTGTGTACTATGTTGAATTGCACTTATACTTTTATTGTGTGTCATTATACGTCTGTTGGACGTCATCATACGTCTCTCTCTAATTGCAAAAGCTGCTGGAATCGTGCTCGCTAGCACGATTCTAGCAGCGCAGAATAATTCTGTGTTTCAATCATTTCGTGATTTTGGTTAAAACCAACAGAAATTTTATTACGTGTAGCCGTACCTTAACTAACTTTTTATTTGTTCATAAATCACCACGGTCAACCGAGTTTGGTCAAGTTTTGGTTTGAAGCATTAAAACCATTAAAAGCATTAAAAGCATTACATCTGGCCCAGCATTTATAGACTGCCAAAAAATTAAAGCAATGAAATGCCACGACATTGACAGCAAATCCGTTTCCAAGTCTGTGACTGACAGTGATTATTAAAGACAATCTCGGTCTATTTTCAGTACAAGAAATATAGCCCTAAAAACCTAACACGGCTGTCACCTTTCGCGGAGTAATCGGCAACGCTCCCAAACATCACTAATAAGTTTGTGAAGGTCGCTGGTTGAGCCATGCTTTTGGTTAGCAGAAGTTCAAACTGAGCGAGTTTCAGATTTTTAACGCAACCCAGTGCCACCAGAATAGATATTTGTATTAAAATAACGAATGTGAAAAAAAAAGTTGATTTGGTTGCCAACTTGAAAAAGGTGACAGTGATTTTAAAAATGACGACAGTGATTTTAAAAGTGACAACAGTGATTTTAAAAGTGACTATTCTGACGACAACTTTGTGTGGTAGGACCCCCTCTTTTGAAAGTATTTCTCTATATCTGAAAGTGGTTTCTTTCTATTTAGTTTTCTATAAGAGCTCAGTCTATCATGCAGTATTACATGTCATATTTAAAACACTGTAAATAATTTATATGGCCAGCTTTTAATAGCCAAATAACAAATGCTTCTTGGAGCTCAGTCTATAATACATAGAACAAAATATGAGTCAAGGGCTTCCATTAACAAATTACAAAATACTTTTGTTTCGATAACATCCTGCAATATGAGCTCAGTCTACCATATGGTACTATATATAGTAACTTCAATATAAGCTTAGCTTACGCAGTATTAAATTACATATGACACTATTATATGCTACAAATATATGGCTAGCCTCTGTGTAACCATATATATAATTTAATCTAAATATATTCCTATATTATAACAACATATATCAGAATAATCCTGCATCATACTAATAACTAACCTGTAGTATGATTAATGACGAAAATAGTATTGTTGTCATATGCAGCCAGTAGAATATACTCTCCATAGGCCACCAGCCCTCGAGGCTTCTCCACTTCGGTGAGGGTCCACATCACTTCCTTTGTGGTCTCGTGTATTTTAAAGACATTGGGAAGGCCGCTTGATGATATGATGAGACAGTTGTTATCAGGGGCGCACATTCGGACATTCCCGCTAACACTGGGGAGAGGACGGGGAATATTATATAGAGCTTGACCATCTAAGGAGTAGGTAATGATTCTGGTGTTGGTTGGGTCTGCGATAAGAACCTTGTCCTCAATGACCACTAGCATGTCAGAGGAGTAGTCATGAAATGGATGCTTCCAGCTGGTGATCAACTCTCCTGACATGCTGTAGACACCAACTGTACGAGGACTGGTATGGGATAATGCATAAATTATTTCCTTGTAACAAGAGACAGACTCTACTTCGGCGGAGGTACAGATGAACTTGTTGGTGATCTTATTATCCATATCTACTCTGCTGACTGTCTTATCAAATAGTCCAATATAAGTATTACCCTTATAGTGGCAGATGGAGAGGGGACAGGCTGGTAGTTGTATGGAGGACAGTTTGGAGAGGGACTTAGGGAGTTGAACAGGTGGAGCTTTTTGTTCTTCAATGATGATATCATGAGAGGAGGTAACTTCTAATTCGATATCTCTTCTCTCACCTGTAGTATATAAAGTGTACATGTGACTAGCAACAGTTATTAGATAATATACACAAAATATTGTACTTGAGAGAAAGATATTAGCTAATAGTAGTCAAGATTCCTGTTTTATCACCATCTTTACATTGCTCTATATGCAACTATAAAATTATGTTTATAAATTTCCTTCTTCTTACATGACAGGACTTAATAGAGTAAGGAGAGGATATTTTATCCAACTAAAAATAACTCAACATTCAGTTCAACTGACAGCGCTGTCGTACAACTATAAACTAATAATTAGTTATATAATACTAATATCAACTGCTATCAGCAGCCCCCTATATTAAAGGTTGACTTGCAACAAAATTTGCATTACAGTTATTTATATCGAAAAATTCACCATGTTTTACTCTGTTGTGTTATAGGTGCAAAATATGTGGAAAGGTGATTACAAACTCTTAAAAGCTAAAAAACGAAAAGCCGCGATAGATTGGAATCAGTTTATTTCTCTGACGCAGTCATGACAGTTTGGTTATTGTTTTGTCACATATGTTCTCACGTAAATTGAAGGTCAATAAAAAACTCAGTATAAAACTTCTCGTAGCACTAGTTTATGACAAACACTTCAGCTTTTACTAAAGACCCCGTATCAAATATAGATGCTCGCTATTTTACAGTTTTGTTTGGGCTTGGTCTAATTGTCTAGTCGTAATCTGATCAGGTGAACCATACTTAACAAATAATTTCTCCAGCATTTCGAGATTATCACAGGTGACTAACATGCTCGTCATGTTTATCAGACAATGATATGTACTCATTCGAGCTAAGGTTAAAAATTAAACGAATTTTTACGGTAGGTTTTGAGATATCAGTACTGAAAGTGACAGCATTACAATGACGATAAAATAGACACGTAAGAACAATAGACAAGGTTTTATTGAATGCGTGAAGTATATTTGTGAAAATAATTCGACGAACGAGGTTACGTGAAAGTGTAAACAGAAGCCATCTTGTACAACTACGTCCCATTTGAGCCATTTTAGAAAGAGATTCTAATCTACGGCAGTCTCGTGATGTCGGCCATTAACTGTTCGTTTTTGAGCTTTTAAGAGCTTGTAATCACATTTCCAAATATTTTGCATCTACAACACAGCAGAGTAAGACATAGTGAATCTTTTGATACCAAATAACTGTAATGTGAATTTTGTTAAAAGTCAATCCTTAACCATTGTTACATGGAATACTTGGAGGTATGCCAACCTGGCTCTTTTTACCCAGCTATTTCTCACCTAAACACCAGACTATAAACTATTAGTATAGTTAAAGGTGCTCTAGTATTCCATGTAACAATGGTAATTATTATGTGAATATACAGTCATGGAAACTCATCCTGTAAACATTGGTTTGACAACGCAAGGTTAAAAAATATGGAGGCTGCGCATAACTGACAATGAGGCTATGAGACTTATAGATATTTTTGATATAAAACGTATTTCAAATCTTTCACTACTACACCAAAATTACTATTTTGACCAAATTCATTCAAACATATTTTCTGAAAATAGATATACCATTAGTATTTATGCAATATCTTGTGAATCAATGCAAACTTTTCAAAATGCAGACAATGCAAAATTCTTGTTATGCAACCACAAGACATAATCTGTAATAAAACCATGGACTCTATGTAGTTAAAAGTTTCAATCTGTTAGCTACTCCACCTCTATTATATCAACACCTGCAGTTGATTGACATATTTTATCTGGTGATTGCTCCCTCAGAGCATGAAACTATTAGTAATAAAAGTGTTTTAACCATAAGTTTTAAACTTTTATTTCTGTATATACATATATATATATATATATATACTATATATATACATATATAAATATATACTATATATATGTATATATATAGTATATGCTCCATCACTTTGGTTTGGTTGAGTGCTCTGTGAGAGGTGCGGCATTATTAGCCTTTGTGCAAAGCTCATCACTTTTATGATTTGAGCACTCTGGTGACAGCACATTGACTTCCTTAAAGTCTGTGAGGCAACCTAGTTGTTTCGTGAGTGACAGGAAGTCAACTCTCATTGGTAATGAGATTTGTGTCCCTTGCCTAAGCTCTGAGCGGCACTGATGAGGCACATCCTAACTATCAATATGACATAAGGCTGGAGAAATTTCAAACATCAGAAATAAACAGGGGGTGACCCGTCATATACAGCAACTATGAGGCTATGAACGCAACAGTTCTGCTTAGTAGCAGTCTAAATCATTAAAAGGACAATAAAAGTTGTAGTTTTATAGTATTTAGAACTCTACCAGGGCACATTTATATTTTGCCCCAGAAACCCTCCGGGGCACGTGTGTCAAAATCAAGACTTCCTTGCTAGTAGCGACCCAACATGTCATTTTATGTGAGAGCTAAGAAGGTTTTTCTTTTATAGCAAACATTTTCAGATTTTAAATTCCCGCTTCACAAAAATTAAAAAAGTATAAATTTTATTCAAAATACTAAAATGTGCAAAACAAACGTATTACAGTACAGTACATTCAGCAGAGTTTGATCACCCCTCAATCATGATAGATAATGTATACATCCATCTTTAATTATTCATACCTATCTGCTTTAACTGTAGCTGGTCTGTGAGTTTGAGCTTTGGCAAATGCTCTTGGGTAATTTTGTCAAGCTGGGCCTTTAATTCCTTGAATCCTCTCACAATCGCCGCCTAAACATAGAGGTATCCTAATACAACCAATAGAAGAAAGAAAAAGAGATTATATCTGTAAGTCGGTATACTTACAGTCAGTGTATCTATGGGAGAACTGTCATTGCTGCAAATAAGCCCTGACAAGTGGTACCTGAGGAACAGGACTGATGGTAGGTAAAGCAGGGATGGAAAGGCTGAGAGTGTAGACTAGGCAGTGGAAACATACAAGTAAGGAGAGCTAGTAGACAGCTCACGATGTATGGTACATTAGTAATAGCAAGTTCATAGACTCAGATACATTGAAGGAATGGATGGAGCACGCAGTTGATGGTACGAGGTTATGAGACATCAGTCTAGTGGTCTTATGAATTCGATCAATCTGCCTGAGTAGATCAATTGATCATATGCAGCGGATATGCTGACACACAGACATGGATCCACTGCACAAAACAAACAAGTACAGAAATGACGGTAAGTACATGTACAAACACAGCTAACCATACATGCTCAATAATACATGTATATAAATACAACAATCTCAATTAAATTACAACACAAGCACTGGTACATACATGTATACCAACATATTCACAAACACTTACAAGCAACCAGCACAAAAACTCATGCACAATACTGAACTCCTGATTAACAACACCGCTTAATAACTTACTGGGGGATGACTCTTGGTCCCAGTTTCAAGCAACTCTTGATGGGTTCTCAGGCTATTCCACTGCTTGAGCAACACATCTTCGACAAAATCAGCAATTTTAGTTTGTGATTTCTGGCGGTTTTCCAGCACCTGTTTCTCAAGTGTGTCATATTTAAGTTTAACCGCATTTAGCTGTAACATAAAATAGTAAATAGAAATAATAGAAGAGCTAATAATCAGGAATTGTAGCCTCCGTCTCATACTATCATAATTGCTTCAGTATCACAGCAACTACTTGGTTAAACCTGAAGAGTAATACAAGATGTACTAGAATAAAAAACATAACATCTTCAAAAAGCTGTACAGTGCAAAATATGCTAGGCTGCTCTTTACTGATACAAAAAGCAATTAAATGGAAAAATGTGCCGTGAATCTCAATTAGAAACATTATAAGGAGTGATTATCACTTTATAATAAAAAGTTACTAGATTCCTTCAATGTCTTGATGTCAGCAGAAGTCAGTGTGTCCGCTCTTGCTGCAACTACTCATTCAACTAATGGTTTCATAAAACACCAGTTTGTTTCAGTGAATACTAAATATACTACTCTTACTATCTGCTGCTTTTGTAGCTTCTTAACATATTTATTAACAAATCTCTAAAAATATGCAGTCAATAGAGTCTGTATTAGTTACCTTAATAGAGTAACTGATAGATTTTAGGTACTGGTTTTACTAGCATGAAACCTCATAACAAGAATAATATTGACAAACCTGACTCTCTCTTGTCTTACGAATAAGCTGAAGCATGTCTTCTGTTTTAGCATCATAGTCCGACTGAACTTTGGAGACATCCTTGAAGAGTTTTTCATATTCCTCATCCTTTTTTGCACTCTCCGCTGTTATCATAGTACTCAGGAGGGAGGCAGCCAGATCTTCCAGCAACTGGAAGTCATGTGGTACACCTGTGTAATATTATTTTAGCTGTTAGGAAGGAACAAATCAAACGGGAAGTATGAATTTGATACAAACCTCACGATGCTAGACACAAGGCAGGTGTTTGCGTAGCATCATCTAAACCAACTTTTATCTCTACCTGTTGGCTATATTTGTGTTGAAACAAGTCCAGCTAAAGAAGGTATAAATATGGTGTTTTTCTGTGCTAATCCAAAAACTTGAAACAGTTCAGGGAGGTCAGCACACCTAATCAATTTTCCATGTAATAAATGTTATAAGACCGATAAAGCTCCTCAATCAAATGATCTTCTCCGGCAATGTTATAACTGCAAAAAGTGGGTACATTAAACTTTTTAAATGAGGAAAAGAAATGGAACAGACTGAAAAAAACATAGGAGTAACGGGAAAATTCTACTACATGTAAGTTGTCAGGCGAGTGTGTGATATCTGTCTTTGACCTTCATTGTAGTCAATTTTCATCAAAAAACTTGCTATATAAATTGAATATTTTAACAACTGTTTCTAATAGCTTTATTAGTTACGAAAGTGTTTGTCGGAATATTTCAGTTATATTTTAAAACAGCCGAGGTTTAGTTACAAGTTAACTTATTTTTATTTCAAGCAATTTGTGTTTCTTCATAAAATACACTAACTGATGATCAGCCTGCTAATCATGACAAAGCATCAAATGTAAATATGAAGCATTCTTTACATATGCTAATAGAATGGTGTTCACTAGCATCAGCTACAGCAAAACCTCAGACAAATTTGCCTACTACAGAGAGCTTTGGGTTTACGATGCCACTGGTCTTTGATTTTTTTGCCCAACGATGTGGAACACGATGATTTTCCATGTAATAAATGTTATAAGACCAATAAAGCTCCTCAATCGAATGTTCTCCCCGCTGTTAAAACTGCAAACAATGGATCCATTAAACAAATTAAACAAGGAGAAAAAATGAAACAGACTGAAAGGCAAATAGGAGTAACTGTGAAATTCTAGTAATTTGTCAGACAAGTATGTGATATTTGTCTTTGACATTTATTTTAGTCAACTTTCATCAAGACACTTGCAATATAAAGTGAATATTTTAATAACTGATTTCAACAATTTCATTAGTTACTTAAGTGTTGTCAGGATAACACAGTTTTATTTTGAAACAGCCAAGTTTTAGTTCAAAGTTTAACATTTTTTATTCAGAGCAATTTGTGCTGCTTTAAAAAATATACTAACCGATGATCAGCCTGCCAATCACGACAAAGCATCAGATATGAATATGAAACACTTCTGCCATGTGCCAATATACAGGTATTCTCCACTAGTATTAGCTACAGCGGACCCACTACAAATTTGCCTACTGCAGTGTGCCTTCTGGTTACGATGACACTACTCTATGATATTTTGCCCTATGATGTAGACCTCGATGAATTTTTTTGCCCTCTCTAGACAAAATACTTTTCGCCAAACGATAATATCAAAAGATTCTGTCGAAATTCCAATTTGGCAGTTGGTTTGCTGATTACGTCACAATAATACCAGTGTTCCCTAATAGCATCAGCAGCAGCAACACCCCTCCCCCCATGCTGATGAGTTAACTGACGGGTTACAGTGTTAACTCAATAAACTTACCATTATCACATCTGGTTGAATCTGCTACACATTTCATACAGCTGATGGTATGGCAGACCTTACATCCCACCACTAGCGGTTGATTCTCATGCTTTGTACATATATCTGGCAGATGGGGGCATACCTTTGATAAATACTGAGCAATGGGAATTGTATGATGGTCTTCAAGTACACCATCATGTTGCTGAAATATAACCAAGCATGTTATGACAGGATACCAGGCCATGGACACTGGTGCGCTGGTCATCAATTAACTCATCAAGTTGCTAGAAAAAAGGAGCGTGTGGTTGCCATAGAATTCCTATTGTTGTAATTGGTGAGGCAAATGAAAAGATTCAAGAGATGGGTTTCAGTTCTTTTTTAATATAAATTAACATCTAGCGATATTTAAGGATACTTTTGGATGTCTGGGTACTCTGGGTAGAGAAGAGAAACTATTGAGACTCAGGTAAGGCATTGTGATGTCTATTGCTACTGCTCACAATTGTAACATATTAACATTCATATGCTATGTTTATAAACTATAATATAGCATAATCACTATTCATAGCTTTGATACCTGTGTCTATAAAATCCACTATTGTATCAAGGAGTGATGGAAAGTTGTCAAGTGCGTATATAAATAAGCGCGTATAGAGGCAAACTATGGTGCACAATTTGTATCCAAACTGCAGTTACATAAAAATACAAAGCGTAGTATTATCACCTCTAATATATTGACTGCATATTATACTTGCATATTATGTGGTTGTGTCAAATATGAGTTGATTTTAAAAGAAAATATTTTTTTTGTCTATCAGTTGATATGTTGTTTGTTGTGTTAGGCGATCTCATTGTCAAGATATTTTAATCTTAATATCGAAAAAACTTGATAGCGGTAAACATGCTCAGACCAAAAAGCATGCCCAGACTTGTCCAAAATGATAAAACGCTTGATACAACCTGTCTATATACAGTGAAACACGGATAACTCAGACTTCAAGGGACCGAGCAAAAGTGTTCGAGTTATTAGAGCGTTCAAGTTATCAGGACAGTCATAAGTGCACGTATTTATCAGTAGATACATGTATATATACAAACTATATATCAATCAAAAGCATAGATTGCTTGTTGCAAGTTGAAGGGTCTCTCGTGTGAAGTTTTAAATATTTTTAATCAGAAAGTATAGATATTTTTCTATCACTTGAGATTTGTTTGTTGCTTTAGGTGATGTGACTGCCAGGACGTTCTCAGATTAAAATTGGCAAAACTTGATCGCGGTTAAAACGCTCAGAAAAAATACATGCGTATTTTTCTACCGAGCGTTTTAACCAAGATCTATTTTGCAATAAGTCAGTTATTACAAAACTGCCTTACTATTGAAAACCCATTATCAATGTTGCCGATATTACTTTAAAGTTATCCAAATTTTACCTCGCTTTTCTTGCTTTCGGAGGGCTTATCGCTAAGCGGATGTTTGGTAAAATTTGATTTTTGCAAACCTTTAGAAAAGTCGTTAATGAAAATATTTGCCGATGTTGGTAATAACGAGGCCTAAGAACTACTAAAAGTCGATGTTTATCTCTATGGCTTGGAGTAAAGTGATATTCTAAAGCGATAGTAACAACCGTCTCGATAGCCGTTTGGAAAAAACTGTTCGAGTGAACGGAGTTTCGGTCGAGTTATCAAAAGCCATTTATCATTGCGTGGGAACGGACCAAGCAAATCCATTCGAGTTAACCATGTGTTCGATGCACCCGAGGGCGATTTATCCGAGTTTTACTGTATCTCGTATTTACATCAGCTATTGCAACAAATGTCTAGTCCTACGCGGCTCTATTGGCATATATTATATTTTGTATTTACTCATGTTGGCTAGAATAAAATTTTAAATCCAGCTACAGATACATTATTATGAATGTTTCAAACGCCTCAAATAAGGGAAAATGAAAACTTGTCATATTAACTTTCTCTAAATACTGTAAAAGTTTGAGTACCGACTACCAATTCTACTGGTCTACTGTAATTAGGTCATCGAGTTAGCTTATTTCATCACAGCCTTTGTATCGGCTAAGTTTTCAGCTGCTACATGCACGCCGGAAACTAGCTATTAAATAAAATAGACACGCCGCCATCTTTAGAAATAACATGTTCGAATATATGGCAAAACCAACCGCATCCCAAAAAGTCATGTTTAGTCTACGTTATTTAGTCATTATTAGTATCAATTTGTAAAAAATTTTACTGGTCCCATTCGATTAGTTAATTCAAGTACAAAACAAATGGTTTTATGAGTTGACCAAGGTAGTGAACGCAAAACAACGTCAAGTTCGTTGAAATCGATTAACCCACCGATTCTGGCAAAGGGTTGATAAAACCATTCCTGCACCTGGTTGGCGGTTTGTGGACTCAGCTGTTTTCACCTAGTAAGGTGGAGCATAAAATATTTTGAATTTAATATTTAGTCCATTGGAATTGAGTCAAGCTATTCAAAAGTACTTGTCATTAGAGCTCTGATTGTCTTCATAAATCCTTCTATTCGTGAAGATTTCAGCACAAACGAAAACAGGGCTATAATGTATTCAACATTTTCTGCAAATCATGTTTGCATTGCCTTCAACAATAATATTTTATTATATAATTTTTACAAGCCAAATTTACAATTTTTTTATTATTGTAAAGCTAAGAATTGTAATGGCAGAGACCTTAATTTACTACGTGTGTATCTCTTACATACCTCAAGGTGCTTCATGCAAAACTTTCTGGAGCAATCTGTGCAATATGACACAGCCTGATGCTTGTTTGGACCCTTCTTGACACAAGTGTCACATAATTGTGCATTATCAAAATCTGGTAGCATTTCAGGGGACATTTTATACACTTTGCTAAAAATCAGAAATGGTAAAAAAATACTTTCCAAAAATAATGTAATAAAATAACATTATAAATACTGTTACAACAATATATTGTGTCATCCTATAAGTTTATTAGGCGCTTGCTTCAATAGATATGCTATCATAATAAAACTATAATTGGCAGCTCAATTCTTATCAATTTAGATCAATTTGCTAATTAAATAATATCAATTATCTATAATATTATTAACCATCTTTCATCCATCTGTTGGCTGCTATTAATGTCACAAAGCAATATTTATTCCCTGATTGGTACAATTATTTAAAGATTTGGTAGGCAGCTGATTAGCTCAGTTGGTTAGAGTGTCAGCCTGATAATCAGCATGTCAGGTACTCAAGCTCCATGTTGACCAACATTTTAGTCATCTCATAACTTGTGTGTACATAATATTGAGATTGACTGAAAGTTGGCAAAATAAAACAACTGCCAAACAAAAATAAAAATGAATCTCCAATAAGTTAACTTCAGATTAAAGTTACAATGGAAGTTGTAGTCTGTCTATAAGAATTATGAAAAAACAAACTAATTTCGACCGATCGAATTTTTGTAAATCCTTTCTCATTCGTTCAATAAAAATATGTACAAATGAAAGGCATGATAGCTATCTTCAGCTTGCGTTTTATCAATATTCAACACATCGCGTTTGTATGTATTGTCAGCTTTTTGGGTCTATTCAAATCAAGCAAATGCTAACTTACTAAAACATGTAAAGTAACTAACAACCTGTCCTACTAGTTGTTATCCCTGAAGAGTAAAATGATTGGATGAAAAACTTCAACAACAATAACCATTTAAAGCGTTTACATGATCAATAGATGAATGTATATTTTCTTCCTGTTTACTCTTACATGTTAAATATTTTAAATGTTAACATGGCGGTATTGTTGAACATTACTTACCCACAACTTTGCAAACCACACCAGAAAATCTCATTCTCTTTGTAGTGTGATGTAAGGCATGGCATGCAGTTTATGTGCCCACATGGCAGCTTCTTCGGATCGACTATTTTATCTTTTTTTAAACCACAAAACTCGCATTCGATGTCCTCTGCTGCACAAGCCATTGCTTCAAAAAAATAACAACAATACAAGATAATTTAAAAGCTCAAAAGATGCAAATTTTTAATCCTTAGAATAAAATTTTAAGTGTTACATTATAAAAATGCTATTAACACAAATAAGTGTTGGACCTAACAAAAAAACTAGTGCACATCAATGCCATTCCCCAGAAATGTATTAGAAAACTCTTCCTTATCGTTATAGAAAACCATCCCATTTTCCGCAGAAGGGAGCAGAAGTTGAAACAGTTCCTACCAGTTTCGTAATGATTAACTGATAGCGTTTTCATACTATTTGTACTTATAACAAAAATATTTCATTTTTGGTAATAACCCTGGATATTTTATAGCTAAAAACACGGTTTTGGAGACTAGCGAGGCAATCTTGTCTTCGTGACCATAAAAGGTAACTTCTATGGTGGAACAAAGATGTATAAATTACCAATAGAAATCCTGTGGACAAAATAACATCTGAATGTGAGATGAATCTTTAGTGGTATTTGCTACATGTAATACATTAAAAAGGCACATTATAACCTCAGAAATGCTCAAAATCATATTGATTCACAGTAAAAATAGGATAACTCCTAGTAGTACAAACTGAGCTTGTCATGACTAATCAGCCTACAATTAAAAGGTTGGTGATTGGTTTACCAAAGTGGTGATTGGCAGATCTTGACATGACAGAATGAAATTAATTGCACAAAAAGTACCAATTTCTTAAAAAAAACTTGTGCCATCTAGAATGTTCTATAAAAAGCTGCACTCATGTCTCTAGAATGATGTTGATGAACAAATTCAAAATTTCTTTTTCACACTTTTCTAGATAGTACTTGAATACACGCCTAACACAGAATGAGTAGTTTGTCAGTAAAACCAAGTTTTGTTCCCCAGTGTGAAATAGTTTGTTGTCGGCTTATCTTATCACATTAAATAACAAGGCTGCTGCAAAACGTTTAGTTTTTTATAATAAAATGCAAGCTTTTGAGCCAGCAATGCTTTCAGCATAGTTAGCAAACAAAAGCAATATATGTACTTGGCCAAATTTTAATAATTTTCGGTAATATTTTGGTATGAAAATGTCTCCATAACGCGAGACATTCGGCGAGGGAAGCCAGACCACAAAATAAGCATACAATATGTACAAACAACAAAACACCCAAGTCAACAAAGTATACAATGACTAAAATCCTAACAAAAACCGATTGAAAATTCTGAAAAGTGAAGGAATCAATCATAGAAAAAAGTCAATCGCCCTACTAGAGATCCACCACAAACATCGGAGACGAATCAGGTGATTACACGCGGATGACTATATCGATTACATAGTGATAAAACTTATTTAAGGTCAACACCTGTACAGCTTATTGCATTCTGTAACCGTAAATTGGTTGAAATGTTCTGAACACATCGGTGAAGGCTTATACTTACTGCTAGAGCTTTCAATCCGAAGGAATTCTAACGTTCCGCAAACGTTTCTACAACAATAATGCTACGGACAAGCGTTTCCCAGCAACAAGGCGGAAGTCTTGTTGCGTTCTACAGCGTTCGATACCGTTTACGACAATCCTTTAAACGAAATTGCTGCGCATGTGCAAGAAGTTCATTGTTGAGATACTGATTAGTCTAACGAAACGTCAACAAAAACTAATCCTGTTAGACGTCTGATCATAATTTGTGTTTTAGGAAACCAGGACTACGTTTGACGGCGAGCTGTATTCTTGCGTTATGTAAACGACCGCAAAACGACTGTTCGAGCAATCTGTTACTAGGAGGTACCTTTCTCAAACCCGTGGACATCCGTTGGCCGGTCATCTGCTTACAAAAAGCGCTGCTCTCTTTCTTGGAATTCGCTGTGAACCTCACAAATTAATACATGCAAATTTTGTAAAGAAATAAGCTAGTTTGCGTTAATAACATTGAATGCCAATCGTGATTTGGAAAGAGTAACGGATAAAAAAGTAAGTCGGTCTATTCTCATAGACTTCCTAACCTTTTCTTCTTGGGTATACGCTGTTGTATTTTATCGTGGTTCATTTACAATTGATTAGACATTTACTGGGTACATGCTTCGTGAATTGTTATCCAAATGCGTATGCATGTTTTGTTTAACTATTTATTATATTTGCTGTGTAATTGGATACGATTGTAGGGTCCGCATCAATATTTTTTTCAGGAGTCGTACAAAATTTGCATTGCGTGGAATTTTTGTGCAAAACCTATATCTTTCGTTTGCTTTCAAAATTTATTTTGGTGCTAGTTTACCTATAAAACCATTACTTTTATTCAAAGTTTTTTTTAAGTGACTAGCAATTGGTTAGAGGTTTTAAGGGTACATGTTTCGTGAATTGTTGGCCAAATGCTTAAGCATGTTTGGCGAATTATAAAATTCAATGTGAATTCAATGACCTGCCAGATGCTTTAAACTGTCCATCAACATCTATACGCTTATTTGCCGATGATGCCATCCTTTACAGGCCTGTTAGTTGCCTGTCCGACAGCCAAGCATTGCAGGACCAGTTGAGCAGAGTTGCTGCGTGGGCCGGATCTTGGCAGCTAAAATTTAATGTAGCTAAATGCACATCCACGTCAATGGAGCCGGTTAAATTTTTGCATACATACAGTTATGGAGGCACTCCGCTTATTTCATCCCATTCCTTTGTATACCTGGGCATACAGGTTTCTAAATCGCTCAATTTTAGTGATCATATAAATTTTATTATGCGTAAGGCTAATGCCACCCTTTACATGCTTATGCAAACTCTCAAAGGAACTTCCCATGCTGTTAAGAGAACGGCTTATTTTAGTGTATGTTGTCCTTTACTGGAGTATGCTTCAGAGGTGTGGAATCCACATTTTATGTACATCATTAGGGATTTAGAAGCCATAAACAGAAGAGCGTTCAGATGGGCAAACGGCTTTAGAAAGTATGACAGTATTACATCTTCAATGGAAAACATGTCTTGGCACACTCTTGAAGAGAGAAGATGCACTAAGGATAAAAACACTTTACTGAAAATTTTAAATCAAGACCTTATGGTCGATTTTAAAAAGTTTACACTGTGCAACTCCGCCTATTTTACTCGTTGGTCTAATATTAGGCACACTATTAATACAGATGCCATGAAGTTCTCATTTTTTAACCGAGTCATGAAGTTTTGATATATATATGGAACAAGCTCAATAGCAGATTTTATTTAACTCTCGATTTTACAAGAATATCTGATCTCTTTTATCGTTATAGTCGCATCTTGTCTCTAAAGGCTTATCGGGCCACAAGAGATATTTTATCGAGATAGATAGATAGAATTTCATGCGCAGTTAAAGTTAAAAGGTTAAGCAAAACCTCTATTTGCTAATATCATACACGATATGTTCATTGCAGCTGAATATTTGCGATGCCATGAGAGGGGAGGATTTCCATCAGTGCAAGCTGTCTATTCTCTCAGCTCTTTAGAGCTTAAATACAGCGAATCATCAGATCTCACAGATATATGGCTGTTGGGCGTACCTTATCCTACGGGTAATCTTTAGTTGTCCTTCCTCTCAAATCATCTTAATGCCGCTTTCAACCTATGATACTAGTATTATTAGTTTTCCAATATTCCTCGTCTTCTATTGTTTTTCTAGATGCTGCTATGTAATTCAATTGTTTAGCATATCATCTGGGAAATGGGAGGTTACGATATCAAATCATCTGCGATACGGATTCTTCATTCTAAGTTTTAATAGCTATTGCTGGACAGGCAAACATCCGAACAGATGACAAACTTTTGAGATTCATATATATATAAAGATTACTATCTCATCGCTTACAAACATGACAGTCTAAATAGTGATTAGAGAATGCTGTATATCTCCATAGTTATCATTCAATCCTCTCATAGTTATATGATCCTGTTGACAGTTCAAGCACTTGTACATCTTCCATCTCCAGAGATGTTCTTCCTGTTGAGCTGTATATTGTCTTCTATTCCTCTCTAGTACCATCTACACTGTACGTGTCTCCACTCCTGTTCTATTCTTCTAAGAGCCTTTGATTGTCAGGTCTGGGTCTCTGCTACTCACTAGCTGACCAGCTATTGGTAAGTTGTGGATTATTTTGTGTTATTTAGATGTCATGATGGAACCATTGTGTGAATAGTAAATCTGTGTATATTTTGTTTTGTTAGATGCTTCATAAAAAGGTTAGATAACTCCTAAATTTATCTTCACTTTAACCATTTCATGACCAAGCTATCCTGATTCGTTGTCTGTCATTAGCTTATTATGGTTGATCTGTCATGTTTTATATGTGCGTACTTGATCTTTTCAATTCTCTATTTCATCAAGTTCCGTCAGTTTCTATTATTAACTCTTATAATTACAGCACTATTTTGAAGACGTTGAAAAAGTTTTTAAGCTGATCTATTCATTTGCATAGCAAAAATTAAATATTGCATCGAAATAACCAATATTAACAAGATGGAGTCCACTGGTATTATGAATTGGTGGTATAACTTTAGAATTTGCAGGAGTACTTAGTTTATAGTATATTCCATCTTCTTACTAGTTATAGTTATACCATGTTTCAATCACTCACTCTACACTCAACCTGCTCATTGCCAAATCTTCACATTTATTTTTTTTAAGTACTTTAAGCGTTCCTACAACAGAAAGTTCTTACGTTCCTATAAGAACAGTGAAGTACATGTTAATTGCCTGATTCGGTCCAAGATCTTTCCAAACTCACCTCTTTAGCCATGCGAAAAGGAAAAACTTAACTCAACTTTTTTAATTTGTGGGCTGTATAGTAACTGCCATATAAGCGGTTTGCATCAGCAAATTTTCTCCCTTTTATGATCAATATCACTGGTTATATAGACCATGATTGTAGTAATTTTACAACGAGGAGATGAGAACTACACATTTTCTGCATTGATTTACAACGTTTTGCTTATTTGTTCCAATCAGTATGGTCTATTCTGCAAAGTAAAACTAATGACACATTTTGTTATTGGTTCTACAATAAAGCAAAACGACAAAATCTTGATGTTTATTATAAGCTAGACCCTTGCATAGAGAGGTCAAGGTTATAATAAAAGATAACTTTCGACGATACTTCAACTCTTGACATTCAGATTAGTAGATCGCTTTAACACATGCGCTAGTCAACTGCCTTTAAGTATTTATGAGCAATTTGCACAGCTGTCCTATTCTCTGTTTTATCTACACATTTGACGATCTATCCCAACAAATTAGTATGTCGCGAAAGATATGTATATAATAAATATCACGCTACACGCACGTATATAACAATATTACGCTATATGCATGTTGTTTTTCCTCCGCAAGTGCGGTGAGATAAACTAACATTCTAATTGAATATGAAAACTCGACCGACTTGACACTTTACGTTATACAAACATTTTTAAATAGTATGAAGTGGAAACTAAATAAAATTTCTACGTTATCCGGAATTTATGTTATAGGATATATACATTATAGGAGTGTCTAATGTATCTGATATACACATTATATGAGTGTCTACTGTATAGGAGTGTCTACTGTATAGGAGTGTCTACTGTATAAGAGTGTCTACTGTATAGGAGTGTCTACTGTATAGGGGTGTCTGCTGTATAGGAGTATCTACTGTATAGGAGTGTCTACTGTATATGAGTGTCTACTGTATAGGAGTGTCTGATGTATCTGATATATACATTATATGAGTGTCTACTGTATAAGAGTGTCTACTGTATAGGAGTGTCTACTGTATAGGAGTGTCTTTTGTATAGGAGTGTCTACTGTATAGGAGTGTCTACTGTATAGGAGTGTCTACTGTATTGGAGTGTCTACTGTATAAGAGTGTCTATTGTATAAGAGTGTCTACTGTATAGGAGTGTCTACTGTATAGGAGTGTCTACTGTATAGGAGTGTCTACTGTATAGGAGTGTCTACTGTATAAGAGTGTCTACTGTATAGGAGTGTCTACTGTATAGGGGTGTCTGCTGTATAGGAGTGTCTACTGTATAGGAGTGTCTATTGTATAGGAGTGTCTACTGTATAGGAGTGTCTACTGTATAGGGGTGTCTGCTGTATAGGAGTGTCTACTGTATAGGGGTGTCTACTGTATAGGAGTGTCTACTGTATAGGAGTGTCTACTGTATAGGAGTGTCTACTGTATATGAGTGTCTACTGTATATGAGTGTCTGATGTATCTGATATATACATTATATGAGTGTCTACTGTATAGGAGTGTCTACTGTATAGGGGTGTCTACTGTATATGAGTGTTTACTGTATAGGAGTGTCTACTGTATAGGAGTGTCTACTGTATAGGAGTGTCTACTGTATAGGAGTGTCTACTGTATATGAGTGTCTGATGTATCTGATATATACATTATATGAGTGTCTACTGTATAAGAGTGTCTACTATATAGGAGTGTCTACTGTATAGGAGTGTCTTTGGTATAGGAGTGTCTACTGTATAGGATTGTCTACTGTATAGGAGTGTCTACTGTATAAGAGTGTCTATTGTATAAGAGTGTCTACTGTATAGGAGTGTCTTTGGTATAGGAGTGTCTACTGTATAGGAGTGTCTACTGTATAGGAGTGTCTACTGTATAGGAGTGTCTACTGTATAGGAGTGTCTACTGTATAGGAGTGTCTACTGTATAAGAGTGTCTATTGTATAAGAGTGTCTACTGTATAGGAGTGTCTACTGTATAGGAGTGTCTACTGTATAGGAGTGTCTACTGTATAGGAGTGTCTACTGTATTGGAGTGTCTACTGTATAGGAGTGTCTACTGTATAGGAGTGTCTACTGTATAGGAGTGTCTACTGTATATGAGTGTCTACTGTATATGAGTGTCTGATGTATCTGATATATACATTATATGAGTGTCTACTGTATAGGAGTGTCTACTGTATAGGGGTGTCTACTGTATATGAGTGTTTACTGTATAGGAGTGTCTACTGTATAGGAGTGTCTACTGTATAGGAGTGTCTACTGTATAGGAGTGTCTACTGTATATGAGTGTCTGATGTATCTGATATATACATTATATGAGTGTCTACTGTATAAGAGTGTCTACTATATAGGAGTGTCTACTGTATAGGAGTGTCTTTGGTATAGGAGTGTCTACTGTATAGGATTGTCTACTGTATAGGAGTGTCTACTGTATAAGAGTGTCTATTGTATAAGAGTGTCTACTGTATAGGAGTGTCTTTGGTATAGGAGTGTCTACTGTATAGGAGTGTCTACTGTATAGGAGTGTCTACTGTATAGGAGTGTCTACTGTATAGGAGTGTCTACTGTATAGGAGTGTCTACTGTATAAGAGTGTCTATTGTATAAGAGTGTCTACTGTATAGGAGTGTCTACTGTATAGGAGTGTCTACTGTATAGGAGTGTCTACTGTATAGGAGTGTCTACTGTATTGGAGTGTCTACTGTATAGGAGTGTCTACTGTATATGAGTGTCTACTCAGTATGAAAAAAACAACAAAAATGTTATCATTGTTGTACAGCAGACACCCCTGTACAGTAGACACTCCTATACAGTGGACACCCCTATACAGTAGACACCCCTATACAGTATAGACTCTACTGTATAGGAGTGTCTACTGTATAGGGGTGTCCACTGTATAGGGGTGTCTATTGTATAGGGGTGTCTATTGTAAAATACGGTGTGCACATTTATGCAAATCATTTTAAAATCTGCACTAGAAGGGAACTCCTTTTCCTAATCAACTTTTACCATCAAGTCTGTTGGTCCTAGAACAGTAAACCGTCATAACAATATCATAACAATGAGGCCACCTTGACTAGTCAAGGTGAGAAATAGTCAAAACATGGGACATAAACAGAAACATTCATAATATATTACAGAAACAATAATAAATGAATTGGAAAAAAAGTTATTTAGTTATTAGATTTAGCTCATGACATCAGCTACCAGTTGCTATCTGACTGCTGCTTCCAGTTTGACATTTCAGCTTCATTTTGTTTCTCAAATTCTTCTACACTGCCTGTTGATGAATTTGACAGCAGCAAGCTAAGATCGCACCCCTATTATACTAAATAAAATAATTATTACTAATAACTAATAGTCTCACTTTTATTAAGGAATATTTAAACTGACTTAGCTTGCTCTTTATTAGTTTTTGTTTTTAATTTTCAAAAACAATTTTTTCTAGAGATTTTAAACCCTCAAAGTTAGAAATTTGAGTTTTGTTATGAGTGTTTGCTGAAATTCTCCGTCGTATGTTTGAAAGTTTGTAGAGGTTTGACTTAACTATAAAGATAGGCTTAGTTGGCACTGTTCAGGCTGCTATATGGTAGCTTTGATTCCTTCTGTTACAGAAGGAGGAGGAGGCGGAGCCGACAGCTTAGCTCATCTGAAAAGAGCTAAAGAAAATGAAGAAACTGAAGCTATTTGAGGAGCAGTTGGATGCTCTGAAGGCTGAGGACCAGTTTACCCTCTCTCAGTTTACACAGGCCGATAAGTCGAGCAAGTCATGTAATCTCCTTGACAATGCCCTTGACATTAAGGTTAGACTCCATTGCTCCTCAGTCATATTTAACCACAGTGGTGACCGTCATTCTGGAACATCTTATAGTAAACATGTTATTTCTTATTAATTCATAGTTTGTTAAATAGTCATTTGATGAATTATGTCATTATGTGCATAAATGGAAATTTAAGGATGTTTTACATATGAATATTTGTTATAATAAGACCCAAGTATGTTTGTTCGAAGACATGGTTAGATGTTGAAAAAAAATTATATCGCCCAAGATTCACAGTAGGACATTCGGATTAACAGCTGAGGACGCTGCCACTCGCACCAATCAACTCCCTTGTAGCATTTAAGAATACTTGTGCACATAGTTATTACACATGACAATCTCTCACAGCTCCCGAGACCACCATAGTTGTAGTCTTATTAAATATCGACTGATATTTGCCTCCTTAGCCTGGTTTTGGTGTAACTTGGCAGTATCTGTGCATTACAGCAAATTCATTAAAAATAAGTTTATATTTATACACAAAATTGACTAAATTTTAGCATTGTTGTTGAGCATGCATAAATACACAGCTATATCAGGGTAGTAAATTGGTGGCCTCTGGGTAGGAGCAGTGTCTTAGTTGCCAAGTATTTATTGTTAATCAAAGGAAAGGATAAAATGTGTGCCCGATGAATAGATTACGTTTTTTGAGAATATTCAGTGACATACAGAATGGCTGCAAAACTTGCTGTTCAAATCTTTACTATAGTACAAACCGTATCCATCCTTCTGTCTAAAGCATGGCTAAGGGGTAAAGCCTGGTTCCTGTGTACGCCCCAAGCACCTGCAACATCGCTGCCAGGCTATCAGCGGTGAAATGTGAACCTGCACGCTGTTCAACTTTCGCTAAGAGTCGCAGGCAAAACCTTCATAAAATGCACTGCAAAGGTTAAGGTCAGCATTTTTGAAATGGTATGGCTAAGAAACATTTTTATGCAATTGTTTGCGATGCATCTTTATGTGAGCAGAAGCTGCTGAGCCTAGCACTGCAAGTGTCTGGCTGCACGAGATTACTGCCAGGGTCTCGCTCTCAATATGGGAACCAGGCCTTAGGGTAAAAAGCATCACAACTGAAATTGAACTCGAATATTTGACTCTGTAGGCAGGCACACTACTAATTGCACTGCTCTATCATCTTGCAACAAGTTAGAATAAATGTGTGCATATTTATTACACCTGATGATCTTTCACAGCATACTCGACTGCCAGTGAAGAAGTATGTATGTTTTGAGATAATAAAGAAAGTTTTTACGATAATTGACATGAAAAATGAAAAATAAAATTAGGCAGTCCCATAGTTATGATCACCACTGTATGCCCGTCTGCAAGCCTTCTATCAAAGCATGTGCTCAGTTCGACTTTGTAGAAAGGTGGCGACACGGCAGTAGCCAATCAGAGTTCAGTTTCGCTAATTCTTATATCACTAGTGCTTTATTAGGCAACTGTGAAACAACTACTATAAATTTATCAGCGCTCAAACCAAACAAGTTTCCTCATTTTGATTAATATAATTAGGAATAATATAATTAATTAATATAATATATATTAATACTATTTTGGCTAACTATTGAGTTTTATTACTTTTATAACATGAATAATTGTTCAATCTGTTCTTTCATCACAATTATACTTAAGAAAAAGCCTATCAGGATTTTCTGTGTTCTTGTTAATAGTTGACAAGTTTTTGGGATGCAGTGACAACCCTTTCAGTGAACTTTCAACTACGTTTGATGAAAATGTGACGATTTTGTTGGGGATTTCAAGTGGTATGTCGATTATTGCCTGGCGACTGTGATTGACATTGGCTGTCAGGTGGTTGTCAATAGCTGGCAAGTGATAGTTGAAGGCTTTTTAGACCGTTGTTGATGTCTGCTAAATGATTCGCCAATGATGTATTGGATTGGCGATGGCTGTCAGATGTGTCAAGTGAAAGTGGTGGCTGCATGTTCCTCACATGATTCTATGACAGACAGGGAATGTTGCAGGTAGAGAACTTTTCAATAAGCGCACGTGGAAAAGATTTGTTTGTGAATACGTCTCTCACCATAGCCAACCAAAGGAGGTATGGTCTCGTTGGGCCCAATGGGCATGGGAAGACAACTCTATTCAACCACATGGCCCAGCGTAAACTGAATACTCCACCTAACATCGATATCTTGCTCGGTGAACAAGGTGAGTTTTTGTTTACTGTTTTCCTTCAGAACAGCAAATCGGAAAAATAAACTGGGCTTCATCACAAGCTCATAATTTTGTCACTTTTTATAAAGTTTCAATGTGTTTGGATTTAAAAAGATTGTTGCACAAACTACGGCTCTGTGATCTTGGTTGGTCTGAGTCCAATGGCAAGGAAATCACTGGAGACATCCCAGTTGCAGAGAGCAATTTAAGTCTGTATGTCTTTCTGTATGTCCAGCTATGGCTATTAAAATCTTTTACTATATACATTATACCCCCTTTTTCCGATTTCACACGCTGAATATTGTCTTAATTGAAACACTTTCATCTCTATGAAACACGATGCGTTTTCGTGAACTTCTATTTCCGCTTCTTGTAAGGTTCAATTACTAAATCAGCAAAGGTATTATCTCGATTAGGAATAGCCTATACATTCTCTCTCCGTTCGGTCAGACAAAGACAGTACGATATCTCATTTTTACATTTTACCAGCATCGAGAGGTACCAGTATTGGCATATTCAAAGTTTTGATGGATAGATTCTGCTGGAACACTAACATTGTTTATACAAACACTTATATGCACGAATTATTATTATTAATTCAACATATTCAGGATTTTTTTTCAGTTTGTATTAATTGTATCATTACCAAATCATTTTTATTGTAATCCCAGCAAAACAGACTTAATTTAGCTATTACTTACTAATTATTTCACATTTACATTTAAACACTTTTATAGTTGTTTTATTTTGTTTCTTAATTTATTTGATGGTTGCGCGTCACAACAATTTTGTCTCACACAGTACCTATACTGTTCGTAGAGGTAAAGGCAGACGATACACCCGCTATACTCGCTGTCCTAAATGCTGACAAGAAGTGTCTGGAGTAGCTAGAGCTAGAGAAGAAGTTGTCTGCTGACTTGGAAAATAGGAAGGCTGACACGGGCACCCGTCATAAGGAGGTGAGAATATTCCTACTGCTCCTGAGATTGGTAAAATGAATGATATAGGCACTTTTGGAAGCATATCAATATCTATGTGTGTAATCATATTGGCTTGGAATATGTATAGATACATCCTTGCTTACTAATAGATCTGATTGCATTGATTGACATCTCTTGTTTTCATAGAAGATAACTAAACTACTGTGACCAAGTATCATCGTTAACTTGATTGGCTTTATCGCGTTTTGTTGCTTATCTGAGCTCATCAGGGAATCTCCTACCTCCCGACAGTGTGTATTTTATCTCCTGTTCAATGTGGAGTTGTCTACTCTTTAAAACTTGGGCTTGTTTCATTATGGTTAAAGATAAACTTACACTAAATTCTAGTAGTTCTTATCAGAGAATATCAGTATCTTCTATCATTTGTGATTGTTTATGATGTTTGAGGTGATCCGACTCCCAGGATATTTCAAGATTAAAATCTTCATAAATTGATCACAATTAAAACACTCAGATTGAAGCAAGTGTGATAATGGCATCTATAGTTGCTAAGAGACAGAATAGAGCCAACTTTAACACAATAGCTGATATTAATAAAGAGAAAGACGGTCAACTGAGCGACTAGTGATGTCATTTCAGCATGTATTTTTCTCCTTGACATTTTAACCACGATCTTTACTTGAGTTTAACCTTGAAACATCGTGGTAGTCAAATTTCTTCAAATGTCAAAAAAAATCGCAGTTAATAGAACAACACTGATAATTTTTGATGAAAACTAGTACCACAATTTATATCTATATATATATATATATATATATATATATATATATATGTAAAGATATATTTAAGTTTTTTTTAAATGTACAATTATATTTATATATAAAGATATATTTGTATTTAAATATTTGTTTGTATATAAATATATATAAACATATTTGTGTATAAATATATATGTATTTATATATTTAACTTTATATTTAAATATATAATTATATTTATAAGTATATATTTATAAATATATATGTAAATAAATGTTCTATCTTTCGGTTTTATCTCGAGTCCATTAAAAATTGAGGTTGACAAACTATTTCTCCTTGTGTGTACTATAAGGTGGTATATGATTGTGTTAAAATGTTGTGAATTAAAGTAGAGACCGCAACTACATCTGATTGTATTTGTTAGGTATCTGAGGAAATGAAAGCTATCAGAGTACATTCAGTGGAACCTAAGGCTAGACGTATCTTAGCCGGTCTCGGTTTCACCAAGGAGATGCAGGAGAGACCGACCAAACACTTCGGGAGGATGAGAGTTTTTCTTGCAAGGTCTGTTCTCTAGGACTATAGAAGTCAGAATATTGGTCTATTGTGGTGCATGCATAGGAGGGTTATCACCTCGTTATTATATCGTAAGATGACTATTTATTTGTTCTTTATACTTTTATAATTACTAATACCTTGGCAATACGGGAGGCTGTGAGAAATTGTAAGGTGTAATAACTAATTGCACAATTATTCCATAGTGTGGAAAGCAATCAATTGGCACAGGTGGAGGAGTGACAATCTATGAACTTAAAAGGTGTGAGTTCGAATCCTCTTTAAAGCGATCTTTTTTACTTGTTTTCTGCTAAGAGAATGGATATTAGGTGGAAGATTGTTAAATTAATTAAATAAATGTAGATATATATATTATATGTTAATCAATTGGCAATCATTTCATTTCAATTAAAAATGCTTTTCAAATTATGCCATACAACAATAAAGCTGAAGCAGCTGATCAAAGAATAACAATCATTACAGCATTTTAGCGTAATTTCTGAACTTCTTTGATCAGTGATTGCGGAACTGCCACCATGATAAAATGCAGAACTCACTAAAGTATCCCCTCTTTGATGATGGTTTGGAAAAACACACATAATTATGTAATACACAGTCATTAAGCAACTAAGACTGATTTGTTTGTAGAAGAAAACAAAATACTTGCCATAGATTGCATCACCAACAATTGTTACATGCAAGATTCAAAATAAAACGCTTTGAAATCCGCATTAAAATGTTGTATAGAATAAAATTTACACATTTTTCAGAGCCTTGTTCCTTCAGCCGACCTTCTTGCTGCTCGATGAACCAACCAATCACCTCCATCTGAATGCTGTCATATGGCTAGACAATTACCTTCAGAATTGGAAAAAGACCTTTCTGATTGTCTCCTACGACCAGTCTTTCCTCGACAATGTCTGCACTGACATTATTCACCTTGACATGCAAAAGCTCTCTTTCTACAAGGGCAACTATGGTGAGTACCTGCATTATATTAGGAACCTAGGTTATATTTAGGTTTCTCAGGGGTAATTTTAGTTGAACAGTTGTTATGGTTGGTGGAATTTACTTAATTAATGCCGCGTGATTCGGGGAGTGCGTTTCATTGATGCCGCGTGATTGGTGTAGTTCTCTTCATCGATGTATGTGTATGGATGTATTGCGATCGCTTCACGATATATGTGGTTGTTTAGCATCATTATTAGTATATATTTGGTTGTGTAGCATTATTATTAGGATATATTTGGTTGTGTAGCATTATTATTAGGATATATGTGGTCGTTTAGCATTATTATTAGAATATATTTGGTTGTTTGGCAGTATTATTAGGATATATGCGATTGTTTAGGATTATTATTAGGATGTATGTGGTTGTTTACCATTAATATTAGGATATATGTGGTTGTTTAGCATTATTATTATTATGTATTTGGTTGTGTAACACTATTATGTGGATATATTCGGTTGTTCAGCATTATTATTAGGATATATGTGGTTGTTTAGCATCATTAGGATATATGTGGTTGTTTAGCATTATTATTAGAATATATTTGGTTGTTTAGCATTATTATTAGAGTATATTTGGTTGTTTAGCATTATTATTAGGATATATTTGGTTGTGTAGCATTATTATTAGGATATATGTGGTTGTTTAGCACTATTATTTGGATATATTCGGTTGTTCAATATTATTATTAGGATATATGTGGTTGTTTAGCATCATTAGGATATACAGTCAAACATGGATAACTCGTCCACGGATAGCTCGAAAAAATGGTTAATTCGAACATTTCCTTTGGTCCGTTCCCACGTAATGATAAATTGCTATAGATAACTCGAACTCAACACTGTTAATTCGAACTGTTTTTTTGCCCAACAGCTACCGAAACGGTTGTTTTCGCTTTAGAAAATCACTTTATTCAAAGCCATAGAGGTAAACTTCATCTTTTCGTAATTCATAAGCGTCGTTATTACCACCATCGGCAAAATATTTCTGTCAACGACTTTTCTAAAAGTTTGTTGAAATTTGATTTATACAGCGATACGATGAATAGCACGGGCTAGCTGGGTCACGCGCGCAAGAATTTTCACCACGCACATACAAAACAAAAATCGCATGTTGTTTTGTATGTGCGTGGCGAAAATCCTTGAGTGCGTGACTCGGCTAGCCCGTGATGAATAGTTTTCCGACGTTAATTCCGTGTTGAATCAACGTCGGAATGTTGAATGTTTAAAACGTCTTAAAAAATGTTGTAATTAAACGTATACGTTGTCTGAGCTACAAAAAAACTATTCATCGTTTGACCTAAACACAGAATACGTGTGTACATTCAATAAGTATCTATTAAAAAAGCGTGAGTGATATAGAATGTACCGTAAAACCTCGTAAAACTTCTAATTGAATTGCCTCGGAGTGTTGCTCTTAACGAATCCCAGGTAAAGTAAAGTAATCTGCATAAACTTCAAGAAAAAACGGCAAAATTGATCGTGGGTAAAACCCCAAAAGAAAAAAATGTCTTTTCTTTTGAGCATTTCAAAAACGATCAAGTTTTGCCAATGTCAATCTGAAAAACGTCCTGGCAATAACATCACCTCAAACAACAAACCACTCTCAAGTGATAGAAAAATCTCTATACTTTTTCATGAAAGCGTTTTAAACTTTACATTAGAAGCATTTAATTTGAAACAAGCCATTTGTGCTTTTGATTTATATTATAGTTTGTATATGTACATGTATTTACTAATAAATAAGTAAATATATGGACTTGTGACAGTGCTCTGATAACTTGAATGCTCTGATAATTCGAACACTTTTGCTCGGTCCCTTGAAGTTCGAGTTATCCATGTTTGACTGTATGTGGTTGTTCAGCATTATTATTAGGAGATATTTGGTTGTTTAGCATTCATATTACGATATATTTGGTTGTTTAGCATTCTCATTACGATATATTTGGTTGTTTAGCATTATTATTAGGATATATTTGGTTGTTTAGCATTATTATTAGGATATATTTGGTTGTTTAGCATTATCATTAGGATATATTTGGTTGTGTAGCATTATCATTAGGATACATTTGGTTGTTTAGCATTCTCATTACGATATATTTGGTTGTTTAGCATTATTATTAGGATATATTTGGTTGTTTAGCATTATTATTAGGATATATTTGGTTGTTTAGCATTATTATTAGGATATATTTGGTTGTGTAGCATTATTATTAGGATACATTTGGTTGTTTAGCATTCTCATTACGATATATTTGGTTGTTTAGCATTATTATTAGGATATATTTGGTTGTTTAGCATTATTATTAGGATATATGTGGTTGTTTAGCATTATTATTAGGATATATTTGGTTGTTTAGCATTATTATTAGGATATATTTGGTTGTGTAGCATTATTATTAGGATACATTTGGTTGTTTAGCATTATTATTAGGATATATTTGGTTGTTTAGCATTATTATTAGGATATATTTGGTGGTTTAGCATTATTATTAGAATATATGTGGTTGTTTAGCATTATTATTAGGATATATTTGGTTGTTTAGCATTATTATTAGGATATATTTGGTTGTGTAGCATTATTATTAGGATACATTTGGTTGTTTAGCATTCTTATTACGATATGTTTGGTTGTTTAGCATTATTATTAGTATATATTTGGTTGCGTAGCATTATTATTAGGATATATTTGGTTGTGTAGCATTATTATTAGGATATATGCGATGGTTTAGCATTATTATTATGATGTATTTGGTTGTTTAGCATTATTATTAGGATATATTTGGCTGTGTAGCATAATTATTTGGATATGTTTGGTTGTTTAGCTTTATTATTAGGATATATTTGGTTGTTTAGCATTAGTATTAGGATACATTTGGTTGTTTAGCATTCTCATTACGATATATTTGGTTGTTTAGCATTATTATTAGGATATATTTGGTTGTTTAGCATTATTATTAGGATATATTTGGTTGTTTAGCATTATCATTAGGATATATTTGGTTGTGTTGCATTATCATTAGGATACATTTGGTTGTTTAGCATTCTCATTACGATATATTTGGTTGTTTAGCATTATTATTAGGATATATTTGGTTGTTTAGCATTATTATTAGGATATATTTGGTTGTTTAGCATTATTATTAGGATATATTTGGTTGTGTAGCATTATTATTAGGATACATATGGTTGTTTAGCATTCTCATTACGATATATTTGGTTGTTTAGCATTATTATTAGGATATATTTGGTTGTTTAGCATTATTATTAGGATATATGTGGTTGTTTAGCATTATTATTAGGATATATTTGGTTGTTTAGCATTATTATTAGGATATATTTGGTTGTGTAGCATTATTATTAGGATACATTTGGTTGTTTAGCATTCTCATTACGATATATTTGGTTGTTTAGCATTATTATTAGGATATATTTGGTGGTTTAGCATTATTATTAGGATATATGTGGTTGTTTAGCATTATTATTAGGATATATTTGGTTGTTTAGCATTATTAATAGGATATATTTGGTTGCGTAGCATTATTATTAGGATACATTTGGTTGTTTAGCATTCTTATTACGATATGTTTGGTTGTTTAGCATTATTATTAGTATATATTTGGTTGTGTAGCATTATTATTAGGATATATTTGGTTGTGTTGCATTATTATTAGGATATATGCGATGGTTTAGCATTATTATTATGATGTATTTGGTTGTTTAGCATTATTATTAGGATATATTTGGCTGTGTAGCATAATTATTTGGATATGTTTGGTTGTTTAGCTTTATTATTAGGATATATTTGGTTGTTTAGCATTAGTATTAGGATACATTTGGTTGTTTAGCATTATTATTAGGATTTACGTGGTTGTTTCGCTTTATTATTAGGATTTATTTGGTTGTGTAGCATTATTATTAGGATATATTTGGTTGTGTAGCATTATTATTAGGATATATGCGATTGTTTAGCATTATTATTATGATGTATTTGGTTGTTTAGCATTATTATTAGGATATATTTGGTTGTTTAGCATTATTATTTGGATATATTTGGTTGTTTAGCATTATTATTAGGATATATGTGGTTGTTTTGCTTTGTTATTAGGATGTATTTAGTTGTTTAGCATTATTATTAGGATACATTTGGTTGTTTAGCATTATTATTAGGATATATTTGGTTGTTTAGCATTATTATTAGGATATATTTGGTGGTTTAGCATTATTATTAGAATATATGTGGTTGTTTAGCATTATTATTAGGATATATTTGGTTGTTTAGCATTATTATTAGGATATATTTGGTTGTGTAGCATTATTATTAGGATACATTTGGTTGTTTAGCATTCTCATTACGATATATTTGGTTGTTTAGCATTATTATTAGGATATATTTGGTTGTTTAGCATTATTATTAGGATATATTTGGTTGTTTAGCATTATTATTAGGATATATTTGGTTGTGTAGCATTATTATTAGGATACATTTGGTTGTTTAGCATTCTCATTACGATATATTTGGTTGTTTAGCATTATTATTAGGATATATTTGGTTGTTTAGCATTATTATTAGGATATATGTGGTTGTTTAGCATTATTATTAGGATATATTTGGTTGTTTAGCATTATTATTAGGATATATTTGGTTGTGTAGCATTATTATTAGGATACATTTGGTTGTTTAGCATTATTATTAGGATATATTTGGTTGTTTAGCATTATTATTAGGATATATTTGGTGGTTTAGCATTATTATTAGAATATATGTGGTTGTTTAGCATTATTATTAGGATATATTTGGTTGTTTAGCATTATTATTAGGATATATTTGGTTGTGTAGCATTATTATTAGGATACATTTGGTTGTTTAGCATTCTTATTACGATATGTTTGGTTGTTTAGCATTATTATTAGTATATATTTGGTTGCGTAGCATTATTATTAGGATATATTTGGTTGTGTAGCATTATTATTAGGATATATGCGATGGTTTAGCATTATTATTATGATGTATTTGGTTGTTTAGCATTATTATTAGGATATATTTGGCTGTGTAGCATAATTATTTGGATATGTTTGGTTGTTTAGCTTTATTATTAGGATATATTTGGTTGTTTAGCATTAGTATTAGGATACATTTGGTTGTTTAGCATTCTCATTACGATATATTTGGTTGTTTAGCATTATTATTAGGATATATTTGGTTGTTTAGCATTATTATTAGGATATATTTGGTTGTTTAGCATTATCATTAGGATATATTTGGTTGTGTTGCATTATCATTAGGATACATTTGGTTGTTTAGCATTCTCATTACGATATATTTGGTTGTTTAGCATTATTATTAGGATATATTTGGTTGTTTAGCATTATTATTAGGATATATTTGGTTGTTTAGCATTATTATTAGGATATATTTGGTTGTGTAGCATTATTATTAGGATACATATGGTTGTTTAGCATTCTCATTACGATATATTTGGTTGTTTAGCATTATTATTAGGATATATTTGGTTGTTTAGCATTATTATTAGGATATATGTGGTTGTTTAGCATTATTATTAGGATATATTTGGTTGTTTAGCATTATTATTAGGATATATTTGGTTGTGTAGCATTATTATTAGGATACATTTGGTTGTTTAGCATTCTCATTACGATATATTTGGTTGTTTAGCATTATTATTAGGATATATTTGGTGGTTTAGCATTATTATTAGGATATATGTGGTTGTTTAGCATTATTATTAGGATATATTTGGTTGTTTAGCGTTATTAATAGGATATATTTGGTTGCGTAGCATTATTATTAGGATACATTTGGTTGTTTAGCATTCTTATTACGATATGTTTGGTTGTTTAGCATTATTATTAGTATATATTTGGTTGTGTAGCATTATTATTAGGATATATTTGGTTGTGTTGCATTATTATTAGGATATATGCGATGGTTTAGCATTATTATTATGATGTATTTGGTTGTTTAGCATTATTATTAGGATATATTTGGCTGTGTAGCATAATTATTTGGATATGTTTGGTTGTTTAGCTTTATTATTAGGATATATTTGGTTGTTTAGCATTAGTATTAGGATACATTTGGTTGTTTAGCATTATTATTAGGATTTACGTGGTTGTTTCGCTTTATTATTAGGATTTATTTGGTTGTGTAGCATTATTATTAGGATATATTTGGTTGTGTAGCATTATTATTAGGATATATGCGATTGTTTAGCATTATTATTATGATGTATTTGGTTGTTTAGCATTATTATTAGGATATATTTGGTTGTTTAGCATTATTATTTGGATATATTTGGTTGTTTAGCATTATTATTAGGATATATGTGGTTGTTTTGCTTTGTTATTAGGATGTATTTAGTTGTTTAGCATTATTATTATGATATATTTGGTTGTTTAGCATTGTTATTAGGATATATTTGGTTGTTTAGCATTGTTATTAGGATATATTTGTTTGTTTAGCATTAGTATTAGGATACATTTGGTTGTTTAGCATTATTATTAGGATATATTTGGTTGTTTAGCATTATTATTAGGATATATTTGGTTGTTTGACATTATTATTATTAGGATATATGTGGTTGTTTAGCATTATTATTAGAATGTATGTGGTTGTTTAGCATTACTATTAGGATATATTTGGTTGTTTAGCATTATTATTAGGATATATTTGGTTGTTTAGCATTAGTATTAGGATACATTTGGTTGTTTAGCATTCTTATTACGATATGTTTGGTTGTTTAGCATTCTTATTACGATATGTTTGGTTGTTTAGCTTTATTATTAGGATATATGTGGTTGTTTCGCTTTGTTATTAGGATGTATTTAGTTGTTTAGCATTATTATTAGGATATATTTGGTTGTTTAGCATTGTTATTAGGATATATTTGGTTGTTTAGCATTATTATTAGGATATATGTGGTTGTTTAGCGTTACTATTAGGAGATGTTTGGTTGTTTAGCATTATTATTATGATGCATTTGGTTGTTTAGCAATGTTATTAGGATATATTTGGTTGTTTAGCATTATTATTAGGATATATTTGGTTGTTTAACATTATTATTATTAGGATATATGTGGTTGTTTAGCATTATTATTAGGATGTATGTGATTGTTTAGCATTACTATTAGGATATATTTGGTTGTTTAGCATTATTATTAGGATATATTTGGTTGTTTAGCATTATTATTATTAGGATATATTTGGTTGTTTAGCATTATTATTATGATGTATTTGGTTGTTTAGCATTATTATTAGGATATATTTGGCTGTGTAGCATAATTATTTGGATATGTTTGGTTGTTTAGCTTTATTATTAGGATATATTTGGTTGTTTAGCATTAGTATTAGGATACATTTGGTTGTTTAGCATTATTATTAGGATTTACGTGGTTGTTTCGCTTTATTATTAGGATTTATTTAGTTGTTTAGCATTATTATTAGGATATATTCGGTTGCTCTGCATTATTATTAGGATATATGTGGTTGTGTAGCATTATTATTAGGATATATTTGGTTGCGTAGCATTATTATTAGGATATGTGTGGTTGTGTAGCGTCATTCAAGAAGATGTTCAAACAGAAGAGGAAGGAGCAGATAAAGGATTATGAAAAGCAGGAGAAAAGACTGAGAGAACTGAAGGCGAGTGGGAAATCTTCAAAGGATGCTTTAAGTTGTCTTTCCTCTGTTTGCCAGAGGATTTTATCTTCGTTAGGAAGAGGGTTGAAAGTGCTGCCACTGATGAAACAGATCTTAGGGAATTCGGTTCCATTCCACAGTAGACCTGTTGAGATGCTGTCTTTAGACTGTTAAATTTGCTATAACTGGAACTACTTTTATAGACTTGCTGTCACTGGCAGCGGAGTCGGGCTGCTGATCTGTCCTGGCGATTCTATAAGGCTACATTCAGGTTGCTATGTTTATCATACAGGATTGACAGTTTCAACAACTCTTTATTTTGGAATTGGGTAGCACATCCATAAATTTGGAGTTGTCCTCCAACTGCCATATTTTAATGATGTGTGACAGGCATTTTAATTACTCTATCTGTGGCTTATGCATGAATCCAAAGTTGCAGCATACACCCTACGCCTTTTTCATAAGGCATATGTTGTACTGTTGTACTTTAAAAACAATAAAATATTTTTAAGATATCATCACACATGCGCATATACAGGGACCCTAACTGGCTCGACTTTTACGTATCTTTGTGATTTTCAATCAAGGCTGAAACTTCCGGAGTGTTCTTAAAGCTGTGAGGGATACGCAAGATGTAAACACAAGATACCCAGATCAGTGTCTCTCAAACAACAGTTTGGGGTTCAATTGGTTTCACCTAAGATTGTCTCTCCAACTGAAGCCTGGTTCCCATATACGTCGCTAAGCACCGTGGACAGCACCGCAGGCTATAAGCGGTGAATTGGGAACCTACGCGCCGAGGATCGACGGTAGTTGCCGGCGGCATTGAAATAGTTTAGCGCTGTTCAAATTTCGCCAAAGGCCGCAGGCAAAACCTTCCCGAAATGCATGTACGGGTGAAGGTCACCGTTATAGAAATGGCATGGCGAGTGAACATTTTTTTGATTACACAGTTATGTTTAGCGATGCAGCTTATATGTGAACAGATGCCGTCGAGCCTAACTTTGCAAACGTTTTGTTGCGCAAGTTACCGCCGGAGTATTGCAACCGATATGCGGATATGGGAACCAGGCTTTAGGTGACAATAGAGTTTTACAAAATAACTATGCGGAAAGAATGCTTATGCGGAAAGATGCTTTCCACTGTAACAGATAAACAGAAACCACTAGCATAAAAAGAAACTGCTTACGAAACATTTTAAATACTGATTTTGTAAATTAAATCTGTTCAAACCATTTTGCTATAGTATTGTTTCAGAGGCAGCCTGATGGTTTAAAACTCCTGGCCTCCAAACACAGGTTAGGGTTCAACTCCTAAAAAGGCCACTGACAGTGACAGGAATGTCATCAAACATTAAATTACTCTCTATCATAGGCATGTCTCCAGTCATTGAGGTTCCCTTGACACTAGACTCAGACATGTACAGCCAAGATCTCAGAGACATTGTTTGTACAATAATACTTTTATAAACACTCATAGCCTCTGCTAGCAGTAGGCTAAGCAGACGTCATATCTGATCTTTGAGGGGTTGCTTTCCCAAACATGCATACTTTCTTACATGACATGAAGCAATGGAATCATTTAAACAAATACATTGTATAAAATTCAACTGATCGAGATTGTGGAAATTGTGTCATACATATAATAGAAACGTTTTTAATATGTAGTAAAAATATATACTTTTTGTTTTGTTGTTCTTCGGTATAAACTAGAATGCAGCTGTCATGATCAGTTTATCACTTTATCCTCATGGCTTTCATCTTTATGTTGCTAGTGAGATTATATTTGTCAATATTTATAAGTAGCCAACTGGAAGAAGCTTTGTCGTCTTCATCACTCAAAAGTCAATCTTAGTCGCAAATAGCTTGCGTTGAATATTAATAAAATTGGACTGAGGTTGTCATGCTTGCCTATTTCAGCCAATCACACATGCGTCAGTTTTATCACGTCAGATGACCTCAAAGATTTTAAAAGGAAGTAATTACAGGATTTAATGTTGATGGGTTCAACGGATATAGAACGAATGAACGGCTCTGTTATTGACTAGATCATGTCTTGCAATCAACCAGTAGCTCGCTGTCGATGAATTGGACAGCAGCAAGCTAAAATCGCACCCCTATAGTCTCACTTTTATTAGGGAATGTTTAAACTAACTTAACTTGCTCTTTATTGCTTTTTGTCTTTGATTTTTAATTTTCAAAAACTATTTTTTCTAGAGATTTTAAACCTTCAAAGTTAGAAATTTGAGTTTTGTTATAAGTGTTTGCTGAAATTCTCCGTCGTATGTTTGAAAGTTCGTAGAGGTTTGACTTAACTATAAAGATGGGCTTACTTGACACTTTTCAGGCTGCTATATGGTAGCTTTGATTCCTTCTGTTACAGAAGAAGGAGGAGGAGGCGGAGCCAACAGCTTAGCTCATCTGAAAAGAGCTAAAGAAAATGAAGAAACGGAAGCTATTTGAGGAGCAGTTGGATGCTCTGAAGGCTGAGGGCCGGTTTACCCTCTCACAGGCCGATAAGTCGAGCAAGTCATGTAATCTCCTTGACAATGCCCTTGACATTAAGGTTAGACTCCACTGCTCCTCAGTCACATTTAACCACAGTGGTGATCGTCATTCTCGAACCTCTTATAGTAAACATGTTATTTGTTAATAATTCATAGTTTGTTAAATATTTATTTGATGAATTATGTGATTATGTGCATAAATGGAAATTTAAGGATGTTCTACTCATGAATCTTTGCTATAATAAGACCCGTGTCCGAAGGCATGGTTGGATGTTTAAAAAAATTCCATTGCACAAGATTCACATTGGGATATTCGGATTAACAGCCGAGCACGCTGCCACTCACCCCAATCAACCCCCTCTCAGCATTTAAGAATACTTGTGCACATAGTTATTACACATGAAAATCTCTCACAGCTCACGAGACCACCAGAGTTGTAGTCTCTTATTAAATATCTACTGATAGTTGCCTCCTTAGCCTGGTTTTGGTGTAACTTGGCAGTATCTGTGCATTACTACCAATTCATTAAAAAATAAGTTTATATTTATCCACAAAATTGGCCAAATGTTAGCATGGTTGTTGAGCATGCATAAATATGCAGCTTTATGAGAGTAAATTAGTGGCTTTTGGGTAAGAGTAGTGTCTTGATATTTAGTTGCCAAGCCTTTATTGGTAATTACAGGAAAAGATAAAATGTGTGCCCAATAAATATATTACATTTTTTGAGAATATTCAGTGGCATACAGAGTGGCTGCAAAACTTGCTTTTCACATCTTTACTGCAGTGCAAACCGTGTGTATCCATCTGTCTAAAGCATGGCTAAGAGGTAAAGCACGGTTCCCGTGTACGCTACAAACGCCGGTGACATCACTGCCAGGCTATCAGCTGTGAAATGTGAACTTACACACTGTTCAACTTTCGCTAAGAGTCACAGGCAAAACCTTCACGAAATGCACTGCAAAGGTTAAGGTCAGCATTTTTGAAATGGTATGGCTAAGAAACATTTTTATGCAATTATTTGCGATGCATCTTTATGTGAACAGAAGCCGCTGACCCTAGCACTGCAAGTGTCTGGCTGCACGAGATTACTGCAGGGTCTCGCTCTCGATATGGGAACCAGGCCTAAGGGTAAAAAGCATCACAACTGAAATTGAACTCGAATATTTGACTGTAGGCAGGCACACTACTAATTGCACTGCTCTATCATATTGCAACAAGTTAGAATAAATGTGTGCATATTTATTACACCTGATGATCTTTCACGGCATACTCGACTGCCAGTGGAGAAGTATGTATGTTTTGAGATAATAAAGAAAGTTTTTACGATAATTGACATGAAAAATGAAAAATAAAATTAGGCAGTCCCATAGTTATGATCACCACTGTATGCCCGTCTGCAAGCCTTCTATCAAAGTATGTGCTCAGTTCGAGTTTGTAGAAAGGTGGCGACACGGCAGTAGCCAATCAGAGTTCAGTTTCGCTAATTCTTATATCACTAGTGCTTTATTAGGCAACTGTGAAACAACTACTAAAAATTTATCAGCGCTCAAACCAAACAAGTTTCCTCATTTTGATTAATATAATTAGGAATAATATAATTAATTAATATAATATATATTAATATATATTAATACTATTTTGGCTAACTATTGAGTTTTATTACTTTTATAACATGAATAATTGTTCAATCTGTTCTTTCATCACAATTATACTTAAGAAAAAGCCTATCAGGATTTTCTGTGTTCTTGTTAATAGTTGACAAGTTTTTGGGATGCAGTGACAACCCTTTCAGTGAACTTTCAACTACGTTTGATGACAATGTGACGATTTTGTTGGGGATTTCAAGTGGTTGTCGATTATTGCCTGGCGACTGTGATTGACATTGGCTGTCAGGTGGTTGTCAATAGCTGGCAAGTGATAGTTGAAGGCTTTTTAGACCGTTGTTGATGTCTGCTAAATGATTCGCCAATGATGTATTGGATTGGCGATGGCTGTCAGATGTGTCAAGTGAAAGTGGTGGCTGCATGTTCCTCACATGATTCCTCACTATGACTGACAGGGAATGTTGCAGGTAGAGAACTTTTCAATAAGCGCACGTGGAAAAGACTTGTTTGTGAATACGTCTCTCACCATAGCCAACCAAAGGAGGTATGGTCTCGTTGGGCCCAATGGGCATGGGAAGACAACTCTATTCAACCACATGGCCCAGCGTAAACTGAATACTCCACCTAACATCGATATCTTGCTCGGTGAACAAGGTGAGTTTTTGTTAACTGTTTTCCTTCAGAACAGCAAATCGGAAAAATAAACTGGGCTTCATCACAAGCTCATAATTTTGTCACTTTTTATAAAGTTTCAATGTGTTTGGATTTAAAAAGATTGTTGCACAAACTACGGCTCTGTGATCTTGGTTGGTCTGAGTCCAATGGCAAGGAAATCACTGGAGACATCCCAGTTGCAGAGAGCAATTTAAGTCTGTATGTCTTTCTGTATGTCCAGCTATGGCTATTAAAATCTTTTACTATATACATTATACCCCCTTTTTCCGATTTCACACGCTGAATATCGTCTTAATTGAAACACTTTCATCTCTATGAAACACGATGCGTTTTCGTGAACTTCTATTTCCGCTTCTTGTAAGGTTCAATTACTAAATCAGCAAAGGTATTATCTCGAGTAGGAATAGCCTATACATTCTCTCTCCGTTTGGTCAGACAAAGACAGTCCGATATCTCATTTTTACATTTTACCAGCATCGAGAAGTACCAGTATTGGCATATTCAAAGTTTTGATGGATAGATTCTGCTGGAACACTAACATTGTTTATACACACACTTATATGCACGAATTATTATTATTAATTCAACATATTCAGGATTTTTTTTTCAGTTTGTATTAATTGTATCATTACCAAATCATTTTTATTGTAATCCCAGCAAAACAGACTTAATTAAGCTATTACTTACTAATTATTTCACATTTACATTTTAACACTTCTCCAGTTGTTTTATTTTGTTTCTTAATTTATTTGATGGTTGCGTGTCACAGCAATTTTGTCTCACACTGTACCTATACTGTTCATAGAGGTAAAGGCAGACGATACACCCGCTATACTCGCTGTCCTAAATGCTGACAAGAAGTGTCTGGAGTAGCTAGAGCTAGAGAAGAAGTTGTCTGCTGACTTGGAAAATAGGAAGGCTGACACGGGCACTCGTCATAAGGAGGTGAGAATATCCCTCAACTGTTCCTGAGGCTGGGAGAATGAATGATATAGGCACTTTTGGAGGCATTTTAATATCTATGTGTGAAATTATAGGCATAAAATATGTATAGCTACATCTATGCTTACTAATAGACCTGACTGCATAGATTGATAGCTCTTGTTTTCACAGAAGATAACTAAACTACCGTGACCGAGTATCATCGTTAACTTGATTGGCTTTATCGCGTTTTGTTGCTTATCTGAGCTCATCAGGGAATCTCCTACCTCCTGACAGTGTGTATTTGATCTCCTGTTCAATGTGGAGTTGTTTACTCTTTAAAACTTGGGCTTGTTTCATTATGGTTAAAGATAAACTTACACTAAATTATAGTAGTTCTTATCAGAGAATATCAGTATCTTCTATCATTTGTGATTGTTTATGATGTTTGAGGTGATCCGACTCCCAGAATATTTCAAGATTAAAATCTTCATAAATTGATCACAATTAAAACACTCAGATTGAAGCAAGTGTGATAATGGCATCTATAGTTGCTAAGAGACAGAATAGAGCCAACTTTAACACAATAGCTGATATTAATAAAGAGAAAGACGGTCAACTGAGCGACTAGTGATGTCATTTCAGCATGTATTTTTCTCCTTGACATTTTAACCACGATCTTTACTTGAGTTTAACCTTGAAGCATTGTGGTAGTCAAATTTCTTCAAATGTCAAAAAAAATCGCAGTTAATAGAACAACACTGATAATTTTTGATGAAAACTAGTACCACAATTTATATCTATATATATATATATATATGTAAAGATATATTTAAGTTTTTTTTAAATGTACAATTATATTTATATATAAAGATATATTTGTATTTAAATATTTGTTTGTATATAAATATATATAAACATATTTGTGTATAAATATATATGTATTTATATATTTAACTTTATATTTAAATATATAATTATATTTATAAGTATATATTTATAAATATATATGTAAATAAATGTTCTATCTTCCGGTTTTATCTCGAGTCCATTAAAAATTGAGGTTGACAAACTATTTCTCCTTGTGTGTACTATAAGGTGGTATATGATTGTGTTAGAATGTTGTGAATTAAAGTAGAGACCGCAACTACATCTGATTGTATTTGTTAGGTATCTGAGGAAATGAAAGCTATCAGAGTACATTCAGCGGAACCTAAGGCTAGGCGTATCTTAGCCGGTCTCGGTTTCACCAAGGAGATGCAGGAGAGACCGACCAAACACTTCGGGAGGATGAGAGTTTTTCTTGCAAGGTCTGTCCTCTAGGACTATAGAAGTCAGAATATTGGTCTATTGTGGTGCATGCATAGGAGGGTTATCACCTCGTTATTATATCGTAAGATGACTATTTATTTGTTCATTTATACTTTTATAATTACTAATACCTTGGCAATACAGGAGGCTGTGAGAAATTGAAAGGTGTAATAACTAATTGCACAATTATTCCATAGTGTGGAAAGCAATCAATTGGCACAGGTGGAGGAGTGACAATCTATGAACTTAAAAGGTGTGAGTTCGAATCCTCTTTAAAGCGATCTTTTTTACTTGTTTTCTGCTAAGAGAACGGATATCAGGTGGAAGATTGTTCAAGCAGCTGATCATACAATGACAAACATGACAGCAATTCAGCGTAATTTCCGAACTTCTTTGATTGCTTCTTGCGGAACTGCCACCATGATAAAATGTAGAACTCACAAAGATACCCAATATTTGATGATGGTTTTGAAAAGCACACATAATTATGTAATACACAGTCATTAAGCTACTAAAACTGATTTGTTTTTATAAGAGACAAAATACTTGCCATAGATTGCATCACCAACAAGTGTTACATGCAAGATTCAAAATAAAACACTTTGAAATCCGCATTAAAATGTTGTATAGAATAAAATTTACACATTTTTCAGAGCCTTGTTCCTTCAGCCGACCTTCTTGCTGCTCGATGAACCGACCAATCACCTCCATCTGAATGCTGTCATATGGCTAGACAATTACCTTCAGAATTGGAAAAAGACCTTTCTGATTGTCTCCTACGACCAGTTTTTCCTCGACAATGTCTGCACTGACATTATTCACCTTGACATTCAAAAGCTCTTTTTCTACAAGGGCAACTATGGTGAGTACGTGCATTATATTAGGAACCTAGGTTATATTTAGGTTTCTCAGGGGTAATTTTAGTTGAACAGTTGTTATGGTTGGTGGAATTTACTTAATTAATGCCGCGTGATTCGGGGAGTGCGTTTCATTGATGCCGCGTGATTGGTGTAGTTCTCTTCATCGATGTATGTGTATGGATGTATTGCGATCGCTTCACGATATATGTGGTTGTTTAGCATCATTATTAGTATATGTTTGGTCGTGTAGCATTATTATTAGGATATATTTGGTTGTGTAGCATTATTATTAGGATACATTTGGTTGTTTAGCATTCTCATTACGATATATTTGGTTGTTTAGCATTATTATTAGGATATATTTGGTTGTTTAGCATTATTATTAGGATATATTTGGTTGTTTAGCATTATTATTAGGATATATTTGGTTGTTTAGCATTATTATTAGGATATATGTGGTTGTTTAGCATTATTATTAGGATATATTTGGTTGTTTAGCATTATTATTAGGATATATTTGGTTGTGTAGCATTATTATTAGGATACATTTGGTTGTTTAGCATTCTCATTACGATATATTTGGTTGTTTAGCATTATTATTAGGATATATTTGGTTGTTTAGCATTATTATTAGGATATATGTGGTTGTTTAGCATTATTATTAGGATATATTTGGTTGTTTAGCATTATTATTAGGATATATTTGGTTGTGTAGCATTATTATTAGGATACATTTGGTTGTTTAGCATTCTTATTACGATATGTTTGGTTGTTTAGCATTATTATTAGTATATATTTGGTTGTGTAGCATTATTATTAGGATATATTTGGTTGTGTAGCATTATTATTAGGATATATGCGATTGTTTAGCATTATTATTATGATGTATTTGGTTGTTTAGCATTATTATTAGGATATATTTGGTTGTTTAGCATTATTATTTGGATATATTTGGTTGTTTAGCATTATTATTAGGATATATGTGGTTGTTTCGCTTTGTTATTAGGATGTATTTAGTTGTTTAGCATTATTATTAGGATATATTTGGTTGTTTAGCATTGTTATTAGGATATATTCGGTTGTTTAGCATTGTTATTAGGATATATTTGGTTGTTTAACATTAGTATTAGGATACATTTGGTTGTTTAGCATTATTATTAGGATATATTTGGTTGTTTAGCATTAGTATTAGGATACATTTGGTTGTTTAGCATTCTTATTACGATATGTTTGGTTGTTTAGCATTCTTATTACGATATGTTTGGTTGTTTAGCATTATTATTAGGATATATTTGGTTGTTTAGCATTATTATTAGGATATATTTGGTTGTGTAGCATTATTATTAGGATACATTTGGTTGTTTAGCATTCTTATTACGATATGTTTGGTTGTTTAGCATTATTATTAGTATATATTTGGTTGTGTAGCATTATTATTAGGATATATTTGGTTGTGTAGCATTATTATTAGGATATATGCGATTGTTTAGCATTATTATTATGATGTATTTGGTTGTTTAGCATTATTATTAGGATATATTTGGTTGTTTAGCATTATTATTTGGATATATTTGGTTGTTTAGCATTATTATTAGGATATATGTGGTTGTTTCGCTTTGTTATTAGGATGTATTTAGTTGTTTAGCATTATTATTAGGATATATTTGGTTGTTTAGCATTGTTATTAGGATATATTCGGTTGTTTAGCATTGTTATTAGGATATATTTGGTTGTTTAACATTAGTATTAGGATACATTTGGTTGTTTAGCATTATTATTAGGATGTAATGTGGTTGTTTAGCATTACTATTAGGATATATTTGGTTGTTTAGCATTATTATTAGGATATATTTGGTTGTTTAGCATTAGTATTAGGATACATTTGGTTGTTTAGCATTCTTATTACGATATGTTTGGTTGTTTAGCATTCTTATTACGATATGTTTGGTTGTTTAGCATTATTATTAGGATATATGTGGTTGTTCCGCTTTGTTATTAGGATGTATTTAGTTGTTTAGCATTATTATTAGGATATATTTGGTTGTTTAGCATTGTTATTAGGATATATTTGGTTGTTTAGCATTATTATTAGGATATATGTGGTTGTTTAGCATTACTATTAGGAGATGTTTGGTTGTTTAGCATTATTATTATGATGCATTTGGTTGTTTAGCATTGTTATTAGGATATATTTGGTTGTTTAGCATTATTATTTGGATATATTTGGTTGTTTAGCATTAGTATTAGGATACATTTGGTTGTTTAGCATTATTATTAGGATATATTTGGTTGTTTAGCATTATTATTAGGATATATTTGGTTGTTTAACATTATTATTATTATTAGAATATATGTGGTTGTTTAGCATTATTATTAGGATGTATGTGGTTGTTTAGCATTACTATTAGGATATATTTGGTTGTTTAGCATTATTATTAGGATATATTTGGTTGTTTAGCATTATTATTAGGATATATTTGGCTGTGTAGCATAATTATTTGGATGTTTAGTTGTTTAGCTTTATTATTAGGATATATTTGGTTGTTTAGCATTAGTATTAGGATACATTTGGTTGTTTAGCATTATTATTAGGATTTACGTGGTTGTTTCGCTTTATTATTAGGATGTATTTAGTTGTTTAGCATTATTATTAGGATATATTCGGTTGCTCTGCATTATTATTAGGATATATGTGGTTGTGTAGCATTATTATTAGGATATATTTGGTTGCGTAGCATTATTATTAGGATATGTGTGGTTGTGTAGCGTCATTCAAGAAGATGTTCAAACAGAAGAGGAAGGAGCAGATAAAGGATTATGAAAAGCAGGAGAAAAGACTGAGAGAATTGAAGGCGAGTGGGAAATCTTCAAAGGATGCTGTAAGTTGTCTTTCCTCTGTTTGCCAGAGGATTTTATCTTCGTTAGGAAGAGGGTTGAAAGTGCTGCCACTGATGAAACAGATCTTAGGGAATTCGGTTCCATTCCACAGTAGACCTCGTGAGATGCTCTCTTTAGACTGTTAAATTTGCTATAACTGGAACTACTTTTATAGACTTGCTGTCACTGGCAGCGGAGTCGGGCTGCTGATCTGTCCTGGCGATTCTATAAGGCTACATTCACGTTGCTATGCTTATCATACAGGATTGACAGTTTCAACTACTCTTTATTGCGGAATGGGGTAGCACATCCATAAATTTGGAGTTGTCCTCCAACTGCCATATTTTAATGATGTGCGACATGCATTTTAATTACTCTATCAGTGGCTTATGCATGAATCCAAAGTTGCAGCATACACTCTACGCCTTTTTCATAAGGCATACATTGTACTGTTGTACTTTAAAAACAATAAAATATTTTTAAGATATCATCACACATGCGCATATACAGGGACCCTAACTGGCTCGACTTTTACATATCTTTGTGATTTTCAATCAAGGCTGAAACTTCCGGAGTGTTCTTAAAGTTGTGAGGGATACGCAAGATGTAAACACAAGATACCCAGATCAGTGTTTCTCAAACAACAGTTTGGGGTTCAATTGGTTTCACCTAAGATTGTCTCTCCAACTATAGCCTAGTTCCCATATACGTCGCTAAGCACCGTGGACAGCACCGCAGGCTATTAGCGGTGAATTGGGAACCTACGCGCCGAGTATCGACGGTAGTTGCCGGCGGCATTGAAATAGCTTAGCGCTGTTCAAATTTCGCCAAAGGCCGCAGGCAAAACCTTCCCGAAATGCACCGTACGGGTGAAGGTCAACGTTATAGAAATGGCATGGCGAGTGAACATTTATTTGATTACACAGTTATGTTTAGCGATGCAGCTTATATGTGAACAGATGCCGTCGAGCCTAACTTTGCAAACGTTTTGTTGCGCAAGTTACAGCCGGAGTATTACAACCGATATGCGGATATGGGAACCAGGCTTTAGGTGACAATAGAGTTTTACAAAATAACTAAGCTTATGTGGAAAGATGCTTTCCACTGTAACAGATAAACAGAAACCACTAGCATAAAAAGAAACTGCTTACGAAACATTTTAAATACTGATTTTGTAAATTAAATCTGTTCAAACCATTTTTGCTATAGTATTGTTTCAGAGGCAGCCTGATGGTCTAAAACTCCTGGCCTCCAAACACAGGTTAGGGTTCAACTCCTAAAAAGGCCACTGACAGTGACAGGAATGTCATCAAACATTAAATTACTCTCTACCATGGGCATGTCTCCAGTCATTGAGGTTCCCTTGACACTAGACTCAGACATGTACAGCCAAGATCTCAGATACATTGTTTGTACAATAATACTTTTATAAACACTCATAGCCTCTGCTAGCAGTAGGCTAAGCAGACGTCATATCTGATCTTTGAGGGGTTGCTTTCCCAAACATGCATACTTTCTTACATGACATGAAGCAATGGAATCATTTAAACAAATACATTGTATAAAATTCAACTGATCGAGATCGTGGAAATTGTGTCATACATATAATAGAAACGTTTTTAATATGTAGTAAAAATATATACTTTTTGTTTTGTTGTTCTTCGGTATAAACTAGAATGCAGCTGTCATGATCAGTTTATCACTTTATCCTCATGGCTTTCATCTTTATGTTGCTAGTGAGATTATATTTGTCAATATTTATAAGTAGCCAACTGGGGGAAGCTTTGTTGCATTCATCACTCAAAAGTCAATCTTAGTCGCAAATAGCTTGCGTTGAAAATTAAATTATTATAAATTTATCAGCGCTCAAACCAAACAAGTTTCTTTATATCGATTAATATAATTAATAATAATATAATTAATATATATTAATTATATTTTGGCTAACTATTGGGTTTTATTACTTTTATAACATGAATAATTGTTCACTCTGTTCTTTCAACACAATTATAATTAAGAAAAGGCAAATCAGAATTTTTTGTGTTTTGTTGAAAGTTGACAAGTTCCTGAGATGCAGTGACAACAGTGATGCAGTGAAGATGTGACGATTTTGTTAAGGATTTCAAGTTGTTGTCGATTATTGCCTGGCGACAGTGATTGACATTAACTGCCAAGTGGTGGTCAATAGCTGGCGAGTGATCGTAAAAGCCTTTTAGACCTTTGTTAATGTCTGCTAAATGATTCGCCAATGATATATTGGATTGGCGATGGCTTTCAGATGTGTCAAGTGAAAGTGGTGGCTGCGTGTTCCTCATGTAATTCTATGACAAACATGTAATGTTGCAGGTAGAGAACTTTTCAATAAGATCACGTGGAAAAGACTTGTTTGTGAATGCATCTCTCACCATAGCCAACCAAAGGAGGTATGGTCTCGTTTAGCCCACTGGGCATGGGAAGACAACTCTACTCAACCACATGACCCAGCGTAAACCGAATATTCCACCTAACATTGATATCTTGCTCTGTGAACAAGGTGAGATTATGTTAATTGTTTTCCTTCAGAACAGCAAATTGGAAGCAGTAAAGAATAAGCTGGTCTTTATCGCAAGGTCATAATTGTGTCACTTTTTATAAAGTTTTTTGTATTTGGATTTAAAAGGCAAAACTACGGCTCAAAAGGCACAAACTACGGCTCTGTGATCTTGGCTGGACATGTCTTAGTTCGGTGGCAGAGGAATTATTGGAGACATGCCCGGTTACAAAGAGCAGATTAAGGTTGGGTGTCATTCTGACACCACCCATGACCTTTCTGGGAATTGAATCATAACCTGTTGTTGTAGGTCAGGAGTTCTAGATGACTAGACCTACTAGGACAAGGCAGCTCTCTATACTGTGATGACATTCAGTCACTCACAAACTAAAAAACTAATTCACTAAAAATAAATTTAAAATTTCATGTTTCTAAAAGCTTGTGTAAGAATGCTGAATCCAGTTTTTCCTGTTTGTTTAGGAGTGTTTGCTTGTTTCATAACAGAGCAATCATATCAGGTATATTTAAGGCGCAAACATACTAGGCGATTTTATCCCGTGCATTATTAGGACCGCTGTGAGAGTGAGAGAGTCATTGTGAGAGAGCATGCCTTCCTACAGCAACAGAATCATTGGTAGTCAACTGCCACTAGTGACAGTCTTATGCAAAGGCATCTTTCTTAGTTGATGGAGCAGAGATGGAATGTTTTGAGATTTCCTTTAGTGGTTGTGGAAGAAATGATAACAACTTTCAGTAAGTTGGTTGTGTAACCATAGTATAGGATTAGCATGTAACTTAGCTGCTGTCTGTAGTATATTTTGGTATGCTGCTAAACATGTTTCCTAAATCCAGTTATTTCACATTTACATTTAAACACATTTATAGTTGTTTTATTTTGTTTCTTAATTTATTTGATGGTTGCGCGTCACAACATTTTTGTTTCACACTGTACCTATTTTGTTCGTAGAGGTAAATGCAGACGATACACCCGCTATACTCGCTGCTAGAGCTAGAAAAGAAGTTGTCTGCTGACTTTGAAAATGGGCAGGCTGAGGCGGGCACCCGTCTTAAGGAGGTGAGGAGTATCCCTCAACTGCCCCTGAGATTGGTAAAATGAATGATATAGGCACTTTTGGGGGCATTTTAATATCTGTGTGTAAAATCATAGGCATAAAATATGTATAGATACATCTTTGCTTACTAATAGATCTGATTGCATAGATTGATAGCTCTTGTTTTCATAGAAGATAACTAAACTACTGTAACCAAGTATCATCGTTAACTTGATTGGCTTTATGGCATTTTGTTGCTTATCTGATCTCATCTTTGAATCCTACCTCCCGACAGCGTGTATTTGATCTCCTGTTCAATGTGGAGTTGCTTGCTCTTTAAAACTTGGGCGTGTTTCATTACGGTTAAAGATAAACTTACACTAAATTCTAATAGTCCTTATCAGAGAATATCAGTATCTTCTATTATTTGTGATGGTTTATGATGTTGAAGGTGATCTGACTCTCAGGATGTTTCAAGATTAAATTCTTCATAACCTGATCACAATTAAAACACTCAGATTCAAGAAAGTGTGATTATGGCATCTATGGTTGCTAAAGCCTGGATTCCATATGACAGCGCAATGATCGCGCGTGGCCCATTGATCGTGCGCAATGCATTTCTTGGGCCGCGAGGCAGTGTTTCCATATCGCACGTAAGATCCATGCTTGCATTGGACAGGGGGATATTGTCCTTACTTTTTCGTAGGAGAGACATATTTCTTCGGAAAAACAGACCTCCGCTGCGAAATTACGTGGTCAAATAAAAATCAGGCTTACTCTTTCGTATGGGAGACCGATTTCTTCGGAACAAAGCCCTTCGCTTGAATTGTGGGATAGGTTGACAAGGTCGAGCGGTGTATTGTGGGATACATAATCGCACGCACCCATTGCAAGGATCCATTCTGTTGGATACTTGTGATCAGCGTACGCACGTCGCGCGACCGTCGTGTGTTGACAGTTCCATATCACAACTGGCCGACGCACGACGTTGTGCACCTTGTTGCGCGCCTTGCGCTGTCATATGGAAACCAGGCTTAAGAGACTAACAGAATAGTGCCAACTTTAACACAATAGCTGATATCAATAAAGAGAGAGACCGGTCAGCTGAGCGAATAGTGCCGTTATTTCGGCACATATTTTTCTCCTTATCATCTTAACCATGATCAAGTTTACTTGATTTTAATCTTGAAACATTGTGGTAGTCAAATTTCTTCAAACATCAAAAAAGTCGCAAATGATAGAACAACACTGATAATTTTTGATAAAAACTACTATAATCTATATACAGTCAAACATGGATAACTCGTCCACGGATAGCTCGAAAAAATGGTTAATTCGAACATTTCCTTTGGTCCGTTCCCACGTAATGATAAATTGCTATAGATAACTCGAATTCAACACTGTTAATTCGAACTGTTTTTTTGCCCAACAGCTACCGAAACGGTTGTTTTCGCTTTAGAAAATCACTTTATTCAAAGCCATAGAGGTAAACTTCATCTTTTCGTAATTCATAAGCGTCGTTATTACCACCATCGGCAAAATATTTTTGTCAACGACTTTTCTAAAAGTTTGGTGAAATTTGATTTATACAGCGATACGATGAATAGCACGGGCTAACCGGGTCACGCGCGCAAGAATTTTCGCCACGCACATACAAGACAAAAATCGCATGTTGTTTTGTATGTGCGTGGCGAAAATCCTTGAGTGCGTGACTCGGCTAGCCCGTGATGAATAGTTTTCCGACGTTGATTCCGTGTTGAATCAACGTCGGAATGTTGAATGTTTAAAACGTCTTAAAAAATGTTGTAATTAAACGTATACGTTGTCTGAGCTACAAAAAACTATTCATCGTTTGACCTAAACACAGAATACGTGTGTACATTCAATAAATATCTATTAAAAAAGCGTGAGTGATATAGAATGTACCGTAAAACCTCGTAAAACTTCTAATTGAACAGCCTCGGAGTGTTGCTCTTAACGAATCCCAGGTAAAGTAAAGTAATCTGCATAAACTTCAAGAAAAAACGGCAAAATTGATCGTGGGTAAAACCCCAAAAGAAAAAAATGTCTTTTCTTTTGAGCATTTCAACAACGATCAAGTTTTGCCAATGTCAATCTGAAAAACGTCCTGGCAATAACATCACCTCAAACAACAAACCAATCTCAAGTGATAGAAAAATCTCTATACTTTTTCATGAAAACGTTTTAAACTTTACATTAGAAGCATTTAATTTGAAACAAGCCATTTGTGCTTTTGATTTATATTATAGTTTGTATATGTACATGTATCTACTAATAAATAAGTAAATATATGGACTTGTGACAGTGCTCTGATAACTTGAATGCTCTGATAATTCGAACACTTTTGCTCGGTCCCTTGAAGTTCGAGTTATCCATGTTTGACTGTATATATATTTCTCAAAGTCCGTATGTCTGTTGGAAATCCGGCTATGGCTATTATTAGAACAGCTGAGCTTGACAACAATAAAGCCTCAAATTCATGGACTTTCATGGAAATTCATGGAATTCTTACTGTCATTGGCAGCCTAACCTTATTAACTAGCTTAGTGGAGTTTCCATTGGCAATATGCCAGGCTACTAGCTTGAAAGGTACAGTTGTTTGACAAAGTTTTAAAACCTTTACAGTTGTTTTTATTTCTCTCTTAATTTATTTCAACTACACGACACACTTCTCTCATGATATGTAGTTTGAAAGTTAGAATGGCAAATGTTGTTATATGTTAAATACAAATTAATTTTCTGTCCTAAGACTCTTCTATAACACGGGCAACGCCGGGTGGCACAGCTTGTTAATATATAAAGATATATATAAATCTATATATTTTTAAATATATTTATATATAAAGATATATTTGTATTTAAATATTTCTTTGTATATAAATATATATTTAAACATATTTATGTATAAATTTATATGTATTTATACTTCTACACTTTAAGACTTCTACATCCGAACTGACAATCATGTCCGTGGTGGTAGACAAGGAGAACAAGAGGGCTACTATAATAGATATCGCAGTACCCAATGACTACAATATAGCCAGCAAAGAAAAAGAAAAGGTAGAGAAATATCTCCCTCTTGGAGAAGAGATTGAAAAATGCTGGAATGTAAGAACAACTGTAATCCCAGTAGTCATTGGGGCACTGGGCGCAATAACACCGGCACATAAAATGTGGCTTGCCCAAATACCAACAACAATCAACTCAGGTGAGTTGCAGAAAAGTGCGCTATTGGGAACAGCTAAGATCTTGAGGCGAGTGCTCAAACTCTCAGTTCTCTGGTAGGAGACCTGAATTAGAGCAGAATTTATCACCCATACGGGTTAACCGGGGTGAGGAAACAATTTTTTTTATATATTTATATTTAAAGATATAAATATATTTATAAGTATATTCCTATAAATATATATGTAAATAAATGTTCTATCTTTCGGTTTTATCTCGAGTCCATTAAAAAAATTGAGGTTGACAAACTATTTCTCTTTTTGTGTACTACAAGGTGTTCTATGATTGTGTTAAAATGTTGTGAATTAAGTAGAGACCACAACTACATCTGATGGCCTTTTGTTAGGTATAATAGAAAATGAAAGCTATCGGAGTAGATTCAGCGGAACCCAAGGCCAGGCGTATCTCAGCCGGTCTCGGTTTCACCAAGGAGATACAGGAGAGACCAACCAAACACTTCTCTGGTGGCCGGACGATGAGAGTTTCTCTTGCCAGGTCTGTCCTCTAGGACTATAGAAGTCAGAATATTGGCCTATTGTGGTGCATGCTTGGGAAGGTTATCACCTCGTTATTATATTGTAAGATGACTATTTGTTTATTTATACTTTTATAATATATAATACATGGCAATGTCGGGAGGATGTGAGAAATTGTAAGGTGTAATAACTAATTGCACGATTATTCCATAGTGTGGAAAGCAATCAATTGGCACAGGTGGAGGAGTGACAATCCATGAACTTATGAGCTGTGAGTTCGAATCCTCTTTAAAGCAATCTTTTTTCTAACTTCGACGTGTAGTTTTGGACAAATAGATGGACACGGCTTTTACAAATAGCTTTTTACTAAAAAAATTATTTTGCAAATGTTACATAGTCATGTTATATATCAATAGTTTTTTACTATTTATTGAAATTATGGCCAGTACAGTAATATTTATATATATGTGCTAATTTATTGGCAATCATTTCATTTCAAATAGAAATGTTTTTCAAATTGTGCTATACAACAATATTAAAAGAAAAAAAGGGCAACAGTTAGCCGCTAAAATCGAATGAATAGTTTGACAACTTGCGTTTAAAATGTCTTTTTCTGCTAAGAGAATGGATATTAGGTGGAAGATTGTTAAATCAGCTGATCGAAGAATAACAATCATTACAGCATTTTAGCGTAATTTCCGAACTTCTTTGATCAGTGATTGCGGAACTGCCACCATGATAAAATGTAGAACTCACTAAAGTATCCCCTCTTTGATGATGGTTTGGAAAAACACACATAATTATGTAATACACAGTCATTAAGCAACTAAGACTGATTTGTTTGTAGAAAAAGACAAAATAATTGCCATAGATTGCATCACCAACAATTGTTACATGCAGGATTCATAATAAAATACAGTCAAACATGGATAACTCGCCCACGGATAGCTCGAACACATGGTTAACTTGAACGGTTTCTTTGGTCCGTTCCCACGTAATGATAAATTGCTATAGATAACTCGAACTCAACACTGTTAACTCAAACGGTTTTTGCCCAACAACTACCGAAACGGTGTTTATCGCTTTAGAAAATCACTTTATTCCAAGCCATAGAGGTAAACCTCAACTTTTCGTAATTCATAAGCATCTTTATTACTACCATCGGCAAAATATTTTTGTCAACGACTTTTCTAAAGGTGTGGTGAATTTTGATTTATTCCAAACATCCGCTTAGCGATCGCCCTTCGGAAGTAAGGAAAGTAGTATTCGTTAAGAGCAACACTCGGAGGCAGTTCAATTAGGAGTTTTACGAGGTTTTACGGTACATTGTATATCACTCTATTACTCGCGCTTTTTGAATGGATACTTATTGAACGTACATGTATTCTGTGTTTAGGTCAAGCAATGAATAGTTTTCCGACATTATATCCGTGTTGAATGAACGTAGGAATGTTGAATGTTTAAAAAATCTTAAAAGTTGTTGTAATTAAACGTATACGTTGTCTTAGCTAAAAAAAACCATTGACCGTTTGACCTAAACACAGAATACGTGTGTACATTCAATAAGTATCCATTCAAAAAGTGTGAGTGATATACAATGTACCATAAAACCTCGTAAAACTTCTAATTGAACTGCGTCGGAGTGTTGCTCTAAACGAATCCCAGGTAAAGTGAGGTAATCCTTGCATAAACTTCAAAAAAAAATCGGCAAAATTGATCGTGGGTGAAACGCTCAAAAGAAGAAAAGTGTCTTTTCTTTTGAGCATTTCAACAACGATCAAGTTTTGCCAATGTCAATCTAAAAAACGTCCTGGCAATAACATCACCTCAAACAACAAACCAATCTCAAGTGATTGAAAAAATCTCTATACTTTTTGATAAAAACGTTTTAAACTTTACACTAGAAGCATTTAATTTGAAACAAGCCATTATGTGATTTTGATTCATATTATAGTTTGTATATGTACATGTATTTACTAATAAATAAGTAAATACATGGACTTGTGACACTGCTCTGATAACTTGAACGCTCTGATAATTCGAACACTTTTGCTCGGTCCCGCAAAGTTCGAGTTATTCATGTTTGACTGTACTTTGAAATCTGCATCAAAATGTTGTATAGAACAAAATGTACACTTTTCTCAGAGCCTTGTTCCTTGAGCCAACCCTCTTGCTGCTCGATGAACCGACCAATCACCTCGATCTGAATGCTGTCATATGGCTAGACAATTACCTGCAGAATTGGAAAAAGATCCTCCTGATCGTTTCCCACGACCAGTCTTTCCTTGACAACGTGTGCACTGACATTATTTACCTTGACATGCAAAAGCAGTTTTTCTACAAGGGAAACTATGGTGGGTACCTGCATTATATTAAGAACTTAAGCTATATTCATGTTTCTCAGGGGTAATTTTTGTTAAACAGTTCTTATGGTTGGTAGAATTTGCTTAATTTATGCTGCGTGATTGGTGTAGTTCGCTTCATGGATGTATGTGTATGTCTGGATGTTTTTGGATTGCTTCACGATATATGTGGTTGTGTAGCATTATCATTAGGATATATTTGGTTGTTTAGCATTATTATTATGATGTATTTGTTGGTTAAGCTTTATTATTAGGATATATGTGGTTGTTTAGCATTATTATTAGGACATGTGCGGTTGTGTAGCACTATTATTAGGATATATGTGGTTGTGTAGCATTATTATTGGGTTAAATGTGGTTGTTTAGCATTATTATTAGGATATGTTTGGTTGTGTAGCACTTATTAATAGGATATATGTGGCTGTTTAACATTATTATTAGGATATATGTGGTTGTGTAGTATTATTATTAGGATATATTTGGTTGTTTAGCACTGTTTTTCAGGATATATTTGTTTGTTTAGCATTATTATTAGGTTATTTTTGGTTGTTTAGCATTATTATTAGGATTAATGTGGTTGTGTAGCATTATTATTAGGATATATATGTGGTTGTGTAGCATTATTATTAGCATATATTCGGTTGTTTAGCACTATTATTAGGATATATGTGGTTGTTTAGCATTATTATTAGGATATATGCGGTTGTGTAGGATTATTATTAGGATATATGTGGTTGTGTAGCATTATTATTGGGTTAAATGTGGTTGTTTAGCATTATTATTAGGATATATTTGGTTGTGTAGCACTTATTAATATGATATATGTGGCTGTTTAACATTATTATTAGGATATATGTGGTTGCGTAGTATTATTATTAGGATATATTTGGTTGTTTAGCACTATTTTTCAGGATATATTTGTTTGTTTAGCATTATTATTAGGTTATTTTTGGTTGTTTAGCATTATTATTATGATTAATGTGGTTGTGTAGCATTATTATTAGGATATATGTGGTTGTGTAGCATTATTATTAGGATATATGTGGTTGTTTAGCATTATTTTAGTGTATATTTGGTTTTTTACATAATTTTTAGGACATATATCGTTGTTTAGCATCATTATTATGATATATTTGGTTGTTTAGCATTATTATTAGGATATATGTGGTTGTTTAGCATAATTATTAGGATATATTTGGTTGTTTAACATTATTATTAGGATATGGGTGGTTATTTAGCATTATTATTAGGATGTATTCGGTTGTGTAGCGTCATTCAAAAAGATGTTCAAACAGAAGCGGAAGGAACAGATAAAGGATTATGAAAAGCAGGAGAAAAGACTGAGAGAAATGAAGGCGAGCGGGGAATCTTCAAAGGATGCTGTAAGTTGTCTTTCCTCTGTTTGCCTGGGGTTTTTATCTCCGTTAGGAAGACGGTTGAAAGTACTGCCACTGATAAGATAGATCTTGGGGGATTTACGGTTCCATTCCACAGTAGACCTCATGAGATGCTATCTTTAGAGTTAAATTTTGTATAACTGGAACTACTTTACTAGACTTGCTGTCACTGGCAGCGGAGTCCTGCTGCTGATCTGTCCTGGCGATTTTATAAGGCTACATTCAAGTCGCTATGTTTATTATACAGGATTGACTGTTTCAAACATTCTTTATTGTGGAATGGGGTAGCATATCCATATACTTGGAGTTGTCCTCCACTTGCCATATATTCTTGATGTGCGACAGGCATTTTAATTACTCTATCAATGGTTTATGCGTCAATCCAATGTTGCAGCAGACACCCTACGCCTTTGTCATAAGGCATGTGTTGACTGTTGTACTTTAAAAAACAATAAAATATTTCTAAGATGTATTAATGCATCACCACACATGCGCATGTACACGGACCCTAACTGGCTCGGCTTTTACGTATCTTTATGAACTTCAATCAAGGCTGCAACTTCCGGAGTGTTCTTAAAGTTGTGAGGGGTACGCAAGATGTAAACACAAGATACCCAGATCAGTGTCTCTCAAACAACAGTTTGAGGTTCAATTGGTTTCACTTAAGATTGTCTCTCCAACTATAGCCTGGTTCCCATATACGTCGCTAAGCACCGGCGATAGCACCGCAGGCTATTAGTGGTGAATTGGGAACCTATGCGCCGCTAATAGTTTAGCGCTGTTCAAATTTCGCCAAAGGCCGCAGGAAAAACATTCCCGAAATGCACTGTACGGTTGAGGTTAGGGTGGGATGCTTTCCACTGTAACAGATAAACGGAAACCACTAGCATAAAATGGAACTGCTTATGAAACATTTTAAATACTGATTTTGTAAATTAAATCTGTTCAAACTCTTTTTGCTATAGTATAGTTCCGGAGGCAGCCTGATGGTTTAAAACTCCTGGCCTCCAAACACAGGTTAGGGTTCAACTCCCAAAAAGGCCACTGACAGCGACAGGAATATCATCAAACCTTAAATTACTCTCTGCCATGGGCATGTCTCCTGTCATTAAGGTTTCCTTGACACTAGACTCAGACATTTCCAGTCAAGATCACAGAGGCAATATTTGTACAACAATAATTTTATAAACATGCACAGCCTCTGCTTGCGGTAGGCTAAGCCATCATCATATCCCATCTTCTAGGAATTGATTACTCAAACATGAGATACTTTCTTATTTGACATGAAACAATGGAATCCTTTAAACAAATACATTGTATAAAAATAATCTGATCGAGATCGTGGAAATTCTGTCATACATATAATAGAAACCTTTTTAATATGTGGTAAAAGTATATACTTTTTGCTTTGTTGTTTTTCAGTATAAACTAGAATGCAGCTGTCATGATCAGTTTATGTAAATTTGAATATAAAAGGTGCCGTTGGTTCAGACTCCCTTTTGTGACTCTGAGACACAAGAGTGCAGCTGAGCTTGTCAGGGTTAGCAGGGTAAAATCAGCCACTGCCAGGGTTCCTGTGCTACATTTATGACCCATGCAGTAGCAGTGCAATGATCCATCAATCATCCAGCATTCTTCCTTGCCTGTGTATCCAATGGCAGTAGACAGATCCTCTCCCTTCAGGCACCTCCTCAATCCTATCAAAAGTTGTCATTTTGTTAACTAGTATTTATCACTGTTTCCATGAAACGGTTAATTTGCAAGGTTGTGTCATCCACATGATGAAACCGGCAAACGTCCACAAGTCAAGCGAGTTTCATGTACTCTCAAATTTTTCAAATTTGAGATTCAACTGAATTGTCGTATTGTGTGGATAACTCCCAAGTTAATGTATTTAATCAGGCTTTCAATTTAAAACTGATACTTTTCACAAATTGTAAATCGAATTTAAAGCAGTTTTAACTACCAAACTCACCGCTAGCCGCTGCTAAGCCATCTTGGTATGGCTTCACACTTTTATAGCACGCTGCACAGTCATCTATCTAATAATTTTTGTTGAGTTTGACCTTTGTTTTGCAGCCTTCGACCTGGTTCCACTCACAGGAGTAACAGGAATAAGGTTGTTTAATCCTCTAACTGCTGTCAGTGCGGCTCGTAGCACTACTAGCAGTCTTGTCATGTTGTCCTGATTGGAATGTAATGAAATGGATTAGCCTGGTTAGCCTGTTCACCCAGCTTAACTATCAATGTTTCTATCGTCACGATGACGCGGATTTGAATTTGTGCGCATTTGGAGCTACCTTGCGATGAGTGTTACAATGGACATGCAGATTAACATCAGTGCTTTGTTAAAATAGATAAAGAATTCTACACCAGAGGGTCATAGCAGTTTCATGTCTCATTTGGCAGCAACCTTTCAAATAGGAATGCCTGAAATATGGAAAATGTTTAAAGTGGAATAGCTTGCACGGTGATTTCTCTTACATCATCCACATTTGCCGTTTCCATCTTTTGCAAGCTTGGAACATTTGATAAAAAGTTGTGTGTAACAAAAATCAATTATAGCAAGTAGCATGTTTCTCTGCTACAACACTATGTCTGTTTAGTAACTGCACAGTTAGAAATGTTATAAATAAAAACTGCTACTTTGTGCTCTGTTCAATCATCAACAGAACCGGTGGTCTACAGTGGACAAGGTCTGCTGCAAACTACTTTTAAAGCACATAAATTACATAATTTTGTTATTATATATTTCAATACATCCATGTCTTGGCCTTCGAATGAGCCTGTTTTCAATACACAAAGAATAATAGAACTATGAAAAACAGGGTGTCAAAAATATGTCCTGCAAAAAAAACACTTGGTTCAGGTTCTCAAATTTTGACGTCATCATTATCATTCATCCCTTTCGCTGCCATTGAGACTGCGCTTTTCTGTGACAATCAGTGCTCTTAAACCCAGAGAGAGCTAATAATAAACTAGCATTTTAGATAATCAACAATGCCCGGGGATCGTGCTAACGCCCGACCAATACAAACACATGTTCTGAGTTAATAGATTTTGGGTGATTGTTAGAGTTTGCTTTTTTCATCCTTTTGTTCATTTTAATAATAGTAATTATTATCACATCATTTTATATGATGGCATTGTTTGTTCCATACAGAAATGTAGAGGAATCGACCCCGAGCTGCTTGTGATGCAAGAGGTGGCTGAAGAGAGACAAAGAGTAAGTGAACTTGAATAATAACTAATTAGTAATTAAATATAAATATTAAAGTTGAAATATTTATATTATATTATTAAATATTTGAATAAATTGTATGGTAAATATAATACAGATGTATTGGACAGTGAAATTAATCACTTTGTGTATGATATATACTAGCTTATAGGCAAATCAAGTTATTTACAGTTGGCTTCTCTATTTTGAACAACCCCAGAGTACAGTGAGTCACCCCCAATGATTGATATAATTCAATTGACTTCTACAGCAAAATAGAACAAAAACAGAAATGACTACCAACAACATACCTGGTTGTTGGCCACTCATAGCTGTTCACCCTCTAATCAATAAAATTACTAACCATCATTTATTGATCTTAGGTGATTAAGGAATATCAAGATGTAAGAAGATGGTGCCACTGTAGACATTGTGCTTTGATGTCTACTGGAGCCCAGAATGTATGCTGTCAAGAACATGCTGCAGGATCAGAAAAGATTTTGACTGGAGACAGGTTAGTGCCAATTCAATGGTTATCACTAGTGTTGGAACATAATGCTTGCTCTTGGCTATACCCTGGCAGTACTGTGACTCTTGTATGCGGGATTGACATGCTTTGTTGTTTTCTCACTTTAGTTGCATAACAATGAACCCTGGGTGGAACAACTACTACAGGAAGCACCTCTAGAAATGTCTAGGAACCAATACCTGGTATATCATGGTAAGTAGTTATCATACTTGTTGCCTCTCGTCTCCGGTGATTTGATATAATAGCAGTGATTATATAAACAGTTTATAAGCACATTTATTACTAATTATTTCTAGATGACAAATATGTTCTTACTGGTGAACCAGTGGAACAAGGAGTAAGACAGAGGTTCTTTGGCTATCAAAACCTGGTGTTCTGGCTATATCCTGGACTTCGAAGAAATGAGAAGCATCCGCTTCCAGCTTGCATGTATCACTATGTACATTTAAAATTTCCTAACACTGATAATAAATAACTTTATAGTGAATATCATGAATAGATTGATACTGTTGAGCATATACTGATTGCCCTATAAATAAATTCACCACATAGCTGTTTTTGTCTTCTAACTTTAAAAACATAAATAAAGTACAACAGGAAACTAAAACAATTCCTTTTCCGCTTAGCAGTTGTCTGGTTTGAAGCCCCCTTGTTGGTGTCAGTCTTATTCTTGGTAGTCGTCTTCTTCTTTGTTGGTGCTGGAGTTTGACCCTTGAAAACAGTAACACTACTAAGCAACTGTGTGCTACACCCTTGCCAAACCATCACATGTACAACCTGTCAAGTAGGCATCCTTTCAGCACGCTGTTTGTGCTCTTGTTAGCATTAGTTTATATTATTTCTTGTCTTTGGAGAGAGGATGGCAAAACTAAGGATAATATTCAAGTTATGAAGCTATTGATAGAATTGCTTTGTATACGACAGGAATTTCTACCCGCCTTTTGTCAACTTCAGGTTTGGGCTCTTGTGAAAGTAGTTGCTGTTGTAGTAGTATTATTATCTGAAGAATTGGTATCGCTTTCCATGTTTCTTTCTAAATATGATTATGCTTCAATAAATATACTCTCATTGATAAACTGTCGACCTGCAGTGACGTGGTTCTAGGACTATATGTAATTTAAATTCCCCCGAGATCACACAATGCTTGAAATTAATTAGCCTCAGTTGTGCCCCTCAACATCACAATAAAAAATATATGGCTAGTGCACAATATCATTGAAAAAACATAATATGGTGCTTGGATTTTGAGCTATTTATCAAAGAAATAATCAGTACATGGAGAGATGATGACACTGATCCCTTTGTCATGTTCATCGTCTCTCTTGAGTTGTCCTACCTTCGCCTGCCTCTAGCGTCATTATGGTAGTTGATAAATAAGTGGTAAGAGCACACAACACCAAATATAACAATTATGATGTAATAGTTTACGACCTATAATATTGAGCATTTCTGCAGTAGAGCTCTGGGGAAATCCTATAAACACCAACCAATGTATGTTTCACCATGTCAAACAATGGCTCATTTGAAAGCCAAGATATGGAAGAACCTGAACAAGCTGAAACAGTACTGATATAACTGAGGTGGTTTAATTTAATTTGACACTTGATTTAGTTTGGAATATCTGTTCCTACAGGCAGCGCAACTTGTTCCATACGGCAACCGTTGGTAATCAGCTTTGAGAATCCAGTTGGAAGACTAACAAGCAACACAAAATCTCAAGAAACAAGAATGCTTAAGCATTTCTCATGAAAAGTCTAGAGTTGTCATCCTTTTCACTTGACAAACTGAAGACACATGATAATGTAAGTTCTCACATACCATATGTCTGTAAATAAACACCTTCATGTTCCAATCTGCACTTTGTGTTAACCTCTCATTCTTAAGTCTAACAAAAGTAGTCCATCACTTACAGAGTATTTCTATCATAGCAGTTATAATAGCATCTGAGGCGTATGTTCATTCATTATTGCAAATTAGCTTCCAAGCAGAGTTTCGTTGTCAGAAATTAGCTGTAAAATTTGTTTTAAAACATGTATCAAATATTAAGTTATTAGTTTTATATATAAGTTTTTCATTATTAACATATTTACCTAAAATTTAAACTTAATGAAAAGGCAATCTCTACATTAACAAACTGCCTGAGGTTTGACTGTGTAACATGACTTCTACAGTGTGCACATCTATGCAAATCAATTGATAACTTGCCACAGAAGGCAACTCATTTTACTAACCAACTTTTACCATCGGGCCTGCTGGTACTAGAACAGTAAACCATCATAACAATGTGACTAGTGGCTGTCATATCAATTCATCAAGGCTAATTTTATTAATAACTAGTTATGCCAAGGCAGTCAATTAGTGCAGGTAATAGTGCGCTGGGCGATCAAGCTGACAGTTGTGTGTTCAAATCCCGTTGAAAGCATTTCTTTTCTGTAACACTTCAGCAGGGCTTCAGACATACAGACACACAAATGGACATGGCTCTTATTATAGTGAATATTATGAAATACACATTCATGTAGATATATTTTACCAGCAGGAATGATTGACCTCTTTGCCTAAAAAATAGGAGAGTCTAGGGCACTGATGAAATGGAAAACGCACAAATGGACATGTATGTGTCCTCAGCTATATGTGTGTCATCTCTCAACATAATCTGCAGTTCCCAAAGTTTGTGTGTATGTCCAGCTATTGCTATTAAAATCGTTGAAATCATATACAGTATATGATACACTATTGATCAATATGCATTGTATAGCTCAGTGGTAGGGTGTGTGCATATGTTATACAGTATATGATACACTATTGATCAATATGCATTGTATAGCTCAGTGGTAGAGTGTGTGGATTTAAAACTTGTGGTTACAATCTTTGTGAGTTCAAATTCATCAGAATGTGGAATCACTGAGCTATACAATGCATATTGATCAATAGTGTATCATATACTGTATAACATATGCACACACTCTACCACTGAGCTATACAATGCATATTGGTCAATGGTGTACCATATACTGTATAACATATCCACACACTCTACCTCTGAGCTATATAATGCATATTGATCAATAGTGTATCATATACTGTATAACATATTCACACACTCTACTCTGAGCTATATAATGCATATTGATCAATAGTGTATCATATACTGTATAACATATGCACACACTCTACTCTGAGCTATATAATGCATATTGATCAATAGTGTATCATATACTGTATAACATATGCACACACTCTACCACTGAGCTATACAATGCATATTGATCAATAGTGTATCACATACTGTATAACATATGCACACACTCTACTCTGAGCTATATAATGCATATTGATCAATAGTGTATCATATACTGTATAACATATCCACACACTCTACCACTGAGCTATATAATGCATATTGATCAATAGTGTATCCTATACTGTATAACATATGCACACACTCTACTCTGAGCTATATAATGCATATTGATCAATAGTGTATCATATACTGTATAACATATGCACACACTCTACCACTGAACCATACGATGCATATTGATCAATAGTGTATCATATACTGTATAACATATCCACACACTCTACCACTGAGCTATACAATGCATATTGATCAAAAGTGTATCATATACTGTATAACATATGCACACACTCTACCACTGAGCCATACGATGCATATTGATCAATAGTGTATCATATACTGTATAACATATGCACACACTCTACCACTGAGCCATACGATGCATATTGATCAATAGTGTATCATATACTGTATAACATATGCATACACTCTACCGCTGAGCTATATAATGCATATTGATCAATAGTGTATCATATACTGTATAACATATGCACACACTCTACCACTGAGCCATACAATGCATATTGACCAATAGTGTATCATATACTGTATAACATATGCATACACTCTACCGCTGAGCTATACAATGCATATTGATCAATAGTGTATCATATACTGTATAACATATGCACACACTCTACCACTGAGCCATACAATGCATATTGACCAATAGTGTATCATATACTGTATAACATATGCATACACTCTACCGCTGAGCTATATAATGCATATTGATCAATAGTGTATCATATACTGTATAACATATGCACACACTCTACCACTGAGCCATACAATGCATATTGATCAATAGTGTATCATATACTGTATAACATATGCATACACTCTACCGCTGAGCTATACAATGCATATTGACCAATAGTGTATCATATACTGTATAACATATGCACACACTCTACCACTGAGCCATACGATGCATATTGATCAATAGTGTATCATATACTGTATAACATATTCACACACTCTACCACTGAGCTATACAATGCATATTGATCAATAGTGTATCATATACTGTATAACATATGCACACACTCTACCACTGAGCCATACGATGCATATTGATCAATAGTGTATCATATACTGTATAACATATGCATACACTCTACCGCTGAGCTATACAATGCATATTGACCAATAGTGTATCATATACTGTATAACATATGCATACACTCTACCGCTGAGCTATATAATGCATATTGATCAATAGTGTATCATATACTGTATAACATATGCACACACTCTACCACTGAGCCATACAATGCATATTGATCAATAGTGTATCATATACTGTATAACATATGCATACACTCTACCGCTGAGCTATACAATGCATATTGACCAATAGTGTATCATATACTGTATAACATATGCACACACTCTACCACTGAGCCATACGATGCATATTGATCAATAGTGTATCATATACTGTATAACATATTCACACACTCTACCACTGAGCTATACAATGCATATTGATCAATAGTGTATCATATACTGTATAACATATGCACACACTCTACCACTGAGCCATACGATGCATATTGATCAATAGTGTATCATATACTGTATAACATATGCATACACTCTACCGCTGAGCTATACAATGCATATTGACCAATAGTGTATCATATACTGTATAACATATGCACACACTCTACCACTGAGCCATACGATGCATATTGATCAATAGTGTATCATATACTGTATAACATATGCATACACTATTTGGTGTATTATTTGAAACTATGCTAATTCTATGAACTCTATAAAACGTGATGCTTTTTCGTGTTTTCTTGAACTTCTATTTTGCATTTTTGGTTCAACTGCTATATTGCTGTCAAGGTCAATTCTTTTCACGCGGACAATTGTATTATTTTCGTAGGAAGATCCTTGACATTTTCTCTCTCCGTTTTGTCAGACAAAGACAGTACAATACCTTATCTTTACATTGGTACAAGTGTCGAATGGTACCAGTATCACCGTATTCAATGTTTTGATGGATGGCTTCTGGTCGAACTAACCTGTGTTTCATATACACACACTCGCACACTCACACACATGAAATAATTGTTATTAGCTATTACTTCTAGCTATTTAGCTAGTACTTGCTATAAGTTCACATTTACATTTAAACCCTATTATAGTTGGGTTATTCATTTTTCAATTTATTTGATAATCACAAAACATTTTCCTCTTGATATGAAGTTTGAAACTCACAGTTGTTTGACAAAGTTTGAAAACCGTTAGTTTTTTTGTTTTTTCTCTTAATTTATTTTAACTAAACAAAACACTTTCATAATATGTCTTTTGAGAGTTAGAATGGCAAATGTTTTATGTTAAATACAATTCAATGTTCTGTCCAAAGACTTTTGATTATCCGGCAATGCAATGTAGCACAGTATAAGCAATGATTAACACCAAATCAGTTACTGTAACTGCCATGACAGAGCAAGGTCAAAGCTAATAACTCAGATTACAAAAAATTGGAGTTGTTCTCCTATTGGTCTCTTGTTTTGTATATAAAATAAGTTGATGTACTTTTCTAGTCGTGCTCTCACTACTCTTCTATGTTAAAACTATTTCTTTGGTTTATGTTGAATCCAGGGTTCTCCACAGCTGAGGCTAAGGGGCATTCTGCCACATCCGATCAAGCCGGGATGAACCCTGGTTGGATCAGTATTTTACCCGGGCTTTCTCCTTGGCCTGTAAGTTTTACTTATCATTCCTGTCAAAAGTTTCTGTGGTTCACATTTACATTAGACTCTTTGGTACCACGTATTAAAATTATTCGAAATGAGTTTAAAATAAAATTATTTATTTTGAATAAATTCAAGGTTCCTAATGTACTTAGTGAATATTTACTAATTCAAAGTGACTAAAAATTATCTCATTTTATTTTAATAAAATTTTAAAGTTTTGTAAACCTGCAGTTGAAAGTTGTAGTAATTCTGTGAAATGTTGCCTATGGTATGCCACATTAACTCAATGGGTAGACAACTCCATGAATGAAACTAAGTGAATGGTACATACATGTATGTAAAGCTAAACCTACTGAAGACACAAATAGTGTGTATCCAGCTGCTTTGTAGGATTGAATGACTCTGTAATGAAGTTATCTTAGAGTTTCTCATAAATGCTATACCTAATAACAAACAAAATGTTTCCTTATAAAATACAAGGTGAGTAGAATTAGAGTATAATGAGTTGGTATTGGAGCTTCACTATATCCAAAGATCCCCAGATGGTTTCTTATCGCACATAGACGATTCCATATTGCACATAGACGATTCCATATTGCACTTAGACAATTCCATATTGCACTTAGACAATTCCATGTTACAAATAGCCATATTCATATTGCACACTGACGATTCCATATTGCACACAGACGATTCCATATTGCACATAGACGATTCCATATTGCACATAAACGATTCCATATTGCAAATAGATGATTCCATATTGCACTTAGACGGTTCCATGTTACACATAGCCATATTTATATTGCACATAGACGATTCCATATTGCACATAGACGATTCCATAGTGCAAATAGACGATTCCTTATTGTACTTAGACGGTTCCATGTTACACATAGCCATATTTATATTGCACATAGACGATTCCATATTGCACACAGACGATTCCATATTGCACATAGACGATTCCATAGTACAAATAGACGATTTCATATTGCACATAGAAAATTCCATATTGCACTTAGACGATTCCATATTGCACTTAGACGGTTCCATATTGCACACAGACGATTCCATATTGCACATAGACAATTCCATATTGCACATAGACGATTCCATATTGCAAATAGACGATTCCATATTGCAAATAGACGGTTCCATATTGCACATAGGCGGTTCCATGTTACACATAGCCATATTTATATTGCACATAGACGATTCCATATTGCACACAGACGATTCCATTTTGCACATAGACGATTCCATATTGCAAATAGATGATTCCATATTGCACATAGATGATTCTATATTGCACAGAGACGATTCCATATTGCACATAGACAATTCCATATTGCACTTAGACGGTTCCATATTGCACACAGACGATTCCAAATTGAAAATAGACGATTCCATATTGCACATAGACGATTCCATATTGCACTTAGACGGTTCCATGTTACACATAGCCATATTTATATTGCACATAGACGATTCCATTTTGCACATAGACGATTCCATATTGCACATAGACGATTCCATAGTGCAAATAGACGATTCCATATTGCACTTAGACGGTTCCATGTTACACATAGCCATATTTATATTGCACATAGACGATTCCATTTTGCACATAGACGATTCCATATTGCACATAGACGATTCCATATTGCAAATAGACGATTCCATATTGTACTTAGACGGTTCCATGTTACACATAGCCATATTTATATTGCACATAGACGATTCCATATTGCACACAGACGATTCCATATTGCACATAGACGATTCCATAGTGCAAATAGACGATTTCATATTGCACATAGACAATTCCATATTGCACTTAGACGATTCCATATTGCACATAGACAATTCCATATTGCACTTAGACGGCTCCATATTGCACACAGACAATTCCATATTGAAAATAGACGATTCCATATTGCACATAGACGATTCCATATTGCACTTAGACGGTTCCATATTGCACACAGAAGATTCCATCTTGCACATCGATGACTTCATGTTGCACGTACACAATTCGCGATGTATCGCCATACTATGTATAAAAGGGTAGATGTTTGTTACTAAATTTTGCATACTTTAACTTGAAAATGTTAAAATGAGAACGTTCTAAATAATTAGAAACGTTTATTGTATGAATGCTTGTGTGTGTGCGTGTGTGAGTGTGTGTGTCTGTCTGTGTGTGTGTGAGTGTGTGTGTGTGTGTGCGTGTGTGTGCGTGTGTGTCTGTGTGTGAGCGTGTGTCTGTGTGTGAGTGTGTGAGTGGGTGTGTCTGCGTGTGTCTGTGTGTGTGAGTGTGTGTGTGAGTGGGTGTGTCTGTGTGTGTGAGTGGGTGTGTCTGTGTGTGTGTGTGAGTGTGTGAGTGGGTGTGTCTGTGTGCGTGTGTCTGCGTGTGTGTGTCTGTGTGCGTGTGTGTGAGTGTGGGAAGCTATGGAATGAGTTTATTATAAGAGTGGAAGGCTTTTTATATTTAGTATCTATCGGAATTACTCACATCGAAAATAATCAGATATGAGCAAATTCGTCATTACACCATTGTACAAATGATGATATCTATTTAAATGGTGGTTATTTTCAAATCGTTTACTTTAAAAATTGCCACCTTACAATCGAATCACCACATCATGAAGCTCTAGGTGGAATGAGGTACAATGGTGTATATTATATATTAGCTAGTATTTTAAACAACAGCTTTTGAGTGTAAACACCTTTAATTAAAAGTCATGGTGCTCTATTCTTTATAGAACATGGAATACTCAAGGTAGGTGATCAAAAAGATACTAGGTTTTGCATTTAGTGTAATGGATCGTGGAAAATTGCAATTGCAAACGGTCTTTGCCAGTCTTACTTTGTTATTCCTATACAACCCTATCAAGTATATCAGAGTAAATGAGCAAGAAAATAATTTATCAATGCATTATTAGTAATGCCTTATCAATGTCATACTAGTACTATGTAGTGTAATCAGACATTGCTTATTACTAGTACTCTGGTAGTGAAATGTGTCAACAAAGAACTGAGAATAACTGTCTGTTCACTTATGATAGAAGGTGCTTGATTTGTGCAAGGGTTAGAGCAGCGAGTTAGGTTTGCTGTGCAAAAGGTTGCGAGTTCAAATCTCCTTCGATGTAGCCTTTTTTCAGCATTAAACTATGGTTTGTATTATAGTAAAGAAACTTCTCAACGTGTTAAAATTTTAACTTTAAGCAAGTGGTAAAATTTGTCGGGAAATATCAATTTTTGCATTTACTTTAGTTATAGTAAAGTTACAGTCATATCAATTATGTATTTGAATCAAGTAACTATTCATAAATTCCATTAACAGAAGTCACTAGGAGTGTGAGAGACCTTGTCATTCCAATTCAACTACATCACCTCTACCTATAGCTGAACAAGAACCTGTTGACACCTGTCAGCTGAGACAGGAGTGTACCTGGCATACTTCTGCCGGGTGGTCAAAAAGGAGCTGTGCCAGATTTATTTTTAAAAATTGTGGAGGGAATGAGAACGGATTCGTGTAAGTGAATCCGATACGACCTGTCTGTGCTTTATTATAGCTGCATGATATGTCGACTTGTTGATTTGTATCAATGTTAATGCCATACCGACCTGGCCATATATTGCTAGGCTTATACTGATATAAGGCATCTATGCTTACATCAGCAAATAGTTCACAGCACAGAGTTCCCATTATATAATGTGGTTGGGTAAATGATGAAATACTAGTCCTGCAGCAACTGCTCTAAAACAAAATATAAATCAAGCAATCTGTGAAGACCAATCACCATCACCGAAGTGGTGCTCATTGCATATGTTCTTGCAGATGCTTAGCCCGGTATTGGGAAAGTTTGACAGACGCTATTTTCCTGAATGTTGGTTGAAAAAAAAATTACATTGTGGGGGTTTCGAACTTGCCACCTTTGGCTTATTAAACCAACACTTTAAAATATGCACCTCTGAAGCATTATGGGAAAATTTTACAGCTGATTTTTTTTGATACGGAGGTAACGAGAATGCATTGTAGGAGATTCGAACTCAGAACCTGTGGCTCATCAGACTGATGTTCTAACGCCTGCACCAAGCATGCACATTTTGGCATTTTATAAAAAAGCACATATGGTTATTATCTGCACTTTATTTTCTGTGCGTTATAGGCAGACTTGACTAGCAGAGTAGTAGTAGTTCAGTATATAATAATAATAAGGCGTTGATAGTTTATTTTTTTGCTCAATTAGCCTGAGGGACTCGATGAGTTGGAATATTGAAAAGTAAAACAGCCAAAGATCAGTCAGCGTTGCAATTTTCCACCATCAATTGTATCAAATGCAATAGATGTATTTGTGGTGCCTTGACGTACCATAGCTTTACTCTGCACACAGTAGATGAATAATCGTCGAGAAGAAAAACCCATCCTAAAGCCTGTAGTGAACCAGACTTTAGTAGAATTTATACAAATTATTTCTGATTAGCTAGTAGTTAGTTATATAGCCTGTCATTTCTGTACTTAATTGGAATGAATCAATGATCTGCTTGCATTGAACCAATAGGAAACGTGTTTACAGCTCATGCGGAGCAGAGTTTCACTTTGAGGCCTTGCAAATTGTAGCTCAAGTGATTTTTAATGAGTTTTTATTGAATAGTAGTAATAGTAGCTGTACACTTTCCCAATAGTTGTGTAAGAAAAAAGTATTACATTGAGAGGGTTTTGAACTTGCACCCTTTGGCTCAGGAGACCATGATTTAAAGGTTGACTTGCAACAATATTCACATTCCAGTTGTTTGGTATCAAAAGACTCACCATGTCTTACGTTGCTGTGTTATAGGTTAAATATGTAGAAATGTGATCACAAGCTCTTTAAAGCTAAACAAATAACAGGAAGTCGTAGCCATCACAAGAACCCCGTAGATTTCTAAAGCGGCTCGAAAGAGACATAGCTAAAAATGATGGCTTCTGTTTAAACTTTGATACAACTTCAGTCGTCGAGATGTTTTCACAAATATACTTAACGAATTCAATCAAACCGTGTATATTGCCCTTGCACGTCTACTTCATCATTTTAATGCTGTAACTTTGAACACTGATATCTCAAAACGTACTGTAAAAAATTGTTTAATTTTTTCACATTAGATCGGAGGAGTGCATATCATCCTTGGATAAACATGAGTAGTCTGTTGGTCACCTGCGATAGTCGACAAATTCTGCAGAAATTGTTCGCAGCGCCTGGCATGAAATATTGGTCGCACGATCAGATTACGACTAGATACATAAATGTATTTTTTCTGTGAAATCTTTTAAAGTTTTATTGCTTCATTTATGATAATGATTTACTTCATTTACATTTTATTAGTTGTGTATTTTAGAAACAAGCGTGATTTGGAGGCTGCTTGCTCCAACCCAGAGGACTACTGTGAACTTACACTGGTAAAATGACAACGTTGTGATCCGCTGACTGGAAGGGGCAGCAGCACTGACAGTGGTGTTGGAGTTCATCTCCACCAGAATTCTAACAGTTTTTGTTAAGTTCAGTTGGTCAGGAAGGTGATGTGTCAAGTTCATTTATGGAAGATGCGGAAAGAATGAGAACTGATTCTTTTAAGCGAAACTGACATTTCCTGTCTGTGCATCTAAATCGACCCTGTTACTACTTGATTGTCATAACAACTGGTTTTTATTAAAACTTGACAGCTACAGCTCCATGAGATAGATTAACAGGCTATATGCATTGTCTACAGGTTAAAATTAACTTTCACTTTATCAAGCAAAAAACTATCAACTCTTTGCGAAGACCACACACCGTGTAGTGCGGCTCGCTACATCTTTTGTATATGGCCAAGAGTCACATGGTACGGCTTTAGTAGACTCTGTGTAAAGTGTTTCTGATTAGTGAGTAGTTGGTTAATTAATTAGCATATTGTGTCTGTAATTAAACAAATGTGCCGCAGTCACAAAAACCATAGTTAAGTCACAAATCACAAAGTTGAGTTATCCGACTTTGAAGTTGATCCAACTGAATTTATAATATTGGTAACGATTTTTGTAACACGTGCATCTGGACCAATCAAAGAGTGATCTTTCTGAATCTGAAATCAGTTTAGCCAATAGAAGTCTTCAACCCTCGGAAAAACCCTCTTAAAACCGTTGTTAAGCTAAACAGGAAGTACTGAAAAATGGCGTCCAATAAATATAATTGTTTCTCTTTTTGCCGATTTTAAAGATAACTCTGACATTTTGGACACTTGTAATCAGTATTTTGACATCCAACTTGTCAAAAGCAGCGAAAGTAAAGGGAATTATGATGATAATTTTCTAACAATTCTTAAAAGATTATTACATTATTTAATCAAAAGAATAATTATTCGATTTTATAGAATTATTATCAGATTTAATTATAAGAATAGTTATTCGAATTTCCAAGATCGAAGTATATAGTGACCGACAATGTGCAATATGTTACTGTTGTTACTTTTTTAAAAATTTTGCTGATGATTTGGCTGTGCCCGATATCGCGGTACTGCCAAGCTGTTTTAAATATCTACAAAATTAAGTAATACATTTTCTTATAAATATACCGCTATTTCTGTGACAACCAGCTAAAATCTGTTTAGATTTTTTGAATTCAGCATAAATTTTTGAATAGAAACACAGAAATCTAGACGAATATCACAACCTCTTGATATTGGTCGCTAAGACGTTTTGAAATGTAAACAAAATCGGGCATTGGTTTTCGTTTCTCAAACTTTAATACCAGTTTTCTCGGAACTATGTTTTTGCACTAATGGTAAATGCGCATTCAGTTTATTGACCATAAAATCTGCTGTAATTAAGCTGGAACCAAAACCTTTTTTGCAAAATAACTGAGAATTTTCTCTTTCTGCTAATGTAGATAACTCAAAATCTTACAATCCCGACTTAGCCATGGTTTCTGTGATCATGACCCAAATGGAAACTATTATCTACATGTGTTGAGCCAATAAAAAATATGTTTACAATTCATCCTGCTTTCAGTTTCTCTTGGTAAAGACTTAATTTTTTATAACAATTTCTTCTTAACGATGCCCAGCTGTTTCAGACACATTACAGTTAGAGATGTTTCACTAATTCTATATCTGTGGGCTTTTTATGTTGTATCTATATGCTATCTATGGGGTCTCTATTGAATATTACTATTACTGAGATTAAATATTTGTAGCATTAAAAATAATGCCTTAAGCTATAACGATATCGATAACTCATATAATATCGTATCGGACATGCTCACGGGAATTGTGAAAAAATAGCTGAAAAAGGTTAGAACTCATTCCGCAACACATTTGTGATTAAATCGGTATCAAAAAAATAAATAATTAAGTTTAGTAGCGAAAGAGTTAATTAAGAAATATTAACTATAATAAGTGCAGGGTATGTCTGAAGTCAAGGTAGAGTTTACGATAAAATATTGCACTGCACAGGATTCGAACCTGTGACATTCAGCTTAGTAGGCAGACACTGTATTACCTGCCTCAATTTACCCTCTTTCTCTGTGCTCTATCATAATACTGTATGATCTGTTACCATACTCTAGATTTCTAGGATATTCCGGAATATCCTGGATATCCTTGGATATGAATATCTACTAGTAAATACTCTAGTAGATATTGTAGATACTCTAGCATATACATGTACTAGTAGATATTCATATTATATATAGGTGTTTCATGTGTTCATTTTATCATAGCAAGTTAACAGCTGAGACTCTATTCACTTTATTATAACAAATTAGCTTCATAGGTCACTATTAGGTTCTAAATTATGAACAAAGGGCTTTAGTTAGTATTTTCTAGTAATCGTCTTCACAAGTTATATTATTCTCTTTATTGCATTCAGAGTTTTGTTATAAAAATATGTTCTAAAAATTAATTTGAAAATTTAATGAAGTAGTAAGTTATGTGAGCTCTTTTTTATTAATATATTTTATTTATTTAAAGTTTTGATGCATTGGAAAACTATTTTCCACTTTAACAAACTGTCCACGGGTTGACTTATGATTTCTACAATGCGCACATCTATGCAAATCAATTTAAAACCAGCGACATAAGGTCACTCTTTTTACTAACCAACCTTTACCATCAAACCTGTGTGTACTAGAACAGTAAACTATCATAACAATGTGACTAGTGGTTGTCATATGGGATCATTAAGGCTAATTTTATTAATAACTAGTTTTGCTAAGGCAGTCAATAGTGCAAATAATCGAGGGCTGGGCAGCCATGCTGAAGGGTGTGAATTCAAATCCTGTTAAAAGCATTTCTTTATTCATAACATGCCAGCAAGACTTCAGACATACAGAGACACAAGTGAACCCGGCTCCTATTATAGCAAAGATTATGGAATACACATTCATGTAGATATACTTTACCAGCAGGAATGAGTGGCCTCAGTCTCAAAAATATGATTCTTCAGCGTAACGGTTGGTAAACTTTTTCAACTAGTGGGCCACAGGTCAGTTGGACAGGGTCAACACAAGATATGATAATTAGATGATTTACTAGGTTATGTAATAATAAGCCATCAAATGTTGCGAAGATAAAGTCTAAAGTTTTTGAAGTTACCTGTAAGTACATCATGGTATTCCCAAAACACATCCCAACCAAATGAAAAATAATGAGGGTATGAATAGCTTGAGTTATCTCCTCGATAGTCGATGCCCATAGATTTATTTTGTGCATATCTTTTAAAGCTTTTGCTCGCTGTTCTTATCTCTTTGCTGGCTGAGAACTCTTGTAGAACTTAAATTATCAACTTACTGTATTTAGACACAAGGAGTAACAATAAATAATATGAAATATTAGCTACATTATTTTATTAAAGAACAGGAAGTAAAGCATGACAAGCCGTGTCTGATAACATTGTAAGATTTCACTCACAGTATTCACCATTGAGATAACCTCAGCTAGTTTCCTTTTATAATAGTTTATTATTTATTCTAATTTACCAGCTCTTCACTGATACTCACTAGTTATTAACAGTAACAACTACTAGTTGGTATATTTTAGTAAATTGAAATTATAGTATAGACCCAGTAGATTTCATCCTAACAATAATTCGCTGCCAGAAAATTTTTTGTTTTTACCCAACCGATTATCACAAAAAATTAACCTTAATCTTGACTTGTCAATAAAATAATATCGAAAAACTATTTTTGGCCAACTGAAAACGTTTAAAAAGAGGTGAAATGTAGTTTGAATTTTCTCAACTTGCAGAGTATTGTATGATTAAGACAACCAATTAGATTTAGATCGAGTGTGATTGCATCTTCTGAGACAGTACAAGCTCGCAGCTGCCATATAAACGATGAGAAATGAGCCATGCACATTTTAACCGCGATCAAATTTTGTCAATTTTAATCATGAAATATCCTGGCAGTCAGATCACTTAAAACATCAACAACAATTCAAATGAACAATTCCATTGCTTTTAGATGAAAACCCCTAAAATTTTGTCCAAGTTCATCTCTGATTTTTAACACTAATGAAAATGTCTTTGGTTGCTAAATCTGAAACACGAGCTGACAACTCCCGTTAAATCAAACCTTGTCAGAAATTCTTTAGTGTTTTTTTTCTTTGTAGACCAAAGCCGCGTGTGAGGATGCCTGCCCACCTACAGTTATTACTACAATATATGTACCTGTTGATACTTGTCAGCTGTCACTGGTGGCAGGACTTTGCAGGGATAAATTAAGATCATGGGGAAATATAGGCAGTGAATATGTAGTACCCTAGGACACTTATGTATTCGCGGCATCTAACTTTCGCGTTTTCGCGGCAACAGCCTCTCGCAAAAATTTCATGAGCGAAACTAAACTATCGTAACGAACGAGCGAAAACCCGAAAATAAATGGCTTTCTTCATTGATATTCACAATAAAATCGTCATATTAGAAATGCAGGCAATTTTCGTGTGTGATTGGCTCATTGGGCAAGTTTTGCTAAACTCATTATAGCTAATACACCGACTGAGCAGCTTGGCAAAACAAATTAATATAATAATTTTTTTTGGAAAAGCCTAGACATTTGAAAAAGATGATGATATTAGTTTAGTCATTGAATTTGTAACTGATGAGGATGACAGTCTGGTAGGAAAAGTCATAAAATTGAATAATAATTATTGTGGTGATGAATTTTATTACCAACCAAAAGCAATAACAACCCGGTGCCATGGCCACCGCGGCACCGCGTGCTATAAATACTTGAATTCTAATATTGGTACCAATCAGTCACTGCGGCTTTGACGTCATTGATAGTCTAGGAAACAAATTAATGGCAGCAAGCGATCAAATTACATTATTGATCTAGCCTACACATTTCTACCTGCGGTTCACAAATACAAACTACCGTACTTTTCGGACAATTAGCAGCTACTTTCTTCTGATGATTTGAGCCATGCAGCTTATAGGTAGGCCTACAAGGGTGCGGCTAATCACTGTGGCTTATTCTGTGGCTTTTTCTTTCACCGCTAGGGCAAACTAACGGGAATCTCCAATTAGTGCAATTTTAGCTGTGAAAGAAAATACGAAACAATGCCTCACGGTACTGTCCCGTTAGGCACTAAGTTAAAAAGCGTCGGATAATACGAAACTGGGCCGTTCTGCACTGTTCCGTTTTAAATGGCGTTAAAAAGCACAGTCCTTAGTTCTGTGGCCTATAGTGAGGTGCGGCATATGTATTGTTTTATCATCATTTTTGGAAACTAAAGCACATGTAGCTTATATAGAGGTGCGGTTTATAGTCCAAACAGTACGGTAGTCCCAAATTGAAAAATATTTCGTACTAGCGAACTGGACCTGAGGAATCTAATGTTTGTTCCACTGCATTTATTTTCACATCACTATATTTTCGCACTCATCAGAGCTGTGAAATTAAGTTGCAGCGAAATTTTACTCTGTATGCTACTCACGAAACTAAATACTAGCGAAATATAAGTGTCCTAGGGTATTTATATAATGAGGTTGTGAAGGAATGAAAATATATTCTAGGGTTTAAAGTGATTGAAATGAGAACTGTTTAGTATTGTCAACAATTCAATATTTACTATAATAAGATTTGTCTCTGTCTGTTCAAAGCCATGCTGAGAGCGTTACGAAAAAGGATTCCTCACACGGCATCAGAAACTAGATGTTCAGCTTCTCAACTAATCTTGCTATCATCTGTGTCACTCGACCACTTGATTGCATTCTGGAATAATTGTACACATGCTTATTACATGTGACAACCTCTCATGGTGCATGGGACTGCCGATGTACCAGTTTGTGACCATTGTTTCATGCCTGTTTCTGTTTTGAGGCGAGTACCAAAAAAATCATACTTCATAGTAATCCCCTTGTAGTATGAACAATAATGCATTTACCTCCCTTGTTTACGTTGTTTTGTTAATTGCTGTAAATTGCTTGGGCTGGTTCAAACAATGCTAACAGAAGATGGTCATGAGGATGTTAAATCTACTTACTGAGAGATTTAATGGCAGATAGAAGATTACTTGTTACGTACATATGTACGTATGTTCATGAGCTGTAAGAGATTTTCATGTGTAATAATTAGGTGCACAAGTATTCTTAAATGTGGAAATGTGGTCGAGTGGTGCAGCTGGTAGTATTCTGAACCTCTAAGTTTGATTCCCTCGCTGCTTATTCTCTATCTTGTCTCTCATCGATAGCTGCAAGCTTATTGGCTACTATATAATGAGCAATGTTTATGCTTGCGTCTATCATTGTTAAACATTTGCATTTTGCGAGTCCAACTTTTACATTTGACATACATGTAGATTTAAATACTCATCTTTCTGAACTTGGAGAAGAGTTGGTCATTTATTCAAAATGAAATGTTTGGACATTAAATGTATTATTGATGTTTTCTTAATCCCTTTTCATTCATAACTTTTCTCATCAAGTCTACCTATTGAGATTTTAAACATATAAATATAGTATTCAAACAAGCATACATATGGTATTTTATATTTTAAAATGTTAAAAAACATACATTTTGTATTAAAATAATTTCATATTTTATATTACAACCAAAAGGTACAAACTATCAAATCCAGTATCTATACTACAGAGTGAATTGTGATGTCAAAGGTCAGCTGTTGTGCTCTCAGGTTCATGTAATTTATGGCTGGAAAATAGCAGCTAGTTATTCAGTTGGTAGGCCTTAAAAACCCTTGTAGTAGTTAATTATAATCTAAAATAGGCTACAGGCTCAATTTTTGTCACAAACTCTAAGAATGCTGACCAAGCTGAAAATGTACTGGGGATGAAAAAGATGAAAAGTGTTTGATTTAGACTCTGACACGATGTAGACGGCCGCGTAGTGACCTTGAAATAATTCCCTGCTACAAACCTGCTAAATCAAAACTAACAGTATTCTATTACCTTTGCAGTTTAGCAGTAGGTGAACTACAATAAAATCAGGCTTTAAATAGAATCCAGAGAATAGCACATATACTTAGCAATGCATTATCTATAACCAGTGGGTATAGCATCAATTTCAGTGATGTCATAGTTTTTATGACAAAATGAAAATCATGACTCACTAAAAATGTTTAAGTTATCCAATCCTGCAAAAAAATGGTAAAGTCGCCCATGGGTCCAAACTCGCCTCAGTTTGAAGGGTAAAATGGATCAATAACTTCAGTAAAATCGTTCAGGTATCGACACTGTAACTTATGTTGGCAAATCAGATGGTGTAAATGCAAATTTATATGCAATATTGCAATGGAAGGCTGCCAAAAAGAACAGGACAATGCCAGCAATGCTCAGTAACAATTATAAGTCAGCTAACTAAGTCATCACTGGCGGGTCTGTGTGTAGCATGGTGACCAGTAGAGCAAGAAAAAGGCAGTGTTCATCACAAAGCTAAAGAACAAAAGAAGCACACACTAACCTTTGAGACATATGTCAGACATCAGTAACTGTTCTGAAAAAAGCAATGCCTACTTTGGCATTGAAACCATGAACTACTATGCCTATGAAGACAACTGTCGTTCTGGCTATAGGTTTTAAAATTTTGGAATAAAGATTCTATCCCCAAGATGATTCTATCTAAGACAATGCTGTTTGCTAGTCAGTCGCCCAACCCACCATTAATACTACAGAGATTGAATTGCTAGCTTGCCAATCTAAGTCAATATACTAGAGCAAGTACCTACCTGCTTTGTGTACGACGGGTCATAGCATAACGTTACGAGAAGCTGTTCACTCACATTATTAAACGTACTGGCTAGTAGCGGGCAGGCTAATAGCGAAAAACTCTCACTACTTTTCATTGTTTATAAGACAAACCATTTTTCTCGTAATACTTAGTTTGAAAGTTAAAATGGCTAATGTTGTTATATGTTAAATACAAATCCAATTTTCTGTTCAAATGCTCTTCTACTACCCGGGCAAAGCTGGGTAGCACAGCTAGTTTATTTATAATCTTGATCAGATTTAACATAACCCAACAATGTATTGTCTTTACAACGTAAGGAGAGACATGAGAACAGAATAGCCATTCAAAGCAGTAAGAGCCTCCATGCATTCATCCCCAGACTACAATACGGGTTTGTACAGCACAGTCGTATAGAAAGCAACCCTGACTGCCAATCACAATCACCAAAGTTGTACACATAGCATATTTTCTTGTGGGTACTTGGCCCATTATCGGACAAGTGGAACAGTTGCAGTTTCCTAGTAGTTGTTCAAAAATGATTACCCTTCGGGGTTTTGAACTCGCAGCCTTTGGTTCTCTAAATCAGTGCTGCCCAACCTTTTCCGAACATGGGCCGGATTTAAAAAAAAATGACGCCAGTGGGCCGGACTCACATTTCTAGTCTTACATTCTTTAATAGAACTATTTGAAATGGTTTGGAAAAGTATTCAGAACTGTAAATATTGATTGTATTTTTTATTTATAGAAATTACCCTTTATACAATTATAATTCATAACTCAATTTAAACATAGGGGGTCCTACATATGATACTACATGTATTTCTATTACTTTTATTGCTATCAAAAGATTATAGTCTCCAGATATTACATGAATACGAAATGATCATTAGAAATTTTGATTTAGTGCCTTAAATTCTATAAAATAAATTCAACAATTTATCAAGATTAAAAAAAACATTGTTCAAATGGCTTTGTATTTCAATAATAAAACAATTTCATTTTAGATGTAAACCGGTAATGAACGAAAATATCAGTGAGAAACTTGAAATTGTTTCGAGTCATCAAGAAGCTTTTCGATGTCTGCCGGAATATTTGTTAAGGCCAGTCGGAGTTCATCTTCGAGGTGAGCGTCACTCAAAGAATTTCTTTTGTTCGATTTTATTAATTGCATGCGACTGAAGAGATATTCACACATCCATGTCGAACCGAACAAAACGAGAAAGCGTTTTGCGTAGCATGTAAGATTTGGAAATTGAGTGTGAGGCAGACCGTATTTGTAGAAGTCCATCAGATTCCTATTTAAAAATTGACTCTTGACATCAAAATCACTTTGTAATTCATTCAATTCCATTTGAAGCTCAACGGGGGCATCAGCAGGATCCACGTCAAAAGGCATTGAAAAAAATTTCAGCTGGTCTTCACAAGCACGGAAATCCTTAAATCTCCTGGCAAATTCTTCCTGCATCCGTTTTAACTCACTCACAAAGAATTCCCGGTTCATGGTTGAAATGTGCGACTGTTTCTGAAGGCAAGGAAAGTGGGCATAATTGCTGTCAGCAATTTGAGCAATCCACAAATCCAGTTTCTTTTGGAAAGCTGTCACCTCCCCAAACAAATTATGGATGAGTTTTTCTTTTCCTTGTAACCGCACATTCAACTCATTCAGTTTGTCTGTAATGTCCACCAGAAAAGAAAAATCATTCATCCATTTGTCGTCATCAAAATTGATGCATAAATTTCCTTTTGCTTCAAGAAATGCTGCCACATGTTCTCGAATATCGTAAAAGCGTTTCAAAGTACGTCCACGGCTGAGCCACCTGATCTCGGTAAAGTAAGGAATGCCAGAAAATTCGGCGTTTATCTCATCGAGAAAATTTCGAAACTGTCGATGATTCAATGCACGACTCCTAATGAAGTTGACAGCTTTCACGACATTATCCATGACGTGATCAAACTTAAAGATTTTGGAGCAAAGTGATTCCTGATGTATAATGCAATGGTACCACAATATTTGGTCTTTACTCACATTCAGGGATTCCAGTTTTCTTTGGATGAAACCACGCAAGCCTTGCTCCTTGCCGATCATGGCCGGTGCACCATCGGTAGCAATTCCCACCAGACGATCATAAGTCAGTCCCGCCTTTTCGAGTGCAGTGTCGATTTCTTTGAAAACAGCAGCACCCGTGCAATTTCCTTTCATGGGGCATAGAGCAAGTAATTCTTCAGTGATATTAAAAGTTGAATCAACACCTCTCACGAAAATCGCCAGTTGTGGTGTATCAGTAATGTCAGTAGATTCGTCGATGGCAATGCTGTAAGTTTCGAAGTTTTTACAAAGTTCGTTCAACTGCATTTTCGTATTTTTGGCCAGTTCTTCAATCCTTCGGGTTATTGTATTACGCGACAAGCTAACACATTTTATAGCTTTCTCTTTCTCTGGGCACAGAATTTCAATCGCCGAGGTGATACATTCTTTGACAAAATCTCCTTCCGAAAAAGGTTTCATGTTGCGTGCAATCTTTTCAGCAATGACGAAACTCACTTTGGCGTACTTTTTCGATTCATCATCTACTTTCCGAAAAATGTTCTGTTGTGAGACTAAATTCTTTTGAAGTAAAAGTGCTTTCTCCTTGCGTTGATCTCCTTCATAACGATTATGGGTCGAAGCGTGCTTTAATGTGTAATGCCGTTTCACATTTTCAGCTTTTAGAACTGCGACTGTTTCACCACAGATCAGACAAAGACATTTTGCATTTGATTCCACAAAGAAATACAAATTTGTCCATGCTTCGTTAAACCTGCGATTCTCCTTGTCTACTTTTCTGATTTTTCTAGCCGACGCCATGGATGAACAAAATTTGAAATTTATTGTGAAAAAGAAACTACTGTAATTTGCTCATCGGTATAAGAAGGCTTCCTTATCAAAGGTTGTGCTGGAGTATATTTGAAATTGAATCACCTCAAAAGCCAGTTTTATTGATGCGGAAAGTCAATAAGGCGTGCGCGCCTCGGTGGAAAATACCATAGATATTTCAATAAGCGGTAAAAAGTTCAGCGTTTTCTATTGAAATATCTATGGTAATTTCCCAGCAGTCCTTCTTCAACCAGCTGAGGTGAGCGCCCTGAGGCTTTTGATTCGACGATCGAATCAATCAATCGTACACGCTGTGATACTTCACTTTTTATCAATTTTTCAATGTCAGCAAAGACACTAATTTTTGACCTAACGCTACTGAATTCTTCAAACTGAAAACTATTGATTAGTAGCCAATCATCTTCGAAGAAAAATAACAGTTGTAAGCTTCTGCGTTAATAACAGGAATAAGTTAAAGACTGACGCACGGGCCGGATTCTAAGGCTTCATGGGCCGGATCCGGCCCGCGGGCCGGACGTTGGGCAGCACTGCTCTAAATCATCGCTCTAACAGCTTCACCTCTGACGCATTGTTGGAAGATTTGACAGTTGAGATCTGTTTTGATACTGATGTAAAAGGAATAACCTTGAAGGAGATTCAAACTTGCGACCTTTGGCTCAGGAGACTGCTGCTCCAACACCTGCGTTAAAGAATGGCAAATATTATTTGTATGACAAATGTCATACAAATAAGATTTACATTGCTTAAGCTTAAATTTTAGTATTTGTATTTTATGATAATTTTGTCTATCCACTTTCGTTTAAACTTAGTTTTTATATTTTATGCACATTTCATTAGTATTTTGCACTAGCTATGTAAAGGTGGCACTCTATAAAGCACACATAACCAGACCTGTTAACTAAGTTTCCATGACATTTCATTTAATCACGGATGTTCTCAGATAGCTGGCTTCTAGAAGTAAGCGAAGCCTCTGAAAAATTAGTTTTAATAATTTTTCCCTGTTTAATTACTGTTAAGTATGACCTTCATAAAACAGAAAATATTGAGTAAAATATATACTCTAGAAGTTTTTTCTGGGTCTTAAACACTAACAACAAAAGAAATAGAGCCATTTATATAATTTATACACTTGGTAAAATGACTGTTTTCAAGACATCATGGTCTTCCCTAAAAGAGGTAATGTGCTCAACCGCAGCAAAAGGGCTGCAGTATGCTTAGTCAGCGTTTGTAAATAGCTTGCACAACGCTGACAAAAAGTCAATTGAAGTAGATTATTCTTCAACAAATAATACCAAAAAGGTTAGTATAAAATGAGCATATGAAAGTGAATAAATGAGATGAAATGAGGAGAAAACAGACCAAACTGTCCAAGTGACTGAGTACAAATCCTGCACTAACTTTTGAAGCAATTCTAATTGCGATCATATTCTTAAGATGCTCATTATACGCTACAAACTGTTTGGACAATTTTTTTAAATAATTTGTTGCACAAGTGAGGATTATTATAACTATTACTGTTAAATATCCATTATATCAAAACCAGTAGACCAGGCCAGGCCAAGTATGCCAATATGCTGCTGACACAACAATATTCAAGATTGCACACAAAAGTCGTCATTGGTGTTCAGGAACGGCTAGGAACTAGGCATGAAAAAACGGAAACTTCTCTTCATACTATTGAAAAGCGAACTTTAGTGACCAAGCGAGGCAAGACAACTACTAAACTGAGAGTTGAGCGTTCATATAAACACGCGAAGACAACTAGTGTCAGAATTATAGATATTTAATCGATCTTACAGAAATCCCTAGACTAAATTGACAGTATTAGAGCCTGGAAAAATATTTCTTTGCTTGGCAAAAGGAGCCACTTTGAGAGTTCAAAGCATTTATTTGTTTTATGAGAGACTCGGTTAGAAGTCCTACCGCACACAAAAACAGAACTGCTAAAATACAACTATTTTATTATTTCTTTTTTAATTAAAATTCAATAGCATTTCTTTGATTGTTGTCATATAACTTAAATTCAAATTAATTACCAGTTTTCAAAATGTTTTGCTCTATCTAAGAATAAGAATAAGATATACACAACTTTAACCCTCCTTGAGAATTTTTTACTTAAAAGTACCAGCTATTTTTCTTAACAGTATCTATGAACCTAAACCTCATCTAAAACCTAGAAATAGAACTTTAGAATATGTTTAGTTTTACATACAGAGAAAATTTAACACAGACAAACGCTATTTGTTAAAATAATTAAAAAAGTTGTTTTTCGTATTTAATTCATGTTGCATTATTGTCTTTTGCTCATTAGAAACACTAAAGAATTATGCTTAAATTTATACTATGAATATTTTACTCAGTGACATTATAACCTCACAACACTTTTTTCCAAATCTGCAAAAGAAATCTCCACATATATAATTTATCACTACTGCAGGTCTTAATGTGTGAAATCATAACAGAAGTTTTTAAATATTATTAAAAGATCATAAAACCAGAACGAAAAATTACAATTACCAACATTTTTAAGTTGCTACTATTTGTTAGGTACGCCAGCCGTACTGCTAATTACCTTACAAATTGTTAGAAAATTATACTGGTACGTGTGGCCAGAGCCATATTCTCTGGGGTGGCTTGTTGGCTGAGCCGCCCCAAACATCTAGTGATTTTTGCTGGTTAAGTACTAAAGATTGCAGTCTAAGCTTACTCACTTGGAATTTCCCATAACTAATTTACGAGCAACTAGCGGTCCATATTGTCTTCGCAGCAATTTCGCCAAATGAGTGATCTTGTGAGACTTTGTTAAGACGCGGAAACTGAACTTTATTGTTTATGGTGGGGTGTGAAGAAGACCCCCAAACTTGCATTTTCCTTATCATAACAAAACCAAATCAAAATATCGATGAGGAGTACTAGGGGAGGCTCGTATAAATAATTTTCTAATATTACACATGTATAAAAATGTTGAAATAGAAACGGAATCAGTTGTCAAAGAATTCCCCCATGGACACATTGACAGAACAAGAGCTATTCCACCAAAAAAGTAATAGCTCTTGTGCTGTCAATGTCCCTTGCAGAAATCTGTAGTGTCATGAGTTTTATGTCATAATTTTATTATCGTTCGTTGAATAAAGAAAAGGTTTTGCTTTCCACGAACCATAAACAATGTATTAATGTAGATTTTGATGCTTACAATGAATTGCATTTATGTATACTTTGAGAGTTGTTGATGCTTGAAATTTCCAGAGCTTCGTGGTGCCGCACCGAACCTCGTTGAGGCTAACACCGCCGCCAAACCCCCAGATGTTCATAACATAGTTGTCCAACACTTGCCGCCCCAGCTTGCCACCAGGGAATACAGCCCTGAGAGTGGCAAGAATAAATTCAGGTAGGCTTTTACTAAACGACAAGAAACGTGACTCATTTACAGGTTGATTTTCAACAAAATTCACATTACAGTCATTTGGCATCAACATAATCACCATGTCTTACTCTGCTATGTTGTAGGTGCAACATATGTGGGAGTGTCCCTACAAGGTCTTAAAAGCTCAAAAGCAAACAGTTAATTGCAGCCATCGCGAAAACGCCGTATATTGGAAATCCCTTCCAAAACAGCTCAAATGGGGCCTAGCGGAACACAATGGTTTCTGTTTACGCTTTCATGCCACCTCATTTGTCGAAATAGTTTTACAAATATACTTCACGCATTCAATAGAGCAATGTCTATTGTCCAAATGCCTCTTCTTCCTCATCATTGCAATGCTGTCACTTTGAGCACTAATATACCAAAACCTACTGTAAAAGTTTATTCAACTTTTTAACCTTAGCTCGAAGGAGTGCATTTCATCTTCTGATAAACGTGAGCAGCCTGCTGGGCATCTGTTATAGTAAAAAAATGCTGCAGAAATGGTTCGCGCTATATGGCAGAATGCATGGGTCACATGATCAGATTACTATTAGACGATTAGGTCAGGCTGAAGTGAAACTGTAAACAGCATCTATAGGGCTTTCCGGTAGAAATTGAAGTGTTTTTCATAAACTAGTGCTACAAGATGTTTTATATTGAGCCTTTTATTGGCCTAAAATTTCATCTGATAACCTCTCATGTCAAAACAACAACTACATTGTGTGATAAGATCATCGAAATCAAGAGATTCCAAACTACGACATTTTTGTGATGTCTGTGATTAACAGTTCGTTTTTGAGCTTTTAAGAGCTTGTAATCACATTTTCATGTATTATGAACTTACAACACAGCAGGGTAAGACATGGTTAATCTTGTGATACCAAATAGCTGCAATGTGAATTCTGTTGAACGTTAACATTTAAGATGGCACTAACATGACAACGCTAACATGTCGTGAAAATTCACGCCTCACTGAAATCCTTACACTCTCCATTCAGTGAAATAATTAATGCTACCTAAGGATCTTATATAATCTCCAGTCTGCACACGCGATGTATAGAAACGGAAAGCCTATAAATGTTGTAGTTGTTTGCTCCTACCCAATAGCTATAGAACATCGGAATACGTACTGGCGTAACTACCGAAACTACTAGTTACGTATTTGTCACTCTTCCTTTCCCTTACTAAGCATTGTTAAAATAAATGGTCGCAATTTGCTAGTGCGGATTGGAATGCGCGCACAAAGGGATACGCCTACCGGGTACTTCCTCCTTCAAGTGCAGTTACGTTTTCGTTGCAACTATCTCGAGGTAAAGGTTGTATCAGTGAGTATTACATTTGATTACGTTGTTATGTCACATAAGTTAATTATAATGAGTCAATCTAGGTCGTTGCCACAATAGATCATAGTTTCTCAGCTTATCTCCTTACATCTTCACGTGATGTTGGTCTATTTTGACAGATGGCCGAAAATTTGTAAAGTGCGTGTATCGATTTTGCTCACAGACCATGCGGATAGCATTGCCAGTTAGAGGTGGAACGAGACAGGTTTTTTAAGCTCGAGACGAGACTCGAGACACTGTCTTGTAAAAATTCGAGACTCGAGACACGAGACAGTAAAATAATGAGCATTTGGTGATGATTTCACTACACAAGTACTAGCTACTTGGTATATATAAAATTAATAAAACTCTTTTTAAATTGAATTTTCACCTGGTGTAAACGATTTAAATACAACATTTTAATAGTGATATGCATGTAGTTTTTGTAAACAAATGTGACAAAAACAGCTCTAAAATACCGAAGTTATATATTCTAAGAATTTTGAGCTTGATTGATCATAATTATTATAAACATATTGCTTTGTACATGTATATTTTTACCATCTATTGAATAGTTCTTACTTTTTAATGTAATGTGTAATGAAACCGATAGCCGTCACTCTACAAAGAAATACCGCAACTAAAAGAACACACGATAACACTTTCATTCTTATCGTTTCATTAAAGTTTTCTTTGTGTATTAGCTGTAGTATGTGAATTATATTTAAATTGTACTCATGAAATTATATTAATTACTGTATACATGCACATGTATATTCTTACATTGAGCTAACAAAACGTCATTGTTAACCGAGCACGGACTATGGTCGACACGGCCTTTCGTTCGTTTCTCCGTGTCCGGGCAAGTTTTACCCGCGATTGGTAGTATATACGTAAAAGAGGCCCGAATTTTATGAAGGGCAGTTGGTGTTTAGACACGATACGATAAAATACAGACATTTTACCCGCAAAAGTCTTATTTATTAAATTGGATTATCCGAAGAGTAATTAGATACGACCAGGTATCTGTTTTAACGACACAGAACCGAACTAAAAAATAACAGGGCCGTTGTCCGGACTACATGATTAGACTCAGTGGCCAACATACTCAGTAGCAACAGGTAGTAACGGACCGGGTATAACTTTAAAGGCAGTTGCCCGCAATCCATTACAATATATGGAGTTGTTGCTACCGCAAGAAGCCATGTTTTAACAACCGAGCGCAGGCGCTTTAGTTCTACTTCCTGTCTCGAGTTTGGCAATAGTTAAGTCGAGACGAGACCGATACGAGACGAGACAGGTCGATACTCGAGACGTCTCGTGTCTCGTTCCACCTCTATTGCCAGTTGCCAAGAATGCATTGTAATATTGAAAGAGCTGAATTCTTTGTTGCAGCCTTGTTGTTTGAGGTGTTAAAATAAATGCACCGCTAGCTAATTCACGTTAAGGAACAAAGCTTGGCTTTACTGACAAACCACTGACGCTGCCTAGGCGTATAATAGCGCAGTACATAAGAGAGCGTGAACAAGAAAATTTGGAGTTGTTCATCAACATCGTTCTAAAGACATGAGCGCAACTTTTTTTTTTATAGAATATTCTAGATGGCACAAGTTTTTTTCAGAAGTTCTGTACTTTTTGAGCAAGTTGTGTCTTCATGTCATGCCATTGCGTAAAACTGAGGTCAATAAATGTCAATCACTGTTTTGGTGAATCAATCACCAACCTCTTAACTATAGACTGACTAGTCGAGACTGGCTCAGTTTGTACTACTAGTAGCAATCCTATTTTTACTGTGAATCTTTATGATTTTGTGCATTTTCTGAGGTTTTAAAATATATTTTTAATGTATTACAAGTAACAAACATCACAAATATGTCTCGCATTCAGATGTTACCCAGTCTACGACATTCTTATTGGTAATTTATACATCTTTGTTTCACCTTGGGAGTTGCCTTCTATTGTCAAAGGTGCGAGGTTCCCTCACTAGTCTTCAAAGCTGTATTTTCAATTTTAAAACATCTGATTTTATTGATAAAAATGAAAAGTTTTTATTGTTATTGTAAATACAAATAATATTAAAATACTATTATTTAATCATTAGAAAACTGGTATGAACTGTTTCAATTCTGGCATTTTTCATTAGAACTTTTGATAGTTTTCCATCACAATAAGCAAAAGCTTTCTAATGCATTTAGACTATAGCATTGATGTGTGCCAGTTTTCTGCCTAAATACAATGCTCTCATTTGTGTGCATAGCAATTTTATAATACAACGCTGAAGATATAATTTTAAGGAGTAGAAATTATAAATATTTGAACTTTTAAATTATATTGTATTCTTGGTATTTCATTGTAGCAATGGCTTCTGCATCAGAGGACATCGAATGCGAGTTTTGCGGTCTAAGAAATGATAAAATAGTTGATCCGAAGAAGCTGCCATGTGGGCACATAAACTGCATGCCATGCCTTACGTCACACTACAAAGAGAATGACATTTTCTGGTGTGGTCTGCAACTTTGCGGGTAAGTAATATTCAACAATACTGCCAACTTAACATTAAAAATATTTAACATGTTAGAGTGAACTGTAAAAGATAAATATTCATCTGTTGGTCCAGTTAACACTTCAAATAGTGATTGTTGTTGAAGTTTTGCCTCTCATCATTGTACTCTTCAGGGACATTGATTGGTAGAACAGGTGGTCAGTTTCTTTGTGTGTTTTTGGTAAAGTAGCAATTGCTTGGTTTGAACAGGCCCAAACAACTGACAATAGAGACAAACGTGATGAGTTGACAATTAACAAACGCAAGCCAAAGATAGCTATCATGCTTTTCATTTGTACACCTTTTTATTGGACAAATGAGAAGGATTTATAAAAAATTTGATTTGTCAAATTTAGTTTTTTTTTGATAATTTTTCTGGACAGACTACAATTTCCATTGTAACTTTAATCTGAAATCAGCTCTTTTAGAAATTTGATTTTTATTTTGTTTTGCAGCAGTTTTGAATATGCCAACTTTTAGTCAATCTCGAAATTATGTACACACAAGTTATGAGATGACTAAAATGTTGGTCAACATGGATCTTGAGTACCTGACTGAGCTAATCAACTGCCTACCAAATCCTTAAATAATAGTACCAATCAAGGAATAAATATTGATTTGTTACAGTAATAGTCAACAGATGGGCGAAAGATTGTTAATAATATTATAGATAATTGAGAGTACTTCATTAGCAAATTGATCTAAATTGAAAAGAAATAAGCTCCCCATTATAGTTTTATTATGATAGCATATCTATTGGAGCAAGTACCTAATAAACTTATAGGATAACACAATATATTGTTGTAACAGTGTTAATAATGTTATTTTATTACACTATTTTTGGAATGTTCTGTTTTATGCCATCTCTGATTTTTAGCAAAGTGTATAAGATGTCCCCTGAAATGCTCCCAGATTTTGATGACGCGCTATTCTGTGACACTTGTGTCAAGAAGGGCCAAAACAAGCGTCAGGCTGTGTCATATTGCACAGATTGCTCCAGAAAGTTTTGCATGAAGCACCTTGAGGTATGTAACATATGCACATGCAGTATATTAGGTAATTTGTCATTACCATTCATACCTTCAGATTTCAGCTGGTTACATGAAGGTCATTTTACATAGCAGCATACTTACTGTTGTTAGCTCTGTTATTCTTTAGATAGAAATGGAATAGTCCAGTTGTTTACTTGTATTAACCGGCTGCAATATCTCTCTCTGTAAATATTTACTCTAGCCACCAGCTCATATACAGCATTAGATTATTAGAGGGTGACCTGCTATACGCTTACTATTTAGTGGGAGAAACTTTGCCCTTAAGCTATGCAGTTTCAACTAAGTTATATAGTTAATCACTAGAGGTTTACTATGAAAGAGCATTTTTACTTGTTGTTATTTTATGAATCAAAGTTACTTCTAATGGTTATCCTGATAGTTGAGCAAAATAATTCACTAGTTAGCGCTTGTTCAGCCATTCCATTTAAACATGGTTATAATAGGCAGTTGGTATACTAGAGGTGATAATATTATGTTTATAATCTTGTGTAAGTTTAGCTGCAATACAAATTATGCACAATTGTTTGTGTATATACGTGCTCAACAACCTCCCATTATTCATGGATACAAAAGTGGATATTATACATGTAGCTATCAAAGCTATGAGTAGTGAATATGCTTTATTATAGTTTACAAATATATATCACATTGTCTTATCTGAGTCGCAACTGTTTCTCTACTTTGCCCAGAGAATCCTAAATTATCCTTCAATTTCCTCAGGTTTTAATTTATATTAATACAAGCCTGTCACCAATATATTGAATATTTTTATTTGCCTGACAATTTACAATGATAGGAATTCTATGGCAACCACATATTTCTTTATTCTAGCAACTTGATTGGTTAATGGATGACTATCACGCCAGTGTCTATAGCCTGGTATTTCGCCATACCATGTTTGGCTTTATTTCAGCTACACGATGGTGCCTTAGAAGACCATCATACAATTCCTATGGCTCAGTATTTATCAAAAGAAAGCCCCCATCTGCCAGATATATGTACAAAACATGAGAATCAGCCGCTAGTAATGGGATGTAAGGTCTGCCATACTATCAGCTGTATGAAGTGTGTAGCAGATTCAACCAGATGTGATAATGGTAAGCTTATTGAGTTAACACTGTAACCTATCAGTGAACTCATCAACATAGGGGGTGTTGCTGCTGCTGATGTTTTTCGTGAACACTAGTATTATTCTGACGTAATAAGCACAACCGAATTTCGAGACAAATTTTGTTAATAACATATGGCGGAAGACATTTGTATAGAAAGAGCAAAAAATCATTGTGCTCCACATCGCTGGGCAAAAAAAATCAAAGACCAGTGTCATCGTTACCCCAGGGCGCTCTGTAGTAGGCAAATTTGTATGAGGTTTTTGCTGTAGCTGATGCTAGTGGAGAACACCAATCTATTAGCATATGTAAAGAGTGCTTCATATTGACATATGCTGCCTTTTTCATGATTGGCAGGCTGATCTCTAGTTAGTATATTTATTAAAGAAACACAAATTGCTATGAATACAAAAAGTTCAACTTGTAATTAAAACTCGGCTGCTTTAAACTTATTATTCTGACCAAACGTTTGTAATTAATAAAATTAATAGAAACAGCTGTTAAAATATTCATTTTATAATGCAACTGCTTTGATGAGAATTGACTACAATGAAGGTCATAGACAAATATCGCACACTCGTCTGACAAATTAATAGAATTTTGCAGTTACTTCCATTTTCCCTACAGTCTGTTCCTTCTTTTCTCCTTATTTAAGTGGTTTAATGGACCCACTTTTTTCCAGTTATAACAAGGTTAGGGAAATTTGGTTGGTCATTTAAGATTTATTATACAGAATGCGGTGAGACATTTAGCTTTTTAAACTGCTTCAAGTTTCTGGATTAGCACAGGAAAACACCATATATACACATTCTTTAGCTGAACTTGTTTCAACGCAAATATAGCCAACAAGGCCGGATCAAAGTTTGGTGTTGACGACGTCACACAAACATCTGTCTTCTGTCTAATATCATGAGGTTTGTATCAAATTCGTACTGCCAGTTTGATTTGTTTCTTACTAACAGCTAAGATAATATTCCACAGGTGTACCACATGACTTCCAGTTGCTGGAAGATCTGGCTGCCTCCCTCCTGAGTACTATGATAACAGCGGAGAGTGGGAAGAAGGATGAGGAATATGAAAAACTCTTCAAGGAAGTATCCAAAGTTCAGTCGGACTATGATGCTAAAACAGAAAGCATGCTTCAGCTTATTCGTAAAACAAGAGAGAGTCAGGTTTGTCAATATTATTCTTGTTACAAGGTTTCATGCTGGTAATATCAGTACCTAAAATCTATCAGTTACTCTATTAAGGTAACTAATACAGACTCTATTGACTGCATGTTTTTAGAGATTTGTTAATAAATATGTTAAGAAGCTACAAAAGCAGCAGATAGTAAGAGTAATATATTTAGTATTCACTGAAACAAACTGGTGTTTTATGAAACCATCAGTGGAATGAGTAGTTGCAGCAAGAGCAGACACACTGAGTAGTGGTTACTGTGATACTGAAGGATCTGTGTTAGAATGAGGAGGAGGCTACAACTCCAAATTTTTAGCTTTTCTATTATTTCCGTTTACTATTTCCTGTTACAGCTGAATGAGGTTAAACTTAAGTATGACACACTTGAGAGACAGGTGCTTGAAAACCGACAGGAATCACAGACTAAAATTGCGGACTTCATAGAAGATGTGTTGCTCAAGCAATGGAATAGCCTGAGAACCCATCAAGAGTTGCTTGAAACTGGGACCAAGAGTCATCCCCCAGTAAGTTATTGATCGGTGTTCTTATTCAGGACTTTGGTATCGTGCATGATTTTTTGTACTGGCTGTGTGTGAGTGTTTGTGAATATGTTGGTACACATTTATGTACCAGTGCTTTTGTGGTAAAGTACTTGGGGGGTTTGATGTGGCTGTATTATATAGATAGCTGCGTTTGTACATTATTTAGATTTATTTCTGAACTTGTCTGTTTTGTGCAGTGGATCCATGTCTACGTGTCAGCATATCTGCTGCATATGATCAATTGATCTACTCAGTCAGATTAATCTGCTTAATAAGACTACTAGACTGGTTTCTGATGACCTACTAACCTCTTACCATCAGCTGCCTGCTCCATCCATTTCTTCAATGTATCTGAGTCTATGTACTTGTTACTACTAATGTACCGTACATTGTGAGCTGTCTACTAGCTCTCCTTACTTGTATGTTTCCATTGCTTAGTCTACACTCTCAGCCTTTCCATCTCTGCTTTACCTACCATCAGTCCAGTTTCCAGGCACCGCTCGTCAGGGCTTATATTCAGCATTGGCAGTTCTCCCGTAGATACACTGACTGTAAGTATATCAACTCACAGATAACATCTCTTTGTCTTCTATCGATTCTATTAGGGTAACTCTATGTTTAGGTGGCGATTGTGAGAGGATTCAAGGAGTTAAAGGCCCAGCTTGACAAAATCACCCAAGAGCATTTGCCAAAGCTCGAACTCACAGACCAGCTACAGTTAAAGCAGATAGGTATGAATAACTGAAAATGCATGTGGACATTTTCTATCATCATTGAGGGGTGACCATACTGTTCTGTATGTACTGTACTACAGGTTTGTTTTGCACCTTTTTAGTATTTCAAATAAAATGTATGTTTGGTTATTTCTTGTAGAGCTGTATTTAAAATCTAAAATTGTTGGCTATAACAAAAAAAACTTTATCTCTCACATAAAATGGCATGTTGGGTCACTGAAAGTCGTGAAAGCCTTAATTTTGACACATTTGTCCTGGAGGGTTTGTTGGCGAATATAAAAAGGACATAAATAATTACAGGTAATCATTAAGTTCTAATCATATCTGTGATCTTGGAGTTATCTCCTGCTTGTCACTTTCTACGGTATTAAAATAAAGAGAGGATTACTCTATTGATGACTCATGAATGAATCTAATAAACCACTATTAACAAATACCCAGTTTTTGACTAAGTATAAACATATGAAAACTATAAAACTATAACTTTTATTGTCTTTATAACGATTAAGACTGTTACTGAGCAGAACTGTTAGGTTCATAGCCTCAGAGCTACTGTATATGATGGTCCACCCCCTTTATTTTTGATGTTTAAATTTTTTTCAGCCTTTTGTCATTTCAGCTTTCTGATATATTGATAGCTGAGATATTTTTAATAAAAACAGCTAGACAATTTCTTGTAGTTGTCAGAACGGCTCATTAGCCTCAGGTTCAATGGTAAAAATATATCTTATATCAATGATAAATATAAGTATCATAGCCTACTTGCCATTCATGCGCAGCATCGGTGTAATCTAGAGTTGCGCTGCCAAAGCAGCTCTTACAGGATAAGCTGCCATCACTGTATATCAACATATTCCTATAATAATTACCATTGTTACATGGAACACTAATGCACCTTCAACCATATTAATAGTTAATAGTCTGGTGTTTAGGTGAAGAAATAGCTAGGTAAATAGAGCCAGGTTGGCATACCTCCAAGAAATTCATATAACAATGGTTAATATAGGATGCTGCTGATAGCAGTTGATATTAGTATTATATAACTAATTATTATTTTATAGTTTTACAGTATGGCAGCGCTGTCACATGGGCTGACTGCTGAGTTATTTCTTATTGGATAAATTATCTTTTCCTTACTCTACTTGTCATGCAAGGAAGAGGACAATTCATGAACATAATTTTATAGTTACATACAAAGCAGTGTGAAGATGGTGATACAACAGGAATCCTGACTACTATGAGCTAATATCTTTCTCTCAAGTACAATATTTCTGTGTATAATATTTAATAACTGTTGCTAGTCACATGTACACTCTGTATACTACAGGTGAGAAGAGAGATATTGAACTAGAAGTTGCTTCCTCTCATGATATCATCATTGAAGAACAAAAGGCTCCACCAGTTCAACTCCCTAAGTCCCTCACCAAACTGTCCTCCATACAACTACCATCCCATCCCTTCTCCATCTGCCACTATAAGGGTAATACTTATATTGGACTATCTAATAAGACAGTCAGCAGAGTAGATATTGATAATAAGATCACCAACAAGTTCATCTCCACCTCCGGTCCAGTAGAGTCTGTCATTTGTTATAAGGAAAGAATTTACACCTTGTCTCATACAGTTGGTGTCTACAGCATGTCAGGGGAGTTGATCACCAGCTGGAAGCATCCTTATCATGACTACCTCTCTGACATGGTGATAATTAAAGACAAGGTTCTTATCACAGACCCATCCAATACCAGAATTACTACCTACTCCTTAGATGGTCAAGTTCTACATCATATACCCTGTCCTCTTCTCGCTGATAGCTGGAATGTCAGAATGTGTGCCCCTGATAACAACTCTATCATAATATCATCCCACAGACATTCCAAAGTCTTTAAAATAGACCGGACCACCCAGGGAGTCTTGTGGACCCTCACTGAAGTGGAGAAGCCTCTAGGGTTGGTCAGCTATGGGGAGTACACTCTACTGGCTGCATATGATGACAAGACTATCTATGTCATTAATTCTACTACAGGTTAGTTATTAGCATGATGCAGGGTGATTATAATATATATTGTTATATTATAGGGATATATTTTAATTAAAATATGTAAATGGCTACACAGAGGGTAACCATATATTTTTAGCATATTAAATAGTTCATGATAGACTGAGCTCCTGCTAAGGGTGTCATATGTAATATTCTATGATAGACTGAGCTCCTATTTTTTCAAACAAAACACTTTAAAAGGTATGTATGGCTACAAAGAGTTGAGCCATATAATAGTGTAATATATAATATATTACTGCGTCATAAGCTGTGCTTACACTGAAAGTACCATATATAATACCATATAGTAGACTGAGCTCAAATCGCAGGATGATATTAAAACAAAAAGTATTTTGTAATTAGTTAATGGAAGCCCTTGATTCATATTTTATTCTATTATATACTGAGTTCATATTGCAGGGTGTTATTGCAATGAAAAGTATTTTGTAATTTGTTAATGGAAGCCCTTGACTCACATTTTATTCTATTATAGACTGAGCTCCAAGAAGCATTTGTTCTTCGGCTAGCAAAAAGCTGGCCATATACAGTGTTTGCAGCATTTTAAATGTGAATTATAAAACTGCATGATAAACTGAGCTCCTGCTGATGGTAGACTGAGTTCCTAATGTGCGCTAAATAGAAAAAAAATCACTTTCAAAAAATGGTTGTAAGCCTCATAAAAAATGAATGTATCTATTACTATATTAACCCCTTCATTCAGTATTCTGTGTAACAATGGCTATTATTGTGATATGAGAGAACCAATCATCTGCAGCTTTGAAATATATCATGTAATTTCATGTCAAATTGTATGCTGCCTCCATTTTTCTTCTATTTTAACTGGAAGACCTGACTGACAACAGTGTCCATGTGTAGCTAATATACCTTTGTGGACGTCTGACTGTGTATTTATTATTATATATTATAGGGAAGATAGTCTCTCAGATGGTACATGATGATATAGCCGGAGATGCTGTGTACTCCTTGGAGGTGCATGACTCTACCCTACTTGTTCCTAAACGGGAGAACAAGAATCTCTCTTTCTACAAGATGACATAACTAATAACTAGAGAGAGTTGATTATAAACATGCTGATTCCTTCTATTATTACTAGTGATTATTATATTACTAGATGTTCTTGATGACTGTCTGTAATCTTTGCTATATGTACATATGTCTGCATGCATCTGAATATGTGTGAGTATAAAATGTGTGTTTCTACTTGTATATGGCTCTCTGCCTGCTAAGCAATCAGAGTACATACACCATAGTGTTGGAGTGTATAAGTATATATACATGCATTTGTGTACATATCATGGTATTTGTAGCCATGATGACAACTACATGCATCCTTGTAGTGCCTGAATATGTATGTTTGATTTTATGTGTTGGGCTGTTTGAATGCTGGTATATTTGAGGCTGGGTTCAGGCATTTGTAGACCAGAATGTCTCATTTTTATACTTATTTGGATATTTTACTCTGTGTTTTTTAAATTTAATGGTTTGTAATAAATTATATTGTCTTTGGGCAGAAAATGTGAGACTATCTTAGCAGGGCAGTGGAATATGTCAATAGGTGAAAGGTCAGAGAGCTCTTCAAACTTTCCTTAATAAACATCCATAGAAATAAAATCCAACAAAACCTGGAAGCTTGCCAAACCTACTAGAATAAAGCTGGTAAAAAGCAATTAGAAAAGTTACAAAGCATCTAATAGAAATGCCCCGCTATACTGAATGCTGTGAATGTTTGCAGGTAGATATAGAAAAACTGCAGGTTACAGAAAACAGACATAAGTGCATATGATTATTAGCACACGTAGTATGTTATAACATCGTCTTCATCATGAACAATCAGTAGGAGAATAGATACACTCATTTACTGTAATCTGTTAACTGGAGACTATTATCTGTCTGTAGGAAAGGTTGAAAGGTCGGTTCACAGAGCTAGTCTATTATAATTTTTTCCTAAATTCCTAAATAGTAACCAAGAATGATAAAGATAACAACTATTAATCAAGACAAAACTGTTCTTCGGAGCAAATTGAATTTTTAGAAGTTTGCCAGCTCTACTAGAAGAAAGCTTGTTGATTGACACATGACTGCCACGGCGTATAACAGGGAAGCTTGTATAGAGCTGAATTTATTATGGCATTATGAAATTGCCGTCTGGAGGCTTGCCAAGTCTACTAAAGAGAATTATATGTGGTGTAAAAATCCAGCAACGAGTGTAACAACCATATTTGTGCAGTGCTAAAATGTTATATTAGTTAATATTAGTTATATTAGTTATATTTATATAATACTAATTATATTTTACAGAAGGTAGAGTTTAACACACACAGCTACTCCTGTTATACAACATCTTCATCACAAACTAGATTAGAACATATGTAAGAGAATGGGTGAAACTTGGTTAATACTAGAAAGCAGTAGTGAAGAGATTATTTCCCTGTTAGTTCTTGATACCAGTACTAGAGTCAGTTTCAGAAATGCAGGAATTGGTTAATAGCAGTTGCCTCCCCAATCAGTGCTATCAGTAAAGTGCATAACAAGGCTCATGATTATAGAGGCATTCCTACATTACATAGTAGCCTAAAAACTGAGAGCTAGCAATAAGGGACGAGCTAGGGACCTTCCTTAACCAGGGGTTTGGGCATCTTGCTTTTGATATATCTCGTGTATCTACTTATGAAATGATCAAAACAAACAGAAGCATATTTGATAAATTGGTTTCTACAGTCTATGTTTGACCTTAAATTACCAAAGCAAAAAAGGTATACAATTATACAGGTACATTAATAACACAATTTAACTTATTTCAAATGTACAAAAGTGTTAATTTGTTAAATAACAACAAGCTATTTGAAGTAGTAAGTAAATCCAATATATTAAACTCTAGTCAGTCATTTCTCCTTTGGGAATCAATTGTCCCTTTCATCAGTTTTAACAGTTCTTTTCACACACCTTCAGTGTCCTTTAGAAGAAAGGAGTATAAAAATCATATGTCCTCAGCGTTCTGTAAGTATGTGGGTTCAAGACCAACTTGTGGCAATAATTTTTCCCTCTGTTTATTCTCCCTACGGCTAGCTGAACCACATTCTGAATGTCAAGTAACTGCAATTATATTAATCACAATGTTAGATAAATACAAATAATATAGTAACTCATTTACTAGAGTAATTATAGAAGAATTATAATTTCATAACAACTCTGCAATATCTACAATGAGTCACAATGCTTAGTTTAAATGCCTCAAAGTTAAATATATATTTAGAACTACATCAGCTATAATAAAAAGTACACTCATACTTCCCTTGATTCTAATAATTTTGACCCAACAAACACAATCTTTCTATGGCCTGAATTGACTACAAAAAAGTCTATGACTCAATTCCCCAGAGTTGGATCATTGAGTGAATAAGGCTGTAGAATTTTTTCCATGCAGTGGTAGAGTTTATAAAGATGTTATTGACCCACCTAAAACAGAGCTGACAGCTAAAGGTAAAAAGCTGACTAATGTCAGAATCTAGTGAGGCATCTATCAAGGTGACACCTTATCACTGCTGCTCTTCTGCATATACTTAAACCCTCTAAGTAATATGCTGGTGGAGACCCAATATGGCTGCCAGTTTAAAGATCAACTTACACAAAATTTTAGTAAATTTTAACAGAAAACATCGGTGTTTTGTTTTGTTATTATTTTTGACATGTGCGGTGACCTGACTTTAATGATATTTCATAATTAAAATCTGCAAAACTTAATTGCAGTTAGAACGTTCCGATCATTTGAAAGTGCCAGTATAATGTCTGTAGTAGTAAAGAGATCAACAAGATAAAAACAGGTAGTGCCGCAACTTCAATGCAAAAACCGATATCAACTGTCTCAACAATAGCAATTAGTGATGTCATTTAGAATGTATTTATCTTCTGATTATTTTAACTGCGATCAAGCTTGGTATATTTTAATTTTGAAACATTTTCAAAGTCAGGACGCATCAAGCGTGAAAAACAATCGCAAATAATAAAAAAATACAAAAGTTTCTATTGAAACCAAGTGAAATTTAATGGAAGTTCACCTTTGAGAGCATTGGTGAACAAACCTGCTTATCTGGACATGCATGAACACAGCAGTAAGAAAACCTCCAATACTTGAGACATACCAAGTTGCAGTAATTTAAGGTAAAAGTAACAACAGGTGTCACTGTTGTTACCAGCAGTGACACTTTTAGATCACTTTTTGACATCACAATCTGTTGTTTGTAGGTCAAGCAAGCTAGACCACAAGGCCACAACTGCTATTTATTGGCCATATATCCTCAATTTGGTAATTTTTCCGTGATTTTATGGCTGTATTTGAATTTGCCAAACTACAGCAATAAAAAGTGAATCATTGTTATAACTATTGAAAACAAAAAGTTTCCTACAAAATCAATATTTGTGCCAACAAGACTACCGGTTACTACCATGTTTTAGTGGATCTCTTTTTACAGTTACAGCAATGTGTGATCAGATGTACTTCTTACCGCCTTTCTGGTGGTCTAAAGGTCCTACAACTTAAAATTAGGGACACCAAACTACCACTTGTTATTCGCATGTCAGGCACTCTTGACCACTCAGCCAATACAGCTGCCGAGGTGTTAGAATAAACTAAAACTCAAAAATCTCTGATCCTTAAAGATGTGATCCAATCAAATTCTAGTAGATTATATAAGAAAGTATAGATATTCTTCCATCCTGTAAGATTTTGTTGGTTCTTTAAGGTGTTCTGAGTGCCAGGATGTTTCAAGATTAAAACTGACCAAACTTGGTAGCAGTTAACACATTCAGACTTCCCTTAAAATGACGTACCTAACAGTTGTTTATGTTTAAAAGTAATAAATATATGACATTATATTTATCTAATCATCAGCATTGGTTACTAACATATGTTTACACAACAGTAAGAGGAAAACAATGGCACAAATTCTACTCTTTCATAAACTCTTTAGAGTATTTAAAACGTACAATATAGCAATGTATCTGAGGCTATATTTAAAGTTTTTTTCCAACAATCAGAGGCAAACACAAAATAAAATAGATGTCAACAGAGACGGGTAACACTGCAAACTTAAGCACAACAACAGCTGATGCCAATACCAATAGGAAAAGAACAGTAAAAATCCTTTCAACATAGGGACAAAAAACTAGATTACAAACATCGCGTTTGGTGAGCAGTGAGGCCTTGATCACAGAGACAGATCAAGAGCTGAGTCTATCTGTTTCTAGCCATGCTAAGAGCACTAATACGATAATTTTACAGTTGTGATAATTTAGGGTATTGGTAAACCAGATGTAATGTCACAAGTTCGAACCCCACATGAAGCAATCTTGTATCTAAACTTCTTAACCGTAGTCACATTTAAATATATAGTTCACTCTTCCATTCGCATTGCATAAGCCAGCCCAAGCAATTAACAAGGAAATTAATATATACAAGACAAATGCAACTATTGGTCATACTGGAAGGGTGAATAGCTAAAAATCATAATTTTATTGATAATTGGCTATAAAAGCATAAACAGATATGAAGGGCTGATCACTAACTGGTACACCGGCAGTCCCATGCACCATGAAAGGTTGTTCACCGGTAATAAGTATACACACAATTATTCATAAATGCAGCCAAGTAGTCGAGTGACACAGATGGTAGCAAGCTTAGTTGGGAAGCAGAACATCTAGTTTCGAATGCCGTGTGAGGAGTCTTTTTTCTAACGTTCTTAACATGGCTTCAGACAGATGGAGACAACTCCTATTATAATAAGGATCGAAATGTTTACAATACTCAACAGTTTTCATTTTAATCAATTTAATCCCTAGAATCTATTTGCATTCCTTTCACAACCTCAGTATATCTGTATATTAATACTTCATATTATATGTCTATATCTCCCGATGATCTCATGTTTTTCCTGCACGACCTTGCCACCAGTGGCAGCTGACAAGTAACAGCAGGTACATATACTGTAATAATCACTGTAGGTAGGCAGGCCTCCTCACATGCGGCTTTACTCTACAAACAAAAGAACACTTGAAAATCTTTAACAGTTTAATCCAACAGAAGTTGTCAGCTCGTGACTTAGCTCTGGAAGACAACTCCTTTATATCAGTGTTAAAAACTGCACTGCTGAACTTGCACAAAATGTAGGTAGATTTGATCAGAAAGTGTGGAAAGCGTTTGATGCTGTCAAACTATCCTGATAGTGTGCCAGGCACCCACGAGACTATATGCAATGTGTACCACTTCGGTGATGGTGATTAGACATCACAAATTGCTGGATCTACAATTATATTTAAACCCTCTAAGGAATATGTTGTCGGAGACGCAATGTGGCTGCCAGTTTAAAGTTGAACTTGTGCAAAATTTTAGTAAAGTTATCAGTAATTATCGGTATTTTTCCATGATTTACGACTGATTTTGATGTTTCATGTGATCTGACAGCCAGGATATTTTACAATTAAAGAATAGAGAAAGCATAATATTATTATGCTTTATTAGTTATCTTGAGGTGTTGACTGATGTTCTAAAAAAAGAATCAAGGAGATTGACCCCCTAGAAGCTGAGATATAGACAGCCAAACACAGGTCTACCTAATAAAGAATCAGAGGAAAACCCTTCGAAAATCCCGAAAACTATGACGTATAAAATCGACTTAATGGTCATGTGCCGGAGTTGCGCACCCTTACCGCCGTTACTTATAATGATTGTTTTGGCTACGAGATGTGAAACGCTTCTCGCGATAGTAAATAATTTACATACTAGCTCTGGTTTCTCAGGAAAATCATCCAAACATTGTGTGGTAAAGGCATTTGCCCACAACCCCTCGCCATGATTTTTTAAAGCAGAAGAGCAGATTTTGACTATTGTGCTTCAAATTTTAACTCGATCTCCACGGATTTGCTCCGAAGATCATCTGTTCAACGAACGGCGCGTGTATAGTCTATATGCGATATCCGCGATTGCAGTTTGTTTAGAATACGAAATAGGAATGGGACTTTTTGTTCCTTCATCATTTTTCTACTGTGTATCTACTGCAGCATTCAGTTGATTTTCATGATTATCGTCACTATTAACAGACTGGAAGTTCACTACAGCCATAATCTTAAAAAGACTAACTTGACCGTGCTGCTCTTGCTATAAGAAAAGAAAACGATAACTTTTGCTTTGATTTTTCTATTGATCTATTATCTTATCTATGATTATTTTTTATGATTTATATAATATTCATAATGCATATTATACAAAATAATAATATAACTGCGTATAAAATAAATGATGTAACTAATATAATTTGTAGAAAATTCCAAATGATTACCGAGATTGATGATTGATTTAATTGATTCTATTTATTAGCTTTAGTTAAAAAATCTGAACAACGCTAAATATGAGTCTGAATAGGGAAGCTAAGTAGGAGAACAACAAAACTGAGCTGAACTAGCAAGATAGCGAAATGTTGCGAAATAATAGATGCGTGTAATTATTTTATGCTAAAACTAATCTACACGTCAGAGGGACTGGTTCGGAATTCTAGGAGCGATGATTGTTAGGCCCAATTTGATTGTTCTATACTTCCAGGGATTAAACCAATTAAAACGCCGTGATTGTTATAGGAGAGCGCATTAGTTGGCTTAATTGACCAATGACACACAAGTCGATTTCATACGTCATATATCGATGATTACCAAAACACTTTTGTTTTTTGGTAGACCTGTGTTTGGCTGGCTATATCTCAGCTTCAGGTTGGTCAATCTCCTTGATTCTTTTTTTAGAACATCAGTCAACACCTCAAGATGAATAATAAAGCATAATAATATTATGCTTTCTCTATTCTTTAAAAAAGACATAATCTATCGTGGTGAAAATGTGCATGACTCATCTCTCATTGGTTATTAGCAGCTACTAGCTCGTACTACCTTGGAATTTGCAATCACACTTGATCTGCTCTGATTGGTTGTCTCAATCGTACAATTATTTGCAATTTTAATTGCAATTTGTTAATTTAACAAACTCAAACTGACTTTGACCTATTTTCTTTAAAAAAAATCTCAGTCAGCCGTAAAAAGTTTTTTTATATTTATTGATCAACCAAGATTTAGGTAAATTATTTTTGATTATCTGTTGGATTCAAGCAAAACAACCAATTTCTACAAGTTATTGTTAGGATGAAATCTTCTGGATATACGCTATCATTTTAATTTACTAAAATATATAAACTAGTAATTGTTACTGTTAATAATTAGTGAGTATTAGTGAAGAGCTGGTAAATTACAATAAAGAAAAAACTATTATAAAAGGAAACTAGCTGAGGTTATCACAATTGTGAATATTGTGGGCAAAATCTTACAATGTTATTAGACACTGCATGTCACTATTTACTTCCTGCTCTTTAATAAAATATGTAGGTAATATTTCATATTATTTATTGCTAGTCCTTGTGTGTGCATTCATTATGTCGACAATTTAATTCACAGTTCTTTTCTGACCTGCAAAAGTCAACCTTTCAGCGTTATTTGAATGTTTTATAGTAAAATTATTTACCAACAACTCAAAAGATAAAGTTTCTTAATATTTACCTATGCATAAGCAATATTTTTATCATGCAATGACTTAAATTTGTCAAACTGTTACAGCTTTCCTGATAAAAGCAAAAAAGTTAATAGAAATTAGAAAACATAAAAACAATAAAAGTATTAACCATAAGTTATAGCAAACAGTGCTCAGTATATCTATCACTCACTTGGACACCAAGCTTGTTGATATATGTACTGGCTATAATCAGCAGACATCACATGACCTTGGTATAACTGCCATATGTACTGATACTTGGTGTAATTAAAGCTACTTGAAATGAATAGAATGATCACACTTACGTAAAAATGTTAGGCAATGTTTAATGTTGAGCCTTTTTTATTATAAGTGGACCTTTTGAAAAAGCATACTGATTGGATAGTTTTGTGTAAACAACATCAAATATTGAGTATGATATCTTCTTAGCAATCATAGCCTGCCTGTTTCCACAATGTTTTGTGCACATAATTATTACACATAAAGACCTCTCACAAGATCTTCATGCGCAATAATTGTGATTTTCTCCCAATATTGTGATTTTTCACAAGATTGGAAAAAATATTGCTCTGTGCAAGATTTAAACCTGCACCATTCATCTTGATAAACTGACACTATAGTAACTGGTCCAATTTACTGCCTATCGCCTTACCAGAGTAATGTCGAATAATATAAATATCACCCCTGACAATCCCTCTTGGTATACCGGATTGCCAGGGTACTCATAGATATACCTTTATTAATATTAAATTGGTTACCCAAATCTTCCAACTTTTATTCTAAGTTTTAAATAAAAACAAAGGCTTTAGATAGCTCAGCCAACCCAAAGAAAACATAAACCATGCATAAAATTTACTGCATATCTAGTGATTGTCTATAGACTCAGAACCTATATATTACAGGTCTCCTTGATAAGACAAGCGAAATAGAGGCAATACCTACTTTGCCTAATCACCTCCTAACAAGGGAGACAAATGCAACTATCGCTCATACTAGAAGTGTGATTAACTATAAAGTATGATTTTCTTGAGAATTGGCAATAAAATCAGAAACAGATATGAAGTGATGATTACAAAATGGTACACCGGCAGTCCCATGCACCATGAGAGGTTGTCACATGTAATAAGTATACACACAATTATTCATAAATGCAGCCATGTGTTAGAGTGACACAGATGGTAGCAAGCTTAGTTGGGAAGCTGAATATCTGGTTTCGAATGCCCTGTGAGGAATCTTTTTTTTGTACCATTCTTAACATGGCTTCAGACAGACAGAGACAACTCCTATTATAGTAAGGATTGGATTGTTTACAATATTAAACAGCTCTCATCTCAATCACTTTACATGCTGGTATCTATTCTCATTCCTTTCACAAACTCAGTGTATGAATACCTCAGTGTATAATTAATACTATTTATTTTTGCCTATAATTCCCTCTGATTGTTATGACATTATATGATTATATGATTATATGATATGATCATATTCCTTATGATATATTATCCCTGCACGGTTCTGCCACGAGTAGCAGCTGCTGACAAGTATCAACAGGTACATATGCTGTAGTAATCCCTGTAAGAGGGCAGGCCTCCTCACAATCGCCTTTGGTCTACAAACAAAAGAGCGCTTGAAAAACTCTAACAAGGTTTGTTCAACAGAAGTTGTCAGCTCATGACGTAGTTCTAGAAAACAGACATTTCCAATAGTATTAAAAATCTAAGATGAACTTGCACAACATTTTAATAGATTTTATTAGAAAGGATTGATAATGTTTCATCATTCGTGAAGGTTTTTAATGTTTCAGGTGATCCGACTGCCAGGGTATTTCATGATTAAAATTGATACAACTTGATCACGGTTAAAATGCACACGGCTCATCTCTCATTGGTTATTAGCAGCTGCTACCTTGTATGGCCTCAAAAATGCAACTGCAATTGATCTAAATGTACTCTGATTAGTTGTCTCAATCGTATAATAATTTGCAAATTCAACAAATTCAACAAATTCAACAAATTCAACAAATTCAACAAATTCAACAAATTCAACCAATTCAACAAATTCAACAAATTCAAACTGCATTCTACCCATTTTCTTCAAAATATTCCAAGCAGACATAAAATGTTTTTTCGAGATTTGTTGACCAATCAAGATTTAGGTATATTATTTATGATTACTAAGTGGCTACCAGCAACACAACTTATGGCAGGAATTATTGTTAAAATGAAATCTTTTCGGTCTACGCCATGAGTTCAATTTACTAAAATATACCAACTAGTAAATTTTACTGTTAATAATTAGTAAGTATCAGTGAAGAGCTGGTAAATTAGAATAAAGAATAAACCATTACAAAAGGAAACTAGCTGAGGGTATCTCAATGGTGAATATTGTGGGTAAAATCTTACAATGTTGTCAGAGACTGCATGTCACTCTTTACTTCCTGTTCTTCAATAAAATAAGTAGGTAATATTTCATATTATTTATTGGTACACCTTGTGTCTAAATACAGTAAGCTGACAATTTAAGTTCTACAAGAGTTCTCAGCGGGTGAAGAGTTAAGCCTGGTTCCCAGATATGTCGCAAGGCACTGGCAACGGCACCACAGGCAATTAGCGGTGAAATAGAAACATATGCACTGAGGACCGCCAGTAGTTGCCGGCGGCAATGGAAGAGTTTAGCGCTGTTCAAACTTTCCGAAGAACCGCAAGGAAAACTTTCCCGGAATGCACACCACAGGTGAAGGTCAACATAATGGAAACGGCATGGCGAGCGAACACTTTTTGTGATTATGTGATTATGTTTAGCGATGCTGCTTTATATGTGAACAGAGAACGCCGAGCCTAACGTTGCCGGCGTTTCGCTGCACAAGTTACCGCCGGAGTCTCGCAACCGATATGGGAAGCAAGCTTCAAGGTCGAGTAGAGAAAAAAGCTTATTAAAATATATGCACTAAATAAATCTATAAGCCGTGCACTATCAAAGAGATAATTTCAGCTACTCATACCATCATAACTTCCTATTTGGTTGGAACGTGTTTTGGGCCCACCTTGATGTACTTACTAGTAACTTCAAGACAGCAGTTCTGGCTTGGTGGTCAGAAGGCCTGACTTGTAAAAAACAGATGAGGGTTCAATACCTAACAAAGGCTGTTGCTATGCAACATTAAATTGTTCTCAGGAACTGGGCATATATCCAGTCATTAAGGTTTCCTTGCCACTAGACTTGAATGTGTCAAGCCAGGATCACTGAAGTATTGTTTGTACAATAATTCTCTTCAAAATACAGTCTCTCCTTTCAGCAAGCTAAGCAAATATTATATTCTGAGGGTTTGTTCAAATAGATAACTTCAAAATGATGTCCTTCATAAAAAGATGGTCTCTTTTGGTCAATAAGTAACTCATACTATTTTAATACTCTAAGATGGTCCTTCAAGTTCTAAAGGAAAAAAAAAAGACCAACAAAAAAAAATGCTTGTTGAAAAAAACTCATAGTAAAAAGAATGTAGGATTTGAGAAGATTATTTTAATATCAGAATATATAACATAAATTCAACAACCTACATGTACCATAAATCCTCTACTTGGAAGCTGTGGCGATGCACGTTTTAAACCTTCCCTATAGTGACATTTTGTTAGAGGTGATTTTTAAACGGCGCTGTATTTTAGACTAGCTTGTCAGAACTTTTGACAAATAAATTCCATATGAGAAACATCCGAAGGAATGCTAATGTCGCTTATAGTTTGCACTCTGCTTCAGGCTGTTTCAGTGCTTCACCAAAACTAGAAGAACTTACTAGAGTATTTTAGAATTTCCCTTACAGCCACTATGGATGAACTCACTGCAACTGGCATTGCTGCTGGCCTAGCCTGGGCACGGATCTCGTGAGGGATTGGGAGAGAGAGCCTGGGACACATAGCAAAAAAAAGGTAAGATAACTTCGGCAAAATGAGCGACATGTGTTACATATGACGCTCAGACTGATACTAATGAAAGCGTGTCAATAGATTCAGATCTCACGATGTATTAGATGTGGCTCGTTTAAAAGCCTATCGTCACGGTAACATGACTTGATCTAGTGAAAGGCCCTATGTTTTTGATAGACTGGGTAGTTATGCAATACCCCATTTGATAACAAAACGATAAGAACCATAGGTTACTATTCTCTTGCGTTTTCATGAGCGCGGTTTCATTTCATTTACTGATAAAAAATGGAGCGATTCAAAAATCATCTATCAAAGCTAGGCATAGTCACGCTGAGACCAAAACAGTCTCAAGCTTTACAACATATTATCGTAGGTTTTGACTAATTTTTAGTTCTTCCTACTGGCTTCGGAAAGAGTATTTGCTTTCAGATGGCAACGTTTGCAGTGGTAGGTCCGAGTTGCTCATAATAACTGTTGCGAGTAATCACAATACTCGCGAGTAAAATAAAACTGAGATTACTTTTCACTTAATAAACTTTTCTTTACTAGCAGCGTGCGATTCATTTTTGTTGTTCTATTGCTATTCGTTTGTATTGTTTTTGAGAAAATATTTTATTCAATTGATTTAATTTTTGATTATAGCCTAATTAAGTCAAAACCTAATTAATTAAACATATGAAATAATATAACTTCCGTGATTGATTTATTATGCAACCATCATTTCATACTTACCAACCAGCGTTTGTTTGCTGCCAATTCAAATTAAAAATAATACATAATACTTGCGAAGATCATAAAAAGACCGTCACATGATACTCCTTCGGAAATAACGATTGTGATATTAGCGACTGCAGAAGTCGACTTTTAGAGTTGTCTTCCCCGCGTGTTACTATGTGTCCCAGGCTCTCTCTCCCAATCATCCACGAGAGCCATGCCCAGGCTACTGCTGGCCCAGGTCAGCCACAGCATTAAAACATTTTAAGAGATCGTATCGTCATGAGACAATAATCAATATGAATGATATATGTATAAATTATGTCGAGGGATAAAGCAGTCAACAGGAAATGAAATATTCCGAAAGACACATACTTATTTTTTCACACCACTCTCGGAAAGGATTGCAGCTGGTGAAGTATCCCGATAGTTTGTCAGAGGTTCAGGTGTCAATCTCCCAGGCCAAATATTGCAAGTTCGAAACCTTTACAATATGATCTTTTTTCTTACAAAATTATTGAAAATGTTTACTGCCCTTGTTACTATTATTCAAGAAATAATCATCAGAATCCATTGGGCTACAATTTGCCAAGCGTCAAAGTGGAGCTCAGCTCAGCATGAGCTGTAAACACGTTTTCTATTGGCTCATTGGCTCTATTGGCTACATCGCTGCATGTCAGGTTGTTCCTCTCGCCGATTATTCATCAGCTATTTGCACGGTAAACCGACGAAATTATTGGGGCACTGCGGATGCATTGAATTGCATTTGATATGACTGATGGTGGAAAATTGCAACTGAGAACGATCTTTGGCTGCCTTTTCATTATTACTAATTAAAGAATAGAGAAAGTGTGATATTATTATGCTTTATTATTTATTTTGAGATGTTGACTGATGTTCTAAAAAAATCAAGGAGATTGACCCACCAGAAGCTGAGATATAGCCAGCCAACCACAGGTCTATGTAATAATGAATCAGAGGGAAAACCTTTTGAAAATCCCGAGGATTGTGACGTATGAAATCGACTTAATGTTCATGTGCCGGAGTTGTGCACCCTTACCGCCGTTACGTTTACTGATTGTTTTGGCTACGAGATGGGAAACGCTTCTCCCGATAGTAAAGAATTTACAGACTAGCTATGGTTTCTCAGGAAAACCAAGCAAACATTGTGTGGTAAAGGCAGTTGCCCACAACCCCTAGGCATGGTTTTTCAAAACAGAAAAGCAGATTTTGATTATTGTGCTTCAAATTTTAACTCGATCTCCACAGTTATGCTCCTCTGTTCAACGAACGGCGCGTGTATAGTCTATATTATTTGATATCCGTGATTTGCAATTTGTTTATGTTTGCAGAATAAGAAATGGAAATGGGAATTTTTGCTCATTCATTACCTTTCAACTGTGTACCTACTGCAGCATTCAGCAGATTTTCATGATTATCATCATTATTAACCGGCTGTAAGTTCACTACTTTTTCACTACTAATTTTGAAAAGAATAACTTAACGGTGCTGCTATGGCTGTAAGAAAAGAAAACGATAACATTTGATTCTTCTATTTATCTATTATCCTATCTATGATTATTTCTTATGATTAATAAAATAATCATAATGCATATTATACAAAATAATACTATAACTGTGTATAGAATAAATGATGTAACTAATATAATTTGTAGAAAATTATAAATGATAACCGAGATTGATGATTGATTTAATTGATTCCATTTATTAGCTATATATAGATAAAAAAACTGGACAGCGCTAAAGATGAGTTTAAATAGGGAAGCTAAGTGGGAGAACAACAAAACTGAGCTGAACTAGCAAGATAGCGAAATGTTGCGAAACAATAGACGTGTGTAATTATTGAATACTAAAACTAATATACACGTCAGAGGGACTGGTTCGGAAATATCAGAGCAATGATTGTAAGGCCCAATTTGATTGTTCTATACTTCCAGGGATTAAACCAATTAAAACGCTGTGATTGTTATAGGAGAGCGCATTAGTTGGCTTAATTGACCAATGGCACACAAGTCGATTTCATATGTGATATATTGATGCTAATATGAGTATTACCAAAACACTTATGCATTTTGGTAGACCTGTGTTTGGCTGGCTATATCTCAGCTTCTGGTTGGTCAATCTCCTTGATTATTTTTTAGAACATTAGTCAACACCTCAAGATAAATAATAAAGCATAGTAATATCATACTTTCTCTATTCTTTAACCTTATCAAGTATTTCAGACTAAGTGAGCAAAATAATAATTTATTGATGCCTGATTATTATTGACTACTATTATTATTATTACTTGACTACAAGTACTCTGGGAGTCAAGTGAGCCAAAGAAGCACAGAAAAGAACCATATGTATGCCATTCTAGAACACCGGAGTGTTCATTATTGGTGCAGATGTTAGAGCATCAGTCTCCCCAGCCAAAGGTTGTGGGTTCCAATCTCCTGCAAGGTAATTCTCTTTACACCTCTATTGAGTAAGATTGCAAATGCCAAACTTTTCCAATAGTTTGTCAGAGTAGCAGCTGTAAAAGAATTGCTCTAATGAGCCAAAGGTTGCTAGTTCGAAACCTCTGCAGTATAATATTTTTTATAAAACTAACGGGAAAGTTTGCTACTGTAAAACTCTTCTGACACTGGGTCTAAGAGAACATGTGTAATGCGCATGACTTTGGTGATGGTGATTGGTCATCATGGATTGCCTGATCTAAATTTTGTTTCACTGTATTTGCTGCAAGACCAATATTTCATTGTTTGCACTACAAGGAATATTGAGAATGCTATGCTGTGGAGTATTCGATGATGTAAACACTGATAGGTTTTTGATATTGTGATCATTGTTATTATAGACAATCACCAAATTACCATCTTATCGGCGATTTAGTGTTACGACCACCTATTGACCAAGAATTATAAATGGAAATTCACTGGGTTCACTAAGATGCCATCATTTGCTCGATCTTCTTATGTAACACTACTGTACGGATGACTACCATCATAGACAAATATACTACAGATAGCAGCTAATTTACATGTTAATCCTACACTACTGGTTACACAACCGACTTACTGTAAGTTGTTATCATTTCCTCCACCACCATGACAGGCAAACTCAAAATATTTACCATCCTCACTTGACCATTTAGGGAAAGCGACTTTGCGTAACTCTGTTACAAGTGACAACTGGCAATTGTCAACAAGTGTTTCTGTTGCTGTAGGAAGGCAAGCTTTCTCACAATGACTTTTGGTTCTGCAACAAATCATACAATATTAACAATTATCTTTGCAAATAGTGATCAACTGAGATCATAAGGATGTTTGTGACTGTTTACATTGTGTAGATGTAGCAAATTTTGATTTGTAATACCAGGCGGTAAGCGTTTCAATGAACACTCGCATGCGGTGAAATAATAAAAAAAATCGCTAAAAAAAAGGAATTCCATGCCAGAAGTCATAGCGATGCACTCCTGTCTTAGGAGCGGCTGAAGGAATGACTGAAGTGTGGAAAATGATTATAATTAAATAGTTGGCCCAGCAGTTTCATGCGCATCAATTCCCAAGATAAATTTCATCTTTCATAAACATGAAACATTTAATAATAACCGTGAGTAACTAAACACACTTGACGTGCGGATATTTCTGCTGTGTCCATCTTAATGAGGCAAGCTTGAGGATTTAACATGTCATGGAAACATAGTGTAGGTCTGCATTGAACATGACATTCAGTGACAGTTGCTTGGTGTCAACAGGTGCCAAATAAAGCTGAAGGTCAAAGTGGAAGCAGCAGTCAGATCGTAGCTGGTAGCTGATGTCAAGAAATGACAGATTCTAAAACAATTTTTTTGATTCTTATCTTTGTTTTAACTTGTTCCACATATTATGAACTCTTGTTTATGGTTTACATACCCTATACTTGTTTTTGACTTTATCTTTGCAACATTTAATGGATTATTACTAAATAACTTAATAAATAATCTAATTATCATATTTTGTGCTGACCCTGTCGAACTGTCAAATTGATAGTTGATAGGTTTACCAAACACTGCCCTAAACAATCATATTTTTGAGACAAAGAGGTCACTCATTCCTGCTAGTAAACCATATTTACATGAATGTGTATTTCATAATCTTTACTATACTAGGAGCTGAAAATGTTGAAATGCTGCAAAAAAGAAATGCTTTCAATATGATTAGAACAGGTTACCTTTACCTTACATGTCCAGTGCACTATTACCTGCCCTAATTGACTGCTTTGCCACAATCAGAAATAACTGTACAGTTAGTTATTACATCTGATCTCTCACAATGCACTAGACTACCAATGTGCTAAATGTTCATAAAATTAGCTGTGAAGAAGTCATATGACAGCTATTAGTCACATTGCTATTAGGGTTTACTGTTCTGCCCTCTGTGTTAGAAAAGCATTATCTGCTGGTATTTTAGAAATCCACTTGCCAAACTCTCTGCAAAACAGTGTTAAAATCTTTGTTAGATGCAAGTTATCAGTTTCGTCATCATTATTAGTACAATATCAAGTTTTTTCAGATTAAATTGTTAGTTTTATAATTAACCTGTCTCAATGCTTGTTGTCTGCAGTCGTCTGTTACAATGGTCTCTATAAACTACAGTAGAAAGGCATTAAAGGCTTTTAATGCTTTGTTTGTGCCGATTCCTCACATACATTCAACCATCAGTCAACTTAACAAATCATTACCAAATTTTTATTTAGTTCTTTGCCTATTTCTATCGAGTATTTTGCCAATTAAATTAGCACATCTCTCCTAATTCTTCTGATGTACATCATAATATCTTGTGGAATCACCATGGAACTTTTAGCTAACAATATTAGACTTCCACCATGAAACATCAACTGAAAAAGCCTTGTCAGGATAGTCGTCTTGAGTGTACTTCTCGCATTACTCAGAGAAAAATATTGATAAACCTCTGGCTCTGGAAACATGAAATTAGTGAGCATAAGAAAGTCACCACACTGTTGATAAATATGAAACCAACACCAAAAAGTTCTCTACTCGCCAAAGAGAGGTAAGTTTGACAAACTTGCAGAAAGAAATAGAATATACATGTACATAAAACTAAGAGGTATGCAAGCTAATAAGGTACTGGGAAACTTCTGGTTATAAGTATGCTTGAGGTTTTGTATCTCACGTTGTGTCATAGCATAACATATTTTTTCCAAGTGAGTTTCGTTGACAACGGAAATAATACCCGTTTTAATACGCACGTTGTAGTACCAACGGGTCTGATGGTAAGAGTTTGCTAGTAATAGGAGTTGGCCTCTGTCGCAAGTTTTCACTTGATTTGCATGGATGTGCACATCGTAGAAATAATACTAAAGAGTCAACCCTTGAGCAGTTTGTTAAAGTGAAAATGCTTTTTCTGTACGTTAAAACTTCAAATAAATTAAATATATTAGTAATAAAAAGCTCAAACAGCCTGGTACTTTGTTAAAATCTTAAATTACATTTTATGATTGTTTTTAAAACACACTTATATATTTATAATAAAACTTTGCCTGCGATTAAAATAATTTTATAAGTTAAGACAATTACTAGAAAATAAAAACTTCTTCATAATTTAGAATTTAAAAATGCGCTTTGAAGCTAATTTGTCAACAAAGTGAACATTTCTGTTTCATAATACTCTTAGGGTTGCTTCGGTCTGACAGACAGACACAGCTCTTATTACCCTACAGGATGAATTTATTCGTCAAGTTATATTTTGCGAAAATTGTCTTTTCATGCATATTTGCGGATGAATTTATTCGCGGCTAAAAACTGCCGCTTTCTAGGCAAAGTAAACTCTATTGCGGCTAGTATTAGTTATTACTACGCATGCGCACACCGCGTGTTCCGGTTTATATTTAGCTTACAACTGCGAAGCGATCTTGCTATTCTACGGTAAACGATTTTTGCTGCCTCCAGAGGTTTTCACAAATATTCATCGCTTTGGAGGCCTTTGATCAGCCAACAATTTGCAGTATGTAATGGGTTTTTACACTTACTAAATTAGTTGAATTTTACATTGGTTCTTCGGTAAAACGCAATACTACCGTATGTTTTTCCATCCCTACTGCTTAATTATTTGTTTTAGTGTGAGAGAGAGATTTTTCACCATACACCGAAGAACAATGATTGCAAGGGTGGTAAATGTCATTCTTAGAAGATCACCAATCATTCAGGGAGGTCTGGAAATTGAGGTTGAAATGACCGCAGCTACTTACGAGAAGAATATATCTGTTTTTTAAAAAATGAACAAAAACGCCTTTACGAGCACAAATCTTTGGCCACCCGGCAGAACTTTGCAATAGTAAGCCACGAGGAGAGTTCTGATGATAACTTCCTTACCAGCCATGTAGTAGCGAGAGAATCGCCTTCAACACCTACCCAAGACAGTGACAGCGAATGATCTGCTATTAGTAATATAAATAGTCAGAAAGCACCATTACACGTTAGTATTCACATATCCAGAGTACCAGTTTAATTTTATTGCTAGACAACCGCCATATGGACTAAACTGTTTATATTTACTCCATTCATCGTTTGTAAAATTTTATTTGTATTTGAAATATTTTATTTGTACACTCAAGTTTGTAATAAATTATAATATATCTATACATGAAATAAAATATATAATCTAATCATGTTTGCTACAGCGATATCAAGGAGTTGTTGTCGATGAAGGGGTCTAGGTTGACTGGTTGCCTCTCTGCCAATATTCCTGCCTTGATGAATATTACTGTTTGTCTCTAGTTTTCGTAATCGGAGTAGGTTGTTTCATTCTCAATCTGCAGTAAACACAAAAAATAAAATATTAATGAGTGTTGAGGAAGTACAAAAACAATAGCTGAAGTATTTAATGAAAGCGATCAGTTTTTAAACAAAATAATTAACTAATGCAGTTAATTATGGAAAAACGTATCTGCACAGCAAATCTAATACATACCATAATGTCCAGATCAGAATCATGATCGTCCTTGACTTCGGTATTAGAGATTGATGGAGTTGATTCTAATATAGAAAGACTAGGAGAGTTTTTTTGCTATGCTGAAGCCATGCCGAATAACTTGTAAAAACTTTGAATAATTTTGTATAAAGTTTGACGCTATGGCAATAAAGCTCGAAGTCTGGCGATGATTGTAAAGAAGTTCTAGAACTCGGCTACGTTTAGTACTTCTGCCTCACGGCTATTTTCTCTATGACGCCATTCTGCATATCTTGTGACAACCTCGAATAATTTTGTAAATAAATGTGATGCATTGCCAATGGTGTTAGCTCAAAGCTCAGGCAATGATTTTAAAAATGTTTTGGAACTCAATTACGTTTAGTATTTACATTACAAACTAGGCTAGCGACTAGTTTTCAATTTGATGCAGTAGTTATTCTCTCTTGTGATTAAAAATAGAACTAATTATTCACTGAATTTAATAATTCGCGGGATTGACTGTTCGCGAAATAGCGAATTTTTATGACCAACGAATATTTTCATCCTGTAGGGTATAGGAAAGTCTCCTGTGGTATAATATGTTTCATAATACTCTTAAGCCGTGGTCACACGGGCACCGAACCGAACTAAATGACGCAAAACGACGTCGTTTTCAGCTCTAAAAAGTTCGGCTGAGGACATTTATGGCCGAAACGAACTATTTCGGTACTGCTCGAAATTTTGTGCCGAACCCTTGCTCTTATTGGCTGGTTAAAATTCTAGAATTCTAGCGAGCACGCGTCACATTTCTTCTTACTTGCGTGTGAGTAAAGTTAAAAAAGAAATGGGACGATACTTTTATTTCGTTAAATAAACAACATGAAGCAATTTATGACAAGGTTCACCCGGACTTGTGATTGGGTTGCATAAATGTAAGATGTTGCACTTAAGTTTTGCATAAATGTAAGGGAATGGTTGTGATTTTCTTTCGTGTAGAATATAAGTAATGTGTCATATTCATCCTGATGAACTGTCGTTGACTGATTTATTTATGTAAAACCACAGTACTATGATAAAGACTGTTTTTGTTTGTTATGTACTCAGCATAGAAAAACATTCATATGTTAATAAAAAAAAATATAATTATTTTGATGGGAAGGGTTAGCAAAATATTTGTATCGAGTGATTTATTTTGAGCAGCCGAACGATCTTCTGATAAATTTGCTGTGTAATTATAATTTATAATTGTTCCTCAAAGTTTTTTTGTTTACAATAGTAATATTTAACTCAAATACATAACAACTACTAATGAAACCGTGTCCTGTCTCTATACGTATGGTATCTAGGAAGCGAAGTTACTTCGGTGGCCGTGTGACATGTGCCACGAACCGAACCAGCCTCCGAACCGAACCGATCCTACGTCGGTTCGGTGCCCGTGTGACCACGGCTTTAGGGGTGCTTCAGACAGACAGACAGACACAGCTCTTATTATAGGAAAGTCTCCTGTGGTGTAATATGTTTCATAATACTCTTAGAGTTGCTTCGGACAGACAGACCAACACAGCTCTTATTATAGGAAAGTCTCCTGTGGTGCAATATGTTTCATAATACTCTTAGGGTTGCTTCTGACAGACAGACCAACACAGCTCTTATTATAGGAAAGTCTCCTGTGGTATAATATGTTTCATAATACTCTTAGGGTTGCTTCAGACAGACAGACCAACACAGCTCTTATTATAGGAAAGTCTCCTGTGGTGTAATATGCTCCATAATACTCTTAGGGTTGCTTCGGACAGACAGACAGACAGACACAGCTCTCATTATAGGAATGTCTCCTGTGGTGTAATATGTTTCATAATACTCTTAGGGTTGCTTCGGACAGACAGACAGACACAGCTCTCATTATAGGAATGTCTCCTGTGGTGTAATATGTTTCATAATACTCTTAGGGTTGCTTCGGACAGACAGACAGACACGGCTCTCATTATAGGGAAATCTCCTGTGGTGTAATATGTTTCATAATACTCTTAAGCCGTGGTCACACGGGCACCGAACCGAACTAAATGACGCAAAACGACGTCGTTTTCAGCTCTAAAAAGTTCGGCTGAGGACATTTCTGGCCGAAACGAACTATTTCGGTACAGCTCGAAATTTCGTGCCGAACCCTTGCTCTTATTGGCTGGTTAAAATTCTAGAATTCTAGCGAGCACGCGTCACATTTCTTCTTACGTGCGTGTGAGTAAAGTTAAAAAAGAAATGGGACGATACTTTTATTTCGTTAAATAAACAACATGAAGCAATTTACGACAAGGTTCACCCGGACTTGTGATTGGGTTGCATAAATGTAAGATGTTGCACTTATGTTTTGCATAAATGTAGGGGAATGGTTGTGATTTTCTTTCGTGTAGAATATAAGTAATGTGTCATATTCATCCTGATGAACTGTCGTTGACTGATTTATTTATGTAAATCCACAGTACTATGATAAAGACTGTTTTTGTTTGTTATGTACTCAGCATAGAAAAACATTCATATGTTAATAAAAAAAATATAATTATGTTGATGGGAAGGGTTAGCAAAATATTTGTATCGAGTGATTTATTTTGAGCAGCCGAACGATCTTCTGATAAATCTGCTGTGTAATTATAATTTATAATTGTTCCTCAAAGTTTTTTTGTTTACAATAGAAATACTTAACTCAAATACATAACAACTACTAATGAAACCGTGTCCTGTCTCTATACGTATGGTATCTAGGAAGCGAAGTTACTTCGGTGGCCGTGTGACATGTGCCACGAACCGAACCAGCCTCCGAACCGAACCGATCCTACGTCGGTTTGGTGCTCGTGTGACCACGCCTTTAGGGTTGCTTCAGACAGACATACAGACAGACACAGCTCTCATTATAGGAAAGTCTCCTGTGGTGCAATATGTTTCATAATACTCTTAGGGTTGCTTCAGACAGACAGACAGACACAGCTCTCATTATAGGAATGTCTCCTGTGGTGCAATATGTTTCATAATACTCTTAGGGTTGCTTCAGACAGACAGACAGACACAGCTCTTATTATAGGAAAGTCTCCTGTGGTGCAATATGTTTCATAATACTCTTAGTATTGCTTTGGACAAACAGACAGACCCAGATCTTATTATAAGAAAGATTATACTGTAACAAATAAAGGTGAATTTGTTGTATTTGTTAAATGTGTGAGACATCTTGCACCATCGTCAGTATGAGTAATTTACGTATAAATTACACGCATGTCAAGAGTTGAACAGTCAACAAGGAATGATACATAGCAGAGGAGACATATTTAATTCTTGACCTCACCATTGAAAAAGATTGCAGTTATCAAACATGGTTTCATGGCAGTTTTTGAAAGACTAGTATTTCATCCCTCCACTGACACATTGTATAATCGGAACTCTGTGCTGTGAACTATTTGCTGATGTGAACACAGATAAGTCTGCAATAGCTTGTAGATTTGTACAGACAGTCACGGAAGTATTGTGTGATTAACACTCAGAGATATAGTGTAAACATATGTGAAGCTACACATGAAGTAGGGTAAAATGAGGGCATGAAGTCTAAATTAACACATAACTAACTCTATCATAAAGTATCAGTATTATATACATGAGAAGACAGTAAGTACTAGAGAAGTTGTCTACACTATATAATGGATGGCAGCGATATCTTTCTTATATCTATTTTGGTGCATCCTGAAAATATTACCAACTTTTCTAGTTTGATCCGGTTCGAAACCTTCTAAACAGGATATTGTCCAACCCTAACTGTCTCATCGATTTTTGGCTCATACCAATCCCATCCCATCACAGCATATACCAATCACGAAGTAGCCAATCAGAACAAACTCTCTAATAGATGTTTTTTAAATCTTTCAACTTCCTTATAAACTAGTTAAATACCCAACTTTGCCCAGGTGATAATAAGGCTTAATGCAGAAAATTTATTTGTATTTACCATATACCAACATTCACCATTCTAACTTTGAAACTTCATATCATGAGAATTGTCGTTTATGTTGAAAATAAAGTTGAAATAGATGTTGAAATAAACTGAGAAAAAAAAACAACCATAAAAGTTTTTAATTTTTGTCAAACAACTGTGACTTTTTAATGTCATATTATGAGGAAATTGTTTTGTGCAGGTTCAATGAATTAAAATAAATAGACAATAAAAATGTTAAAATGGTAATGTGAAGTAGTTAGCTAGTAAAAACTAAATTGAGTCTGTTTTGCTCTGATTGCATTATAAGATAATTCAGTAAAGATACAGTTGATACTAGCGGAAAAAAACAAATAAAAATCTTGAATATGTTAAATTAATTATAACATTTATTGCATAGAACTGTGTGTGGTGTGCAGTGTGTGATGTGTAGTGTGTGGTGCATGGTGTGTGGTGTGTAGTGTGAGATGTGCTGTGTGTGGTGTGTGGTCCGCTGTGTTTGGTGTGTTGTGTGTGGTGTGTGCTGTGTGCTGTTTGATGGGTAGTGCATAGTGTGTGGTGTGTGGTGTTTAATTTTTGGTATGTGGTGTGTGGTGTGTAATGTGTGGTGTGCGGTGTAGGTGTGTGAAGTAGCTTTAGGTTTAGGTGTTGGGTTTGAGTGCGGGTGTGTGTGTTACACAGTAACCCCATGTGGCTTAGTGTGTGTGTGCGTGCGTGCGGCCTGTATGGCTTAATGAGTTAGCTGGCTGCCTCCTGAATTCGCTGTTTTGCTTTTCAACTCAATGGAATGCAGATTTTTTGTTGGTAAAATTTAATTGCTACAACTGTATATACCAATGTCAGATTTTAAGATTGTATTTAAATATGTGTATACAGTCAAACGTAGATAACTCGCCCACGAATAGCTCGAACACATGGTTAACTCAAACGGTTTCTTGGGTCCGTTCTCACGTAATGATAAATTGCTATAGATAACTAAAACTCAACTCTGTTAACTCGAACAGTTTTTTGCCCAACGGCTACCGAAACGGTTGTTATTGCTTTAGAAAATCCCTTTATTCCAAGCCATAGAGGTAAACCTCAACTTTTCATAATTCATAAGCGTCGTTATTACCACCATCGGCCAAATATTTTTGTCAGCGGCTTTTCTAAAGGTTTAGTGAAATTTGATTTATACCAAACATCCACATAGCGATCGCCCTTTGGAAGCAAGGAAAAGTGAGATAATCTTTGCATAAACTTCAAGAAAAATTGGCAAAATTGATCGTAGGTAAAACGCTCAAAAGAAAAAGAAGTATTTTCTTTTGAGCATTTCAACAACGATCAAGTTTTTCCAATGTCAATCTAAAAAAACGTCCTGGCAATAACATCACCTCAAACAACAAACCAATCTCAAGTGATAGAAAAATCTCTATACTTTTTGATAAAAACGTGTTAAACTTTACATTAGAAACATTTGATTTGAAACAAGTCATTTGTGCTTTTGATTTATATTATAGTTTGTATATGTACATGTATCTACTAATAATTAAGTAAATACATGGACTTGTGACAGTGCTCTGATAACTTGAACGTTCTGATAATTCGAACACCTTTGCTCAGTCTCGTGAAGTTCGAGTTATCCATGTTTGACTGCATATTTATTTATACTGATTTGAAAGTGGACAAAGGTTGTCGATCTTTATTCAGTCGATGCCGGATAATGACATCTATTCATCAATACATCGAGGGTTTGTCGCTCAGACTGATTTCGTAAACAGACATTCATTACTGTTACGTTATCTCCCTACAGTGTGCTACCTGCCAATGTATCGATAATATTGTTATTGCTATCGTTCAGTTATGTTGGAATTTCCTGTTAAGTTTTGCAAAACTCTTAATTTAATCCAGATTTGATGCACTAAAACTTGCATTTTACAGCCTACTGTAAAACATTCATTTAGTTGCCACTATATAAAAAGGGTTGAAAAAAACAGTGCCACCATTTAATTGAAAGTCAGTTTTATTCAACCACCACTTTTAATTTCTTTGATCTTTATGAATCCAAAATGAAAGGTGATCAGTAGAAAAGTGTCCACAAACTGGTACTAATAAACAAATACTGACTCGTTGACATCAATAATAATTAATAAGTTCATTGTTTTCATGGTTTTAGTGACAGTGTACATGAGTAGATCCATGGTTCATTACAATGATCAGAATCGCACTCTGATTCAACCGTAACAGTTTCAACGTAACTATAAGAACTAAATCTGATTCATTGTTTTCAGAAACATATGTAATATGGTTTGGAAACTGACTTGAAGACTTTGAAGCGTTTTGATGAATGATGGGAATTCTCTTGAGGAACCCCCTATTATGTAATAGCAACCATTGGTATGACGTATCAATGTCCGTATTGTAGCTCAAAAACATTTACGGCTTTTCTTTTACTTATAAAGCGACACTATTGAAATCATTAATAATTGTATCCCGCTAATATATTTTTATTTCAAGTTTTTGGTTTTTAGCTACATCTGTTATTGAGAGAACCTGGGAAACACGATTTGGCTTAAATCCTGAGAATTAATTTTCATTAATTAGTATCTTTTTACTTCTTTTTCATTCAGAATTTATCTTTCCACAATTCTGACAAGCTGATTGGACTTTCTAACCACAACTGCTTTCTTGAAGTTACCAGTAAATAAATAAAGGTGTGCACAGAACATAGTCAACCTGAATAATAAATTCTGACAAGCTGATTGGACTTTCTAACCACAACTGCTTTCTTGAAGTTACCAGTAAATAAATAAAGGTGTGCACAGAACATAGTCAACCTGAATAATAAATTATGACAAGCTGATTGGACTTTCTAACCACAACTGCTTTCTTGAAGTTACCAGTAAATAAATAAAGGTGTGCACAGAACATAGTCAACCTGAATAATAAATTATGACAAGCTGATTGGACTTTCTAACCACAACTGCTTTCTTGAAGTTACCAGTAAATAAATAAAGGTGTGCACAGAACATAGTCAACCTGAATAATAAATTATGACAAGCTGATTGGACTTTCTAACCACAACTGCTTTCTTGAAGTTACCAGTAAATAAATAAAGGTGTGCACAGAACATAGTCAACCTGAATAATAAATTATGATAAAAGTAGTATGAGTTGCTGATGTTATTTCCTTGATAATGCACGGCTTATGCATTTATTCTGTGCATATCTTTTAAAAACCTTTTGTCTCTTCATCCTTATCTCTTTGCTGGTTGAGAGCTCTTGTAGAGCATAAATTGTCAACTTACTGTATTTAGACACAAGGAGTAGCAATAAATAATAGAAAATATTACCTACTTATTTTATTAAAGAACAGGAAGTAAAGAGTGACAAGCAGTCTCTGACAACATTGTATGATTTTGCTCACAATATTCACCATTGAGATAACCTCAGCTAGTTTCCTTTTATAATAGTTTATTCTTTATTCTAATTTACCAGCTCTTCACTAATACACACTAATTATTAACAATAACATTTACTAGTTGATATATTTTAGTAAATTGAAATTATAGCATAGACCCAGAAGATTTTGTTCTAACAATAATCCACTGCCATAGGTCGTTGTGCTTGTATCCAAAAATTAACAAGAAATACTTTACTCAAATCTTGATTGGTCAAAAAATATTTAACAAACTATCGTTGACTTGCTAAAAACCTGTTGAAGAATATGGGTAAAACACAGTTTGAATTTGTTCTATTTGCGAATGGTTGTACGATTGAGGCAACCAACCAGAGAAAATTGAGTGCGGTTGCATTTTTAAGGCATTAGACCTACAAGCTAGCAGCTGCAATACGACCAATGAGAGATGAGCACTGCACATTTTAAGTTTTTAACTGTGATGAAGTGTTTTCAATTTTAATTGTAAAATATCTTAACTGTCAGATTACCTAAAACATCAAAATCAATTGCAAATAATAGAACAATATCAATACTTAATGATAAAATATATTAAAAGGGTGTGCAAGTTCTTTTCTGATTTTTAATACAAATGGAAATATCTGTTTGCTAGAAATAAATCATGAGCTGACAACTTCTGTTGAATCAAACTTGATTAGAACTTTTCAAGTGTCCTTTTATTTATAGAGTAAAGCCACCTGTGAGGAGGCGGGCCCACATACATTGATTACTACCCTAGGACACTTATGTATTCGCGGCATCTAACTTTTGCATTTTCGCGGCAACATCCTCTTGCGAAAATTTCATGAGTATAGCAAAACTATCATAACGAACGAGCGGAAACGCGAAATTAAATGGCTTTTTTCATTGATATTCACAATAATATCGTCATATTAGAAATGCAGGCAATTTCGTGTGTGGTTGGCTCATTGGGCAATTTTTGCTAAACTCATTATAGCTAATACACCGACTGAGCAACATGGCCAAACCAATTAAGATATTAAGTTTCTTTGGAAAAGCCTAGACAAATGAAGAAGATGATGATATTAGTTTAGTCATTTAATTTGTAACTGATGAGGATGACAGTCTGGTAGGAAAGTCATAAAATTAAATAATAATTATTGTGGTGATGAATTTTATTACCAACCAATAGCAATAACAACCCGGAGCCATGACCACAGCGGCAACGCGTGCTATAAATACTTGAATTCTAATATTGGTACCACATCAGTCACTGTGGCAGGGACGTTGACGTCATTGATAGTCCAGGAATCAAATGGCAGCAAGCAATCAAATTGCATTATTGATCTCACCTACACATTTCTACCTGCGGTTCACAAATACAAACTACCATACTTTTCGGTCTATTAGCCGCTACTTGTTTCTGATGATTTGAGCCATGCGGCTTATATAAGGGTGCGACTGATCTGTGGCTTTTTCTTTCACCGCTAGGGCGCACTAAAGGGAATCTCCAATTAGTGCGCTCTAGCGGTGAAAGAAAATATGAAACAATGCCTCACAGTACTGTCCCGTTAGACACTGAATTAAAAAGCGTCGATAATACGAAACTGTGCCATTCTGCACTGTTCCGTTTTAAACGGCAAAGTTGCTGCCACGTTAAATAGCACAGTCTTTATAGTTCTGCGGCCTATACAAAGGTGCGGCTTATGTATTGCTTTATTATCGTTTTTTGGAAAATAAAGCAGATGCAGCTTATATAGAGATGCGGTTTATAGTCCGAAAAGTACGGTAGTCCCAAATTGAAAAATATTTTGTACCAGTGAACTAGACCTGAGGAATCTAATGATGTTTGCTCCGCTGCATTTATTTTCACATCACTATATTTTCGCACTCATCAGAGCTGCGAAATTAAGTTGCAGCAAAATTTTACTACGTATGCTACTCATGAAACTAAATCCTAGCGAAATATAAGTGTCCTAGGGTATAGCATATGTACCTGTTGATACTTGTCAGCTACCCCTGGAGACCGGACTATGCAAAGATAACCAAATATTGTGGCGAAAAATAGACAGAAAATATGTAGTATTTATATACTGAGGTGTGAAAGGAATGGGAATAGATTGAGATGAAACCTGTTTAGTATTGTAAACAATCGGGTCTTTACTATAATAGGAGTTGTCTCTGTCTGTTTGAAGCCATGCTAAGAACGTTTGGAAAAATATGTTATAAAATATGTACTATTTTAATATGAATGTTGTGAAAGGAAAGAGAATAGATTTTAGTGAGTAAGTGGTTGAGATAAGAACTGTTTAATATTGTAAACAATTCAATCGTTACTATAATGGGAGTTGTCTGTCTTAAACTGTGCTTTAAATGTTAGGGGAAAAAGACTCCTCACAGGGCATTCGAAACAAGATATTTGGCTTCCCAATTAAGATTGCTACGATCTGTTAAACTCAACCACTTGGTTGTATTCTGGAATAACTGTACACATACTTATTACACAAGCACAGGACTGCCAGTGTACCAGTTTGTGATCATCACTTCATATCTGTTTCTGATTTTGCAGCCAATTCTCAAGAAAATCATGCTTGATAAAAATCACTTTTTCAGCATGAACAATAACTGCATTTGTCTCCCTTGTTTACATTAATGTAAATTGTTTGGGCTGGCACACACAATGCTAACGGAAGTTCATCTCAACAATAACTTGTAGACATTGATTGTTTTGCTTGAATCCAACTAGTAATGAAAAATAATTTACCTAAATCTTGGTTTGTCAATAAATATAAAAAAACATTTTACGGCTGATTGAGATTTTTTAGAGAAAACAGGTAAAATTCAGTTTGAGTTTGTTAAATTAACAAATTGCAATTAAATTTCAAGTAATTGTACGATTGAGACAACCAATCAGAGCAGATAAAGTGTGACTGCATCTTCTGAGACAGTACAAGCTAGCTGCTGCTAAGAACCAATGAGAGATGAGGCATTTGCAGTGTAACCACAATAGGAACTATATATTTAAATGTAACTACGATTATAAAGTTTAGATAAAATATTGTTTCATGTGGGGTTCGAACTTGTGACATTCCATCTGGTTGACCAATACTCTAACTTATCTTGTTGAAGGCTGTAAAATTATTGCAAGAATGCTCTCAGCACGGTTAGAAACAGATAGACTCACATCTTGGTCTGTCTCTGTGATCAAGGCCTCACTGCTCACCAAACACAATGTTTGTAATCCAGTTTTTTGTCCCTATGTTGAAAGGATTTTTATTGTTCTTTTCCTATTGGTATTGGCATCAGCTGTTGTTATGTTTATGTTTGCAGTGATACCCGTCTCTGTTGACATGTACATCTATTTTATTTTGTATTTGCCTATGATTGTTGGAAAAAAACTTTCAATATAGCCTCAGATACATTGATATATTATACGTTTCAAATACTCTAAAGAGTTTATGAAAGAGTAGAATTTGTGCCATTGTTTTTCTCTTACTGTTGTGTAAACATATGTTAGTAACCAATGCTGATGATTGGATAAATAAGATGTCATATATTTATCACTTTTAAACATAAACAACTGTTAGGTACGTCATTTTAAGGGAAGTCTGAATGTTTTGACTGCTACCAAGTTTGGTCAGTTTTAATCTTGAAACATCCTGGCACTCAGACCACCTATAAGAACCAACAAAATCTTACAGGATGGAAGAATATCTATACTTTCTGATATAATCTACTAGAATTTGATGTGATCACATCTTTAAGGATCAGAGATTTTTGAGTTTTAGTTTATTCTAACACCTCGACAGCTGTATTGGCTGAGTGGTCAAGAGTGCCTGACATGTGAATAACAAGTTGTAGTTTGGTGTCACTAATGTTAAGTTGTAGAACCTTTAGACCACCAGAAAGGTGGCAAGAAGTACATCCTATCACACATTGCTGTAGCTGTAAAAAGAGAAATACTAAAACATGGTAGTAACCGGCAGTCTTGTTGGCACAAAGTTTGATTTTGTAGTAAACCTTTTGTTTCCAATAGCTATAACAATGATTCACTTTTTATTGCTGTAGTTTGGCGAATTCAAATACAGCCATAAAATCACGAAAAAATTACCAAATTGAGGATATATGGCCTATAAATAGCAGCTGTGGCCTTGTGGTCTAGCACGCTTGACCTACAAACAACATATTGTGATGTCAAAAAGTGATCTAAAAGTGTCATTGCTTGTAACAACAATGGTAATTTTACCTGAAATTACTGCAACTTGATATGTCTCAAGTATTGGAGGTTTTCTTACTGCTGGGTTCATGCATGTTCAGATAAGCAGTTTTGTTCACCAATGCTCTCGAGGGTGAACTTCCACTAAATTTCACTTGGTTTCAATAGAAACTATTGTATTTTTCTATTATTTGCGATTGTTTTTCACGCTTGATGCGTCCTGACTTCAAAAATGTTTCAAAATTAAAATATACCAAACTTGATTGCAGTTAAAATAATCAGAAGATAAATACATCCTAAATGACAACACTAATTGCTATTGTTGAGACAGTTAATATCAGCTTTTGTATTGAAGTTGTGGCACTACGTGTTTCTATGTTGTTGATCTATTTACTACTATAGACATTATACTGGCACTTTCAAATGAACAGAATGTTTTAACCGCAATCAAGTATTGTATATTTTAATTATAAAATATCATTGAAGTCAGGTCACCCCAAATGCCAAAAATAATAACAAAACAAAACACTGATATCTTTAGTTAAAATCTACTAAAATTTGGTGCAAGTTGAACTTTAAACTGGCAGCCATATTGGGTCTCCACCAGCATATTACTTAGAGGGTTTAAGTATATGCAGAAGAGCAGCGGTGATAAGGTGTCACCTTGATAGATGCCTCACTTGATTCCGACACTAGTCAACTTTTTACCATTGGAGGCCAGCTCTGTTTTCGGTGGGTCAATAACATCTTTATGAACTCTACAACTGCATGGAAAAAATTCTACAACCTTATTCACTCAATGATCCAACTCTGGAGAATTGAGTCATAGACTTTTTTGTAGTCAATTCAGGCCATAGAAAGATTGTGTGTTGAGTCAAAATTATTAGAATCAAGGGAAATATAAGTTTACTTTTTATTAGAGCTGATATAGTTCTACATATATATTTTTTCCTTTGAGGTATTTAAACTAAGCATTGTGAATCATTGTAGATATTGCAGAGTTGTTATGAAATTATAATTCTTCCATAATTACTCAACAAATGAGTTACTATATTATTTGTATTTATTTGACATGTTGATTAATATAATTGCAGTTACTTGACATTCAGAATGTAGTTTAGCTAGCCATAGGGAGTATAAACAGAGGGAAAAATTAATGCCACAAGTTGGTCTTGAACCCACATACTTACAGAACTTAGAGGACATATAATTTTTATACTCCTTTCTTTTATAGGTCACTGAAGGCATGTGAAAAGAACAGTCAGATCTGATGAATAGGACATTTGATTCCCAAAAGAGAACTGACTGACTTGCGTTTAATCAAATGTGTTCAAATACTACTTCAAATAGCTTGTTGTTATTTAACAAATTAGCACTTTTGTACATTTGATAAAAGTTAACTTGTGTTATTAATGTACATGTATAATTGTATCCTTTTTTTGCTTTGGTAATTTAGGGTCAAACATAGACTGTAGAAACCAAATTATCAAATATGCTTCTGTTTGTTTTGATCATTTCATAAGTAGATACACGAGATATATCAAAAGCAAGATGCCCAAACCCCTGGTTAAGGAAGGTCCCTAGCTCGTCCCTTATTGCTAGCTCTCAGTTTTTAGGTTACTATGTAATGTAGGAATGCCTCCATAATCATGAGCCTTGTTATTCACTTTACTGATAGCACTGATTGGGGAGGCAACTGCTATTAACCATTTCTTGCATTTCCGAAACTGACTCTAGTACTGGTATCAGGAACTAACAAGGAAATAATCTCTTCACTACTGCTTTTTAGTAGTAACCAAGTTTCACCCATTCTCTTACTTATGTTCTAATCTAGTTTGTGATGAAGATGTTATATAACAGGAGTAGCTGTGTGTGTTAAACTCTACATTCTGTAAAATATAGTTGTTGCGTTTTTCAAGTTGATTAGCAGTTTTCACTATCAAACAAGTTTGTCAGAAAGATTTATAATAAAGATAATGGTACCTTGCCTCTTGTCTCCAGCGACTAACTAGTTTACACATTTCTCTAAATGATAAATGGATAGATACGCTGGTTGCTGTTTAAGGTCTCTGATAACATGCTAGCGCTTTCATGAAAATAATACAGTGGCTACATTCTGACCAGTTAACAATATCTGTTCTGGCTGTATATTAGTCAATGTAGTTACTAGTAGCCACTACTATAATCTATTGGTAACTTCTCTAGTTTGTTAAGTAAGGTTCTCTGTCGACCACTAATACTATCTAACATGAGAATGCATGATGATAATTAGGAGTTATCTTTTCTTTGTCAATATCTATGTTGAGCTAACACAGTAGTTATTCAATTATACTATTATATTACCATATCTATCAGAAGAAGACAAGCATGTAAATTAATATAAAATTTTAGCACTGCACAAATATGGTTGTTACACTTGTTGCTGGATTTTTACACCACATATTGACTTTCTTTAGTAGACTTGGCAAGCTTCCAGACGGCAATGCCACAATAAATTCAGCTCTATACAAGCTTCCATGTTATACGCACTGCAGTCGTGTGTCAATCAACAAGCTTTCTTCTAGTAGAGTTGGCAAACTTCCAAAAATTCAATTCGCTGCGAAGAACAGTTTTGTCTTGATTAATAGTTTATCTTTATCATTCTTAGTTACTATTTAGGAAAAAATTATAATTGACTAGCTCTGTGAACTGACCTTTTAACCTTTCGTACAGACAGATAATAGTCTCCAGTTAACAGATTACAGTAAATGAGTGTATCTATTCTCATGCTGATTGTTCATGATGAAAACTATGTTATAACATACTACATGTGCTAATCATAATATGCACTTATGTCTGTTTTCTGTAACCTGCAGTTTTTCTTATCTACCTGCAAACATTCACAACATTCAGTATAGCGGGGCATTTCTATTAGATGCTTTATAACTTTTCTAATTGCTTTTTACCAGCTTTCTTCTAGAAGGTTTGGCAAATTTCCAGGTTTCGTTGGATTTTATTTCTATGGATGTTTATCAAGGAAAGTTCGAAGAGCTCTCTGACCTTTCACCTATTAACGTATTCTACTGCCCTGCTATGATAGTCTCACATTTTCTGCCTAAAGACAATATAATTTATTACAAACATTTAAATTTCAAAAAACGCAGAGTAAAATATCCAAACAAGTATAACAATGAGACATTCTGGTCCACAAATGCCTGAACCCAGCCTCAAATATACAGGCATTCAAACAGCCCAACACATAAAATCAAACATACATATTCAGGCACTACAAGGATGCATGTAGTTGTTAACATGGATACAAATACCATGATATGTACACCCATGCATGTATATTGTAGTAAAATTAGATAGCACTCATCACATTGGCTGCAATTAACCATTCACATACAGTTACTAAAACGCATCTTGTTTATTTAAACTGTCTATTAATGGGGTTGACCTCAGCGGCTGCACTGGAATCCTGACGCCACCTCTGTGATGTAACCGGATGGGTAGGATTAGTCATGCTGTCCTTAGGATGTGGATGTGGATGGCCAGTATTTTTTGCACTAATTACCCTATGTCCTTAGTTGACCTCCTGTGTATATATATATAGCTTCACAGTTTATCTTCAAGTCAGACTAGTTGGAATTGTAGTAGAAAGAAGAACAGGTCAGTGAATTACACCATATTTTTCTGTCAAATTTGAAGAATGAACTATGCTTTATTATTGCTTTGTTTTTGCTTGTTATATAACTATTCAAATATGGATTTTGTCTAATTAGTACTATGTAATTGCAGGCTTCACGGTACTGGATAATGCCTTACTTATTGCTAATAAATCAGTTATGAGGCAAACTTCCAGATCAGTAAAGTCTCCTTAACCCTTTGACAGGGGAAACGACCAGAATGTCGTTTACCGGTTGCGTGGGGAAACGACATTTATGTCTATTTCGGTAGACGTTTATAAAGCTGTCGTATAGTAACGTTAAACAAAGGATATGAACACTAGTAAGTTTTAAATATCATCAACAAGATATCAGTCGATGATTTACAATATGAAACGATTATCTGAGAGGCGTTGCTTTGTGCTAAAAGCTAAACAAATCGCGATTCCTTGGAAAAGATTAAAAGTTGGAAAAACCAGTCAACGTCGGCTCGACTTTCAAAACGGTAAAATAAAAGATTATTTTATCCTGCGATTGTTAGTGATTTTTTGTCTGATCAGAATAAAATTAATTCAAATGATAAAAGTGATGTAAACTTTTTTGGACTTGGAATATTCAGAGAAAACGATCGTTATGGTGGCTCGCACGGCTCGTTATAGCGTTTGACTCTACCGAAAAAGATGCTTCCAAGCATTTCATAAAGGGACAATTGCACATGGTTGTAATTTTTTTTGAGTAGTAGATATGTGAATGAATGTATATGTACAAAAAATTTTGTTCATTGAACTAAATTTAAGATTTGAGCTATGCATGTTCATAAAATATCGACTTTTTTGAATTTTCGAAAATAAATTACACGAGTCTCGGTTGTTTTTGGGGGGGCTTATACCCGGTCAAAGGGTTAATTACGCATTTCCAAATAACAATCCGAGTTTTCGGGGGTTTTTTACAAAACCCTACAGTAAAGCCTTAGCTCTATGTTAAGGAGGAGAATTAGTAGCAACGTACCGCTACACCAACAGAAGCATTAGTAGCAACGTACCGCTGCACCAACAGAAGCATTAGTAGCAACGTACCGCTACACCAACAGAAGCATTAGTAGCAACGTACCGCTACACCAACAGACAGACAGCAGATTGAGAAAGTCACAGAACGATTAAATAACATTAGTAGCAACGTACCGCTACACCAACAGACAATCAATTGAGAAAATCACCAGAATACTTTCAACAGCTTAAACCGTTGTCAGCAACCGATGTATACAGATACATCATAAAACTGCACAACAAACATTTGCCATATTGATCTACTAGAGACATCTATTAGCAGCGAGGACAGACCAAGCACTATCACCAGAAGCTGCGCCAGCAACACCACGGAACTCCAGATAAGTCTGAAGCATAAACATATTGGACATTTTAGTCATTTAGTAATGTTTTATATTAATCGTCTATAGAAGTTTTATAGTATTACTTCGCTGCAAACTTACTAAAAGTTTGTGAAAAGTTTTTTTTTAAAGGTAGTTATTTTCATTTCGTTAATGTCTTTGTAAGCCAATCACATCCACTTTAAAGGCATCCTACTTGGTGTTAAACTTAGTCAATTTGTAAACATGTCCCAGGATCAGGGGTCGGCCTCCAGTGCTGAGGAGAGCCTTGTTGATAGCCAATCTGGTCAGGACAAATCAGTTTTAAATAACTCAGTAACAGAGCAGCCCGCAGATGTGAATGCTTCTAGCACAAATCTTAGTCATAATAGCATAAGCTCCGATGATGATGATTTAAAAAGTGATAGCAGCAGTCGAGTTAGCGTAGAACGCAAACCAGTTAAAAACTCTAGTAACGAACCTAGCACAAGGCCGGTCAGAACTACTAGTCTCAGTTTAAAAGGAAAGGAAATTAAGATTAGTTCCTTAAATTTGGATTTAGGTAGAAAAATTAATTCTCACATCAGGTATTTCAATCAGATACAGTTAGATATGGCTGAGGGAATAACTCTTGATGACCTAACTACCTTGAGTGATGAAATGAATGCCGAAGCATTGGTTGTGTCAAACATGTACAATGACCTCTGCAGGCTGTGTGACAACAAGCCTAGTGCACAAAGAGAAAGGATGTTCCAATTTCATGATGCTGCTGTCTCCAATTTCAATGAACTAGTAGAAAAGCAGGTACAAGATTTACAACTGCAAGAGTTAGAAGAGGTAGAAAACTCTATCCAGCAAGCAAATGAAGAGATGGAAGAAGAAACAAGACTTTTTGAAGAGTACATGAATAAAATGAAACAAAAACCTCTCCAGATCTCTTTGACTGCAAAAGAAAAGGTTAAGGCCGGCCAAGTGATCTCAACACGAGAGAGCACAGAAGCCAAGGCAAGGAGCTCCAGAGAGGCAACGGCATCTGCTCCAACACAGAGATCCACCAAAATGTTACAAACATCTGGATCGACAAGCTACAATGAGCCCTTTAAAGATGGCTCACACCCCCTACCATTGAAAAGATCAGAGCAGGTGTCAGAAGTTAGCTCCCCCTTGCCAACCGTACACAGCGAAAGGCAAGAACTGGATGCGGTCAAACACCTCGCAGAAAGTTTAGCTGCTGCCATAAACTGCAGCAAGAAGTCTGTAGAGCCTTCCATCTTTGAAGGAGATGTGTTGCAATTTTCCGATCGGGAAGTCGACTTAGATACATATTTGCGTACAGAAAGAATCAAAGGTCATGAAAGACTGAGACATCTCAAAAAGTTTATCAACGGTGAAGCTAGGAAGTGTATAGAAGGATACTTCACCACTAACACAGATGATGCCTACCTCGCAGCTAGAGCTGCGTTAAAGGATCGCTATGGTAATGAACAAACTATTGCCAGAACATTTCGCCGCAAGCTAGATGCATGGCCCAAGGTTCAACCAAGAGATTGGAAAGCACTAACTGAATTCAGCGACTTTCTGTGTCACTTGAATAGCGCAATGGTAACGATCAAGCCCTTAAAGATTCTGAACGACTGTGTTGAAAATGAGAAAATCTTAGAAAAGGTACCAGACTGGCTTAGAATCAAGTGGGCCCATATTGTAGCCAAAGCAGTGAGGTGTGAACAACGTGGTGACGACAGGTACCCAAACTTTCACGAGTTTTCAGATTTCATTAAAGATGAGGCATACGTCATGTCACTTCCCATATCACAAGCTGCTACTCCCAGGATAAAAGATAACAAACTCAAAGCAACAAGAACTTATTTCTCCGCAACTACAGAAAGAGAGGATGCATGCCTTTTCTGCAACCTCAAAAATCACAAGACAACTGATTGCCGACGGCTACAAGACAAGTCAAAGGAAGATAAGAACAAATTTGTGCGAGAGAAGGGTTTATGTTTCCGGTTTTTCTCCAGTGGTCATAGATCGAAGGGCTGTAAAGCAACACTAACTTGCAACATATGTCACAAGCACCACGCCAGTACCAATCATGATCCCAATTGGAATGAACACCGTGAAAAAAAGTTAGACAGAGCAGGAGAAAAACCCGAATCTAAGCCTACTAGCAAAAAAGAACCACCAACAAAGGTCAAGGAAACCAAGCCGCTCCAGCATGAAAAGGCAGTCACGGATATCAGTGTCAAAGCTTCTAGCACGCTGAACGAGCTGAGTGTCAGAGGTATCAGAACAAGGCAAGGTCTTACAAGCATGGCTATCCCTGTTTATGTATCAGCAGGTACAGGAGCAGAAATGCTGGTATACGCCTTGTTAGACAATCAATCAGATGCATGTTTTATTTCAAGAGATGTCATACGTACTCTAAAACCCAAAGTAACCAAAGTAGAACCTGTAAAAATTTTTACCTTATATGGTGAGAAGGAAACAGATCTTAACCGCTATGACTCGATCAGATTAAGAGGCTACTCTACAGACTATCACACCCTCATCAGTGTGTTTGAACAACAAAAAATTGCCTTAGACAGGGAGCAACTGCCGACACCTGAAAAGGCAGAAAAGGTGAATCACCTGCGCTCAATAGCTAATCAAATGCCTCCACTACTTGACATACCTATTGGGCTACTGCTTGGAATGAATTACCCGGAGCTAATACAACCTCTAGAAATCAAGCCAGCACCTGACAATGCACCTGGCAAACCCTTTGGCGTTCGCATGACATTTGGTTGGACAATGTGTGGTGGATCATCTTCAAGCAGAGCAGCAAGAAACAAAACTGTATTCAAGATCAACCTAAAATCGGACACAGAAATACTCAGGGTCTTGGAGCGTGACTTTCAAGACATTGAACAAGACAAATCCATGTCACAAGAAGATATAAAATTTCTTCAAACGCTTGAATCCGGAACTACACAAAATCAGCAGGGCAATTACATCTTGCCACTGCCATTCAAAAGGAACCCTGACCTACCAAACAACAGAAGTCAGGCCGAGAAGCCTCTAACCTTGCTGATGAAAAAGCTACAAGCTGACAAAGGGTATAGCCAGGAGTATGTAAAATTCATGAATGATCTTATTCTTGCTGGTCACGCAGAGCAAGTGCCACAAGATGAGTTAGCAAAACATGTAGGTGTATGGTACCTGCCACATTTTGGGGTTCGTCACGCTCAAAAAAAGAAGTTAAGAGTGGTCTTCGATGCTCGTGCACGGTTCAAAAGAGCTGCACTAAATGATTTCCTTCACACTGGACCAGATCACATGAACTCCTTGTTAGGCATACTACTGCGATTCAGAAGAGAGCCAATTGCGTTCACCTGTGACATACAACAAATGTTCCATAACTTTTTAGTAACACCTCAACATCGAGATTATCTAAGATTTCTTTGGACCAATGATGACTCAAAAATTATACAAGAATTCCGCATGAAAGTGCACTTATTTGGGGCAACTTCTTCACCTGGTGTAGCTACCTTTGGATTACGAAAAGTGGCAGAGGACTACCGCAACATCTCAACTGAAGCAACAAGGTTTCTAAAAGACGATTTTTACGTAGATGATGGGGTTACTTCAGTGTCTACTCCACAAGAAGCAAAAGAGTTGATCAAGGCAGCTACAACCATCTGCACAAAGGCAAACATTAGACTGCACAAGTTCACATGCAACAATGAAGAGGTATTGAGCACTCTTCCAATTTCTGAAAGAAAAGAGGTCAGTAAAAGTATTGACATCTTTAAGGACAGTTTGTATTGTGAACGAACACTTGGGATGGAATGGAACATATGTTCAGACACATTTCACTATACAACACCTACATCGGCTAAACCAGCTACAAGGCGCGGCATACTTTCTACAATCGCTAGAATCTATGACCCCATTGGATTTGTCAGCCCAATTGTCCTCAAAGGCAAGCAAATACTTCAACAAATTACAATGGCGAACCAATCTTGGGATCAGCTGTTGAACCCAAGTGTGAAATTAGAGTGGGACAAATGGTACGCCGGGCTAAGTAATTTGCCATTACTAAAGATCAAACGATGTTTTAAGCCTTCCGAAGAGGTTAAGGTAACAGAATTACATCACTACAGCGATGCTAGTCTACAGGGGTATGGAGCTTGCTCTTACCTGAGACAAATAACTAAAGATGGCAAGGTAAGTTGTAGTCTCCTACTTGCCAAAGCACGAGTTACACCACTCAAGACCCAGACAATACCCAGACTAGAACTTCAAGGGGCTGTAATTGCAACAAGACTCGCCACAACCTTGCGGAAAGAACTAAAGATCAAGATAGACTCAGAGTTTTTCTGGACAGACTCAAAGATAACACTTGGTTACATAGCCAATGATGCCAAACGCTTTCATATGTTTGTTGCTAACAGAGTGCAAGAAATCAAACAAACGACAACACCACAGCAATGGCACCATGTCCTATCCAACGACAACCCAGCAGACTTGGTCTCCCGAGGAGCAACAGTTTTAGAATTGTCTCAAAAAAGCATATGGTTTGACGGACCAACTTACCTACAACAAGCCGATATTACAGACTATATAGTCAAGACTTCAACAGAAAGAAAGGTTGATGAGAAAGATCCTGAAGTTAGGAAACTAGCAGCCTTCTCTACAAAGACAACTACTAAAGTGAAGCTTACATACAGGTTCGCCAAATTCAGTAATTGGAAGTCACTGATACGCAGCATAGCACTTCTAAAAAACTGCGCAAAAGCCAAGAGCTGGAAAATCACCAAACCAAGTTTAGCAAACTTGAATGATGCAGAAAACTTCATCATCAAGAAGGTTCAGCAGGAGAAATTTCTAAAAATGGAAAAAGATAAGACACTGGTCAAACTAAACCCTGTACTCGATGAGAACGGTATGATCCGCATTGGTGGGATAGCTGAAAGGGCTTCTGGGTTGCATCATTTACAGAAGCATCCATTGATCATCCCTAAAGCATCTCACATCGGCCACCTATTAAGCAAGCATTACCATGAGAAGATTTATCATCTGGGTCAGAGGAGTACCTTAGCAATGATAAGAGATGCAGGATTTTGGATCCTCAATGGAACAGGGCAAGTGAAGTCACTAATTAGAAAGTGTGTTGGCTGTGCAAGACTTCGCAAACCACCACAATCTCAGTTAATGGGTCAACTGCCAAAAGAGAGAGTAGAACAAACTCCACCATTCACGCATGTGGGAATGGATGTATTTGGTCACTTCAATGTTCGAGACAGGCGCACCGAGTTGAAACGATGGGGTTTACTGTTGACCTGTATGTATTCACGGGCTATACACATCTAATTGCTTGAAGACCTCAGTTCCGATGCTTTGATAAATGCTTTGAGGTGTTTCATGGCAGTTCGAAGTCCAGTTAATGCAATCCATTGCGATAATGGAACCAACTTCGTCGGCGCCAAAAATGAACTTTACAGACACTCTCAAATTGCAAACAGGGAACTCCAAAATTACTTAGAGGACAACAGCATTACTTTCAAGTTTAACTCTCCAGACGCCAGCCATCAAGGAGGATCTTGGGAGCGATTAATAAGATCAGTAAGAGCTGTCTTGAATGGCATGTCCCTAAAATACAGTAAGAGACTGGACTCGCAAACCTTGAGAACTGCCTTTTTTGAAGCAGCAAGCATTGTCAACAGTCGTCCAATAACAGCAATGGGCATAAACAATCCAGAAGAGCATATCTTAACACCAAACCATCTATTGCCAATGAAAACGAAACAGCTTCTTGCCCCACCCCCGGGAAACTTCTCCCCAGATGAAATATACGGAAGGAAACGCTGGAAGATGGCCCAACAATTTGCGGAAGAATTCTGGACTATATGGAAAGCAGAGTACTTACAACAAATGCAGATAAGGCAGAAGTGGACCAACATTCAGCGAAACATTAAAACGGAGGATATTGTTTTAGTCAAAGACGAAAATGCCCCTCGATGTGACTGGAGAATCGGAATAATTATTGACACTATTTCCGATGCGGACGGGCTTGTGAGGAACGTGAAAGTACGTCTAGGTAACAAATACCTCGACAAAACCGGAAGACCTTTGGAACCACCCGTTACCCTAAGCAGACCAATACAAAAGATCGTGCTCCTTGAATTTAACTAGATTTAACTCTTGGCCACTCAATCTACATATAACCATTCAGCTATTTAGGTATACACCAAGTCGCATATTTAGTTCATGTTAAACAACCATATCATATCACACAATTATAAAAAGCCAATGTAATAAATTTCATTTCCATTAAATTTAGGTGGGAGTGTAGTAAAATTAGATAGCACTCATAACATTGGCTGCAATTAACCATTCACATACAATTACTAAAACGCATCTTGTTTATTTAAACTGTCTATTAATGGGGTTGACCTCAGCGGCTGCACTGGAATCCTGATGCCACCTCTGTGATGTAACCGGATGGGTAGGATTAGTCATGCTGTCCTTAGGATGTGGATGTGGATGGCCAGTATTTTTTGCACTAATTACCCTATGTCCTTAGTTGACCTCCACGTGTATATATATATAGCTTCACAGTTTATCTTCAAGTCAGACTAGTTGGAATTGTAGTAGAAAGAAGAACAGGTCAGTGAATTACACCATATTTTTCTGTCAAATTTGAAGAATGAACTATGCTTTATTATTGCTTTGTTTTTGCTTGTTATATAACTATTCAAATATGGATTTTGTCTAATTAGTACTATGTAATTGCAGGCTTCACGGTACTGGATAATGCCTTACTTATTGCTAATAAATCAGTTATGAGGCAAACTTCCAGATCAGTAAAGTCTCCTTAATTACGCAATTCCAAATAACAATCCGAGTTTTCGGGGGTTTTTTACAAAACCCTACAATGGTAAATACCGAGGATACCGACACTGAGAAAACCGATAAAAAAGTGCAAGGATATCCTATCCGACACTAAATTGTATACCGGCCCAACACTAGTACTTAATCGGAATGACTCAATCATATTTCTGCATTGAGCCAATAGGCAACGTGTTTACAGCTCATGCGGAGCCGGGTTTCATTTTGAGGCCTTGCAAATTGTATCTCAAGTGATTTTTAATGATTTTTTTATTGAATAGTAGTAATAGTAGCTGCAAACCTTCCCAATATTTGTGTAAGAAAAATGTATTACATTGAGAGGGGTTTGAACTTGCACCCTTTTGGCTCGGGAAACCATGCTTTAAAGAGTGACTTGATACAATATTCACATTACAGTTATCTGGTATCAAAAGACTCACCACGTCTTACTTTGCTGTGTTATAGGTACAAAATATGTAGAAATGTGATCACAAGCTCTTTAAAGCTAAAAAAATAACAGTTAATCGCAGCCATCACAAGAACACCGTAGATTGGAATCTCTTTCCAAAGCGGCTCAAAAGAGATATAGTTAAAAATGATGGCTTCTGTTTAAACTTTTATACAACCTCAGTCGTCGAAATCTTTTCACAAATATACCTAACAAAATCAATAAAACCATGTGTTTGCATTGCAATAAAACCATTGCCCTTGCGCGTTATTTCATCATTTTAATGCTGTCACTTTGAGCACCTATATCTCAAAACCTACCGTAACAAAATGTTTAAATTTTTAACTTTAGATCGAAGGAGTGCATATCATTCTTTGTTAAACATAAGGAGTCTGTTGGTCACCTGTGATAGTCGACAAATTCTGCAGAAATTGTTCGCGACGTCTGGCATGAAATATGGATCGCATGATCAGATTACGACTAGATAAATAAATGTATTTTAGCTGTGAAATCTTTTAAAGTTTTATTGCTTCATTTATGATAATGATTTACTTCAATTGGATTTTATTAGTTGTGTATTTCAGAAACAAGCGTGATTGCGAGGCTGCTTGTTCCTACCCAGCAGACTAATGTGAACTTACACCGGTAAAATAACCTTGTAGTGCTCAGCTGAACTGGGGCAGCAGCAACGACAGTGGTGTTGGAGTTCATCTCCACCAGAACTCTAACAGTTTTTACTAAGTTTAGGTGGTCAGGAAGGAGATATGACAGGTCCATTTATGGAAGATGCAGAAAGAATGAGAACAGATTATTTTAAGTGAAACTGACCCTATATAACTGACCCCTGCATCTATACCGACCCTGTTACTACTTGATTGTCATAACAACTGGTTTTATTAACCAGTTTACCGCTACAACTCCATGAGATAGATTATGAGGCTATATGCATTGTCTACGGGTTAAAATTAACTTTCACTTTATCAAGCAAACAACTATAAACTCTTTGGGAAGACCACGCACCGTATACTGAGGCTCGCTACACCTTTTGAATAGGCTTAGAGTCACATGGTACGGCTTTAGTAGACTCTGTGCCAAGTGTTTCGGATTAGTGAGTAGTTGGTTAATTAATTAGCATATTGTGTCAGTAATTAAACAAATGGAAACTATTATCTACATGTGTTGAGCCAATAGAAAATGTGTTTACAATCCATCCTGCTTTCAGTTTCTCTTTTGGTAAAGACTTAATTCTTTATAACAATTTCTTCTTAACGATGCCCAGCTGTGTCAGACACATTAAACTTACTGATGTTTCACTAATTCTATATCTATGAGCTTTTTATGTTGTATCTATGGCATCTATGGGGTCTCTATTGAACATTACTATTACTGAGAGTGATTATTTTTAGCATTAGAAATAATGACTTGAGCTATAAATCATCAATATCATTATAGATATCAATTATATCTATATTGATATTATAATAATATCATATAGATATTATTATAATATCTATATGATATTATATATATGATATATGTATATATCATATATATATATGATATAATATCATTATTATTATAATATCATATAATATTATAGAATAATATTATATGATATTATAATAATAATGATAATATAGATATAATCGATATCTATATTATATCAATATAGATATCGATAACTCATATAATATCATATCGGACATGCTCACGGAAATTGTGAAAAATAGCTGAAAAAAGTTAGAGCTCATTCCGCAACACATTTGTGATTAAATCGGTATCAAAAAATAAATAATTAAGTTTAGTAGCGAAAGAGTTAATTAAGAAATATTAACTATAATAATTGCAGGGTATGTCTGATGTCAAGGTAGAGTTTACGATAAAATATTGCACTGCACAGGATTCGAACCTGTGACATTCAGCTTAGTAGGCAGACACTGTATGTATACACATGTAAAACACATGTATTACCTGCATCAATCAACCCTCTTTATCTGTGCTCCATCATAATACTGTATAATCTGTTACCATACTCTAGATACCCGGGATATTCTGGAATATCCTGGATATCCTTGAATATGAATTGCTACTAGTAAATACTAGTAGATATTCATATTATATATAGGTGTTTCATGTATTCATGTTATCATATCATGTTATCAGCTGAGACTTTATTCACTTTATTATAACAAATTAGCTTCATAGGTCATTATTAGGTTCTAAATTATGAACAAGGGCTTTAGTTTTTATTTTCTAGTAATTGTCTTCACAAGCTATATTATTCTTTTTATTGCATTCAGAGTTATGTTATAAAAATATGCTTTAAAAATTAATTTTAAAATTTAATGAATTGGTAAGTTATTTGAGCTCTTTATTATTAATATATTTTATTTATTTAAAGTTTTAACTCGCTGAAAAATCATTTTCCACTTTAACAAACTGTCCCTGGGTTGACTCTTTTAAGATTTCTACAATGCGCACATCTATGCAAGTTAGTGGAAAACCTGTGACAGAAAGTAACTCTTTTTACTAACCAGCTTTTACCACCGGATCTGTGTGTACTAGAACAGTAAACTATCATAGCAATGTGACTAGTTATTGTCATATGGGATCATCGAGGATAATTTTATTAATAACTAGTTATGCTAAGGCAGTCAATTAGTGCAGGTAATAATGCACTGGGTAGCCAAGCTTAAGGGTGTGAGTTCAAATCTTGGTGAAAGCATTTCTTTTCTGTAACATTTTAGCACGACTTTGGACATACAGACGCACCGACGACCCCGGCTTATATTATAGTGAAGATAATGGAATACACATTCATGTAGCTATATTTTACCAGCAGGAATGAGTGGCCTCTGTCTCAAAAATATGAGTTTTCAGGGCAACGGTTGGTAAACTTTTCAACCAGTGGGCCACCTTGACTTTTCAATTTTGACAGTTGGGCTGGGTCAACACAAGGTATGATCATTAGATGATTTACTAGGTTATGTAATAATAATCCATGAAATGTTGCGAAGATAAAGTCAAAAATTCTTGAAGTTACCTGTAAGTACATCATGGTGTTCCCAAAACACATCCCAACCAAATGAAAAATAATGAGGGTAAGAATAGCTGGAGTTGTCTCCTCGCTAGTCGATGCCCATAGATTTATTTTATGCATATCTTTTAAAGCTTTTGCTCTCTGTCCTTATCTCTTTGCTAGCTGAGAGCTCTCGTAGAACTTAAATTATCAACTTACTTTATTTAAACACAAGGAGTAACAATAAATAATATGAAATATTAGCTACATTATTTTATTAAAGTGCAGGATGTAAAGCATGACAAGCCGTGTCTGATAACATTGTAAGATTTTACTAACAGTATTCACCATTGAGATAACCTCAGCTAGTTTCCTTTTGTAATGGTTTATTCTTTATTCTAATTTACCAGCTCTTCACTAATACTCACTAATTATTAACAGTAAAATTTACTAGTTGATATATTTTAGTAAATTGAAATTAAAGTTTAGACCCAGAAGGTTTCATCCTAACAATAATTCGCTGCCAGAAAATTTTTTGTTTTTACCCAACCGATTATCACAAAAAAATAACCTAAATCTTGACTGGTCAATAAATATCGAAAAACTATTTTTGGCCAACTGAAAATGTTTAAAAAGAGGTGAAATGTAGTTTGAATTTTTTCAACTTGCAGATGATTGTATGATTGAGACAACCAATTAGATTAGATTGAGTGCAATTGCATGTTCTGAGGCAGTACAAGCTAGCGGCTGCCATATAAACGATGAGAATTGAGCAATACACATTTTAACCGCGATCAAATTTTGTCAATTTTAATCATGAAATACCCTGGCAGCCAGATCACTTTAAACATCAAAACTAATTGCGAATGGTAGAACAATTCAATTGCTTTTAGATAAAACCCGCTAAAATTTTGTCCATCTCTGATTTTAACACTAATGAAAAATTAATGTCTTTGGTTTCTTCATCTAAAACATGAGCTGACAACTTCTGTTGAATCAAACCTCGTTAGAGATTTTCAAGTATTTCTTTGTTTGTAGACCAAAGCCGCATGTGAGGAGGCCTGCCCACCTACAGTGATTACTACAGCATACATGTATGTACCTGTTGAGACTTGTCAGCTGCCACTGGTGACAGGACTGTGCAGGAAAAACTTAAGATCATGGGGGAAATATAGGCAGTGAATGTGTGGTATTTATATACTGAGTTTTTAAAGGGAATGAGAATAGATTCTAGGGTTTAAACTGATTGAAATTAGAACTGTTTAATACTGTAAACAATTTCATCTGTATGAAGTAAATTCTACTCGACAAGGATAGACAACTCCCAACTCAAGAGCGAGTTCACACAACTTGATGAGTCAATAAACAGACTTGTGGGTGAGCCGATAAACAGACTCGAGAGCGAACCGATAAGCAGACTCGAGAGTGAGTCAATAAACAGACTCGAGAGTGAGCCGATAAACAGACTCGCGGGTGAGCCGATAAACAGACTCGATGGTAAGCCGATAACAGACTCGAAGGTGACTTCTCTCAATTGTTACACCCTAGCAAGCCAAGCGCAATAATTCTTGATGTTCGGTCAATAGCATTTATAGTGAAAGCAGCTATGATACGCTGGCTAATATCACAATGCTAAAGGCAGAAACAGTGACAAGAATTTTATACCCTATTTGCTTTTGAAAATCAAACAGAGCTTATTATTAAGAACGCAGTATCTTTATTGGTGTTATATCTCTCAGTACCAAGCAGTAACACAACAACAATGATCAATCTGGCAGGTTATATAGCAATCCCAAGAAAAATCCACAAATTGATTGGCTGCACAGTAATCAGGTCAACCAATTCCACAATAACATATTTCGAATACAAAAACGATAACATTTGTCACTAACTAATCGCGCAATACGAGTATTAATAATTTTTTTTGTGTCTGTATAGTAACATGCAAATCTTAGAACAATATGGTAATAAATGGTTAACATAAAAAAATTTTGCTAGTATCACACATACATACACTCTACATTGAACAAGTGTTAAGCGTGCGCCTTATAAATGACTATTCAATTTTGTCTGAATTGCGATGAACGTAATATAGATCCGTTGAGTTAGCAATTTGAAGCTGCCGGATTATAGGCTTAGAAAAGACGTCATCAACTCTTGCGCATTCTGACGTCTACAATTACGGGTACACACTGATTGACAGCTCATTCGCTTTTACAAGCATGAAGTCGGGTCCAAGACCATTCGCCCATCGGTAGATCCTATCGGGGACGACAGTGACCCTCTCGGGCTACCAGTCAAAATCGATTTTTGAGTGCCAGTAGTCTCACCAACCACCTCAGCCCTTTTTAGGGCTATCATTTCCGTTTTAAGGGTTTTGTTCTGCGACGACAATGGTGGAAACTCGGTGTCGTAATTGTCATCCACTTTTTTTATTACACTGTCCCCTCCTAAGGCAGAATTCTGTCCCAGAATGGCTGATAGCTTATCATTGTCTGTTTGCATTTTGTTGAGCCAATAATTTTGTAGGTGCATTGGCTTCTTTCTTACCCTAGAAGATCGCTGCTTTACGTCAGGGTTGGTTGGCTTCACTGACGTTTCCGCGGCAGGGGGTTCGGGCTCAAAACTAGTTGCTACCTCTTCTGCACTTCCCACAAAGCTTGGTCTGCGAGCCCGAGCATTCTCTCCCGGAGGAGCGCTTGTACCAGCTTCCTGGTACAGTTTAATCCGGCCTTCATGCTGTACAGACAATTTTCCGTTTCGCTCCATTTCGTACGTTTGATAGGGCAGAGATTTTGTAATGCGGTAAGGCCCAACATACTTGGGTTGAAGTTTTGTTCCTCTACCTTTTGTCTTAAAGTATGATTTGAGCCAGATTTGATCACCTTTGACAAATTTTGGCTCTTCTTCACTGTCATCCGTCCGAGGTTTGCATTTTTGATGCTGTCGTAGTTTTATGTATGCGGTCTGCATGTCTTTTTGTAGTTGTGCAGCATACTCGTCCTCTGTAAAATCCAACCCGGTTGGGTAGTTGACCAGGAGGTCATGCGGCAGTCGGACATTTCGCCCTAGCATCAATGAGTTGGGCGTCTCTCCAGTGCTTCGATGTGGCGTAGCCCGTATGATCCGCATGATTTGGGGCACTAGGCGATCCCATTCCTGGTGTTCTGACTCGGCCAGCATAGCCCTCAAGGAATTTCCCAGTGTCCGGTTCAATCTTTCCACTATCGAATTTCCCTGGGGATGATAGGGAGCGCAACGGGTTTTCTTGCAGTTCCATAATTCACAGCAGGCCCTAAATAGAGCTGACTCAAACTGTGCTCCTTGGTCCGTGTGTATTGTTTCAGGGATCCCAAAGTAGCTAAACACTCGCTCATCTAGAACCTTAGCTACTGTTGAGGCCTGCCCATCACGGATTGGAATGGCGTCGTACCATCTGGTGAAATGATCTGCGAGGACTAAAATCTGGGTGTTACCGTCAGTAGTCTCTGGCAGGGGCCCACATAAATCTACCGCAATAACCTGCCAGGGTCTTCCGGCCCCCAGCTTGTTTTGGGGATCAGAGTGTCGGTGGCGTGCTGGTTTTGCTTTTTGACAAGCAACACATCCATTCACCCACTTCCTGACATAACTCGTCATGCCAGGCCAAAACCAATTTTGGCGGATTATGGCCAGGGTCTTATTAAAACCAAGATGGGCAGATTGGTGCGCGGTCTGTGTTACCTCTGCTTGTTTAACACGGGGACATATCACCCTTGAGACTCGTCTACTTTGATAAGGCAACTCTACGTGCAGCACACCAGATTCGTCTAATTTTAGGTGCTCCCATAATTTAACTAGCTTTTCTGCCTGCCATCCCAGGTACCGGTCTGAAGGGGGTTTCTGTTCCCGGACCCCATGATACACATCGCTAATGTGCTCATCCAACTCCTGAGCCTTGGCCAAATCAATTTGCTGTCCCGCTAGATGAGTGGATACTGCATCAATGCGTACTGGCTGTATTTGGGATGCTTCGGGAACAAGGTAGCGTTGGCATTGCTTGCAATCTTGGCAGATCTGCCGACTTAGTCCGTCTGCATTATTATGTTTCAGCCCCTTGCGGTGCTTCAAGGTAAATTCGAATTCCGAGAGTACCTCGAACCATCGGGCTAGCTGACCTGTCGGCGTTGAAGCTCGCAGTAACCATGGCAAGCTGGCATGGTCAGTGCGTATCTCAAATCTCCGTCCATATAGTTGCGGACGGAAATGTTTTAGGGCCTTCACAATAGCCAGTAGCTCTAGCCGCGTCACACAATAGTTCGCTTCTTCCGGTGAGTGCATCTTAGAATAGTATGCAATTACTCTCTCTTGACCACCTTGTTCTTGTGCCAGGACCGCTCCAGAAGCCACTTGGCTTGCGTCCGTATCTAGAATGAATGGTTTCGAGTAGTCCGGATAGGCCAGCACCGGTGCAGTTGTCAGATGATTCTTGAGAGTCTGAAAGGCATGCTGACACTCGTTGTCCCAGCAAAATTCTGCTCGGGTAGAACACAACTGGCTGAGTGGTCGAGATAACTCTGCATAATTTGCAATGAACCTGCGGTAATACCCACAAGTGCCCAGAAAGGCCCTGACATCAGACTTATGCTTGGGCAAGGGCCATTCGCTAACAGCTTCAATTTTGTTCGCATCGGTTTCCACCCCATCAGCGCTCACCACATGCCCCAGGTAATGTACCCTCTCCCCGAAAAGCGTGCATTTAGATGGCTTCAGCTTTAATCCGGCAGCCTGGAGTCTGTGAAAGACCTCTTCTAAGCGTTCTAGGTGAGTGTCAAAATCGGCAGAGAACACAATTATGTCATCTAGGTAGATCAACAGTGTGCGCCAATGCAAGCCCCGTAGAACTGTTTCCATTAATCGTTCGATTGTAGATGGTGCTGAGGTAAGGCCAAAAGGAAGAACTTGCCACTCCCAAAGACCGGATCTAGTAGTAAAAGCGGCAGCTTCCTTGGCAGAACTTTCTAGCTCCACTTGCCAATAGCCACTGGCAAGATCTAGAGTACTGAACCACTTGCTACCACCCAAGGCATCCAAGCTATCATCAATTCTAGGGAGAGGGTATGCATCCTTGGTGGTGAGTTCGTTCAGCTTACGGTAGTCCACACAGAAGCGCCAGCTGCCGTCTTTCTTTTTCACCAACACAACTGGGGAGCTCCAAGCGCCATGGCCCTCCTTGACTAGGCCATGTTCCTTGAGCTCTTGCACTTGCTTTTCTGCCTCTTGAACCGGGCCATGCCGATAAGGCCTTTGTTTGATGGGTCGTGCATCTCTAACCAAAGGAATGGTATGCTGGACAACAGCCGTCCTTCCAAGATCATACTTGCCTGTACTGAAAATTGACTGATTTTTCTGCAATAACCCCATTGCCCTTTTTACTTGGTTATCGTCCAACCTATGGCACCATTGTTGAAAAGCATTCTCAAGGTCTTCCGGAAGCGCTCCGATGGTCGGCCCCACGTTTGGGTTATTTTCCACCGCCCCAACTATGGAACAGCTTGCGATGACCTGTCCCGACTTCAGCTCAATTTCCGCATCTGAATAGTTCATTATGCGTATACAGACATCTTGATTTTTCGGTTGATGTATGGATGAGGCCACTACTAGCCCTGGCAGCCCACCAGTGTGCTCTATACACGCTGCCCCATGCCTCCAAACGCGATTCAACCTAGCTTGAACGAGCTTCTCACTACGGGGTGGAATGGATGTAGTGTATTTGGCCTGGACCTTGACCTGCAAGGGCTCTCCGTTGGCAGCGCAGCAATCGATCTTCTGTCCTTGGCAGACCAGCTGATTGTTCTTGAAATCAATCTGGCAGTTAAAGTTCTCGAAGAAGTCAAAACCCAGCAGGATATGGTTATCTATTTCGGCAATGATGAAGTTCGTTACAAATACTTCATTGCCCAACTTCAATGTGACTTTTGTTGTCCCTTCCAATGGAATTCGTTGGCCATCTGCAAGCACACCCTGGCCTTCAACAGGTAGGGGGTGGGTGAAGGAAGACGGGGGTAGCTGTTGTAGGACTCTTTTAGGAATTATGGATCGGAAACAACCACTATCGAGAAGAAGCGTAAATTTTGTCTTTCCTACCTGAGCCCGAACATAATACGATGTGGCCTCGGAAGGTTGACAGAAACTAACTAGTGTGTCACCCCTTAGGTTTGGTTCAGCTTGTCCGGGGCCTATGACTGCTGAACTGATTCGTTTCCCGCCTTCTTTTGTCTGCAGTCACGAGAAATATGTCCTAAACCCTGGCAATTGTAGCAGCGTATGTCCTTGGTGGTTCGAGGCCTCCGGTTAGCCGCCAGTCCATTTAACAGCTCACGCTGGGAGGTTGCCAACTGTCTTTGTGATTCCACCAATTTCTGGGTTAGTTCCATTTGCATGGAAGCAAATTTATCCAGCATTTCCTTTTGAGAGTTGCGAAACTCTTCAGCCTGCAGCTCTATTTGCTTCTTCAGGTCTTGGACGTCCTCTGTCTCTAACCGGTGGATCCCTACATCGGCAGTTGTCATTGAGCGATATTTATGGATGATATCAACTGCCTCTGCGAGAGAACTTGGTGGTGACAACCGTAATGTCCATGCCAATTGTGGCATTGTTGACACTGCACACAGAACTTCCTGTTTCGCTTGTTGATCCTGTTGATCAGTCGTTAAATTTGGGTACGCCTTTTTCACCAATGTCATTTCTTTTTCCCCAAATTTATGAACGCTTTCTTTAGGTTTTAACTTCAACCTCCGCAAAAGAGTATTTGCCATATCTGTAGTGAGTCCATACTGCGATTGTAGCTTATCGTACACTTCCTCACATGAGTCGCCATTAGTTCCCATTGTAGCAGGGCCCTTTAGGAATAGCCGAATACGTAGCTTCTTCTCAGCATCACTCCATCTATTATGTTTAGCAATGGCTTCATAGCTAGTGATGAATGTGTCTACATCTTCTGTTCCATCAAATGTGGGTGCGGGGATTGGATGATGTGGTGGGACAGCTGCCTTCATGTGTGGTCGCCCTATTTCTTCCTTATCACCACTGTAATGGTCACGACACCCCCGTTCCATTTCTAGCCTCTCTATCTCTAACTTTTCCTTTTCTAACCTCTGTCGTCGAGTGCGTGTAGGCATTCTGGGTTCGTCTAGATTGCTCTAGCAGAAATATCCCACTGCTGCCACCAGTGAAGTAAATTCTACTCGACAAGGATAGACAACTCCCAACTCAAGAGCGAGTTCACACAACTTGATGAGTCAATAAACAGACTTGTGGGTGAGCCGATAAACAGACTCGAGAGCGAACCGATAAGCAGACTCGAGAGTGAGTCGATAAACAGACTCGAGAGTGAGCCGATAAACAGACTCGCGGGTGAGCCGATAAACAGACTCGCGGGTGAGCCGATAAACAGACTCGCGGGTGAGCCGATAAACAGACTCGATGGTGAGCCGATAAACAGACTCGATGGTGAGCCAATAAACAGACTCGATGGTGAGCCGATAAACAGACTCGAAGGTGAGCCGATAAACAGACTCGATGGTGAGCCGATAAACAGACTCGATGGTGAGCCGATAAACAGACTCGATGGTGAGCCGATAAACAGACTCGATGGTGAGCCGATAAACAGACTCGATGGTGAGCTGATAAACAGACTCGATGGTGAGCCGATAAACAGACTCTCGGGTGAGCCGATAAACAGACTCGATGGTGAGCCGATAAACAGACTCGATGGTGAGCCGATAAACAGACTCGATGGTGAGCCGATAACAGACTCGAAGGTGACTTCTCTCAATTGTTACACCCTAGCAAGCCAAGCGCAATAATTCTTGATGTTCGGTCAATAGCATTTATAGTGAAAGCAGCTATGATACGCTGGCTAATATCACAATGCTAAAGGCAGAAACAGTGACAAGAATTTTATACCCTATTTGCTTTTGAAAATCAAACAGAGCTTATTATAAAGAACGCAGTATCTTTATTGGTGTTATATCTCTCAGTACCAAGCAGTAACACAACAACAATGATCAAACTGGCAGGTTATATAGCAATCCCAAGAAAAATCCACAAATTGATTGGCTGCACAGTAATCAGGTCAACCAATTCCACAATAACATATTTCGAATACAAAAACGATAACATTTGTCACTAACTAATCACGCAATACGAGTATTAATAATTTTTTTTGTGTCTGTATAGTAACATGCAAATCTTAGAACAATATGGTAATAAATGGTTAACATAAAAAAATTTTGCTAGTATCACACATACATGTACATACACTCTACATTGAACAAGTGTTAAGCGTGCGCCTTATAAATGACTATTCAATTTTGTCTGAATTGCGATGAACGTAATATAGATCCGTTGAGTTAGCAATTTGAAGCTGCCGGATTATAGGCTTAGAAAAGACGTCATCAACTCTTGCGCATTCTGACGTCTACAATTACGGGTACACACTGATTGACTGCTCATTCGCTTTTACAAGCATGAAGTCGGGTCCAAGACCATTCGCCCATCGGTAGATCCTATCGGGGACGACAGTGACCCTCTCGGGCTACCAGTCAAAATCGATTTTTGAGTGCAAGTAGTCTCACCAACCACCTCAGCCCTTTTTAGGGCTATCATTTCCGTTTTAAGGGTTTTGTTCTGCGACGACAATGGTGGAAACTCGGTGTCGTAATTGTCATCCACTTTTTTATTACATGTACTAAAATAGGAGTTGTCTCTGTCCACCTAAAAGCATTAGTACAAAAGATTTTCCACATGGCATTCTAAACCAGATATTCAACTTCCCAATTAAGCTTGCTACGGTCTGTGCCACTCGACCACTTGGTTGCAATTACGAATAATTGTGTGTATACTTATTACACATGACAACTTCTCATGGTGCATGGGACTGCCGTTGTACCAGTTTGTGACCATTGTCCCATGTCTGTTTCTGATTTTGAGTCATATAGTTAAATCATACTTTATAGTATTCACCTTCAACTCTATGAACAATAATGCATTTGTCTCATTTGTTTAAAATATTTGTTTTGTTAATTGCTGTAAATCGCATGGGCTGGTTTAAACAATGCTAACAGGAGATGGTCATAAGGATGTTGAATCTACTTACTGAGAGATTTAATGGCAGATAGAAGATTACTTGTTACGTACATATGTACGTATGTTCATGAGCTGTAAGAGATGGTCATGTGTAATAATTAGGTGCACAAGTATTCTTAAATATGGAAAGGTGGTCGAGTAGTGCAGATGGTGGTATTCTGAACCTCTAAGTTTGATTCCCCAGCTGCTGATTCTCTATCTTGTCTCTCATTAGTCGCCATAAGCTTATTGGCTACTATATAATGAGCAATGTTTTTGCTTGCTTCTATCATTGTTAAGCATTTGCATTTGGCGAGTCCAACTTTTACATTTTACATAGATTTGAATACTCATCTTGCTGCACTTGGAGAAGAGTTTGTCATTTATTTGAAATTAAATGGTTGGACATTAAATATATTATTGAGGTTTTCTTTATCACTTTTCATTCATAACTTTTTCCATCAAGTCTACTTATTGATATTTTAAACATATAAATATAGTATTCAAACAAGCATACATATTGTATTTTATACTTTAAAATGTTAAAAAACATACATTTTGTATTTTAAAATATTTTATATTACAACCAAAAGATACAAACTATAAAGTGCAGTATATATGCTACAGAGTGAATTGTGATGTCAAAGGTCAGCTGTTGTGCTCTCAAGTTAATGTAGTTTATTGCTGGAAATTAGCAGCTAGTTATTCAGTTGGTAGTCAACCCCTGTAGTAGCTAATTATAATCCCTGTAGTAGCTAATTATAATCCCTGTAGTAGCTAATTATAATCCCTGTAGTAACTAATTATAGTCCCTGTAGTAGCTAATTATAATCCCTGTAGTAGCTAATTATAATCCCTGTAGTAGCTAATTATAATCCCTGTAGTAGCTAATTATAATCCCTGTAGTAGCTAATTATAATCCCTGTAGTAACTAATTATAGTCCCTGTAGTAGCTAATTATAATCCCTGTAGTAGCTAATTATAATCCCTGTAGTAGCTAATTATAATCCCTGTAGTAGCTAATTATAGTCCCTGTAGTAGCTAATTATAGTCCCTGTAGTAGCTAATTATAATCCCTGTGGTAGCTAATTATAATCCCTGTAGTAGCTAATTATAATCCCTGTAGTAACTAATTATAGTCCCTGTAGTAGCTAATTATAATCCCTGTAGTAGCTAATTATAATCCCTGTAGTAGCTAATTATAATCCCTGTAGTAGCTAATTATAATCCCTGTAGTAGCTAATTATAATCTAAAAGAGGCTACAGACTCAATTTGTGTTACAAACTCTAAGAATGATGACCAAGCTGAAAATGTACTGGGGATGTAAAAGATGAAGATTGTTTGACTCAGACTCTGACACGATGTAGATGGCCTTGCAGTGACCTTAAAATAATTCATCGCTACAAACCTGCTCAATCAAAACTAACAATATTCAAGTATTTTTATATTTTAACAGTAGATAAACTACAATAAAATCAGGCTTTAAATAGAATCCAGAAAATAGCACACATACAAAGCATTGCATTATCTATAAGCAGTGGTAATAGCATCAGCTTCAGTTATTATGTCGATGTTATTATGACAAAATGGAAATCTTGACTCACTAAAAATGTATTAGTTCAAGTTATTCAATCCTGCAAAAAATAGTAAAGTCGCCCATGGGTCCAAACCCGCCTCAGTTTGAAAGGAAATTTGGACCAATAACTTCCATAAAATCGTTCAGGTATCGACACCGAAACTTATGTTGGCAAATCAGCGGGTGTGAATGCAAATTTATATGCAATATTGCAATGGAAGGCTGCCAAAAAGAACATCAAAAGGCCAGCATGGCTCAGTAACAATTAGTCAGCTAACTAAGTCATCACTAGCGGGTCTGTGTATAACATGGTGATCAGTAGAAAGAGAAAAAGGCAGAGCCCATCACAAAGCTAAAGAATAATAGAAGCACACACCAACCTTTGAGACACATGTCAGATATCAGTTCTGGAACAAGCAAAGCTTATTTTGGCATGAAAACCATAAACTACCATGGCCTATGAAGACAACGCCTGTGTAAAGGAAATTTAATAACCTATTCATCTTTGACACATCACATTTGTTTACATCAAACCAACCAACTGATTTTAGGTGTCAACTGTACAGGAAAACGACGGACCACTGTATCTCACCAGAATACTTATATCGATATATTTCTCAAAGTATGTCGTATATCTGTCATTCCGGCTATAGATCTTAAAATCTCGGAATAAAGATTGCTCCATGCCCATTAGGCCAGCGAGATTGAGTTGCTAGCTTGCTGATATACATCATTATATGAGATTGAGTTGCTAGCTTGCTGATATACATCATTATATGAGATTGAGTTGCTAGCTTGCTGATATACATCATTATATGATATTGAGTTACTAGCTTGCTGATATACATCATTATATGAGATTGAGTTGCTAGCTTGCTGATATACATCATTATATGAGATTGAGTTACTAGCTTGCTGATATACATCATTATATGAGATTGAGTTGCTAGCTTGCTGATATACATCATTATATGAGATTGAGTTGCTAGCTTGCTGATATACATCATTATATGAGATTGTGTTACTAGCTTGCTGATATACATCATTATATGAGATTGAGTTACTAGCTTGCTGATATACATCATTATATGAGATTGAGTTGCTAGCTTGCTGATATACATCATTATATGAGATTGAGTTGCTAGCTTGCTGATATACATCATTATATGAGATTGAGTTGCTAGCTTGCTGATATACATCATTATATGAGATTGAGTTGCTAGCTTGCTGATATACATCATTATATGAGATTGAGTTGCTAGCTTGCTGATATACATCATTATATGAGATTGAGTTGCTAGCTTGCTGATATACATCATTATATGAGATTGAGTTACTAGCTTGCTGATATACATCAATATATGAGATTGAGTTGCTAGCTTGCTGATATACATCATTATATGAGATTGAGTTGCTAGCTTGCTGATATACATCATTATATGAGATTGAGTTGCTAGCTTGCTGATATACATCATTATATGAGATTGAGTTGCTAGCTTGCTGATATACATCATTATATGAGATTGAGTTGCTAGCTTGCTGATATACATCATTATATAAGATTGAGTTGGTTTAGCTTGGTTTAATTTATGTTTGGTTTAGGAGACTGCTGCTCCAGCACCTGCGTTAGAGAACGGCAAACTTTGTTTGTATGACAAACATCATGCAAGTGAGATTTGCATAGCTTGAGCTTAAAATTTAGCATTTGCATTTTATGATAATTGTGTCTTTTCACATTGGGTTAAATTTAGTTTTTTATATTTTATGCACAATACATTAGTATTTTGTACTAGCTATGTAAAGGTGGTCCTTGTAAATTATAAATCACATATAAACAGACCTGTTAACTAAGTTTTTCATGACATTTTATTTAATCACGGATGTTCTCAAATGGCGGGCTTTATAAGTAAACGGAGCCTCTGAAAAATAGGTTTTAAGAATTTTTCCCTGTTTAATTACTTTTAAGTATGACCTTCATAAAGCAGAAAGTATTGAGTAAAATATATACTCTAGGAATTTTTTCTAGATCTTAAACGCTAACAACAAAAGAAATACAGCCCTTTATATAATTTATACACTCGGTAAAATGACTGTTTTCAAGACACCATGGTCTTCCCTAAAAAAGGTAATGTGCTCAACCACAGCAAAAGGGTTGCATTATTCTTAGTCAGCATTTATAAATAGCTTGTACATTGCTGACAAAAAGTCAATTGAAGTAGATTATTCTTCAACAAATTATTCCAAAATAGCTTGTATAAAATGAACATCTTAAAGTGAATAAATGAGATGAAATGAGGAGAGAGCAGACCTAACAGTCCAAGTGGCCGAGTACAAATACTAGACTAATTTTAATACATTTTTGAAGCATTTCTAATTGCGATCATATTCTTTAGATGCTCAGTATATGCTACAAACTGTTTGGACCATCTTTTTAAATAGTTTGTTGCACAAGTGAGGATTATTATAACTATAACTGTTAAATATCCATTATATCAAAGCGTGAAGTAGGCCAATCTGCTGTTGATACAACAATATTCAAGATTGCACACTAAAGTCATCATTGGTGTTCAGGAAAGGCTAGGAACTAGGCATGGAAAAACGGAAACTTCTCTTCATACTATTGAAAAGTGAACCTTGGTGACGAAACGAGGCAAGACAACTACTAAACTGAGAGTTGAGCGTTCATAAAACAGGAGAAGACAACTAGTGTCAGAATTAGAGATATTTAATAGATCTTAGAGAAATCTCTAGAATAAATTGACAATATTAGAGCCTGGAAAAATATTTCTTTGCTTGGCAAAGGAAGCCACTTTGAGAGTTCCAAACATTTATTTGTTTCATGGGAGACTCGGTTAAAAGTCCTACCGCACACAACAAATAGAACTGGTAAAATACAACTATTTTATTATTTATTTTTTGATTAAAATTCAGTAGCATTTCTTTGATTGTTGTCATATAACACAAACTCAAATTAATTACCAGTTTTCATAATGTTTTGCTCTATCTAAGAATAAGATATACACAACTTTAACTCTCTTTGAGAATTTTTTACATAAATGTACCAGTTATTTTTCTCAACAGTATCTATAAACCTATACCTCACCTAAAATCTAGAAATAGAATTTTAGAGTATGTTTAGTTTTATATACAATAAAAAATTAACAGACAAATGCTATTTGTTAAAATAATTTAAGAAATAGTTTTTCGTATTTAATTCGTGTTGCATTATTGTCTTTTGCTCATTAGAAAACCTCAAGGAAATTATACCTAAGTATATACTATGAATATTTCACTATTTGACAGTATAACATCACAAAACTTTTTTTTAATTTGCAAACAAAATCTCCACATATCTAATTTATGACTACGGCCGGTCTTAATGAGCGAAATCGTAACAGAAATTTTGAATTTTATTAAAAGATAATAAAACCAGAATGAAAAATAACTATTACCAACATTTTTAAGTTGCTACTATTTGTTTGCTATGCCAGCCGAACGGCTAATTACCTTACAAATTGTTAGAATATTATACAGGAAGGTGTGGCCAGGCCCGAATTCCCTGGGGTGACTTGTTGGCTGAGCCGCCCCAACCATCTAGTGATTTTTGTCGGGTAAGTACTATAAATTGCAGTCTAAGCTCATTCAATTGGAATTTCCCACAACTAATTTACGAGCAACTAGCTGTTTATATTATCTCTGTGGCAATCTCGCCAAATGAGTGATCTTGTGAGACTTTGTTAAGACGTGGAAACTGAACTTTACTGCTTATGGTAGGGGTGTGAAGAAGATCCCCAAACATACATTTTCCTAATCATAACATCGATAAGGAGCACTAGGGCTCGTATAAATAACTTTCTAATATTACCCATATATAAAGATATTGAAATAAAAACAGAATCAGTTGTCAAAGATTTCTCCCTAAGGACACACTGACAGAACAAGAGCTATTGCAACAAAAAAGTAATAGCTTTTGTGCTGTCAATGTCCGTTACAGAAATCTGTAGCGTCATGAGTTTTATGTCATAATTATATTATCGTTCGTTGAATAAAGAAAAAGTTTTGCTTTCCATGAACCATAAACAATATATTTATGTAGATTTTGATGCTTACAATGAATTGCATTTATGTATACTTTGAGAGTTGTTGATGCTTAAAATTTCCAGAGCTTCGTGGTGCCGCACCGAACCTCGTTGAGGCTAACACCGCCGCCAATCCCCCAGATGTTCATAACATAGACACCCAACACTTGCTGCCTCAACAAGCAACCATGGAATACAGCCCTGAGAGTGGCAAGAATAAATTCAGGTAGGCTTTTACTAAACGGCAAGAAACGGGACTCATTTAAATGTTGATTTTCAACAGAGTTCACATTACAGTTATTTGGTATCAACATAATCAGCATGTCTTACTCTGCTATGATGTAGGTGCAACATTTGTGGGAGTGTTCCTAAAAGGTCTTAAAAGCTCAAAAACAAACAGTTAATTGCAGCCATCACGAAAACGCCATATATTGGAAATCCCTTCCATAACAGCTCAAATGGGGCGTAGCGGAACACAATGGTTTCTGTTTACGCTTTCATGCCACCTCATTTGTCGAAATAGTTTCACAAATATCCTTCACGCATTCAATAGAACCATGTATATTGTCCAAATGCCTCTTCTTCATCACCATTGCAATGCTGTCACTTTGAGCACTAATATATCAAAGCCTACCGTAAAAATTTGTTTAATTTTTTAACCTTACCTCGAAGGAGTGCATATCATCTTCTGATAAACATGAGCAGCCTGCTGGGCACCTGTGATAGTCGAAAAATGCTGCAGAAATTGTTCACGCTATTTGGCAGAATGTATGGGTCACATGATCAGATTATGAATAGACGATTAGATCAGGCTGAAATGAAACTGTAAACTGCATCTATATTTGATAGGGCTACCCGGTAGAACTCGAAGGGTCTTTCATAAACTAGTGCTACGAGATGTTTTATATTGAGCCTTTTATGGGCCTAAATTTCATGTGATAACCACTTGTGTCAAAACAGCAACTACATTGTGTGATAACATCATCGGAATCAAGAGATTCCAATCTACGCCATTTTTGTGTTGTCTGTGATTAACTGTTAGTTTTGGGGCTTTTAAGAGCTTGTAATCACATTTCCATGTATTTTGAACTTGGAACACAGCAGGGTAAGACATGGTTAATCATGTGATACCAAATAACTGCAATGTGAACTTTGTTGAACGTTAACATTTAAGATGGCACTAACATGACAACGCCAACATTACGTGAAAATTCACGCTTCGCTGATATCCTTACACTTTCCATTCAGTGAAATAATTAATGCTACCTAACGATCTTATATAATCTCCATAGTCTACACACGCGATGTATGTGTGCTTGATTGAAGCGGAAAGCTTATAAATGTTGTAGTTGTTTGCTTCCACCCAATAGATATAAAACCATAGAGTAATCTCCTCCTAGAGTGAAAACTGTGCATTCAACAACACGAGCGTTTCTGGTGCCAACAAGGAGCGTTTAGGCCGCACCCCTCTTTTGTGCTAGTCAATCGTAGTAATTGACAAAACGATAACATCAGCCATGAGAATGATCATGAATTTCCACAGTTAAGATAGTAATTATTGCTCATATTAAATAAATGATGATTATAGTTTATTACTTTAATATATGATTTTTTTAAAGCTATTCAATACCTACATGCCTTGCAAAGGCGCTGAATAGATAGTGTTAAGTAAGTGAGTTAATGCAATCAGTTACTCCAATGATATACAGCCCCCACACATGGGGGCTGTATATCATTGGTTACTCACAGATAAGATAGATAGTCATACTGGGGTTGTATTACATTAGTGTGATGGGAAGCTAATCGACTGCCATCAACTGAAAGTATTGACATTGTATGGTGATAGAGTGATTCATTGACCAACAGTCCACACACAGCCCTTGCATGTAATATTAGATTTCAATACATATAAATCAAATACATAGACTAGCTTGAAGCAAAGATGTCCACTAGTTAGTGGACATCTTTGCTTGATGTAAGCAAGCAAAAAGCTTGAAAGAGTGGCAAACTTTGTTATATGTTAGATAAAAATAAATTATACTTAATTATACTAAATTAAAATTATTTAAAAATAAAATAGACTTTTTTATTACTTTATTTATTAAATAATTTTTATTGTAATCATAACTAAACAGATTATATTTAGCCATTACTTGCGAAATATTTTATATTAAAACACATTTACAGTTTTTTTCCTAATTTATTTCAACAAAACACTTCTTGCATGATATGAAATTTAAAAGTTGTAGTTTTTTGAAGAAGCTTGAAAACCTTTACGGTTGTTTTCTTTACCCTCTTAATTCATTTGAACTGCTTAAAAATATTTTCTCATTATATGAAGTTTAAAAGTTAGAATGGTAAATGTTATATAAAAATAAATTTTCTGTCCAAAGACTTTTTTATTCCTCGAGCAACTCGGGTAGTACAGCTCATAGTTGATGGCAGTCGACTAGCTTCCCATCACACTAATGTAATACAACCCCAGTATGACTATCTATTTTATCTATGAGTAACTGATTGCATTAACTCAATTACTTAACACTATCTATTCAGTGCCTTTGCAAGGCATGTAGGTATCAGGGATTACGTGTATGTCACAATTTCCATTTCTATAAAATTTTCATAATTTATTTCCATATTATTTCTATTTCCATAACATTTCCTTACTTCATTTCTATATTATTTCCATTTCAATAATATTTCCTTAATTCATTTCCATATTATTTCTATTTCCATAACATTACCCTTCTTCTTGTCCATAGTATTTCTATATAATTTCCATAATTCATTTTCATTTCTATAACATTTCCCTACTTCAATTCCATATTATTTCCATAACATTTCCATATTATTTACATTTCAATAACATTTCTATATTTCTAAAATAAAATTTCCATATCCATTTCCCTAACATTATGGAAATATTTATGTTTATGGAAACAATGATATACAGCGGGCTGTATATCATTGCTGTATGGGGCTGTGGGGGGCTGTATATCATTGATGGAAATGAAAAAATAAACATTTCCATAATATGTTTAGCGATCCCTGGTAGGTATTGAATTGCTTTAAATGAGAAGCACATATTAGAGTAATAAACTATAATCACCATTTCTTTAATATGAGCATTAACTACTATCTTAACTGGAAATTCAAGATCCTTGTTGAACCCTTCTCATGGCTGATGTTATTGATCTAGTCAATCACTACGACTGACTAGCACAAAAAAGGGGCGTGGCCTAGACGCTCCTTGTTGGCAGCGGAAACGCTCGTGTAGTTATCACTCTAGGGGGAGATAACTCTATGTATAAAACATCGGAATACTGTCGTAACTACCGAAACTACTAGGGTCAGGTATAATTGCAGTGGCTCAAAACCTGGTCAGTTTCTGGGTCGTTTTGTAGAGGTGGAGCTTAATCCGGAAATGCAAATGTTTTGTCGGCACTAAGCGACGAGGTTTTAAGCAAGTGCCAATGTTTAGTCGGTTAGAAATTGAGTCTGTAATCTTTTTATTTTTTGTAACAAAATAAAGCATAAACATCGTTTTAGGCAAATCTTTAATCAAAACTGTGGTGCCAGAGATCTGGTTGATTACGGGCACAAAACTCTACGTTTTGTCGTGTTAAGACGAAATAGTAACATGCTCACGAAACGGAAAAAAGTCTTCTCAAAAATACATCATTAATTATTCTGTATTCGTTTATACAGTGTGTATGAAAAATATCTTACATACGTTCTAATATGATTGCACTTACATGTATGTAACGCGATATTACATAAGTTATTGAATATTTCTGATTATGTTCTAACCAAATAAAATGCACATTGAAACAATTGTCTACTTTGCTACCATTCTGAGAGCTAAAGAAGATTCTATTTCATTTTAGTGTAACTATTTATGTTAGCGTCTCGTAAGACAAAGATTGTGAAAAGGCAACAGAAGAAATTAGTCTATCGTATCTTTTCTGCAAACACCGACTTCTCCAACAACTAACTTTATTTAGATTTTGAACATGACAGCACTTTGTAGGTATTCATTTGTCAATTTGCTTATATATTTATTATTTATGTACAGCATTGTGTAACCAAAAAAATTTTCTTGATTTGTTGGGCAAAAAATATTTTCTTACTGTTGGCAAGATGTATTTTCTTGCTCCAATATAAATAATGCATGTGGCAATTGTTGTGCATCATTGTTAGCAGCTCTCCCGTTACCTCCACAAGCACAATGTAGCCAATTCTGGAAAATCAGAGGGCAGCACACAAAACCTTTAGCGTGATGTATATCTATTGGCATTGCTGACATTATACAGCATACATTGTTTAAAAAGTCGATGCGCAATGACAAAATGTCTGGTGATGGACCACTGGAACAATCATAGGAAGTAGGTTGTTTCAGTTATCGGACGAATCTATTATGATAAATTGTTAAGTTTAATAATTTTACTTTATTTGATATAAAAAGAAAATGTTGCGCATAACTTAATTACTACCACATCAGCACCAAAGCCATAAAAGGCCTTCAACAAGCACAAATGAGAACAGAGTAACACAGTAGAAAAGGGCCACATATACTAGATGTAGATATGTGAAAATAAGTGAATATAAGTCTGGGTTATTTAAAAAAAAATCAGTGATGAAAGTCTTGAATGTTGTATGTATGCAGGTATGTTTTAATTTGATCAATATATTCACTCAAAATTGAGCACAGTATCTAGCTGAAACAGTTCAAGTTTTTGCATATAAAAGTATTCCTATCGAGAACAAGTTTGTTTTCTATGGCTGCAGATGAACTGGCAATGAGGTGGAGGGCACGCCAGATGCCCTCTGGCGTGCCCTCCCTTCATTGCCAGTTCACCCACAGCTATAGGAAACAAACTTGTTCTATGCCTATCTAGATATTGTATGTATTATAAAGCCTCAGGACTCAGGAAGCATTTTTGCTCTGTCATTTCTTACTCCCTGCAAACTCCTCTTGGAGATCCTTGATCTAAAATAAAAACAATCATAGCATGTGTATTTACATCCCCTTGAACTTGTAAAGTACTGTGAATGCAGTATTTAAGTGGCATTGTTTTGAGGCGATTTTTGACTTTGACAGGAATATTATTTGTTAATTCAATGAAGTAGATTGGAAATTTGCATTGGACATTGTGATTAGCTGGAAGTTAATTTGGCGATCTCAAAGAACCGGGCAAATCTGCTTTTGCTAGTTCCTGACTTTATTACTGTTTTTACAATAGTTTTATTTCACAATTATTTCCTTGCTTCATATATCTTCTCCGATCCTACACTGCTCAACCGACTTAGCCCATAGAGTTGACTTGTAGAAGACAACAACGACATTAGTCCAAGTACTCAGTCAACGAATCGGATGGTGTTGTGGCACCTTGTTATCAACTTCTCAAAGAGTTGATAACAACTCCAGAGATGCTCCCAAATCCCGATTAGAGATTTGCAAATCACATCAAATCACCAATCATGAGATTGGCATCAAAGCACCATGAAAATGGATTGCCCAGCTTGTAAATTAAATCAAATAAAGCCATCAATTACATAGTGGATGATGGTTTTAATTTCATTTTTTTTCAAAGCTGAGTCGTCACTCTTCTAAGTGATTTGATTTGGAGCAAAACGCATGCCAGTGATTTGATATGCTTTACAAATCTGGAATCAGAGATTTGGGAGCATTGCTGCACAACTCTCTCCACTTCAGACACTGAGCACTTACACTAAAGTGACACGAAAGCATCATGCAACAGGGTTCTAATTTTAAAACTGAGTTACTAAATATTACTCACCAGACTGTTAGGTATGAAAGTAACATCAGGTGTCTCAGTTACATCTATAATGCTGTCGCTTGTGGCGTTTTGTAGATGCTCCCCACATCTATGGAAGCTCGCATAGCCTCTGCTCTTACTCCTACCCGTCCTGAGCAAGCACTGCGTTTCCTCCTTATCTTGAGCTATAAATCAGAATGCTCGAGGCATTGAACGTTTGGCTGGGTGTGAACAGGCAACTTAACAAATATCGCAGTTGGCAGCAAATAATTTGTTTCTAAAACCTAATCCTGCCTACACAAGGAGTTCTTCTGCATTATCCTACTATAACTTCATGTTTTTCTAGCTACTAACCTAGGGTTATAAAGGGCTTGAAGATCCGCCTACCAATGAAATTCCACATTTAACCATAATTAATATTGCACAATTTGCCTAAAATTTTATTGCTGGTTATGTGAGTGAGTACCTTCGCGTTACTATCAGATGTATTGTCTTGAGGATGCGGTCTCTTTGTTGGATTCTGTGACTGAAAATATAAACAATATGTAAATTACGTATATCGACACCATGTGACAACATATATGAATTTATGAACATGTATAGCATATTTATATGGCGCCTTACAGTGCCTCGCGTTGCGTGTTCGCAACTTGAGTTGTACAACTCGAGTTGCCGTGTTGTACAACTCGGCCTGGGTTTTTGATGAACTTGAGTTGTGTTACACAAAACTAACACGGGTTCGTAAAGAAAACAAAGTGAGTAATTGGGGTGTCTCATTTACAGAAATTTAATAATAATAATTTAAATATATATACACATTTAAATTATATATATAGGCGATATTTGCGCATATTTGTTTCTATAAATATAACGAGACAAAAACAATTGTAGAATGTAAGAAGCAAACTAAAACACAATCTATGTGGGAGCCGGGCCACTTCTATTTCAAATGAAAAAAGAGTTATATCTCTAGAACTTGACAGGAAACTGAATGAACACCGAAAATAAACAAACATAGAAATTATGTCAACGACGTTTACTGATGCACCAAAAAAATTCCATATAAAAATATACCGTAGCTAGAGAAAATGAAATGGTGAGATGTTCTCAAGCCGAGTTGCTGATGAAAGAACTCGGCTTGGGTTTTGATGAACTCGAGTTGTGCAACTCGAGTTGTACAACTCGAGTTGTGAACGCGCAACGCGAGGCACTGTAAGGCGCCATAATATTTATATTTGTGGGCACAATCTAACCAAATTCAAATTGGCAAAAGAGTCCAAACAAAGGCTTTGTTGCCAGGGCTCTAAAATAAGCATTCATTTCATCTTGCTTTTAATGATTGTTTTTGCAAATTTTAGGTGTAAAATATTAAATGTAAAATAAAATATTACGTCCAAGTTTAACCAAAGGTGTGAACTGCGATATAATACTATCTGGCGCATGTGTGAGGCCTCGAGATGAGAAATTCTCAAGAAAAATGAGACAGATTGCCGTAAACTTCACTGGCTATTGGATTAAGGATATGGTATCTGAGCATTCCAATCAAGTCCTTGTTTTTTTGCAATTCTACCAAATTTCTATGAGAGTGTAGATAAATTAAAATAAGAAAAAGTGTTTTTGAACTTTGATATACCGTGAGACCGAAAGCAAAGTATCGAATACAGCTTAGACATGTCCAACCCTCACAGTAGTGTAGACTTAGATTTACAGCATTCTCTGATTTCAGGCTTACAATAACATAAATGTGCACGCGTGCTTTTGTTACAAGATAGCTATTTCAGAAATAAGACAAATTAAAATCCATAAAAGTAATAAATATTATTTATCATCTCTATGTGAAATCCATACTATACTATCTGTGCATTTGCAAAGACATGAAATGATAGCCTTGTCTAAATATGTTGGACATACAATGACCGAGTTTTGCTGTCCAAAATATCTCTTATAATAGCCTGAGTAAAATATTCTTGGTGTGCCGGTCACTTACCCTCCGCTGTTCTTTGTACTTTTCCTTCTGGGTTTGATGTCATTCAAGGTCGTACATGCAGCCATACTCTTTTTCTTCGCCATACATACATAAATAGCCTTGACTGTCATGAATGACCTTCTTTCCTCTCCAAATACCTTCGCCTTGCTAAATTAGAGCAGATGAAATTTTAAAATTAAGAAACTTGGTACAGAATTTTTAGATTCATTGGCTGAAGACGTTATAGGTTTTTAGCCTTACTTGATTGCTAACACTCAATTGAGAACTAACTGCTGCATGTATATGATGCTTTGTACATTTATTGCTTGCTTGAATGTAGTTATTAATATACAATGATTTTTAATGTAATTTCAATTGCATGCCAATGCTTGTACATTGAAGCCCATGTATATCTTCGAATCAAGGCTGCACTATAAGCTTGATTGTAATCCACTGCATGTCTGTATATACATGTACATGAATATCCACTTCGTTAAATTAAGCTTAAGAGTTGAGTGTCCATAGCGAGTAATCCTTTATTGCTGAGAGGTAGATGGTGTGTATCCAGTGTGAGTTGCCAGTGAACTGATGAAAATTGTATCAACTCTGCTTCAAGTAGGGCCTGTGACGTCATAGATCACATGGTACAAAAACAAACCAAAAAGGGCCTCATAAAACTGCAGCATAAAAACATATAAGCTACTATTGACATGTACTTCTATTGCACAACAACCTCAAGGTTACACTAAAATATCCGAGGTGTAAAATGTTCATTTTCAACACAAGTTCACAAATTAGGCAGTGGAGAAAAAGTGCTTTAAGGATATGAGATTTCCTTCAAAAAGTCTTTCATGCTTGTTTAATATGCCGTCCTCATGGTATGTGTAAAACTTGTTGCCATATTCGATTTCATGGGCTTTGATGGCTTGCTCAGCCTCTTCTAACAATGAGACAAGAACGAGTGGCATAATGCGTAAATGCACTGCAAAAAATATATTTGGTAGACCCTCAGGCTCCTCGTAGAAGTTGACTGACGTCAGCAATCATGTCATTCAGCTATCGAGCCTTCAATAACCTACCGACACGATTGCCGACTACAGGCACGGGAGGCCTGTAGGTAGGCCTATATAAAAGATGAAATGACAAATACAAAAAGTCAGTTATGAATAAATGATGACCCACTGAGGTCTTCTTTTAAGGTTGAAGCAATATGAATATGTAGTGCATTTCAATTAATTTTTTAAGACTAATTGCAAGCAGTAACCGACTATGATTACTGAGGACTACTGATCACAGGCAGGCTCTCAAGTCAGAAAATATAACTGCCCTGCATTGCAAGAGACTACAAAAATTTGCTTTACCTTGCCTCCTCTCCTACACTTCTTGTGAACCAAACAGATGAGATACAGCCTAGGCCTGGCAGTGCTACTGACAACGCACCATTGTAGTAACAAGTTCAAATAAAATTTGAAATACACAATTAAATGGTTGTTCCTTAGGTAGCTACATACTGTCGTTGTTTCAAAAGGTGCTACAGTTGAGACTTAGTAGTAATACAAAGTTAGTTGTTAAAAAAGTGTGTGCTTGCAGCGGGAAACAGTCCCAACATCGACAAGTCCGAACCTAGACAAATCCCAATCTTGACAGAGGTTGGTCCGAATCTAGACAAAGGTTGGTCCGAACATCGACAAAGGCTGATGCAGTTTTACAATAATTTAATCTTCAACAAATAATAAATGTCTTTTTGCAGTTCTATCCTCACTTCAAAAAATAAAACCAAAGCTACTCACTGAGGTTTAGTCTTCAAATAAAACATTTTGCTAGCCTAACAGTCAACCATATTTATGATTGTTACTTGTTTTAGCATTCGTTCTATATTTAGGTTGGGCAAAATATTGTTAGGCCTACATAAGCTGGGGAGTGCTGCATCAAATGGATAACAATATATTTTTGTGCAAATAAATCTTTTACATATAAATCGCTCATTTACTATGAAAATAGTAGCTGATAAAATAGTAAAATTGCTGTCGAGATTGGACCAAACGTTGTCGATATACAAACTCGTCGAGTTTCAAACCAGTCGAGGTTCGGACTATAAACCCTTGCAGCAAATACAGTAAAGATAAGAAACTGGTGTCTTCTGTTGTCTTCATTTCTACAATCAATGCCTAACAATATGCTAATATTAATATTTACAGTGAAATTAAATAGAATCATTTTAGGCTCTCAGAATGGTAACAAAGTGGACAACCGTTTTAATGTGCATTTTATTTGTTCAGAACATAATCGTAACTTTTTAATATTTTATGTAATACTGCTTTACAAAAGTGTATTCATATTAAAAAATATAAAACTATTTTTCAAATATAAACGAATACAGAATAATTAATGGTGTATTTTTGAGAAGACTTTTTCTGTTTCGTGAGCGTGTTACCATCTATTCTTAACAAGAAAAACAACGATAAACAGCTATGCAAATACTTTATGTTATTTTGCTAAAAGAACTCATATTCGTAATTAAAAAATTTGCTTGGAAAAGATGCTTACGTGATATTTTGTTAAACAAAAAGATAACTACTCGATTTCTCAACAACTAAACGTTTGCAGTAGTTCGACTAACTTTAAAGCTTTTGTATTTCCGGATTAAGCTCCACCCCTACAAAACGACCCAGAAACTGACCAGGTTTTGAGCCACTGCAATTATACCTGACCCGCTTGGTCCCGACAAAACATTTGTATTTCCGGATTAAGCTCCACCTCTACAAAACGACCCAGAAACTGACCAGGTTTTGAGCCACTGCAATTATACCTGACCGACCAACTATTAGCACGTATTTGTCACTCTTCCTTTCCCTTATTAAGCATTGTTGAAATAAATGATCGCAATTTGCTAGTGCGGATTGGAATGCGCGCACAAAGGAATACGCCTACCGGTGACTTCCTCGTTCAAGTGCAGTTACGTTTTCGTTGCAATCATCTTGAGTTAAAGGTTGTATCAGTGAGTATTACATTTGATTACGTTGTTATGTCACATAAGTTAATTATAATGAGTCAATCTAGGTCGTTGCCACAATGGATCATAGTTTCTCATCTTATCTCCTTACATCTTCGCATGATGTTGGTCTATTTTGACGAAAGGCCGAAAATTTGTAAAGTGCGGGTATCGATTTTGCTCACAGACCATGTGGATAGCATTGCCAGTTGCCAAGTATGCATTGTAATATTGAAAGAGCTGAATGCTTTGTTGCAGCCTTGTTGTTTGAAGTGTTAAAATAAATTCACCGCTATTTAATTTACGTTAAGGAACAAAGCTTGGCTTTACTGACAAACCACTGACGCTGTCTAGGCGTATATTAGCGCAGTAGCTACCTAAGAGAGAGTGGACAAGAACACTTGAAGTTGTTCATCAGCATCATTCTAGAGACATAACCGCAACTTTTTTTATAGAATATTCTAGATGACACAAGTTTCTTTGAAAAGTTCTGTACTTTTTGATCAAATTATGTCATCATGTCATGCCATTGCGTAAAACCAATGATATACAGCCCCCCCTCAGGATAGCCAACAGCTCTCATATGGGCGGGGTTTAAGGATGGAGCTCTGTTGGGATGAGCCCGAGCACGGCACCCGAACAAACAATTATGCTGAATAAAGCCCCTTGTAAATTTACAAATATTATGAAATATAGTGGTTATTTTACTTATATGTTGAATTCATTTTGTTGTCAAATAAACATAGTATTCCAATATTGTCACCATTATGATCAGTCAGTTGCCATTTGCAAGCATTTGTGATATTAATAGTCACAATCGTAAAAATAGCCCAAATTCAGTTTTGTATTTTGATTTTGAATATGAAAACTACAGTGCACAACTTTGCCTGCTAACCCATCTTATTGGCCAGATAAAATAATGTGACAATGATGAAAGACTTTGTCTTTTTATATTAGAGGTGGCAAAATATTAATCAAAACTAGGAAAAAAAGGCCACCAATGTTCGGGTAATTTCGGGTGAATTATATTCAACTTTAAACATATACTATTACAAATTTTAAAATTACTAAAAGTAGGTAATTTTAAATGTTTTATGCTGCATGGATCCATTATTTTGATTAGGTATCACCCCTACGTAATAGAAATTCAAAGTTTGCTATTGTCAACTGCGGGGTCCACTGACTGAATGAGCCAATGAAACGATAACAGCGAGTCGTGTTTTCCAAAACCTAACAAGGCAACGCGACCGCCCCGCAAGAGTTGTGTTTGCTCCGAAACCCAGGCTAGCACAATCCTGACAGAGCTCCATCATTAAACCCCGCCCTTATGATAGCGGTCGGCTATCCTTTGGGGGCTGTATATCATTGGTAAAACCAATGATTGGTTAAACCAATGAAAACATCACAAAATTGTCTCACATTCAGATGTTTCCCAGTTTACGGCATTCTTATTCCTCAAAACTGTATTTTCAATTATAAAACATCTGATTTTACTGATAAAAATTAAAAGTTTTTATGGTTATTGTAAATACAAATAATATTAAAATACTATTATTTAATCATTAGAAAACTGGTATGAACTGTTTCAATTCTGGCATTTTCAGTAGAACTATTGATAGTTTTCCATCGCAATAAGCAGGAGCTTTCTAATACCTTTAGACTATAGCATTTATGTGTGCCAGTTTTCTGCCTAGATACAATGCTCTCATTTTTGTGCATAGCAATTTTATAATACAACGCTGAAGATATATTTTTAAGGAGTAGAAATTATAAGTATTTGAACTTTCAAGTTATTTTGTATTCTTGGTATTTCATTGTAGCAATGGCTTCTGCATCAGAAGACATCGAATGCGAGTTTTGCGGTCTAAAAATGATAATATAGTTGATCCGAAGAAGTTGCCATGTGGGCACATAAACTGCATGCCATGCCTTACGTCACACTACAAAGAGAATGAGATTTTCTGGTGTGGTCTGCAAAGTTGCGGGTAAGTAATATTCAACAATACTGTCATGTTACTATTAAAAATACTTAACACGTGAAAGTATTAACACTTCAAATAGTGATTGTTGTGGAAGTTTAGCCTCTGATCATTGTACTCTTCAGGGACATTGATTGGTAGAACAGGTTGTCTGTTACTTTGCGTGTTTTTGGTAAATTAGCTTTTACTTGGTTTGAACAGGCTCAAACAACTGACAATAGAGACAAATGTGATGTGTTGAATATTGATAAACGCAAGCTGAAGTTAGCTATCATGCTCTCCATTTGTACAATTTTTTATCAAACAATTGAGAAAGGATTTATGCAAATTGGATTTGTCAAAATGAGTTTTTTTTAATAATTTTTTTGGGCATACCACACTTTCCATTGCAACTTTAATCTGAAATCAGCTTTTTAGAAATTTGCTTTTTATTTTGTTTTGCAGCAGTTTTAAATATGCCAACTTTTAGTCCATCTCAAAATTATGTACACGCAAGTTATGAGATGACTAAAATGTTGGTCAACATGGAGCTTGAGTACCTGACATTCAGATTATCAGACTGACACTCTAACTAACTGAGTTAATCAGCTGCCTATCAAATCCTGAAATAATTGTACTTGTCAGGGAATAAATATTGATTTGTTACAGTAATAGTCAATAGATGGATGAAAGATGATTAATAATATTATAGATAATTGAGATTATTTCATTAGCAAATTGATCTGAATTGAAAAGAAATTAGCTGCTCATTATAGTTTTATTATGATAGCATGTCTATTGGAGCAAGTACCTAATAAACTTGTAGGATAACATAATATATTGTTGTGACAATATTTATAATGTTATTTTATGATACTATTTTTGGAATGTTCTGTTTTATGCCATCTCTGGTTTTTAGCAAAGTGTATAAAATGTCCCCTGAAATGCTCCCTGATTTTGATGATGCGCAATTCTGTGACACTTGTGTCAAGAAAGGTCAAAACAAGCGTCAGGCTGTGTCATATTGCACAGATTGCTCCAGAAAGTTTTGCATGAAGCACCTTGAGGTATGTAACATATGCACATGCAGTATATTAGGTTATTTGCCATTACCATTCGTACCTTCAGATTTCAGCTGGGCACATGAAGGTCATTTTACATGGCAGCATAATTGCTGTTGTTAGTTTTGTTATTCATTAGATATAAATATAATGGTCCAGTTGTTTACTTGTACTAACCTGCTGCAATATCTCTCTCTGTAAATATTTACTCTAGCCACCAGCTCATATTCAGCATAAGATTATTAGGGGTGACCTGCTATACGCTTATTATTTAGTGGGAGGAACTTTGCACTAAGGCTATGCAGTTTCAACTAAGTCACATAGTTGATCACTAGAGGTTTACTACAAAAGAGCCTTTTCTATGTGGTTATTTTATAAATCAAAGTTACTCCTAATGGTTATCCTGATAGTGGAGCGGGAGATTCACTAGTTAGCGCTTGTTCTGCTATTCCATTTAAACATGATTATATTAGGCAGTTGGTATACTAGTATACTAGTATACCAACTGAGTAATGTGTTATATGAGTTATATGAGTAATGTTATACTAGATATGATAACATTATGTTTGTAATTTGTGTAACTTCAGCTGCAACACAAATTATGCACGATGGTCTTTTGTATGTTTGTGTTTTTTGTATTTATATTTTTCTGTATTTTCTTCCCATTATTCATTGATACAAAAGTGGATATTATACATGTAGCTGTCAAAGCTATGAGTAGTGAATATGCTTTATTATAGTTTACAAATAGATATCTTATTTTCTTATCTGAGTCGCAACTGTTTTTTTACTTTGCCCAGAGAATCCAGAACTATCCTTAAATTTCCTCAGATGTTAATTTATAATAATAAAAGCCTGTCACCAATATCTTGACTCTCTTTATTTGCCTGACAAATTACAATGATAGGAATTCTATGGCAACCACATATTTTTTTATTCTAGCAACTCGATTGGTTAATTGATGACCATCGCACCAGTGTCTATAGCCTGGTATCTTGTCATAACATGTTTGGCTTTATGTTAGCAACATGATGATGTACTTGAAGACCATCATACAATTCCTATGGCTCAGTATTTGTCAAAGGAATGCGCCCATCTGCCAGATATCTGTACAAAGCATGAGAATCAGCCGCTAGTGGTGGGATGTAAGGTCTGCCATACCATCAGCTGTATGAAATGTGTAACAGATTCAACCAAATGTGATAATGGTAAGCTTATTGAATTAACACTGTAACCCATCAGTGAACTCATCAGCATAGGGGTGTTATTGCTGACGATGCTATTAGTGAACGCTAGTATTATTCTTACATAATGGGCACATTGACTGTCCAACTTGAATTTCGAGAGAAATTTTCATTAATAACATATGGCGGAAGGTATTTTGTATGTAAAAAGCAGAAAATCATTGTGTTCTACATCGTTGGGCAAAAAATTCAATGACCTGTGTCATCGTAAACCCAGGGCGCTCTGTAGTGGGCATATTTGTTTGAGGTTTTGCTGCAGCTGATACTAGTGAACACCATTCTATTAGCATATGTAAAGAGTGCTTCATGTTTACATCTGCTGCCTTGTCATGATTGGCAGGCTGATCATCAGTTAGTGTATTTTATGAAGAAACACAATTTGCTTGAAATAAAAATAAGCTAACTTGTAACTAAACCTCGGCTGTTTTAAAATATAACTGAAATATTCCGACAAACACTTTCGTAACTAATAAAACTATTAGAAACAGTTGCTAAAATATTCAATTTATATTGCAAGTTTTTTGATGAAAACTTTTTGATGAAAAGGTCAAAGACAGATATCGCACACTCGCCTGACAACTTAGTAGAATTTTACCGTTACTCCTATTTGTTCTTCAGTCTGTTCCATTTCTTCTCCTCATTTAAGAAGTTTAATGTACCCACTTTTTGCAGTTATAACATTGCCAGGAAAGCTCATTTGATTGAGGAACTTTATCGGTCTTATAACATTTATTACATGGAAAAGTGGTTAGGTGTGTTGAACTTCCTTGAACTGTTTCAAGTCTCTGGATTAGCACAGGAAAACACTATGTTTATACATCCTTTAGCTGAACTTATTTCAACACATATAGTCAGCAGGTAGAGATCAAAGTTTGGTATAGATGATGCTACACAAACACCTGCCTTCTGTCTAACATCTTGTGGTTTGTATCATATTCATACTTTCTATTTGATTTGTTTCTTACTAACAGCTAAGATAATATTACACAGGTGTACCACATGACTTCCAGTTGCTGGAAGATCTGGCTGCCTCCCTCCTGAGTAATATGATAACAGTAGAGAGTACAAAGAAGGAGGTATATGAAAATAGCGAGGAATATGAAAAACTCTTCAAGGAGGTATCCAAAGTTCAGTCGGACTATGATGCTGAAACAGAAAGCATGCTTCAGCTTATTCGTAAAACCAGAGAGAGTCAGGTTTGTAATTATTATTCTAGTTACAAGGTGTCATGCTGGTAAAACCAGTACCTAAAATTTATCAGTTACTCTATTAAGGTAACTAATATGGACTCTATTGACAGAATATTTTTATATACTTATTAATAAATATGTTAGGAAACTGCAAAAGCAGCATATATTAGGAGTAATTCATCTGGTATTCACTGAAACCAACTGGTGTTTTATGAAACCATCATTTTGAATGAGTGGTTGCAGCAAAAGCAGACACCCTGACTTTTGCGGACACCAAGATATTGGTTGAATCTGATAATTTTTTATGATAGAGTAAACATCCCACCTTATAATGTCTCTAATTGGGATTTATGGCACAATTTTCTGTCTAATATCTTTTTATTTCAGTAAAAAGCAGCCTATACTCTATTATGCACTGTATAGCTACTGAAGGATGTTATGTTTTTGTTTTAACTTATCTCCTCTTCTTCTTCAGGTTTACCCAAGTAGTTGCTGTGATACTTAAGCAATTGTGTTAGTATGACAAGGAGGCTACAACTCCTGATTATTAGCTTTTCTATTATTTCCACTTACTATTTTCTGTTACAGCTAAATGCGGTTAAAGTCAAATATGACACACTTGAGAAACAGGTGCTAGAAAACCGCCAGAAATCACAAACTAAAATTGCTGATTTTGTCGAAGATGTGTTGCTCAAGCAGTGGAATAGCCTGAGAACCCATCAAGAGCTGCTTGAAACTGGGACCAAGAGTCATCCCCCAGTAAGTTATTAAGCAGTGTTGTTATTCAGGAGTTCAGTAATGTGAATGAACTATTGTACTAACTGTATGTGAGTGTTTGTGAATATGTAGGTGAACATGTATGTATCAGTATACTTGTGTAGTAATGTACTTGAGGTGTTTGAGGTGGTTGTATTGATACGCATATATATTATTGAGTATGTGTAGATAATTGTGTTTGTACATGTATTGACATCAGTTTCTGTACTTTTCAGTTTCATGCAGTGGATTCATGTCTATGTGTCAGCATATCTTCTGCATACCATATTTTGATCCACTCAGTCAGAATGATCTACTTCATAAGTCTCCTAGACTTATTGCTCATGACCTACTGACCTCATACTATCAGCTGTCTGCTCCTTCCATTCCTTCAATGGATCTGAGTCTATGAACTTGCTATTACTAATGTACCATACATCGTGAGCTGTCTACTAGCTCTCCTTACTTGTATGTTTCCATTGCTTAGTCTACACTCTCAGCCTTACCATCCTTGCTTTATCTACCATCAGTCCTGTTCCTCAGGCACCACTTGTCAGGGTTTATATTCAGTAATGGCAGTTCTCCTATAGATACACTGATGGTAAGTTTACCAATTTATACATTACATATCTCTGTCCTTCTTCTATCGATTCTATTAGGATAACTCTATGTTTAGGCAGCGATTGTGAGAGGATTCAAGGAGTTAAAGGCCCAGCTTGACAAAATCTCCCAAGAGCATTTGCCAAAACTCCAACTCACAGACCAGCTACAGTTAAAGCAGATAGGTATGAATAACTGAAAATAGATGTAGACATTTTCTATCATCATTGAAGGGTGACCATACTGTTTTGCATGCACTGTACTACATGTTTGTTTTGTACATTTTTAGTATTTTGAATAAAATTTATGTCTTTTTTATTTCTTGTAAAGCTTGTATTTAGAATCTGAAAATTTTGGCTAGAAAAGGGAAAATTTTCTTAGCTCTTACATCAAAATACATATCAGGTTGCTACTGGCACGGAAGCTTTGATTTTGAAGCATGTGCCCTGGTGGGTTGCTGGTGTGAAATATCAAAAAGACATCCATAAGTGCATGCGATCATTAAGTCCAAATTGTATCTGTGATCTTAGAGTTAACTGCCGCCTGTCACTTTCTACTGTACTAAAATAAAAAGAGGATTACTCTATTGATGACTTATAAATGAATCTAATAAACCATTATTAACAAAGCTATTAACAATTACCAATTTTTTTTGACTAAGTATAAAGGTATAAAGACTATAAAACTGCAAATTTTATTGACTGTTTAATGATTTAGACTGTTCCTGAGCAGAACTGTTCGGTTAATAACCTCAGAGCTACTGTATATGATGAGCCATCCCTTCTTTATTTCTCTTCTTTTTTCAGCCTTCTGTCATTTTAGATTTTTAACATATCGATAGTTGAGATATTCTTAATATAAATAGCTGGACAAATTAATGTAGTTGTTAGAACTGCTCATTAGTTTCAGGTCCAGTGTTTAAAGCACATAAATTACATAATTTTCTATTGTGTTCTTCAATACATCAGAGTCTTGGCTTTCGAATGAGCTATTGTTTGTCATGGTGTGCCAGACATTGGTTGGTATTTATAGGTTTATCCCCAGAGCTCTACCGCAGAAATGTTTACTGGCATAGGCTCGGAAATTGTGATGTCACAATTTTCATATGCGGTGTTGTGTGCTCTTACCGCCTATTCTATTGCTTACCACTTATATTTATCAACTACGATAATGACGCTAGTGTCAGGCGAAAATACGACATATCCATAGAACCAATGACGATGACAAAAGAATCAGTGTCATTAGTTCTCCATGTACAGATTATTTCTACGTATAATAAATAACTCAGATTCCAAGCATCATACCATGTTTTCCCGATGATAATATGCAGGGCTAGTCTAGCCCTCTCAATTTATTGTGATGTTGAGGGTTGCGACTGAGACTAATTAGTTTCAAGCTTTGCTCAATCTCGCGAAAGTGCGATTTGCATATAGTCCTAGGGCCTCGCAACCACATGTCACATTTTAATTGATGTGATTTCATTACCTTTATCAACGATAGTACATTTATTGAAGCATAATTAATTAACCCAGGACATGTGTTTGTATTGGTCAGGGTTAGCACGATCCCGGGCGTTGTCGATTATTTAGAATCCTAGTTAATTATTAGCGCTCTCTGAGTTTAACAGCACTGATTGTCACAGAAAAGCGCAGCCTCAATGGCAGTGAAAGGGATCGACTACCTAAGGCTAAATAATAATTGTGACATCACATTTTGAGAACCTGAACCAAGTGTTTTCTTTTAAAAGGACATACTTTTGACACCCTGTTTTTCATAGTTATATTATTCTTTGTGTATTGAATATAGGCTCATTCGAAAGCCAAGACTCTGATGTATTGAAATATCTAATAAAAAAATTATGTAATTTATGTGCTTTAACTATTTTGGTACCACAAGCCGATGTATCGGCTTTCGCGGTAGTAGAAGTACAGACCGTGAGTCGATGAGTCGAGTTGTCAGTAGGGTTTCACTTTTCTATTCATTACGAAGCCTACTAATTAACTCGACCTATCAAGTTTTGCTTCCAACAAAGCAAACTGGTTGCCAATCACGGGTAGCCAATCAAAATGTTTTGGCTGAGCAATTCCATTTCTACTTATTTTTCAACACGGAAAAACCAGATCGCCGTCGTCATGGCAGTAAGAAATTCACCACGTTTGTTTTATTCAAAGGAAGCTTAAAGGCCGGGCCACACAGACCGTGTAATTTCAACTAATCTGAGAAATTCCATTTGTACGAAATTTCTGACCTGCCACACAGAGTTTCCCCACCACGGATTCGTACGAAACTAACTTTCAACTAGCCAATCATATCGCGGTGATAAATTGAAGCCGATTCCGTTTCAATCATTTGCTACAATACAAACACGTGGGTCAGATCTACGTGTTGATCTAAAAGATAACGATTTGTGAGTTTCTAGTCGCAATTCCTAAAATCGGTTGCGGAATGTACACGTAAATTAATTTCGGGGCCTACAATATAACTGCGCGTTAATAAGGTCGTTTCTACGCAACTACAAAACTGCTAATGCTAGTTGCACTGAGTAGTTGTAGTAGGCTGTTGTTGTAAATGGTTTTTAGTTTACTTTTGAATAGAGCTTGTACATTGATAATATTATTACGAACGATAACGTATGTACTACATTGCAAAACGGTTATTTTGTATGACTACAGCAGGTTTTGGCTTGCCCACAAAACCGTTTTACTTTTTCTTCTAATTACAATACAAATTTGAACTTGAATTTTCAGCAATTATTAGCCTAGCTACAAAACAGTTATATTTCTATTAAAAAAATACATTACGGCCATGGTACTACTGATTACATATAATCGCCAACACAGTACACAGTTTTCAAACCGAGTTAGGAACTGTTGGCTAGAAACTCGCAAATCGTTATCTTTTTTAGATCTGACCAAACATGCGCAAAAGAAAACGACCTTCAACATTCAACTAACCTTTTCGACCGACCAATCAAACAACAATTCGTAGGAATTTCTGACGTTTCGTCCAATTCTGAATTCGTTCATCGTGCGCAACTAACGATGGGTGAATTCGTCCAAATGTCTATTCGTACGAATCGTTTCGTCCAAATTTCGCCGATTTCGTGAGAATTTTGTCTCGTGTGGCCCTACCTTAAAAGATTTTGCAAGATTCACTAAATGATTTTATATTTATCTCGTAGTAAATCTTGTTTTTTGAATAAAATGCATTTTAAAATAAAACAATATCTGCATTGATTCACAAGATATTGCATGAATACTAACGGTATATGTATTTTCAGAAAATATGCTTGAATGAATTTGGTCAAAATAGTGATTTTGGCGTAGTAGTGAAAGATTTGAAATACGTTTTATATTACAAATATCTATAAGTCTCATAGCCTCGTTGTCAGTTATGCGCAGCCTCCATATTTGTTAACCTTACGCTGTCAAACCAACGTTTACAGGATGAGTTTCCATGACTGTATATTCACATAAAAATTATCATTGTTACTTGGAATACTAAAGCACCTTTAACCATACTAATAGTTAATAGTCTGGTGTTTAGGTGAGAAATAGCTAGGTAAAAAGAGCCAGGTTGACATACCTCCAAGTAATTCATGTAACAATGGTAAATATAGGATGCTGCTGATAACAGTTGATATTAGTATTATATAACTTATTATTAGTTTATAGTTGTACAGTCCGGCAGCGCTGTCACATGGGCTGACTGTTGAGTTATTTTTAATTGGATAATATCCTTTCCTTACTCTACTTGTCATGCAAGGAAGAGGAAAATTCATGAACATAATTTTATAGTTGTATAAAGAGCAATGTGGAGATTGTGATAAAACAGGAATCCTGGCTACTATGAGCTAATATCTTTCTCTCAAGTACAATATTTCTGTGTATAATATTTAATAACTGTTGATAGTCACATGCACACTTTATATACTACAGATGAGAGGAGAGATATTGAATTAGAAGTTACCTCCTCTCATGATATCATCATTGAAGAACAAAAGACTCCACCTGTTCAACTCCCCAAGTCCCTCACCAAACTGTCCTCCATACAACTACCAGCCCGTCCCTCTTCCATCTGCCACTATAAGGGTAATACTTATATTGGACTATATGATAAGACAGTCAGCAGAGTAGATATTGATAATAAGATCACCAACAAGTTCATCTCTACCTCCGGTCCAGTAGAGTCTGTCACTTGCTACAAGGAAAGAATTTACACCTTATTCGGTACCAGTCCTTATACAGTTGGTGTCTACAGCATGTCAGGGGAGTTGATCACCAGCTGGAAGCATCCTTTTCATGTCTACTACTCTGACATGCTGGTGATAATTGAAGACAAGGTTCTTATCACAGACCCATCCAACACCAGAATCACTACCTACTCCTTAGATGGTCAAGTTCTACATCATATTCCCTGTCCTCTTCTCGCTGATAGTGGTAGTGTCAGAATGTGCGCCCCTGACAACAACTCTCTCATAATATCATCCTACAGACATTCCAAAGTCTTTAAAATAGACCGGACCACCCAGGAAGTGGTGTGGACCCTCACTGAAGTGGAGAAGCCTCAAGGGATGGTTAGCTATGGAGAGTATATTCTACTGGCTGCATACTACAACAAGACTATCTACATCATTAATTTCACTACAGGTTAGTTATTGGCATGATGCAGGGTTATTATAATATATACTGTTATATTATAGGAATATATTTTAATTATGTTACATATAGGCTAGTCAGATCTATGTATCATATTAGATGTTTCATGATAGAGTTAGCTCCTGTTAGGGGTGACATATGTAATATTCTAGACTATTTGTTAATGGAAGACATGGACTTACATTTTATTCTATTATAGACTGAGCTCCCAGAAGCATTTGTTATTTGGCTATGAAAAAGCTGTCCTTATACAGTATTTGCAGTATTTTAAATATGAAATGTAATCCCACATGATAGACAGAACTCCTGCTGAAGGTGGACTGAGCTCCTATTGCTGGCTAAATAGAAAGAAATCACTTTAAAAGAATGTTTGTAAGATTTATAACAATAGAGTGATATTCTTAATAACTTTTACAAGGTACAAAAATATAGACTAATAAATCAGTGTGTTATATTAACAACAAGAAAATGTGTATATTAGTACCTTACCAATATGTAAGATAGCAGTGATAAATATCATTATACTGTAGAAATACTGTTCTTCCTAATCAAGTACTTCTAAGTGTACCTGTGAGTGGACTCTGTTAGATAAAGCATTACCAGCTCTTATCACACCCTCTGACCATGTAGTTCATGTCAGAATAGGTGAACTATAAGTGACCTCTGATATATATTTACTCTTGGTTTAAAGTCAAACTCTATTTCATTATCTTGTAAATTTTTGCTACTGCGGAATCGTAAGAGCAATATTACATTTCCCCCTTCCCTGAACCCCCTTCCTTTAGCATTCATTGTAACAATGGCTATTATTGTGCTATGAGAGAGCTAATCATCTGCAGCTTTGAAATTTATCATGTAATTTCATGTCAAATTGTGTGCTGCCTCCATGTTTCTTCTATTTTAACTGGACGACCTGACTGACATCAGTGTCCATGTGTAGCTAATATTCATTTGTGGAAGTCTGACTGTGTATTTATTATTATATATTGTAGGGAAGATAGTCTCTCAGATGGCACATGATGATATAGCAGGAGATGTGTGCTCCTTAGAGGTATATGACTCAACCCTACTTCTTCCTAAATACAACAACAGGAATCTCTCTTTCTACAAGATGACATAACTAATAACTAGAGAGAGTTGATTATAAACATGTTGATTCCTTCTATTATTACTAGTGATTATTATATTACTAGATGTACTTGATGACTGTCTGTAATCCTTGCTATATGTACATATGTCTGCATACATCTGAATATGTGGGAGTATAACATGTGTGTTTCTACTTGTATATGACACTCTGCATGCTAAGCAATCAGGGTACATATACCACAGTGTTGGAGTGTATGAGTATATATACATACATGGGTGTACATATCATGGTATTTGTATCCATGTAGATAACTACATGCATGCTCGTAGTGCCTAAATAAGTAGGTTTGATTTTATGTGTTGGGCTGTTTGAATGCTGGTATATTTGAGGCTGGGTTCAGGCATTTGTAGACCAGAATGTCTCATTTTTTTACTTGTTTTAATATTTTACTCTGCGTTTTTTGAAATTTAAATGTTTGTAATAAATTATATTGTCTTTGGGCAAAAAATGTGAGACTATCATAGCAGGGCAGTAGAATATGTTAATAGGTGAAAGGTCAGAGAGCTCTTCAAACTTTCCTTGATAAACATTCAAAGAAATAAAATCCAACGCATCCTGGAAGCTTGCCAAACCTTCTAGAAGAAAGCTGGTAATAAGCAATTAGAAAAGTTATAAAGCATCTAATAGAATTGCCCTGCTATACTGAATGTTGTGAATGTTTGCAGGTAGATAAGAAAAACTGCAGGTTACAGAAAACAGACATAAGTGCATATTATTATTAGCACATGTAGTATGTTATAACATAGTCTTCATCATGAACAATCAGTATGAGAATAGATACACTCATTTACTGTAATCTGTTTACTGGAGATTATTATCTGTCTGTAGGAAAGGTTAAAAGGTCGGTTCACAGAGCTAGCCAATTATAATTTTTTTCAAAAATTCCTAAATAGTAACCAAGAATGATAAAGATAAACAATTAATCAAGACGAAAATGTTCTTCGCAGCGAATTGAATTTTTGGAAGTTTGCCAACTCTACTAAAAGAAAGCTTGTTGATTGACACACGACTGCGGTGCTTATAACAGGGAAGCTTGTATAGAGCTGAATTTATTATGGCATTGCTGTCTGGAGGCTTGCAAGTCTACTAAAGAAAGTCAATATGTGATGTAAAAATCCAGCAACGTGTGTAGCAACCATATTTTGCAGTGCTAAAATGTTACATTAATTTACATGCTTGTCTTCTTCTGATAGATATGGTAATATAATAGTATAATGAATAACTACTGTGGTAGCTCAACATAGATATTGACAAAGAAAAGATAACTCCGAATTATCATCATACATTCTCATGTTAGATAGGATTAGTGGTTGACAGAGAACCCTACTTAACAAACTAGAGAACTTACCAATAGATTATAGTAGTGGCTACTAGTAACTACATTGACTAATATACAGCCAGAACAGATATTGTTAACTGGCCAGCATGTAGCCACTGTATGATTTTCATGAAGGCGCTAGCAAATTATCAGAGACCTTAAACAGCAACCAGCGTATCTATCCATTTATTATGGGGAGAAATGTGTTAACTAGTTAGTCGCTGGAGACAAGAGGAAAGGTACCATTACCTTTATTATAACAATTATATTTTACAGAAGGTAGAGTTTAACACACACAGCTACTCCTATTATATAACATCTTCATCACAAACTAGATTAGAACATAAGTAAGAGAATGGGTGAAACTTGGTTACTACTAGAAAGCAGTAGTGAAGAGATTATTTCCTTGTTAGTTTTTAATACCAGTACTAGAGTCAGTTTCGGAAATGCAGGAAATGGTTAATAGCAGTTGCTTCCCCAATCAGTGCTATCAGTAAAGTGCATAACAAGGCTCATGATTATAGAGGCATTCCTACATTACATAGTAGCCTAAAAACTGAGAGCTAGCAATAAGGGACGAGCTAGGAACCTTCCTTAACCAGGGGTTTGGGCATCTTGCTTTTTATATAACTCGTTGATCTACTTATGAAATCATCAAAACAAACAGAAGCATATTTGATAAATTGGTTTCTACAGTCTATGTTTGACCTTAAATTACCAAAGCAAAAAAGTATATAATTATACATGTACCTTAATAACACAAGTTAACTTTTATCAAATGTACAAAAGTGTTAATTTGTTAAATAACAACAAGCTATTTGAAGTAGTAATTGAACACATTTGATTAAACGCTAGTCAGTCATTTCTCTTTTGGGAATCAAATGTCCTATTCATCAGATCTGACAGTTCTTTTCACATGCCTTCAGTGACCTATAAAAGAAAGGAGTATAAAAATTATATGTCCTCTAAGTTCTGTAATTATGTGGGTTCAAGACCAACTTGTGGCATTAATTTTTCCTTCTGTTTATACTCCCTATGGCTAGCTAAACTACATTCTGAATGTCAATTAACTGCAATTATATTAATCAACATGTCAAATAAATACAAATAATATAATAACTCATTTGTTGAGTGATTATGGAAGAATTATAATTTCATAACGACTCTGCAATATCTACAATGATTCACAATGCTTAGGTTAAATACCTCAAAGTTAAATATATATGTAGAACTATATCAGCTCTAATAAAGAGTAAATTTATATTTCTCTTGATTCTAATAATTTTGACCCAACGCATACAATCTTTTTATGGCTTGGATTGACTACAGAAAAGTCTATGACTCAATTCCCCAGAGTTGGATCATTGAGTGAATAAGGTTGTAGAATTTTTTCCATGCAGTTGTAGAGTTCATAAAGATGTTGTTGACACACCGAAAACAGAGCTGGCCTCCAATGGTAAAAAGTTGACTAGTGTCGGAATCAACTGCGGCATCTATTAAGGTGACACCTTATCACCGCTGCTCTTCTGCATATACTTAAACCCTCTAAGTAATATGCTGGTGGAGACCCAATATGGCTGCCAGTTTAAAGATAAACTTACACACAATTTTAGTAGATTCTAACGGAAAACATCAGTGTTTTGTTTTGTTATTTATTTTTGACATGTGCGATGACCTGACTTCAATGACATTTCATAATAAAAATCTACAAAACTTGATTGCAGTTAAAATGTCAGGCACTCTTGACTACTCAGCCAGTACAGCTGTCGAGGTGTTGGAATAAACTAAAACTCAAAAATCTCTGATCTTTAAAAATGTGATCACATCAATTTCTAGTAGATTATATCAGAAAGTATATTCTTCCAATCTGTAAGATTTTGTTTGTTCTTTAAGGTGGTCTGAGTGCCAGGATGTTTCAAGATTAAAACTGACAAAACTTGGTAGCAGTTAAAACATTCAGACTTCCCTTAAAAAGACGTACCTAACAGTTGTTTATGTTTAACAGTGATAAATATACGACATCTTATTTATTCAATCATCAGCATTGGTTACTAACATATGTTTACACAACAGTAAGAGAAAAACAATGGCGCAAATTTTACTCTTTCTACAAACTCTTTATAGAGTATTTGAAACGTATGATATAGCAATGCATCTGAGGCTATATTTAAAGTTTTTTTCCAACAATCATAAGCAATTACAAAATAAAATAGATGTCAACAGAAACATGTAACACTGCAAACATAAACGCAACAACAGCTGATGCCAATACCAATAGGAAAAGAACAGTAAAAATCCTTTCAACATAGGGACAAAAAACTAGATTACAAACATCGCGTTTGGTGAGCAATGAAACCTTGATCACAGAGACAGATCAAGATGTGAGTCTATCTGTTTCTAGCCATGCTAAGAGCACTATTGCAATAATTTCACAGCTTTCAACAAGATAAGTTAGAGCATTAGTCAACCAGATGCAATGTCACAAGTTCAAACCCCGCATGAAGCAATCTTTTATCTAAACTTCTTAACCATAGTTACATTTAAATATACAGTTCACTCTTCCATTCGTATTGCATAAACCAGCTCAAGCAATGAACAAGAAAATTAATATATACAAGACAAATGCAACTATTGTTCATACTGGAATGGTGAATAGCTATAAATCATAATTTTGTTGAGAATTGGCTATAAAATCAAGAAACAGATATTAAGGATGATCACAAACTGGTACACTGTCAGTCCCGTGTACCATGAGAGGTTTTTTTTCCTAACGTTCTTAACATGGCTTCAAACAAACGAACACAACTCTTATTATAGTAAGGATTGAATTGTTTACAATACTAAACAGTTCTCATTTCAATCACTTTAATCCCTAGAATATATTTTCATTCCCATCACAACCCAGTATATCGGTATATTAATACTGCATATTATCTGTCTATATTTCCGCATGATCTCAAGTTATTCCTGCACGACCTTGCCACCAGTGGCAGCTGACAAGTATCAACAGGTACATATGCTATAGTAATCACTGTAAGTAGGCCGGCCACCTCACATGCGGCTTTACTCTACAAACAAAAGAACACGTGAAAATCCCTTACAAAGTTTGATTCAACAGAAGTTGTCAGCTCATGACTTAGCTTTGGAAGACAACTCCTTTTCATCAGTGTTAAAAACTTGAGATGAACTTGCAAAAACTGTTGGTAGATTTGATCAGAAAGTGTGGGGAGTGTTTGATGCTGTCAAACTATCCTGATAGTGTGCCAGGCACCCATGAGACTATATGCAATGTGTACCACTTCGGTGATGGTGATTAGACATCACAGATTGCTGGATCTACAATTATATTTAAACCCTCTAAATAATATGTTGTCGGAGACGCAATATGGCTACCAGTTTAAAGTTGAACTTGTGCAAAATTTTAGTAAAGTTATCAGTAATTATCGGTATTTTTCCATGATTTACGACTGATTTTGATGTTTCATGTGATCTGACAGCCAGGATATTTCACAATTAAAATAGACAAAACCTATTGTGGTTAAAATGTGCATGGCTCATCTCTCATTGGTTGTTAGCAGCTGCTAGCTTGTACTGGCTCGGAAGATGCAATCACACTTGATCTGCTCTGTTTGGTTGTCTCAATCGTACAATTATTTGCAATTTAATAGCATTTTGTTACTTTTACAAACTCAAACTGAATTTTACCTGCTTTCATTAAAAAATCTCAGTAAGCCGTAAAATGTTTTTTGTTGACAACCAAGATTTAGGTAAATTAGTTTTGATTACCGGTTGGATTCAAGCAAAACAACCAATGTCTGCAAGTTATTGTTAGAATGAAATCTTCTGGATCTACGCTATAATTTCAATTTACTATAATATACCAACTAGTAAATGTTACTGTTAATAATTAGTGAGTATCAGTGAAGAGCTGGTAAATTAGAATAAAGAATAAACCATTATAAAAGGAAACTAGCTGAGGTTATTTCAATGGTGAATACTGTGAGTAAAATATTACAATGTTATCAGACACTGCATGTCACTCTTTACTTCCTGTTCTTTAATAAAATAAGTAGCTAATATTTTATATTATTTTTTGCTAGTCCTTGTGTGTACATTCACTATGTCGACAATTTAATTCACAGTTCTTTTCTGACCTGCAAAAGTCAACCTTTCAGCGTTAGTTGAGTCTTTTATAGTAAAATTATTTACCAACAACTCAAAATATAAAGTTTCTCAACAATTACCTAAGCATAAGCAATATTTTTAACATGAAATGACTTAAATATCTCAAAGTTTCACAGCTTTCCTAATAAAAGTAAAAAAGTTAATAGAAATTAGATAACATAAAAACAATAAAAGTATTAACCATATGATATAGCAAACAGTGCTCAGTATATCTATCGCTCACTTGGACACCTAGCTGGTTGAAATATGTACCTGTTATAATCAGCAGACGTCACATGACCTTGGTATAACTGCTCTATGTACTGATACTTGGTGTAACTAAAGATACTTGAAATGAATAAAATGATCACACTTACATAAAAATGTTTGGCAATGGTTAATGTAGAGCCATTTTATTATAAGTGGACCTTTTGAAAAAGCACACTGATTGGCTAGTTTTGTGTAAACAACATCAAATATTGAGTATGACATCATCTTAGCAATCATAGCCTGTGTGTTTGCTGTTTAATGATAAACTTGATGAAAATCTATTTTATGAAAGTATCAGTATTTTTTCAATTGTGATTGTTTTATGTTTGAGGTGACCTGACCTGCACGATATTTCTAGAGTAAAATTGCATAGATTTTCTCACAGTTAAAACTGTCAGATTAAGCAAAAGATCAATTGTGATATCTGTAGTTGCAGAGATAACAGAATAGAGACTCATAACACTGAGACTTGAACTCAGCAGCAGATATCAACTGTAGCAATGATAGCAATCAGTGATGTCATTTTGCACATATTCTCCTTCTCAATCGAATAGCATTATATTTGCATTGTAAATTTTAATATATGTCTGATGTTTGGAAGTTTCATACATAAAACCCGTATCAACAAACTCGATACCCGAAAAAGTCATTAGCCAAGAAGTACTCGTGCACAGCCCTAGTACGCAGTGAAGACATGATCAGAGGCAGCATTGATTGTCTTTTGAACTGCCTTCTGAATACATTCATCAGATATAGCTTAAACTCAAGAATATAAAACATTGGAACTGTTTATCATAATGCTTACTGTAATGAGAGTCGTGTCTCTCTGTAGCCACGGTTGGAGCGTTATTATTAAAAAGATTGCTCCGAGTGGGAATTGAACTTACATATTCAATTTCAAGCTAACCACACTACCATCTGCAACTCACGTCAATCTTTTTCTATTCAAGAATATTTATGCACACAATCATTACACATGACTATCTCTCACGTCGTACAGAACTGCTGGGGTACTGATGTTTACAATAGCAAGAGCCATGCCAGTTTACTGTCTGTCCGAAGCCACGGTTACATATTGGAAAAATATTGCACTGTACAAGAATTGAACCTGCACCTTTCATCTTGGTAGATCAACACTATAATAACTGCTCCAAGTCACTGCCTGTTGGTATACCAGATTAATGGAAAATAATATAGTTATTGCACCTGACCATCTCTGTAAGCATACCAGATTGCCAGGGTACTCATAGATATAATTTTATTAATATTAAGTTGTTTACATTAATCTTCTAACCTTTAATCATGGCTTTAAACAAAAAGATAAAGCCTTAGATCAATCTGCCTGCTAAAAGAAAACATAAGCTATGCACAAAACTCACCCCATACACCCATACTGTCAATAGACTCAGAACCAACATATTTCAGTTCTCCTTGATAAGACAAGAGAAAGAAATAGAAGCCAGATCCAATTTGCCTAATAACCTTCCATGCACCACTAAATCTCACAGTAAGTAATCTAAAATCCTCATGACCATCTTCCGTTAGCAATGCATGAATCAGCCCAAACAGTTAACATTAATTAACAAGACAAGTAATGTAAACGAGGGAGGCAAATGCAATTAATGTTCATACTAGAAAAGTGTTTTCTATAAAGCACGATTTTCTTGAGAATTGACTGCAAAATCAGAAACAGATTTAAAGCGATGATCACAAACTGGTACGCCGGCAGTCTTGTGCACATGTAATAAGTATGTGAACAGTTATTCCAGAATACAACCAAATGGTTGAATTTAACAGATTGTAGCAAACTTAATTGGGAAGCTGAATATCTTGTTTCGAATGCCCTGTGAGGAGTCTTTTTCCCTAACATTTATAGCACAGTTTTAGACAGACAACTCCCATTACAGTAAATATTGAACTGTTTACAATACTAAACAGTTTTCAACTCAATCACTTTACTCACTGGAATCTATTCTCATTCCTTTCACAACATTCCTATAAAAATAGTACATGTTTTATAATATAAATTATTTTTTCCAAACGTTCTTAGCATGGCTTCAAACAGACAGAGACAACTCCTATTATAGTAAAGACACGATTGTTTACAATACTAAACAGTTCTCATCTCAATCACTTTACATACTAGAATCTATTATCATTCCTTTCACAACCTTGGTATATAAATACTACATATTTTCTGTCTATTTTTGCCATGATCTTTGGTTATTCATGCATAGTCCTGTCTCTTGTGGCAGCTGACAAGTATCAACAGGTACATATGATATAGTTATCACTGTACATGGGCCGGCCTCCTCACAAGTGGCTTTACTCTATAAGCAGAAGAACACTTGAAAAGTTCTAACCAAGTTTGATTCAACAGAAGTTGTCAGCTCATGATTTGTTTCTAGCAAACAGAGATGTTTCCATTTGTATTAAAAATCAGAAAAGAACTAGCACACAATTTTAATATATTTTATCAAAAAGTATTCATATTGTTCTATTATTTGCAATTGATTTTGATGTGTTAGGTAATCTGACAGTTAAGATATTTCACAATTAAAATTGAAAACGCTTCATCGCAGTTGAAAATTTAAAATGCGCAGTGCTCATCTCTCATTAGTCGTATTACAGCTGCTAGCTTGTAGGCCTAATGCTTTAAAAATGCACTTGCACTCAATTTTCTTTAGTTGGTTGCCTCAATAGTACAACCATTTGCAAATTGATCAAATTCAAACTGCGTTTTACCCATTTTCTTCAACAAGTTTTTAGCAAGTCAAAGATAGCTTTTAGATATTTATTGACCAATCAAGATTTGGGTAAAGTATTTCTTGTTATTGTTTAGGTACAAGCACAAGAGCCTATGGCAGTGGACTATTGTTAGGATGAAATTTTCTGGGTCTACACTTTAATTTTAATATACTAAATATATAAACTAGTAATTGTTATTGTTAATAATTAGTGAGTATCAGTGAAGAGTTGGTAAATTACAATAAAGAATAAATTATTATAAAAGGAAACTAGCTGAGGTTATCTCAATGGTGAATATTGGGAGCAAAATCTTACAACGCTATCAGACACTGCATGTTACTCTTTACTTCCTGTTCTTAAATAAAATAAGTAACTAATATTTTATATTATTTCTTGTTACTCTTGTGTCTAAATACAGCATGTTGACACTTTGAGCTGTACAAGAGCTCTTAGCCAGCAAAGCGAAAAAATGAATGCAAAAAAGTTTTAAAATATATGCACAAAATAAATCTATAGGCCGTGCACTATCAAGGAGATAGTTTCAGCTACTCACATCATCATAATTTCTTGTTTAGGTGGATTATGCTCTGTGCACACCTTCAAGTATTTACTGGTAATTTCAAGAAAGCAGCTGAGGTTAGAAAGCCCGACCTGAAAAAAATAGATGAGGGTTAAATTCTCAAAAAATGTCAAAGCATCCAACATTACTCATATTATTTTATTACTCTAAGGTGGCCCTTCAAGTTCTAGAGAAAAAGGAGGAAAAAAGACTGACAGAAAGCTAAAGCTTGTTGGGAGATACACATCAAACATAAGGGTTTAAGAACATCATTTTAATATCAGAACATATAGTAGAAATTTTACAACCTACATGTACCATAAATCTTCTACTTACATGCCATGGTGCTGCACGTCTTAAACCCTCTTTTATAGTTATGCTTTATTAAAGGTGATGTTCAAATGACGCTGTATTTTTAGATCAGCTTGTCAGAATTCTTTTTAAAAGATAAATTCTGAATGAAAAAGAAGTGAAGAGATGCTAATTAATGGACACTAATTCTCAGCATTTCTGCCAGATCGTCTTTCCTAGGCTCTCTAAATAACAGATTGATCTGAAAAACCAAACACTTTAAATAAAAATATATTAGCTGGATACAGTTATTAATTATTTCAAAAGTCTTGCTTTAAAAGTTTAAGAAAAACCGTAAATGCTTTTGAGCTACAGTATGGACTTTGATACGCCATATTAATGGTTGCTATTACATAATATGTGGTTCCGCAAAGAATTCCCATCATTCATCAAAATGCTTCAGTCTTCAGGTCAGTTTCCAAACCACATTAAATACGTTTCTGAAAACAATGGATCAGATTTAGTTCTTAGTTACGTTGAAATTGTTACGGTTGAATCAGAGTGCGATTCTGATCATTGTAATGAACGATGTACTCCAGTACACTGTCACTAAAACCATGAAAACAATGAAATAATTAATTATTATTCATGTCAACGAGTCAGTATTTGTTTATTAGTACCAGTTTGTGGACACTTTTCTACTGATCACCTTTTATTATGGGTTCATAAAGATCAAATAAGTTAAAAGTGGTGGTCAAATAAAATGACTTTCAATTACACAGTAGAACTGTTTTACAACCATTCTTCTATAATGGCAACTAAATGGAGGTTTTACGGAGGCTGTAAAATGTAAGTTTTTACTGCATCAGATCAGGATTAAATTAAGAGTTTTGCAAAACTTAGCAGAAAGTTCCAAAATAACTGAACGATAGCAATAAAAGTATTATCGATACATAGGCAGGTAGCACACTGTAGGGAGATAACTTAACAGTAATGAATGTCTGTTTACGAAGCCAGCCTGATCGACAAACAGTCGAATTGATGTAATTGATGCAGATGAATTGATGTAAGTATCTGGCATCAACTTAGTAAAGATCGACAAACTGTGTCTACTTTCAAATTAGTATAAATATATATATATATATATTTATATATATATATATAATCTCAAAATCTGACATTTGCATATCCAGTTGTAGCAATTAAATTTTACCATCAGAAATTCTGCATTTTACTGAATTGAAACGCAAAACAGCCAATTCAGGAGAGAGCCAGCTAACCCATTAAGCCATGCATGCTTATTCCATATCTATGGAATAATAAAGTACCTAGCTTTACATCAGTTAAAATAAACAAACCACCGGATGTCATGGCAGCCATTTTATGATTCATTATAACTATTATTATCATTTTCATTATTATCCTTATTCATTACTATTATCCATCATTTATTATCATTTAACATACAGATTTACCACACTTCTACTCATCACATCACAAAATATTTGAACATATCGCCCCATCCTAAAGTTGCTCATTTTCACAGTTGTGCTACATGTATTAAAAGCCTTTGTAAAGTATGCCGAGAATAGTTGGTTTATTTGTAGTTATCTCTCCACACATAGAAACAAGTATTGTTTTCTATTTCGTGACACCTACATACTACACTCACTATTATATACTTCACTTCATGAAATTTCTGTTAATATCTTCAACTCGCTATCCTGACTCTTCAATATTATTATATAATCGCAGATTATTAATCAGTCCAAATTTCTTTACATACATCTTTTTTTCCGCATGCAACAAAAAATATTGCTCGGTTAGTACTCACCAATGACAAAAAAAACTTGTAATTCATACAAACGCTCCCAAAATCAGATCGCAACATAAATTATTTCATATTATTAGTCACGCTTCCTGTAAGTACGGAAGTATAACAGTAAGTACATGAAAACTAGAAGAACTTACCAAAAACTGTACGACTTCTCCTTACAGCCACCGTAGATAATCTCAACATAGATGTTCACTCTATATAAAGAAATATTTACATATATTTCTCAAGCTTTGTGTGTCTGTGTATGTCCAGCTATAGCTATTAACATCTTGATATAAAACTCTGCATTCTGATAGATTTGAAAACACGGATAATGCAGCCAAAAGTTTTAATTCTATGAGCTCTACCACTGAGATATGCAACATATATTAATCCAAAACATTATCATAAACCGTATGGCATATGCACACAATAAATGACGTTTTATTTGGGATTCTATGAATTATTATAACTCTATGAAACACGATGTTTTTTAATGTTGTCTTGAAGTTCTACATGTATTTTAGGTTTTTTGTAAAGTTGATTTGCTAAGTCACAGCCATGTCAATTCTTTTCATGCAAATAATTGTATTATCTTTGTAGAAAGTGCCTCTAAATTCTCTCTTGGTTTGGTCAGACAAAGACAGCACGATATCTCATTTTTACATTTGCTTCAGTATCGAGAGGTACCAGTAATGTCGTATTCAAAACTTATAACGGTAACACAAACACACACACACACACGCACACGCACACGCACACGCACACGCACACGCACACGCACACGCACACGCACACACACACACACACAGACGCACATACACCACAAACCACACACCACAAACCACAAACCACACACCACACAACACACACCACACACCACACACCACACACCACACAACACACACCACACACCACACACCACACACCACACACCACACACCACACACCACACACCACACACCCCACACCCCACACACCACACACCACACACCATACATCACACACCACACACCACACACCTCACACCACACACCACACACCACAAACCACACACCACAAACCACACACCAGACGCCACACGCCACACGCCAAACGCCACACGCCACACGCCACACGCCACACGCCACACGCCACACGCCACACGCCACACACCACACACCACACACCTCACACCACACACCACACACCACACACCACACACCACACACCACACACCACACACCACACACCACACACCACACACAACACACCACACACCACACACCACACACAACACACCACACACCACACACCACACACCACACACCACACACCACACACCACACACCACACACCACACACCACACACCACACACCACACACCACACACCACACACCACACACCACACACCACACACCACACACCACACACCACACACCACACACCACACACCACACACCACACACCACACACCACACACCACACACCACACACCACACACTACACATCACACACTACACATCACACCCCACACCCAGTTCTATGTAAGAAATGTTATTATTAATTCAACATATTCAAGATTTTTATTTTGTTTTTTCAGCTCGTATCAACTGTATCATTACCAAATTATCTTAAAATGCAATCATAGCAAAACAGACTCAATTTAGTTTTTACTTGCTAACTATTTCACATTTCCACTTTAACATTTTTAGAGTCAATTAATTTATTTTAATTTATTTAACCAGCGAAAACAATTTCCTCATATTATGAAATTAAAAAGTCGCAGTTATTTGACAAAGTTTAAAAACTTTTATAGCTGTTGTTTTTTTCTTTCTCAGTTTATTTCAACATCTATTGTAACTTTATTTTCAACATAAACTAAATTTCTTATGATGTGAAGTTTGAACGTTAGAATGTTGAATGTTGGTATATGTTAAATATAAATAAACTTTCTGCCCAAAACCTTTTCATCACCTGGGCAATGTTGGGTATTTAACTAGTTTATAAGGAAGTTGAAAAATGTAAAAAACATCTATTAGATAGTTTGTTCTGATTGGCTACGTCGTGATTGGTATGCTATGATGGGATTGGATTGGTATGAACCCGAAATCGATAAGACAGTTAGGGTTGGACAATATCCTGTTAAAACGGTTTCGAACTGGATCAAACTAGAAAAGTTGGTAATATTTTCAGGATTCACCAAAATAGATATAATAAAGATATCGCTGTCACCCATTGGTTATTTGTTTCCTGTTGATTAGATATGGATTTATTAATCAGTTGTCACTATATGATTATATAGTGTAGACAGCTTTTCTAGTACTCATGTAGATAATACTCTATGACAGAGTTAGTTATATATTAATTTGGACTTCATATTCTCATTTTATCCCTTGCTTACCATGTACAAGCCGCATAGCGCAGCTTCACAGCTGGTTCACACTCTATCACCTTATGTCAATGTTAATCACATGATACTTCGGTGATTATTTGTGATAACAATGTACAAACTATTACAAACTTATCTGTGTTTACATCAGCAAGTTGTTCACAGCGCCGCATTCTTATTATACCATGTGGTAACAGAAAGATGAAATACTAGTCCCACTGCGACTGTTGTGAAACAAAAAATAGATCAAGCAATCCGCGATGGCCAATCACCAGTGTGGTTCACATTACATATGTTCTTGTGGATGCTTTGCATACCATCGGGAAAGTTTCAAAAGGTTTCGTAAAGGCTTTGAACTCACAATCTCTGACTCCTTAAACCAATGCTTTAACAGCTGCGTTTCTCATCAACTGTATTTGTAAAGTTGACAGCTGCAATTTTTTTCCATAATGATGTAGAAATTTACATCGCAGAAGGTTTGAACTTACAACCTTTGGCTTTGGGATCACTGCTCTATCACCTGCACCGATCAAGCACCCTCTAGTGTTTCAGAATAAGTGTACAGATAATCATTTTCTTTGCTTTTTTGGCACACTTCACTACCAGAGTATTAAAAATAATAAAGCACTGATAACTTATTTTCCTGATAAATTAGTAAATTATTTTATAGCCTGAGTTAGTTAATGGGATTGGAAAGGAATAATGAAAACTAAGACAGTCAAAGATTGTTTGCAGTTGCAATTTTTCACCATCAATTATATCAAATGCAATTGATGTATCTGTGGTGCCTTGACTATTCCATCAGTTTATTGTGCACCTAGTTGGATGAATAATCGGCATGAAGACAAACCTGACATCCAGCCTTTAGTGAACCAGACTTTAATAGGCTTCATAGAAATTGTTTCCGATTTGTTAGTAGTTAGTTAAAGATGTGGTTGCGTCAAATTTGAGTTGATTTTAAAAGAAGGCATTTTTTTGCTCTATCAGTTGATATGTTGTTTGTTGTGTTAGGCGATCTCATTGCCAAGATATTTGAAGATTAAAACCGAAAAAATCTGATCGCCGTAAAAACGCTCAGGCTAAAAAACATGCCCAGACATGCCCAAAATGATGTCACGTGCGATTTATCTGTCAATATAATGAATATATCTCGTATTCACATCGGCTATTTGCGATAAAAGTCTAGTTCTACGCGGCTCTATTGGCATATATTTTATTTTGTATTTGCTCATGTTGGCTAGAATAAAATTTTAAATCTGGCTACAGATACATTATTATGAATGTATCAAATGCCTCAAACAACAAAAATTGAAAATTTGTCTTACTCACTTTCTCCAAACGCTGTTTAAACATTTGAGTACCGACTACCAATTCTACCAGTCTATACGGTAATTCTGTCAAGCAAACTATGTAGAATAAGGTCTCTGTATTGACACAGTTCCGCCGCTACCCACACTAACGATATACCGACTCCTAAATGCCCTGCCCACATTATGCCCGTCACCTATCCTTGGGGCGAGGCTGTACATCATTGCCCACACCGAAAACTAGTTTATTACTACTGCAAGTAAAATAAGCATATGCCTCTTTGAAAAGAATATACATAGAGATAAAGTTTTAAGGATGAAGAGTCTGCTACAAACTGGATTTGAACTCACATTCTCCAGTTCTGCGGACATCCATATACCGTATCCAATTCACTACAATATTCTGCAAATCATGTTTTGCATTATCTTCAGCAATATAATTTTATTATATAGTTTTTACAGGCAAAAGCAATAGTTTTTGTAGCTGATGTTTCAGCATTTTATGGGTCTTAATTTCATTAAATTGACTTTTTTTGACTCAACCACATTTTAATTAATTGAGTATCTTGTCTGTATTTAAATGAAAGGAAACAATTATCTACTTGCATTAGGCCAATAGAAAATATGTTTACAATCTATCCAGCATGTAGTTTCTTTTAGCAAAAACTTAATTTTTTAGCACATTTTCTTTCTGCCAATGCCCAGCCGTGTCAGACGCATTACAATTACAGTTGTTTCGCTATGCGAGTTTCAATAAATGTAGATCTATAGACTTTCGGTAGTTTTTATTAAACTACTGAGGGTTACATTTTAGGAGTAATAATAAGGCCTCGAGCTATAATAATATTGATAACCCCTCAGGTGGTAAAATGGCTGAATCAGTGTCCGAGATATGCCGCAACATATTTGTGAATAACATACATGTACTATTGAAACAAATTTTTATGGATTGAATCATACGATGGTTGATGGATAAGGCAACATTTTCAAATATTTTCTGACATGAGTAGAATTGTGGTAAATAAATATACTACATAATTGAAAATAATAAAACGGCCGCAATATGTCATTTTTGTTGGAACAATTCTGAGTAGTTATCCAAATGCATGAACAACAAAGCAAATAACACGGCTACATACAAGTTAACTCAGTTATCAACTGTTTTAATCTTATTAAAGATGATTAGAGGTCTATGTGATTGGTGGGCAGGAAACTGCTTGGTAAACTTCCATTATAAGCATTTTCTACACTTCAGCCATTGGTAATTTGATGTGATGAGATAGGAGTGCACCGCTGTGACCTCTGGCATATACTTCCTTATCTTTTAGAGATTTTTGGGGTGGTAATCTACAAAATGTTAATCTACAACACTGAATGTTCATAAAACACTCTTCACCTGATAACAATCAACTTATCACATGGTAACACATTTCCAAATCTGCATCATCCAGGTAATAGAAACATAGTGATGAACATCTTCATGATCTCAGTTAATCACAACTTGCAAAGAAAATTGTTAATAATATATGATTTGTTGCAAAACCAAAAGTGATTGTGATAGAGCATGCCTTTCTACAGCAACAGCAGCACCTGTTGACTTTTGTCAATTGCTAATATTTACAGGGTCATGCAAAGGCATCTTTTCTAAATATTCAAGCAGAGATGGAAATGGTAATTAATTTCAGTAATTTAGTTGTGTAACTGTAGTGTCAGATTACCAGGTAACTCAAGGCTGGTTCACAATATATCTCTGTATGTAGATGTTAATTACATGATATTTCGGTGACTGTCTGTGATAACAATGATCACACTTACACAAACGTCTGTGTTTACATCAGTGAATAGTCTACAGCACAGAGCTCCCATTATACAATGTCTTAGCGAAAGGAAATACTAGTTCCACAGCGACTGCCATGATACTAAATATAGACAAAGCAATCTGTGATGTTCAATCACCATCACCAAAGTAGTGCACATTGCATATGTTCTCGTCGGTGGCAGACTATCGGGAAACATTGACAGCTTTTATCTCTCATAATAATTCTGTGACAAAGATTACACCTCACACTGTTTGAAACTCACAACTTTTTATTGTTAGACTTGAGGCGTGGTCACATGAGCGCCGAACCGAACTAAATGACGCAAAACGATGTTGCTCTCGGCTGTAAAACGTTCGGCCAAAAACATTTCTAGCCGAAACGAACTATTTCGGTACTGCTCGAAATTACGTGCCGAACCCTTGCTCTTATTGACTGGTTAAAATTTTAGAATTTTAGCGAGCACGTATCACATTTCTCTTTACGTGCGTGTGAGTAAAGTTAAAAGAAATGGGACGATACTTTTATTTCGTTAAATAAACAACATGAAGCAATTTACGACAAGGTTCACCCGGACTTGTGATTGGGTTGCATAAATGTAAGATGTTGCACTTAAGTTTTGCATAAATGTAAGGGAATGGTTGTGATTTTCTTTCGTGTAGAATATAAGTAATGGTCATATTCATCCTGATGAAGTATCGTTGACTGATTTATTTATGTAAAACCACAGTACTATGATAAAGACTGTTTTTGTTTGTTATGTACTCAGTATAGAAACAACAATCATATGTTAATAAAAAAATATATAATTATGTTGATGGGAAGGGTTAGCGAAATCTTTGTATCGAGTGATTAATTGTTCCTCAAAGTTTTTTGTTTACAATAGAAATTTTTAACTCAAAAACATAACAACTACTAATGAAACCGTGTCCTGTCTCCATACGTATGGTATCTAGGAAGCGAAGTGACTTCGGATGCCGTGTAACATGTGCCACGAACCGAAGCAGCCTCCGAACCCAACCGATCCTACGTCGGTTCGGTGCTTGTGTGACCACACCTTAATGCTTTAACAGCTGCACCTCTGAAAGACTATGAGGAAGTTTGACAATTGCAATGTTTTTCGATACTGGTGTAAAAATAATTACCATGCAGGGGGTTTGAACCATAGAGTTATCTCCCCCTAGAGTGATAACTACCCTAGAGTTTCCGGTGCCATCAAGGAGCGTTTAGGCCACACCCAATTTTTGTGCTAGTCGCTCGTAGTGATTGGCAGAACAATAACATCAGCCATGAGAATGATCATGAATTTGCACAGTTAAGATAGTAATTATTGCTCATATTAAAGAGATGATGATTATAGTTTATTACTCCAATATATGCTTATCATTTAAAGCCATTCAATACTTACATAACTTGCAAAGACACTGAATAGACAGTGTTAAGTAAGTGAGTTAATGCAATCAGTTACTCATAGATAAGATAGATGGTCATACTGGGGTTGTATTACATTAGTTTGATGGAAAGCTAATTGACTGCTATCAACCATGAGCTGTACTACCCGGCGTTTCCTGAGTAATAAAGAAGTTTTTGGACAGAAAATTTATTTTTACATATTATAACATACTGTATACAACATTTACCATTCTAACTTTTAAACTCTATTTCCTGGTTGCAAATTGGAACTGTAAATGTTAGGCAACTCGTTATGAACACCTGGGAGTTTGGGGGGCGGTGGCGGCCCCCAATGGGGTTCGGGGCAGCGCCCCGAAGCTTTAGACCTTTTAAGCATCAACAACCCTCAAAGTATGCATAAAGGCAATCAATTGTAAGTATCAAAATCTATATAAGTATATTGTTTATGGTTCATAGTAGGCAAAACGTTTTTTTTATTTAACGACCAATATAAAACTCATGACACTACAGATTTCTGTAAGGGACATTGACAGAACAAGAGCTATTACTTATTTATTGCAATAACTCTAGTTCTGTCAATGTGTCGATGACACAAATATTTCATAACTGATTCTGTATCTCTTTCAATATCTTTATATATGTAAAATATTAGAAGATTATTTAGTTGATGTTTTGATTCGCTTCAATGCAGAAAAGGATCTCTCACTCACTACATTACTGGCAGTCAAAACCAATACTAGATTAGTGAGCCTGGAAATTAGGGAAAATGCAAGTTTGGGGTCTTCACACCCTTTCACCCCAATTAAAAGCAATAAAGTTCAGTTTATAAGTCTTAACAGAGTCTTACAAGATCACTCATTTGGCGAAATCACCACGGAGACATTAGTAGTAGAATGCTAGTAGCTAATAGATTAGTTATTGGAATTTCCAACCGGTCTTGGAATTTCCAACTTGGAAATCCCAAGTGAATGAGCTTAGAACGTAATTCTTAGTACATAGCCGCCGACAATCACTAAAAAGTTGGGGCGGCTCAGCCGCCCAGCGGTTCCAGAGAAGACGGGCCTGTTCTTTAGTACTGCTATTTCTTCTACGTTTGCTTTGATTATTCTATGACTGTGATCATCACATTAACAGTATGCCAAATGGTAGTTTTTGTGCAGCCTTTGGCTGCTCCAATTCTAGTAGCAAGACACCAGACAAAAAGTTCTATGGGTGAGTCGTTGTAGTTTAGTTTTGTCAAGTTACTCATTCATTTTTTCCAGTATATTTTATATTCACACAATAATATCATCAGTAGTTGAAATTAAAAAGGCTTGATTTAGCTGTATCAACAACTGAAATGAATGATCAAAGGTGTACCTAGAGAGATGATTGATTTGAATCATGTCCCTTGTTCTATCAATCATTGTTATGGTGTAGTAGGTATGCAAGCAAGTCAGTTACTTGTTTGATTCTGAACCCTCACTACCCTTTGTCTGTGTCCTTCCACTACCAGCCACTGGAGTTGATTACTGTTAGTTTGTGTTATCTATGACCTAATGCGACTGACCCTCCTTTATTTGTCACTCATTCACTATTCAGTTAATTTTTTATAATGTATACAGATTCCCGCTGAAGAATGAGAAGATGGCAAATAGATGGGTTCTTGCGACCAAGAGAGTAAATTTAAAACTTACTCCGTCAACCAAACTGTGCTCAGATCATTTCACAGATGCTGACTACACAGGTCCTCCAAAACAATCAAGATTGTTTCCAACTGCTGTTCCTACTATCTTCAACTTCCCAGAACACATGCAGGTTAGTTTGTTACGAACAGTGTTATCATCCAAAATAGACTGTGCATGTAAAGCTTCTTGATTCTTTATAAATGCTTTTATGTATGCACTCGGTTTGGCTTAGATCTTTGGTATTCTTGTAGTGTATCCATACCAGGTGGAGACCCATGAACTACCACGGAATTATTAACATAATTTTTAATATTGATCGCCCAAGACGCAAACTACATAGTATTGGTTTAATACAATGCTTATGTCCTTAGCCGAAGAAATCTCAACCAAGGAAAAAGAGACCACTCTCGAGCTCTGGTGATGAGACAGTAGAAGACTCCGCAACAGCTAGCTTTATTGACCCATCTCCCTCTATAGCATCAGAACATGACTACTTTGCTGATAAAGATTTGCAAAATCACTATTGCAGTAGTCATCATACCATGACCAATTGAACGCATGACAAAAGTATTCATTTATGTTACTTGTCGGAGTCATCCTGCTCAACAAATATTAGTTGGAAAAAATATAATCCATCATCATGAAAGTTACGGGGCAGTAAATCTATTTTGTATAAAGGTTATTATTATTAATATGCGAGTCTGTTTGGATAAAACTGGCTGTGATTTTAGATGAATCTCTGACTGATAACGACTGATAATTTATAAACACCAGTAATATATATATATATACATGTGTATGTATTGGGATGCAGTATCTGAGTATCTATCTACTGATTTCATTAACTCACTTAACACTGTCTATTTAGTGTCTGTGCAAGTTATGTAAGTATTGAATTGCTTTAAATGATAAGCATATATTAGAGTAATAAACTATAATCATCATCATCTCTTTAATATGAGCAATAATTACTATCTTAATTGTGCAAATTCATGATCATTCTCACGGCTGATGTTATTGTTCTTGTCAATCACTACGAGCGACTAGCACAAAAAATGGGCGTGGCCTAAACGCTCCTTGATGGCACCGAAAACGCTCGTGTTGTTGAATGCATAGTTATCACTCTAGGGGGAGATAACTCTATGGTTTGAACTCACAACCTTAGGCTCGAGAGACCGAACTTGCACCAAGCAAGCACCCTCAGACAGTTTAGAAAGTGTACAGATGGTTATTCTCTATGCTTTGTTCTCTGTGCTCTATCAGCTCCCTTGACTACCAGATTACTAGTAGTCTAATATATAGTAATAATGTGTATTGATAAACTGTTTGCTTGCCTGCTTTCACTTATTCTGAGATAGTTAACAGGGCTGCATAGGAATGCAAAAGTAAACCTTTAATAAGGTTGGATAGGAATAATGAACAGCAAGGCAGCCAAATATCATTCACAGTTGCAATTTTCCACCATCAATTGTATCAAATCCAATTAATAGTTTCAGTATAGCATAGCCATATGATTACATGTAGTTTACTCTTCACATAGTTGACAAATAATCGGCGAGAAGAAAAACCTGTCATGCAGAATTTAGTGAACCAGTTTTTAGTAGGCTTTGTACAAATTGTTTCTGATTAGCCAGTAGTTAGGTAAAGGTTGACTTGCAACAAAATTCACATTACAGCTATTTGGTATCAAAAGATTCACCATGTCTTACGCTGTTGTGTTGTAGGTGCAAAACATGTAGAAACATGTGGTTATTTGGTATTAAAAGATTCACCATGTCTTACTCTGTTGTGTTGTAAGTGCCAAATATGTGGAAATGTGATTACAAGCCGTTAAAAGCTTAAAAAACGAAAAGCCGCCGTAGATTAGAATCTCTTTATTTCGATGATGTAACCACGAAATTTGGTTGTCGTCTTGTTACGTATGTTCTCACGTGAATTGAAAGGCCAATACAAAATCAATATAAAACTTATCGTAGTTATAGTTTATCACAAAAACTTTGAGTGATTGTGATTAAAAGTTCTGGAAAGCTAAAGAATGAACAGAAAATCGCAGCCCACGAGACCACCGTAGTTTGGATTCCTTTTCCAAAATGGCTCAAATGTGATGTAGTTGTCAGAGATGGTTTCTGTTTACAATTTCATGCAACCTCATTCGTCGAAATATTTTCACAAATATACTTCATGCATTCAATAAAACTATGTCTATTGTTCTTACGCGTCAGTTTTATCGTCATCGTAATGCTGTCAATTTTAGCAGTGATATCTTTTAACTTACCGTAAAAATTCATTAAACATTTTAACCTTACCTCGAAGGAGTGCATATCATTGTCTGATAATCATGACGAGCCTGTTGGTCACCTGTGATAATCGAAAAGTGCTGCAAAGATTATTTGCGAAGTATTGGGTCACATGATCAAATTACGACTTGCCAATTAGACCGGGCTTACACAAAACTGTGAAATAGCGAGCATCTATATTTGATACGATGTCTTCGGTAAAACCCAAAGTGTTTGTGATAAACTATTACTACGATAAGTTTTATATTAATTTTGTATTGGCCTTGTAACTCACCTGAGAACATACGTGACAAGACAATAACCAAATTTCGTGGTTACGTCATCGAAATAAAGAGATTCTAATCTACGGCGGCTTTTCGTTTTTGAGCTTTTAAGAGCTTGTAATCACATTTCCACGTATTTGGCACCTGCAACACAACAGAGTAAGACATGGTTAATCTTTTGATACCAAATAACTGTAATTTGAATTTTGTTGCAAGTCAACCTTTAAATAACCAATCATTTCTGTACTTGATTGAAATGAAACAATCATATGCCGGCATTGAGCCAATAGAAAACGTGTTTACGTCTCCTGCTGAGCTGAGTTTTGCTTCGAAGCTTTGCAAATTGTAGATCAATTGATTTCTGATGATTATCCATGAAGTAATTGTAATAGTAGCTGCAAGCTTTCTCAAAAGATCTGTAAAAAAATATTACACTGGAAGGGTTTGAACTCACAACTTGTAGCACAGAAGACAAAATAATGTTTCAACCCTTGCACCTCATATGCACTATCAGGAAAGTTTGACAGCTGTGATCTTTTTCGATGTTAATGTAAACATTAGATATGTTTCCTCTGCTATGCTTAATCTTCTGTTGACTGTATCATCTATCAACACAATTTATACATAAATCAATCATACCGTACAGGATGAATTTATTCGCGGAGTTATATTTCGCGAAAATTGTCTTTCCATGCATATTCGCGGATGAATTTATTCGCGGCTGAAAACTGCCACTCTCTAGGAAAAGTTAACTCTATTACGTCTAGCAATAGAGTTAACCTTACGCATGCGCGGCTGCGCGCATTGTGCGTTTCGTTTTCTATTTAGCTTACAACTACGGGTGGATCGTACGAAGCTATAAATTCTTTGTTGCATTCAGAGATTTTCACGAATATTCACAGATTTGGAGGCCTTTGATGAACCAACAATTTGTGGTAAGTAATGAGTTTTTCACGTTTACAAAATTAGTTGAATCTTACTTTGGTTCTTTGGTAAAACGCAATATTCATGTTTTCCATCCCTACCAATTCATTATTTGTTTTAGTGTGAGAGAGAGATTTTTCATCATACACGGAAGAACAATGATTGCAAGGGTGGTGTATGTCATTTTTAGAAGATCACGAATCATTCAGGGAAGTCTGGAAATTCAGACAGAGGTGACCGCAGCTACTTACGAGGAGTATATATCTGATTTAAAAAAAAGCTAAAACGCCTTTACGAGCACAAATCTTTGGCCAGCCGGCAGAACTTTGCAATAGTCAGCTACAAGGAGAGTTCTGATGATAACTTCCTTAACAGCCATGTAGTAGCAAGAGAATCGCCTTTAACATCTACCCAAGACATTGACAGCGATGTAGAGCTGCTATTACCAAAATAACTAGTCAGAGAGCGCCATTACACGCTATAGTATTCACTTATCAAGAGTATCAGTTTAATTTTATTGCTATAGACAACCGCCATATAGACTAAACTGTTTATATTTACTCCATCCATCGTTTGTAAAATTGTATTTGTACACTCAAGTTTGTAATAAATTATAATATATCTATACATGAAATAAGATATATAATTTAATCATGTTTGCTGCAGCGATATCAAGGAGTTGTTGTCAATGAAGGGGTCAAGGTTGACTGGTTGCTTTTCTGCCAATATTCCTGCCTTGATGAATATTACTACTTGTCTCTAGTTTTCGTAATCGGAGTAGGTTGTTTTATTCTCAATCAGCAGTAAACACAAAAAAGAAAAAAATCTTAACAAGTGTCAAGGAAGTACAAAAACAATAGCTGAAGTATTTAATGAAAGCGATCAGTTTTTAAACAAAAGAATTAACTAATGCAGTTAATAATGGAAAACATATCCGCACTGCAAATCAAATACATACCATAATGTCCAGATCAGAATCATGATCGTCCTCAACTTCGGTATTCGAGATTGATGGAGTTGATTTCAATGTATAAAGACTAGGAGAGCTTTTTTGTGATGATGAAGCCATGCCGAACTACTTGTAAAAACCTTGAATAATTTTGTAAAGTTTACTGCAATGGCAATAAAACTCGGAACCCCGGCGAGGATTTTAAAGAAGTTTTGGAACTCGGCTACGTTTAGTACTGCCTAGTGGCTATTTTCGCTATGACGCCATTCTGCCTATCTTGTGACAACCTTGAATAATTTTGTAAATAAATGTGATGCATTGGCAATGGTGCTAGCTCAAAGCCTAGGCAATGATTTTAAAAATGTTTTGGAACTCACCTATGTTTAATAGTTATATTAAAAACTAGCCTAGCGACTAGTTTTCAATTTGATGCAATAGTTATTCTCCCTTGTGATAAAAAATAGAACTAATTATTCACGGAATTTAATAATTCGCGGAGTTGACTGTTCGCGAAATCGCGAATTTTTATAACCATCGGATATTTTCATCCTGTACGGTATTCAGCTTCCCAACTAAGCTTACTACCATCTATTAAACTCAAACATCTGGTTGTATTCTGGAATAACTGTACACATACTTATTACACATGCACAGGACTGTCGGTGTACCAGTTTGTGATTATCACTTCATATCTGTTTCTGATTTTGCAGCCAATGCTAAAAGAAATCATGCTTTATAGACATCACTTGTCTAGTATGAACAATAGTTGCATTTGTCTCCCTCGTTCACATTACTTGTCTTGTTAATTACTGTAAATTGTTTAGGCTGGTTTATGCATTGCTAACAGAAGATGGTCATGAGGATGTTAAATCTACTCACTGTGAGATTTAGTGATGCATGGGAGGTTATTAGGCAAAGTGGATCTGGCTTCGATTTCTTCCTCTTGTCTTATCAAGGAGAACTGAAATATGTTGGTTCAGAGTCTATATAGTCATTAACCAGGTATAGAGTGAGTTTTGTGCATAGCTTATGTTTTCTCTGAGCAGGCGGATTCATCTAAGGCTTTATTTTTTTGTTTAAAGCCATGATTAAATGTTGAAAGATTAATGTAAACAATTTAATATTAGTAAAATTATATTTATGCGTACCTGGCAATCTGTTATGTCTACAGAGATTGTCAGGTGCGATAACTATATTATTTTGCATTACTCTGATAAACCAATAGGCAGTGAATTGGAGCAGTTATTATAGTGTCAGTCCACTAAAATGAAAGGTGCAGGTTCAAATCTTGTTCAGTGCAATCTTTTTCCAATCTGTAACCATGGCTTCGAACAAACACAAAACTGACATGGCTCTTGCTATTGTAAACATCAGTCCCCAGGCAGTCCTGTACGACGGGAAAGATAATCAGGTGTAATAATTATGTGCATAATTATTCTTGAATAAAAAAAGATTGATGTGAGTTGCAGATGGTAGTGTGGTTGGCTTGAAACCTAAATATGTAGGTTCAATTCCTACCCGGAGCAATCTTTTTAATAATAACGCTCCAACCGTGGCTACAGAGAGACACAACTCTCATTACAGTAAGCATTATGATAAACAGTTCCAATGTTTTCTATTCTTGAATTTAAGCTCTATCTGATGAATTTATTTAGAAGGCAGTTTAAAAGACATTCAATACTACCTCTGATCATGTCTTCACTACGTACTAGGGCTGTGCATGAGTACTTCTTGGTTAATGAGTTTTTCGGGTATCGAGTTTGTTGATACAGGTTTTATGTATAAAACTTCCAAACATCAGACATATATTAAAATTTACAATGCAAATATAATGCTATTCGATTGAGAAGGAGAATATGTGCAAAATGAGATCACTGATTGCTATCATTGCTACAGTTGATATCTGCTGCTGAGTTCAAGTCTCAGTGTTATGAGTCTCTATTCTGTTATCTCTGCAACTACAGATATCATAATTGAACTTTTGCCTAATCTGACAGTTTTAACTGTGATAAAATCTTCTCAATTTTACTCTAGAAATATCGTGGTGGTCAGGTCACCTCAAACAAAAAACAATCGCAATTGAAAAAAAATGAATGATACTTTCATAAAAAAAATTTTCTAAGAAGGTGTTATAATCAATATTTGATGTTGTTTACACAAAACTAGCCAATCAGTATGCTTTTTCAAAAGGTCCACTTATAATAAAAAGGCTCAGCATTAACCATTGCCAAACACTTTTATGTAAGTGTGATCATTTTATTAATTTGAAGTACCTTTATTTACACCAAGTATCAGTATGTTGAGCAGTTATACCAAGGTCATGTGACGTCTGCTGATTATAACCCGTACATATTTCAACAAGCTTGGTTTTCAAGTGAGCAATAGATATACTGAGCACTGTTTGCTATAACATATGGTTAATACTTTTATTGTTTTTATATTATCTAATTTCTACATTCTATTACATTTTTTACTTTTATCAGGAACCCTGTGAAACTTTGAGAAATTTAGGTCAATATATGTTAAAAACATTGCTTATGCTTAAGTAATTGTTGAGAAACTTTATATTTTGAGATTTTGGTAAATAATTTTACTTTAAAATATTAAACTAACGCTGAAAAGTTGACTTTTGTAGGTCAAAAAAGAACTATGAATGAAATTGTCGACATACTGAATGTACACACAAGGATTATATATAGCAAAAAATAATATAAAATATTTGCTACTTATTTTATTAAACAACAGGAAATAAAGAGCGACACGAAGCGTCTGATAACTCTGTAAGATTTTGCCCACAATATTCACCATAGAGATAACCTCAGCTAGTTTCCTTTTATAATAGTTTATTCTTTATTCTAATTTACCAGCTCTTCACTAATACTTACTAATTATTAACAGTAACAATTACTAGTTGGTATATTTTAGTAAATGGAAATCATAGCATTGACCCAGAATATTTAATTCTAACAATAACTTGTAGACATTGGTTGTTTTGCTTAAATCCAACGGGTAATCAAAAATAATTTACCTAAATCTTGGTTGTCAACAAATATACAAAAAAACTTTTTACGGCTGACTGAGATTTTTTAAGAAAACAGGTTAAATTCAGTTTGAGTTTGTTAAATTAACAAATTGCTATTAAATTGCAAATAATTGTTCGATTGAGACAACCAATCAGAGCAGATCAAGTGTGATTGCAAATTCCAAGGTAGTACGAGCTAGTAGCTGCTAATAACCAATGAGAGATGAGTCATGCACATTTTTACCACGATAGATTTTGTCTTTTTTAATTGTGAAATATCCTGGCTGTCAGATCACATGGAACATCAAAATCAGTCGTAAATCATGAAAAAATACCAATAATTACTGATAACTTTACTAAAATTTTGCACAAGTTCAACTTTAAGCTGGTAGCCATATTGGGTCCCCGACAACATATTACTTAGAGGGTTTAAATAAAATTGTAGATCCAGCAATCTGTGATGTCTAAACACCATCAAAGCGGTTCACATTGCATATGGTCTCGTGGGTGCCTGGCACACTATCAGGATAATTTGACAGCATCAAACACTCCCCAACAATTTACCAACTAAAATCTACCAACATTTTGTGCGAGTTTATCTCGTTTTTAACACTGATGAAAAGGAGTTGTCTTTCAGAGCTATATCATGAGCTGACAACTTCTGTTGAATCAAACTGTTAGATTTTCAAGCTTTCTTTTGTTTGCAGAGTAATGCCGCATGTGAGTAGGCCTGCCTACCTACAGTGATTACCACAGCATATGTACCTGCTGTTACTTGTCAGCTGCCACTGGTGGCAAGGTCGTGCAGGAATAACTTGAGATCAAGGGGAAATATAGACAAATAATATGCAGTATTAATATACCGATATACTGAGGTTGTGATGGGAATGAAAATATATTCTAGGGATTAAAGTGATTGAAATGAGAACTGTTTAGTATTGTAAACAATTCAATCCTTGTTATAATAGGAGTTGTGTTCGTTTGTTTGAAGCAAAAAAAGTTCGTGTCACGGCATTCGAAATCAGATATTCAGCTTCCCAATTAAGCTTGCTATCGCCTGTGTCACTCGACCACTTGATTGCATTCTGGAATAATGGTGCGTATACTTATTACATGTGACAACCTCTCATGGTACACGGGACTAACAGTGTACCAGTTTGTGATCATCCTTCATATCTGTTTTTTGATTTTATAGCCAATTCTCAACAAAATTATGATTTATAGCTATTCACCATTCCAGTATGAACAATAGTTGCATTTGTCTTGTATATATTAATTTCCTTGTTCATTGCTTGGGCTGGTTTATGCAATGCAAATAGAAGAGTGGACTGTATATTTAAATGTAACTACGGTTAAGAAGTTTAGATAAAAGATTGCTTCATGAGGGGTTTGAACTTGTGACATTACATCTGGTTGACCAATGCTCTAACTTATCTTGTTGAAGGCTGTAAAATTATTGTAATAGTGCTCTTAGCATGGCTAGAAACAGATAGATTCACATCTTGATCTGTCTCTGTGATCAAGGCCTCACTGCTCACCAAACGCGATGTTTGTAATCTAGTTTTTTGTCCCTATGTTGAAATGATTTTTACTGTTCTTTTCCTATTGGTATTGGCATCAACTGTTGTTGTGTTTATGTTTGCAGTGTTACAAGTTTCTGTTGACATCTATATTTTATTTTGTATTTGCCTATGACTGTTGGAAAAAACTTTAAATATAGCCGGAGATACATTGCTATATTATACGTTTCAAATACTCTATAAAGAGTTTGTAGAAAGAGTATAATTTGCGCCATTGTTTTTCTCTTACTGTTGTGTAAACATATGTTAGTAACCAATGCTGATGATTGGATAAATAAGATGTCATATAGTTTTCACATTTAAACAGGAACAACTGTCAGGTACGTCATTTTAAAGGAAGTCTAAATGTGTTAACTGCTATGAGTTTTGTCAGTTTTAATCTTGAAACATCCTGGCACTCAGAACACCTAAAAGAACCAACAAAATCTCACAGGATGGAAGAATATCTATACTTTCTCATATAATCTACTAGGATTTGATGTGATCACATCTTCAAGGATCAGAGATTTTTGAGTTTTAGTTTATTCTAACACCTCGACAGCTGTATTGGCTGAGTGGTCAAGAGTGCCTGACATGCGATTAACAAGTTGTAGTTTGGTGTCGCTAATTTTAAGTGGTAGGACCTTTAGACCACCAGAAAGGTGGTAAGAAGTACATCTTATCACACAATGCTGTAGTTGTAAAAAGAGATCTACTAAAACATGGTAGTAACCGGCAGTCTTGTTGGCACAAATATTGATTTTGGTAGGAAACTTTTTGTTTCCAATAGCTATAACAATGATTCACTTTTTATTGCTGTAGTTTGGCAATTTCAAATACAGCCATAAAATCACGGAAAAATCACCGAATTGAGGATATATGGCCAATAAATAGCAGCTGTGGCCTTGTGGTCTGGCACGCTTGACCTAAAAACAACATATTGTGATGTCAAAAAGTGATCTAAAAATGTCACTGCTGGGAACAACAACGGTACTTTTACCTTAAATTACTGCAACTTGGTATGTCTCATGTATTGGAGGTTTTCTTGCTGCTGGGTTCATGCATGTTCAGATAAGCAGGTTTGTTCACCAATGCTCTCAAAAGTGAACTTCAATTAAATTTCACTTGGTTTCAATAGAAACTTTTGTATTTTTTTATTATTTGCGATTGTTTTTCACGCTTGATGCGTCCTGACTTCGAAAATGTTTCAAAAATAAAATATACCAAACTTCATCGCAGTTAAAATAATCAGAAGATAAATACATTCTAAATGACATCACTAATTGATCATGTTGTTACAGTTGATATCGGCTATTATATTCAAGTTGCTGCGTTACCCGCTTCTATTTGGCGCTATACCTGTTTCTATGTTGTTGATCTCTTTACTACTATAGACATTATACTGGCACTTTCAAATTATCAGAACATTTTAACTGCAATCAAGTTTTGTAGATTTTCATTATGAAATATCATTGAAGTCAGGTCACCGCACATGTCAAAAATAATAACAAAACAAAACACCGATGTTTTCTGTTAAAATCTACTAAAATTGTGTGTAAGTTTATCTTTAAACTGGCAGCCATATTGGGTCTCCACCAGCATATTACTTAGAGGGTTTAAGTATATGCAGAAGAGCAGCAGTGATAAGGTGTCACCTTGATAGATGCCGCCAGTATATCCCTCACCTGTACGACTATATTAGTCGATAGAGTTGTGGGCGCGGGTCGGCGTATGTGGTCGTGGTGAAAGGCTACGCGTATACGACTGATATCGTCGACAATACAACCCGCTTATAATATTGCTGTACATTCTTCACCTGCACGACTATATTAGTCGATATAGTGGTGGGCGTGTCCATCCAATCTGACCCGTAGACTTTTTTGTTAGGTGCTCCGTTGTATTCGGACACCGCACGTTTTCCGGAGAAATAATTTATTATTCTTTCGTTGGACAATTCTTCAGCGCTAATAACTTGAACATAACGCTACGCTAGATAACTAGACTACTAAGCACCATAGATTTAGGCTTAATGATACGCTAAAAGAACTTGAGCAGTTTGGTCGTGTCATGAGAAAATGTCCGAACTGTGCTGTACCATTTGTTAATTTGTTACAGTTATAGTATTTTTATTGTGTTAACTTTTATAGTATTGACAGTGTTGTCCGAAGATTTCTCCATAAAGTGAGCCTCAAATCACGAAGTAGTTGTAATTTTTTGTTTGTGAATTTCCAACATAAAAACGAACATTTTTGTGTACGTTTTGTTAAGTACCGCGCGAGCCAGAAAACAGAAAATTATTTGTGTTGGTGCCATCATAGCCAATTAAGATTCAGCTTTTCGTGATGACACAGATAATTAAAATAGCATCCTTGACTCTGATGATGGTGAACGTAATAGTTTTGGGAGAGTAAGGAACATTTTAGAGGATCGTTTTAGCTTCGAAGCGATCGTGGCTTCACATAGCTTTAGCAATGCACAAAGCGTGGATACATTGAATTTTTTTGCATAGTACTATTGGTTAACATGTTAGCAAAATAAAATATATAACAAAGTGTTCTAGATAAGTTTGAAGTTGAAGAAAAAATTGTATACATATCATGAAGAAAAATCGGCAATTTTCGGTAAAAGGCTGGCAGTAGGCCGATAGCTAAATTTGTACATGAGCAGCAGTTAAAGGGTAGCTCACAGCAAACACAATTTGGAGAGTTCAAGGCCGTGAAAACTATCTAGCAACTTCATTAGTCTTACACACAGCCAAGTTTTCAAACCCTGTTGATTAAAAAAACATCCAAACACAATTCAGTTGTAATGCATTTCTGAAATTACACATCTTATAAAGACCCAGCATAGGTACCCATAAGTATAGCAAAATAAAGGGAATTGATTGGGTGCAGGCTTAATTAACCCTATCCATAAACTGATTTAGCGAGATGGCTGTACCATTGAATAACGATTCAGGACATATGTGTTTAATATCTTTGCTGAAGGTCATGTGTAGTTGAAAATTCATAATCACTACCTACTACGGCTGTGCTGGTAATCTAAAATTTTGAACTTAGCCATACCTTAACTTTACAACGAGAGTGATCCAGGTGACTCAAGTGTTGATTTCTTTGCTTAGACGGTACGTCAATCGGTACATATTTAACATTACAACTTTTCGACTTCATCTTGAGACTGGAGACCAGGCTCCTAGGCTGGGCATGTACCATATGAAGCGGCGCTCAGTTTATTAAAAAAAAAGTTATTATCATGAATCACCAGTGAACCACGCACAAAAATCTAATACAGTGAAACTCGGCTAACTCGACATTCACGGAACCGAAAGAAAGTGTTAGAGTTATCAGAGCGTTCAAGTTATGAGAACACTCACAAGTGCATGTATTATTGTATTTATCAGTACATATACAAACTATATATAAATCAAAAGCATTTATTGCTTGTTTCAAGTTAAGGGACCTCTCATGTAATGTTTTAACAATTTTTATCAGAAAGTATAAATATTTTCCTCTTATTACTTGAGATTCGTTTGTTTGTTTTTGGTGATGTGACGCTTCTCCTTGCTTGCGGAGGGCTATCCCCAAGCGGATGTTTGGTAAAATTTAATTTTTTGCAAACCTTTAAAAAAGTCGTTAACGAAAATATTTTGCCGATAGTGGTAATAATGACGCCTAAGAACTACTAAAAGTTGTTGTTTATCTCTATGGCTTAGAATAAAGTGATATTCTAAAGCGATAACAATCGTCTCGGTAGCCGTTGGGCAAAAAAACTGTTCGAATTAACAAAGTTAAGGTCGAGTTATCTAAAGCATTTTATCATTGCGTTGGAACGGACCAAACAAATCCATTCGAGTTAACCATGTGTTCGAGCTATCCGAGGGCGAGTTATCCGAGTTTCACTGTATATGGCTTGAAGCAATAAAGTCTCTATAATATATCTTTTCATTTTATTGTTTGTTTTATGAACATATCTAACAGCTCATTTTATATGCTGGAAGCGGTCAGACTGTTGGGGCGTCTCCTTGTTATTACTTATATTACTGGTATCACGCTACCACCACCTCATATTTTATTGTCTGATGTTCTTTTGTCTGTGTTTTAGCTTGCAGCATTATGGAAAGAAGTTGTAGATTTGCGGTAGCACAGGAAATGTATCTAAAAATAAATGTAATGCATGTGGTAAGTTTGTCTATTTGTTGTAAAACAGTGAGCCCGCTGCCCTTTTAATTCTGCAATATTTATAATAATTTGTTATGATTCACAGGCAAAGCACCCAGTCACATCAAAATAAAAGTAAGCTGTCCTTAAATTTTCCGTTTTGCATTTATTTTTAGTTGTCAAGATGAAGTGCCAGTGTGGGGCCATTAATGCCATCAATGCCACAAAGTGTAGCGCATGTCGTAAGTCTAAAACAATCATCATTTAAAAGCTTCTGCGTTAATACTAATAGTCGTGATTGCTTTGCATGGTCTTTTAGCATTGAACTCTTTTCTTGTTTTGCCTAAATCTCACTGTTCTCCATAACAGCTTTAGATCATCAGAACTCCACCCCATGTGGAAATGCGATGTTGGTTTCGTATGCTTTGCAGTGCCAGATTATCCATCAATGTCAAAATGTCAAAGTTTTATTCTGTATGCGATAGTTTTATCTGTACCCATTTATTGTTTTCACAGCTATCATCTTCCGTGATTTGAAGGCACAGACAAGGATGTCTACACTTAAGAAAAGGCGGGAGGAGGGCTGGGCTGGGAAGAAGACCACAAAATACTATGTGGATGCACTGGAGCGTGCTGTGAGTGAAGTAAAATATATTTTGCTTTACGTCAAGTTATAAGACTGACATGCCAAATTGTGTAAATAGAAAGCTTTAAATACGCTCAGGCTCAACTTTAAAACAACTTACTTTTGCGGCTGCAATTCAGGTTTTGTTTACATTGAAAATGCCCGAAAGTATGCAGATATCGAAGTATAGTAGATTCAGATACAAACGTGGTTAATGTGAAAAATCACTTGTAATATTGGTTTTGAAGCCTTGTGATGGCGGTGACTACAACACTATTGATTGGTCCCCTGAAGCTTAACATGCCAGTAATAGTTGCACAAGCCCAACTGAGTATAGGACAGCTTTCCTTAGTAGATGAAATGAATAAGACAACAACCCATGCAAAAGAGTTATTTTAGGAATACCTAGCATCCAAATAACTGAGAAAATAGTGCAAATTCTCCAAGCTCAACAAATCTGAACCAGCTCACGTCTAGTGCAATGGTATATTATCAGCTAGCAGAAGATTTGCTTTTCATGTTGTTGTTGTAATTCATGGTATGAACGAATGTATCATACACTCTTATAATATTGTTTATGTTCATTTTTACAGGCTGCCCACGCCCACGGTGCAGGTTTATCTGTTTTATGCCTGGTATTCAAACCTTCAGGCAAAGGTACCTTGTCTACTATTATCGAGGAAGGATGCCACCAGACTGAAATTGTGTCAGTCATCAAAGAAGCGTTCAATGATATGACAAGATGTAGTAAGTTCCCTTGGTCTTTTCAATGTACAGCAGAACTTAATTGCCTGTTTTATATTACATCTTACTCCCCTATGTGATTGTTTTGTTGCAGAAGACTATGTGCAAAGGACCTATAAACCGTATAACCCCACATCTGCTTCCACATCAGCTACTACATCAGCTTCCACATTTGCTACTTCTAAATCTGCTCCCACATTACCTTCTACATCTGTTCCCACATTACCTTCTACATCTGTTCCCACATTACCTTCTACATCTGTTCCCACATTGCCTTCCACATCTGCTCCCACATTACCTTCCACATCTGCTCCCACATTACCTTCTACATCTGTTCCCACATTACCTTCTACATCTGTTCCCACATTACCTTCCACATCTACTCCCACATTATCTTCTACATCTGTTCCCACATTACCTTCTACATCTGTTCCCACATTACCTTCCACATCTGCTCCCACATTACCTTCCACATCTGCTCCCACATTACCTTCTACATCTGTTCCCACATTACCTTCCACATTTGCTCCCACATTATCTTCTACATCTGCTCACACATCATCTGCTCCTACATTACCTTTTACCTCTGCTCCCAGATCAGCTACTACTACTACTTCCTCAACCACACCAACACCTACAAAGGCTGTAAGTATAGTATTCCTAATATTTCGTCCCAAAAGAAACCAAAATTTTAAATAATACGAGATCTTTAGAGAAACAATGCATATGAATTGCTTCCCATTGTTTGGTCATCTTTCTTCATACAAATTATGACATATAAGATAGACAAACAGTTCAGAAAAACTAATACAGACCCAGCAATGAAATGTTCAATATCGTTTGTTGTAGAAAAGGTGTGCTAACAAAGCATGGCACACACAGACACACAAAGTAAGTAAAGCCATAGCTCATTTCTCACTGTCTAATTTTGTTGAACCTCAGTCAAGCAATTTCATTGCTGATATGTTTGTCTACGCCATGAGATATTTACTTTGCAATTGACCTTTACTCAAATTTAAAGTACCCATAATTTCTGAATGCCATTGACCTCAGTACTGTTATTTTCCAGTGTAAGCAGAGAAAAAGGCCGAATAAGCAGCGCTCTAGTAAGTAGAAAATGCTGTTTCATTTTTCATTGTCGTTGTGTTGAATCTCTTATCAATTGTACAGTAATGCGCTATGACCATGATGAAATTGACTATTTTGCTATTTTATTTTCTCTTAGAGAGGATGGCTGCTATGCAGGTAAAATTTTTCTTCTGTGTGGTGCATAGGCAGCAAAAACTCTTGTTATTCTCTTCTTTCCTTCCCTCACCACTCTTCATGCGAGGAGAGGTGGGAGGGGAAGAAAAGAAAAGAATAAAAAGAGTTTTTGCTGCCCATGGGTGGTGTCTTTTTTTGCCTATAGTGGAATTCACAAAACAACCCTGCAATACTATCAGTTATAACAACCTGGTGTCGTGATTTTGTTACCATTTTGTTTAACATGTCATAATTTGACATGTTTGTATGTTAATTGGCAGCCAAATAACCACAACACAGCTTGCGTTTGCCTCACTCACTAGCAGCTTTGTCATAATCACGACATGCCAACAGCCCACAGGGTGGCAGTACATGATCAAATAATTTGCTTTCTTCAGCTAACCATGGTTGATTTCAGGTCTGATTCGGAATGGGCTTTTCGCTTGTACAAATTACTTGTTGCGCTAACATGCTGTGATATGTACTGGTTGCTAGCAGCTCAATCATTGCGTCTTTTTTCACCAAAGATATGGTTTTTCTTTGTTGTATAGGAAATACTACTCCAGCAGAATATATTAACCCAAACAATTCTGACTCAGATGCAGAAGAGATATTGAGTGAAAAGTTGGTAAGTTGATGAACAGTCAAAGGCACTTTTCCAGTGTTTTAGAGTACACATTGAAGTATACCAAGGTCCAAATCATGGTAATTTTTTGTCTTCTCATGCCAATAAACATCTATAATCCTGGGGATCTATCCTTTGGCAAAAAATTGCCTAAAAGGACTAAATTGGTTAATTAATTGGGTATGATCATTACAAATACCTGAAATTGTGTACTCGGTAATGTATGTGTATTATTTTTAAATGACGTTCAATATCTTATGGCACTGTTTTATTAGATAGGTGCAAATTTGATCAATTTTTTGTGTCAGCAATGGGTAATGTTACTGTCGAGAAAAGACAACTTGACACATATTTGGAATGCAAATTGATATTTTGTGTTCAAAAAGTTTCAACCTCTGGTCATGCGTGGACTACATTCACTACCACATGTTACAATATGTTTGACATAGATTTTCTGCCCCTCCCCTCTTCTCTCTTTCACTTTTCGATTCTCATAATTTGTTTCTGAATCTTTTTCAGGACAAGAATGGTAGAACACTGTACCTGGTCAAGTGGAAACATTATTCATCACAGTAAGTCGCGTCAGCCGAATGTCTATTAGGGGCGAATATTCATGGGCTGAGTCGTGACTAAAATCCATGCTTTTAGTCATGACTCAGCTTCAGCCAGTCAATACGATGAAAATAACAATTTAGCAGAGTATACAAAAATCAGGATTATCAACAATAGAGCAATTGATGCTGTATTGAGTTGTCATTTATTTATTTAGTCATTGCTGCAACAAAGCACAATGACCTTATGTTAAGAGCGGAAACATGTAGCATCTTAAAACCCACCAGCTGATCAGACTAATAATCATCTCAATTTTATTTTGTTGCAGAAGTAATACCTGGGAGCCCTCTAGAAATCTCAAACAAACTTTGGCACTGCTAAACTATAAGGTGAGTTTAGCCAGTTACACAAGCAAAAAGTGCTTTGCTGAAAGTCTTATTGTTTACCTAATCATTGATAAAGATCGCCACAATCATGGAGTCAAATCTGCACCCCATTCATGGCTATAGGTCGCCCGATTTTTGTCACGCAATGCATTCATATCATACAAGTTAGTTGCAAGGACATCAGCCGAAAAGAGTATCGCCTCTCCAGCTGAATCATCATATAGCCATGTGTTTTTACTGGGTAACTAATGCACATCTTGTTTTGTCACTTCAGACAGCATTTCTTTACCGTTTTTCCTTCTTTTGCGGGAACATGTCCAGTCAACATGACCAGCAACTCCTATCTGCCACCAGCAAGCATCCACATACACAGACATTCTTTACTTTTTACCACAAAGTTGTATAATATAAAAATATGTAATGTAATAGTAATATAATATATCAATTAATAATCAACAGAAAATAACACTTTGTTGCAATAATCAATTCATCAGATCAAACTACCCGGCTTGCATTATTCTATTTGAGGATTGGTAACAATAGGAAGAAGAAATAGAATAGAACGGAATCTTGCTTACTCTTGAGTGGAGTTCCCTACACAGCTTTGTTGTGATCCTTTGTGTAATCTTATAATTATGTTCAATAAAAGTGATCACAGAGACCCCCTACACATAACCACAACATTCTAACACAATTCTAACCTGTTGTCCAATCAGGTTGATTTATGCAACTTGCTCACCTGCTTAGTCCATACAAACCATCATAAAGTTTTCGAAGCCTTAGGATGTGCACTGATGTGGTCCAGAACAGTTTTGTAAATCACTGCTTTTTTGGTAAGGCAGTGATGGCTGAAAGTGTCATGGCTGTCTCACTGGTGCGGACACCTGCAGGTATGAATAGACAACTCCAGAGTAGATAGATAATATTTATCTATTAATAACGAATTTCTACAATTCTTGTCCCACATGTCTAAAAACTTGGTATTTATACCGGTGAGCCTTGTTAATACTGAATATTACTTCAATATTGCTACATGTGCGTTAGTTCCCATGTAAACAGTGAAAGATATTCAGGATTTATCTCCCCCTTGTGTTGCCTGTCATAGTTGAATATTTTAATAATTCAACTCAATAGATACAGTAGGCTTATGGAAATGCATTTTAGTCATTTTGACTTGTATCCTGAAAAAATTGTAATGGTTAAAATTAGGTGCCCGACTTGCTTCTCCATGCAAATCACAATACTTGTGGAAACCTATTACTTTATTTACTCATGTCGCCCTGAATAGTTTTGTGAAAATGAACTTTTACAATTTTTAGGCCACATGTATAAAAACTTGGCATTTATACCGGTGAGTCATGTTAATACTGAATATTACTTCAATATTGCTACATTTGCGTTAGTTCCCATGTAAACAGTGAAAGACATTCAGGATTTATCTCCCCCTTGTGTTGCCTGTCATAGTTGAATATTTTAATAATTCAACTCAGTAGATACAGTAGGCTTATTGAAATGCATTTTAGTCATTTTTACTTGTATCCTGAGAAATTGAAATGGTTAAAACTAGGTGCCCGACTTGCTTCTCCATACAAATCACAATACTTGTGGAAACCTATTACTTTATTTACTCATGTCGCCCTGAATAGTTTTGTGAAAATGAACTTTTACAATTTTTAGGCCACATGTATAAAAACTTGGCATTTATACCGGTGAGTCATGTTAATACTGAATATTACTTCAATATTGCTACATTTGCGTTAGTTCCCATGTAAACAGTGAAAGACATTCAGGATTTATCTCCCCCTTGTGTTGCCTGTCATAGTTGAATATTTTAATAATTCAACTCAGTAGATACAGTAGGCTTATTGAAATGCATTTTAGTCATTTTTACTTGTATCCTGAGAAATTGAAATGGTTAAAACTAGGTGCCCGACTTGCTTCTCCATACAAATCACAATACTTGTGGAAACCTATTACTTTATTTACTCATGTCGCCCTGAATAGTTTTGTGAGAATGAACTTTTACAATTTTTAGGCCACGTGTATAAAAACTTGGTATTTATACCGGTGAGCCTTGTTAATACTGAATATTACTTCAATATTGCTACATTTGCGTTAGTTCCCATGTAAACAGTGAAAGACATTCAGGATTTATCTCCCCCTTGTGTTGCCTGTCATAATTGAATATTTTAATAATTCAACTCAATAGATACAATAGGCTTATGGAAATGCATTTTAGTCATTTTGACTTGTATCCTGAAAAAATTGAAATGGTTAAAATTAGGTGCCCGACTTGCTTCTCCATGCAAATCACAATACTTGTGGAAACCTATTACTTTATTTACTCATGTCGCCCTGAATAGTTTTGTGAGAATGAATTTTTACTATTTTTAGGCCACATGTATAAAAACTTGGCATTTATACTGCTGAACTATGTTAATACTGAATATTACTTCAATATTGCTACATTTGCCTTAGTTCTTATGTAAACAGTAAAAGATATTCAGGATTTATCTCCACCTTGTGTTGCCTGTCATAATTGAATATTTTATATAATGGATACAGGAGGCTCATTGCAATGCATTTTTTGTCATTCTCACCTGTATCCAAAGGTATCAAAATAGTTAAAACTAGGTGCCCGACAGGCTTGTTATGACATTCTCACCTATTGTCGCATGGCCTAGACTCACCTGAGAGGGGTTGTCCATTTTATTCTGGCTGATAACATATGTGACCCAGGCAGTCAGAATGTACAATTGTACTAAAACCACATTTTTGAGTTATTTAAAGATTTAAAATCAGCAAATTCTGAGGATTTTAATGCATTTTAAATTTTTTCAAATTGGATTATTTATACCCAGGTTAGACAAGATTTAGTAGAGAAGGTCTCATGATAAACTAAAACTGTTGTTTTGAGTTTAATCAGAATAAAGTTGGTGATTCATGAACTGTAAATCATGGTATTTTCTTACAAATCAAAACGCCATAGCAACCAACCACTTAATCTCAACCTATATTGATGAAACCCGGCATTCTTCACAATAAAACCTTGAAACAGATGATCGTTGCATTTTTATTCCAATTCGATTGACGGTTGACATCCCAAAGGTCATGGTAAGGTTAACAATATATGTGGCTAAAAGCTCACCGTCCTGGATGTATTCATTAAAAGGGTATGCTTCAAACTGGACAATTCTCATCAAGCTATATTGCTATGACTGCATTTAATGACAGTCCAACAACTTAACAAAGAGCTGGATGTGTATTCAGAATTGTCCACCTATACAGAAGGTCGTGGTAAGGTCAACGATGCGGAAAATATGTGATGCGAAAATATCAACCCAACTCATCAAGTGACTATTCAATCTAGAGCTCTTTTTATGTAGTTTAACACTCACACAGTGTAGCACGAGTACGCTGCAAAGATTTATTGTAGCACATTGGAGAGGTTTGTTTGTTATGCTAGTGGCAATTTGTCCCAACGCAACCATATCCAATGTTTCCTTCGGCAATCCTTGATATACAGTTCTAATGAGGCTTAATTGTTCAGATGACATAAAACTAGCGCATAATTCCCTACATTTGCACCCACTTATTAGTTTGATGTCAACAGCTAGAATGGGAATGTTATCAGCAGTGATAGGCTGATCGTTATTCTCTGTAATTTGATTTAATTAATTCGCATTATCGTTAGCAGCCACATACTGCGTAAGCAGCTGTATTTCTAAAATTGCCCTATTATCACAATTCTCATCATCACTTTCACTATGATCTGAGGCAGCTGACTCAGATTCTAAGTAGAAATACTCATCTAGCATCAACAAGCCGTAATTTTGCGATTGTTTATTTTGTTCTAGCCTGAAGCATTAAAAGAGGAAATGGCCACATACATGCGCGCACCCGCAGTTAGAGCCTACAGTAATGATCTTGGGTTATGAAAAATTCCATAGCAACCACCAATATGGGTATAGTCAGAGCCGTATACATAGTTTCACAGAGTCCCGTAACCAAAAGCCGGAAACAAAAACGCTTGATTCCAAACAAACCCGATCGACATGCTGATCTCTAATGGAATATTCTTACCTCGCTCTCAACATCTCACTCTTTTGCATTTAATTTATTACAAAAAATAATTTGTAGTTTCTTGTAGGAAATTTTGTCCTTTTTCAAGTGGTGTATAATACAACTATCAATTTCAAAGTGACTGCTAATGGGAGTAGTTTTTGTTGATTAATGTTGCGGCTTCTACATTATAACTTATATTAAAATAGTAGGCGTGGCCTGTTTGTTTGGACTCGAGCTCCCCCCCCCCCCCCCCCCCCCCCGTATACTCTTCTGTTGGTCGCCGGACTCTGTGAAACCATACGACACTGGGTATAGCTAAATGGCAATTCTGGATTTATGATTGGTCAGACACAAAAATAAACAAGACCATGTGAAAGAGCAGGGTTGAATGCACTGTAAACCACTGTTTACTAAAATAGTGACGGTGAGTCATATAATAGCGTGAAGCACGCTTAGCGCGCTATTGTGAACAATGGAATTACTGCACGATTGTACATTCTGACGGCCGGGGTCACATATACTAAAGGTTATACAAAAGACATTTCGTTTATTATTGAGAAATAAATTAATATACTTTATTACAATATTGTTTTGTGAAGATCAGCATAAAAAGTAATACAGAAAGTAGATCAGCATACATGTAAATCATGGCATTTCAATCCCCATAAAAACTTCCATCAGAGTCATCGTCGTCCTCGTCATCATCAGATACATCTAAGTCCTGGCATAGTGATACGGCTAGCTGCATATCCTAACAATAGAATAATTCAATGAATGAAATCATAAGTAAATCATAGGTAAATCATCGGTCATGGCATCAAATAATACTGGATGTTTTTTAAATCTGTCATTTTCTGCTATATGAAATGTTGTTGCTGACTGGCAAACAGTGACTGGCAAAAGCTTGATCACTATTGCGATACTGTTCTTCCCCAATTTAATAGTACGTACCTCAACTTCCTCAGAGAAGAAAACAGAGGATTTTTCGACCATGTTTTGAAGAAATATGGCCTCTTCTCCATTGCATGTATCAAGTTGCTGGACTGAAAATGAAGAGGACCAAATTAGCCAGAAATCTGAACTCAGAATTCAACTAAATACTTAAAAAAGTATCTTATGTTTCAACGTGATGTTGTAGACAATTTGTTATAGAATGGACCTGCTAAAAACAACTGAGACATCACTATTGATACTATATCATGTATATTAAGCATCTACAAACACGGATAAGAAACTCACCTATTGTTCTTATCATTGTATGCCTTTCCTGTTCTAGAATAGGGATTTCTTCTACAGTTCTCTGCCACAATTGATAGCTCTCCACTGCCTTAAGAACATCCTGTGAGAAGGTTATATCTGAAACATCAAAAAGTGACATCAGCATGGCTTGCTAATATAGGGTTTTCATGTGTAAAAGTTGAACAAGGAATGTTTAGATTTGTTGCGGGGAATTGATATTTCATGAAAAAACTTACCTCCACGGACAACTGCCCATGGGAATAACCCTGACTTCAAACAGCTTTGCAGCTCTTCTGTTGTCGTTTCTGGATGGAGGTTGCTGTATTCTAAAGCCTTTTTCTTATAACTGCAATGGTTTGCACGCAGACGCGATCTCAACTTCTGTGCAATTTTTCCACTCTCTGTTAATATAAACAGCAATTACATTCTCGATAACTTAGCCATACATAGAAAAATTTTAACTTTGATTTTTTTTCAGAGAGATCACCTGACAAACCTACCTGATTTCTTAAGAACATCTTCTTGCCGCAGGATATTGACTCTGAGGTCTTCTAAGACAGCTTGTATGTTATCTGGTTCTGAAAGATAATACAATATATCAATCACAACATTCTAATCATACATCTATATGTATACTTCTCAAAGTATGTATGTGTGTATTCCGGCTATAGCTACTATTAAAATTGCTATTATTAAAATAGCTACAGCTGGACAATGCTGACGCAACATCATGGCGTATGTCATTAGAAGCCTAACGCTTATTAGCAAGCTTAATGGAATTTTTCAGTGGCAGTGTGCCAGGCTAATAGCAAAGTGGCAGGTAGCCTGTCTTGACAAAATGTTGTTTTTTGTAGGGTTGTCCCCCGTCGAGCGGGCGAGCAACAAAACAGCTTGTCAAAAGACGTACTGCACCTGATGCATCAGCTGCACTTATAGGGAGTTGTTCTCTTCCGTCTATGCGGCTTGGTGGCAATGCTATGTCGGTCGCTCCATTGGTAATCATAACCGATTTCGGGCAAAAAATTATGTAGAAAGAAATAAGATTACAACGTTTAACCAAAGACTGTTGGTTGTTTACAACTCTGTTGTAAACTTTAGTAGAATTTAAGAATAAAATAAATTGAAAATAAAATCCATAAGAACAAATAAAACTGACTGATACAAAAATAGAAATTAAACTGACTGAGCGCACAAATAATGACGTTTAGTCGCTGTTGTTGCCTAAGTTCTCAAGTTCTACTAAAGTTTATCGCAGAGACTGGTCGCTAGTTAAGCGTTATAATCTTATTTCTTTCTACATAAATTTTTGCGCGAAATCAGTTATGATTACCAATGGAGCGACCGACATAACATTGCCACCAAGCCGCATAGACGGAAGAGAACAACTCCCTATAAGTGCAGCTGATGCATCAGGTGCAGTACGTCTTGTGACAAGCTGTTGTGTTGCTCGCCCGCTCGACGGGGGACAACTACGCAAAAACTACAGTTTGTCAAGACAGGCTAAGTGGCAGGCAACTCTCATCACTCCTCGTTGTTTATAAGCTGATTTTTAATACCCGGGCAACGCCGGAGGCACAGCTAGTTGTTACTATAAACTACAATGAGCATCTTTCACCATGAAACGTCATCTTTGCATCAGGGCCTCATATTATTCATACTCATATTATTATGAGCATTATCATGAAATACAAATCATCCACTGCTAATTGACACAGAAAAACAATCATTTATTCTCTAAGCATGCGGAAATAGTATAAGTAAAAAACTCACTTGGCGGCGGCTTGGCAACAAGGATTGCTCTGGCCTCAAGTTCAGCTAAAGTTAACCCAATTGAGTGGCAGTGTGCATCCACTTGTGCCTCTAGAATGGGTAGTTGTTTCTTGGCCTAAAACGAGACGTACTCGGCACTATAATTCTTCACTTGTTGTATAACTGCAATAAAGCCAATTATTTATTGAGAAAGCTTGGCTTTTTGTCAATAGTTAAAACAAATTGAACCTGGGTAACAGTACGATTTCATCCTATGATTGCTGTTTCTACATACTTTGGAAAGAGATGTAAATATCTGTTTGGGCAGATTGACAAACTTTCGGAGATTCCAAAAAGCTGCCCCTTGCTCCAAGCGTCTCCGTCTACCTTGAAACAAGAGAATAAATTGGGAAGTCATACCATTGACAAGTTGGCACTTAGGCACAATAGGCGCCAAAGTCACCAATGTGTATTGTCATTAACCAAGTTATAAAACATATCACAGTAGTACAATACATTGAACATTGTCAAATGCAAAGCTAATAACTTACCCGATAGGTTTTAACTATCGGGTAAGTTATTAGCTTACCTGACAGTTAAGGCCTAAAAAATACCTCCCTTGACAATATATAAAATAGTGCTCACTGAATAAACTCACCATCTGATGTCATGTGTCTTGTTACTTTTCCCAATCGGGACATGTAGCTATTAACAAGTTCTGTAGTCTCCCCAGTACTTAATCCTGTTCCTACAGTGACTCTTCCAGTCCATTTCATCTGAAAAAAGCAAAAAAGAAAATTTTGGTAATACGAAACTTAAACTAAAGTAGATGAACGATTACTATATTCATTAGACAGATTACTGACAACTCCAACGGTGAGCTTTATTCATTAGACAGATTACTGACAACTCCAACGGTGAGCTTTATTCATTAGAGAGATACCTGACAACTCCAACGGTGAGCTTTATTGATTAGACAGATACCTGACAACTCCAACGGTGAGCTTTGGCGTGCATGATACTAAGGAACGGGCGTTGCTGCTGTGGTAGCCTCTCCAGCCGCTCTAGCCAAGGCCAGTATCTGCACATTGTATCAAGGGCAATGAATTTTGCACCTTGAAATTCTCTCTAAAAACATAATACATTAGCTTTATGGAGGGAGCATCGTAGCAAAAACTATTTAAGATTTCTGCAATAGAAAGACCATTGTAATAAGTAGACAGACATTCCTGTTGCCAGAAAAGAAGTTGTAGGTCTTAGGGAGGTTTGTGAATTTTTTCTGTGACAATAAAAAAGGTTGACTGGACCGATGATGAGGTATTATGGACAACCACCAATACCTGCATAGTGTATGGATACGCGTATATCTCCCCCCTAGTCATATCCATGCAATCCCTTCAACAGGAAACAGTGGCGGCATGTGGCTAGCAAACAACCAGTCACATCCTTCTTGGAGAATGCTTTTCCTTTGGCAGACGCAGCCTTCCACACCGTATCACCACATCTATTGGAGACCTGTAATAACGATCTAGGTAATTGAGGTATATAAAGACAACCGCAATTGGCCAGGTTCATTGGCTATAGACCAGGACTTCCCAGCAGTTATCTTTTCAAGATATTCCATATAGTTTTTAAAATATTCTAAATTTGACCCATCAAACTTACTAAGATTTTTTTAACTTGGGTGGATGGCAGCACTATCAATTCAGTGCACTGATTGGTTATTCAATGGTACAGCCACCTTGCTGTATGGGGTTTATTAGGCCTGCAACCAAACAATTCACTTGATTCTGCTATACCTATGGGTACCTATTCTGGGTCTTCATAAGGTATGAGATTTCAGAAATGCATTACAACTGAATTGTGATTGGATGGTTTTTAATCAACAGGGTTTAAAAACTTGGCTGTGATTAAGACTAATGAGGTTGCTAGATAGTTTTGACGACCTTAAACTCACCGAATTGTGTTTGCTGTTCTTTATACGCGTGACCTGCTCTTCGACGTCACTAGTAGAAACAAAAAACTCACTTGGCTCCTCAATTCCTGATGAAACTTTAAGATCAATGACAAGAATCAAATTAAAAAATGAATAAACAAAGGCTTCCTCTTTGAATTACTACACAATAGCCCCACTTGAGAAATCTAGTAATAGAATGCGAATAATATAGTTGCACATCAAAACTTTAAACACGCAACATCATATTAAAAGCGTTGGGTGCGTCTAAACATTTTATATGCTGAATGGAGCTAGTGCTTAGTAATTTGAAGATTTGATGATAGGCAGAACCCACTGTCCCAAAATGAAATTAACCCATATTAAATTGTTATTATCTGTAAACACAGAGAATGCAAAAATCTGATATATGGTTTTTTCATTAGATATCATACCTGCCGGCAGCTCTATAGTGAAATAGTTTTGCATTCCCGTCAATGTGAATCGCATGGGGCTCGTCCAAACATGCAGGGCAACTGAACAAACTACCACCGGTAGCTTTAGATAAATAGTTTGTCTCTTGAATCCTCCATTCCGACATTGAATAGTTGAAGACATCTTGTTTGAGCATGAAACTCTAAATAACAACACAACACCTTTCAAATCTAATGGAAAAGTCAAAGAAATGTCACAAAAGACTCTGTGTCTAGTTTTTCTGCTAATTGGATCCTTGCTTGATGACAAATGCGGCATTGCGCAAGTTGGCTGACTATATAGCTCGACACTCTACACATTATACAATGATGATATCACTAACATCCACTGTGAACATAACGATCAGATGTAATACCTCGCCATCCAAGGATGAGATAAAGCTGACGGAATCTAACAGACTTTTAAGGCTTAGAGATGGTGAGAAGTGCTGCAGGATTGAAGCACTCAGAAGAAAACTGAAGTTGAAGTAGGCTCTTCCCTCAACGTCAACAGGCCAAAGTCCATACTGGACCAGCTGTTGAGGCTCCCGCCAAGAAGACCACGAACATGCTTCACAGACCATAACGTCTATTTTTTGGCTGACCATCCCTGAAAGATTAGTTCAATTTTTACAAACACAAAACACATTAGCCTATTCTAGTACAGCTAACTAGGGTAGCCTATGTTAGTACAAGTAACCCAGGGTAGCCTATACTAGTACATCTAACCTAGAGTAGCCTATTCTAGTACATGTAACCTAGGGTAGCCTATACTAATATAGGTGACCTAGTGTAGCCCATGTTAGTACAGGTAACCTAGAGTAGCCTATGTTAGTACAAGTAACACAGGATAGCCTATACTGGTACATCTAACCTAAAGTAGCCTATGTTAGTACAGGTAACCTAGGGTAGCCTATACTAATACAGCTAACCTAGTGCTCGTAAAGCTAACCTTGGCTAGTATAACTAATCAATTCAGTTGAAAACATACCTTCAAAAGAAATAATTCTAACCATCTCATATCTACCAGGTGGACAGAACACGGTTCCATTGCAGTCTGGGCAAACCTGATGAATGGCAGACTGACGATCATCTGTAAAATTATATGAAAAATGAAAAACATAATCGCCTTTTATTATCTTCTGAATTTGTGATATATATATATTCGACATATTCTTGATCATCTCAGATAACGGAATAACACGGGGATGCTCACCAACTCTCATTTTTCGCACTCTCATTCCATCTGCAAACAATCTCCCAATCTCCTCTCGGTGAAGATCCCAATTCCCTTTCTGGGTCTGGATGTAAGTCTTCTTACGGTGTCTCAATGACTTTAGTCTGGTCAAAATAGTTTCATCTACAATAACACATTAGATAGTACAACCAGTGTGTTAGTTAAACATGAATATTAATAAATTATAAGATGTATGAGGAAACAAATATTCATTTTACAATCTCTCAGACATGTAAAAGGACCAATCAGATTGCAGCAGACTCATTATAGCGGTAGATTCAAGCTTGTTCAGTCAAATGACTTTAGGTCTAAGATTTTTGGCAATACAAACAGCCAACCATGCACAAATGCCACAAAACCTAGCCAGCTTCATTGGCTATAGACCAAAACTGTCCATACCAAGTCTTTTCTAGAGACCACATGTAGGTTTCAAGATATTCTATTTGAGCAGTAGGCAGCACTTGATTTGATTGACCTTGACCAGTCCTATCATCATGTGAGTGCAATGATTCATTGGTACAGCCACCTTGTATAAGTTTTGCTAAATGGGTATAAGGGTATGGTTAATTAAGCCTGCAACCAATCGATTCACTTGATTCTGATAATCCCCGTGGTAGGTGTGCTGGGTCTTTATTACCTATGCAGCCTGTGTTTGTTATGACATCACCTCCACTGCCATCACCAATTTCCATATCACAAGTTGACGTATCTATAACATGAAAATCAATATTGGTAATTAAAAAATACAAACAAGAATAGAAAGCACACAACAGCACATTGATTTAATAATAGTATTACCTTTGCTCCGGCTCTCACCTGTAAAAGTGGTTGCTGCTATTCTACTGTTGTCAATTGCATTCCTCAATTTATGGAGACTCTCCTGGGCTTTTTTTTTGCTCTTACTCTGCCTCTTCTCTTGAAACATACAATGCATGTTAACAACTAGGCAAGAATCATGATACCCATAATTACGCTACACATGGCATATTAATAAAACTGCATCACTGTCAAACTTTTTGACAGTGTGGTAGTTCATGATAAATGCTCAAAAAATATAAAGCCAGCACTGGGCCTTGCTGAACCAACGTGTAGTGTCTCATTACTTACTTTCCAATTGATCCTAAACGCCAGTTCAAGGCATGTAGGGTATATTAACCTGTATCACCGAGTATTAACTGAGCTCTGAGTAAAGTGAATCAAAGTATAGTTGTTGGCATAAAATGAGGGTTATAAAGTGGTAAAAACTATATATACGAGTATTTATGTATCATCAGTCCGATTGTCTAAGGCCAAAGGTGATATGAATGATATGAGTATTTGTGCATATCAGTGAGTATTATTAGTCTGATTGTCTGTGGGCGGAAAATATATTTTAACTTGGTTTTTAATGCGATTGTAAAAGCTAAATCGCCACACATTTGTTCGGTGTTGGTGGCTTAATATCTTACTTCTAGTGTCATGTGTCACAAGTGCAAATTTAATGTATTCATTTAATTGTATGTTATAGAAACTCGCTTCAATTTTTCTCAGAAATAGGGTATCCAGACTGTCTCGCCTGTCACTCAGAAAAAGAATTTCATTTTCGTCGCGGCATTTTGTTATACTAGCTCTTTTACGGAGCCAGAAAATCATTCACCAAAGGCTACCAAATACAAGCCCATCCATTATCATAAGTCAAGATTGAATAAACCAACTTTAAATACATAAATAATTATATATGATATTGAATATATTAATTTTAGTAAATAATAACAAAAAAATAATGGTTTAGAGTCAAATATAACAAATGGTAAAGTACAGACCTTTTCTCATTCTGTTTCTCCTGACACGACCAGACTCCACAAGTTCTTTGAGCGTTTCCATGAGCCAAAATCTATGAGACTTAGTAGTTTAGTAGTCTTGCGAAGCGTTGTGTTCAAGTTATTAGTGCTGAAGAATTGTCAAGCAAAATAATAAATATTTATCCCTTCGCAAGCGGTGCTGTCCGAATACAACAGCGCACCTAACAAAAAAATCTACGGCTCGGCATAGATATAGAGATTAAACGCAACTTTCCATTGGGTGCAGAATCGTTAGGGACAATTCGACCGTATGCGTCGTAGAACGCCCATCGACGAGATCAGGCGACCATGAAGCACGACCGATTTCGTGGATAAGCTACACGCGTCTATCGACCGTTTTGAGTGTATGAACTGCGGTATGGGCTGGATGCCGCAGTTGATTCCGACACTAGTCAGCTTTTTACCTTTAGCTGTCAGTTCTGTTTTCGGTGGGTCAATAACATCTTTATAAACTCTACAACTGCATGAAAAAAATTCTACAGCCTTATTCGCTCAATGATCCAACTCTGGGGAATTGAAACATAGATCTTTTTTGTAGGTAATCCAAGCCATAGAAAGATTGTGTGTGTTGAGTCAAAATTATAAGAATCAAGGGAAATATAAGTTTACTTTTTATTAGAGCTGATATAGTTCTAAATATATATTTTACTTTGAGGTATTTAAACTAAGCATTGTGAATCATTGTAGATATTGCAGAGTGGTTATGAAATTATAATTCTTCCATAATTACTCTAGTAAATGAGTTACTATATTATTTATATTTATCCAACATTGTGATTAAGATAATTGCAGTTACTTGACATTCAGAATGTGGTTTAGCTAGCCATATGGAGAATAAACAGACGGAAAAGTTAATGCCAGGAGTGGGTCTTGAACCCACATACTTACACAACACTGAGGACATATAATTTTTATACTCCTTTCTTTTATAGGTCACTGAGGGCATGTGAAAAGAACTGTCAAAACTGATGAATAAGACATTTGATTCCCAAAAGAGAATTTGCTAGAGAATTTCTAATTTAATAACGAACATTTTTTTGTGTGAGTTCATTAATTACCGCGCGCAAGTCAGAAAACAGATAATTAGTAATGTTTTTGACATTATAGCCATTTGAGATTTAGATTTTCGTGATTATACAGATAACTAAAGCAGCACAGTCTCTTATAGTGGTAAAAGTAATAGTTTTGTAAGAGTAAGAAACATGGAAGATCGTTTTAGCTTCGCATCTATCATAGCATCACACAGCTTTATCATAGCACAAAGTATAGATCCATTGAATTTTTGCCCAGCAATGATGGCTAAAATGTTAGCAAATTAAAATATGTAACAAAATTGTTCTAAATAGAGAGTGAAATTGGAAAGAAATGCTGTTTACATATCATGAAGCAATATCGGCAATTTTCGGTAAAATGGCTGGCCCTTGGCAGATACCCAAATTTGTACATGCTCGGCAGTGAAAGGGTTAAGGAAGGTCCCTAGCTCGTCCCTTAATGCTAACTTTCAGTTTTTAGGTTACTATGTAATGTAGAAATGCCTCTATAATCATGAGCCTTGATGTGCACTTTACTGATAGCACTGATTGGGGAGGCAACTGCTATTAACCATTTCCTGCATTTCTGAAACTGACTCTAGTACTGGTATCAAGAACTAACAAGGAAATAATCTAGAGCTGATATAGTTCTAAATATATACTTTACTTTGAGGCATTTAAACTAAGCATTGTGAATCATTGTAGATATTGCAGAGTTGTTATGAAATTATAATTCTTCCATAATTACTCTAGTAAATGAGTTACTATATTATTTGTATTTATCTAACATTGTGATTAAGATAATTGCAGTCACTTGACATTCAGAATGTGGTTTAGCTAGTCAGAGGGAGAATAAACAGAGGGAAAAATTATTGCCACGGGTGGGCTTGAACCCACATACTTACAGAACACTGAGAAGATATAATTTTTATACTCGTTTCTTTTATAGGACACTGAAGGCATGTGAAAAGAACTCTCAAAACTGATAAATGGGACAATTGATTCCCAAAGGAGAAATGACTGACTTGCGTTTAATCAAATGTGTTCAATTTCTACTTCAAATAGCTTGTTGTTATTTAACAAATTAACGCTTTTGTACATTTGATGAAAATTAACTTGTGTTATTAATGTACATGTATGATTGTGTACTTTTTTTGCTTTGGTATTTTAGGGTCAAACATAGACTGTAGAAACCAATTTATCAAATATGCTTCTGTTTGTTTTGATCATTTCATAAGTAGATACACGAGATATATCAAAAGCAAGATGCCTAAACCCCTGGTTAAGGGTGGTCCCTAGCTCGTCCCTTATTGCTAGCTCTCAGTTTTTAGGCTACTATGTAATGTAGGAATGCCTCTATAATCACGAGCCTTGTTATGCACTTTACTGATAGCACTGATTGGAGAGGCAACTGCTATTAACCATTTCCTGCATTTCTGAAACTGACTCTAGTACTGGTATCAAAAGCTAACAAGGAAATAATCTCTTCACTACTGCTTTCTAGAAGTAACCAAGTTTCAGCCATTATCTTACTTGTTCTAATCTAGTTTGTGATGAAGATGTTATATAACAGGAATAGCTGTGTGTGTTAAACTCTACTTTCTGTAAAATATAATTATTGTGTTTTTCAAGCTGATTAGCAGACTTCACTATCAAACAAGTTTGTCAGCTGGCATATAATAAAGGTAATGGTACCTTTCCTCTTGTCTCCAGCAACTTACTAGATAACACATTTCTCCCTAAAATAAATGGATAGATACGCTGGTTGTTGTTTAAGGTCTCTGATAATATGCTAGAGACTTCATGAAAATCATACAGTGGCTACATGCTGACCAGTTAACAATATCTGTTCTGGATGTATATTAGTCAATGTAGTTACTAGTAGCCACTATTGTAATCTATTGGTAAGTTCACTAGTTTGTTATGTAGGGTTCCCTGTCGACCACTAATACTACATACATATTTAACATAAGAATGTATGATGATAATTTGGGGTTATCTTTTCTTTGTCAAAATCTATGTTGAGCGAACACAGTAGTTATTCGATTATGCTATTTTATTACCATATCTATCAGAAGAAGACAAGCATGTAAATTAATATAACATTTTAGCACTGCACAAATATGGTTGTTACACACGTTGCTGGATTTTTACACCACACATTGACTTTCTTTAGTAGACTTGGCAAGCCTCCAGATGGCAATGCCATAATAAATTCAGCTCTATACAAGCTTCCCTGTTATAAGCACCGCAGTCGTGTGTCAATCAACAAGCTTTCTTCTAGTAGAGTTGGCAAACTTCCAAAAATTCAATTTGCTGCGAAGAACATTTTTGTCTTGATTAATAGTTTATCTTTATCATTCTTGGTTACTACCGTACAGGATGAATTTATTTGCGGAGTTATATTTCGCGAAAATTGTCTTTTCATGCATATTCGCGGATGAATTTATTCGCGGCTGAAAACTGCCACTCTCTAGGAAAAGTTAACTCTATTACGTCTAGCAATAGAGTTAACATTACGCATGCGCGGCTGCGCGCATTGCGTGTTCCGTTTTCTATTTAGCTTACAACTACGGGTGGATCGTACTAAGCTATAAATTCTTTGTTGCGTTCAGAAGTTTTCACGAATATTCACAGATTTGGAGGCCTTTGATGAACCAACAATTTGTGGTAAGTAATGAGTTTTTCACATTTACTAAATTAGTTGAATCTTTCTTTGGTTCTTCGGTAAAACGCAATATTCATGTTTTCCATCCCTACCAATTCACTATTTGTTTTAGTGTGAGAGAGAGATTTTTCATCATACACGGAAGAACAATGATTGCAAGGGTGGTGTATGTCATTTTTAGAAGATCACGAATCATTCAGGGAAGTCTGGAAATTCAGATAGAAGTGACCGCAGCTACTTACGAGGAGAATATATCTGATTTAAAAAAAAGAGCAAAAACGCCTTTACGAGCACAAATCTTTGGCCAGCTGGCAGAACTTTGCAATAGTAAGCTACGAGGAGAGTTCTGATGATAACTTCCTTACCAGCCATGTAGTAGCAAGAGAATCGTCTTTAACATCTACCCAAGACAGTAACAGCGATGTAGAGCTGCTATTACCAAAATAACTAGTCAGAGAGCGCCATTACACGCTAGTATTCACTTATCAAGAGTATCAGTTTAATTTTTTTGTTCTAGACAACCGCAATATAGACTAAACTGTTTATATTTACTCCATTCATCGTTTGTAAAATTTTATTTGTACACTCAAGTTTGTAATAAATTATAATATATCTATACATGAAATAAAATATATAATTTAATCATGTTTGCTGTAGCGATATCAAGGAGTTGTTGTCAATGAAGGGGTCTAGGTTGACTGGTTGCTTCTCTGCCAATATTCCTGCCTTGATGAATATTACTACTTGTCTCTAGTTTCGTAATCGGAGTAGGTTGTTTTATTCTCAATCTGCAGTAAACACAAAAAAGAAAAAAATCTTAACAAGTGTCAAGGAAGTACAAAAACAATAGCTGAAGTATTTAATGAAAGTGATCAGTTTTTAAACAAAAGAATTAACTAATGCAGTTAATAATGGAAAAACGTATCTGCACATCAAATACATACCATAATGTCCAGATCAGAATCATGATCGTCCTCAACTTCGGTGTTCGAGATTGATGGAGTTGATTTCAATGTATAAAGACTAGGAGAGCTGTTTTGCGATGATGAAGCCATGCCGAACTACTTGTAAAAACCTTGAATAATTTTGTAAAGTTTGCTGCAATGGCAATAAAACTCGGAACCCCGGCGAGGATTTTAAAGAAGTTCTGGAACTCGGCTACGTTTAGTACTGCCTAGTGGCTATTTTCGCTATGACGCCATTCTGCCTATCTTGTGACAACCTTGAATAATTTTGTAAATAAATGTGATGCATTGGCAATGGTGTTAGCTCAAAGCCTAGGCAATGATTTTAAAAATGTTTTGGAACTCACCTATGTTTAATAGTTATATTAAAAACTAGCCTAGCGACTAGTTTTCAATTTGATGCAATAGTTATTCTCCCTTGTGATAAAAAATAGAACTAATTATTCACGGAATTTAATAATTCGCGGAGTTGACTGTTCGCGAAATCGCGAATTTTTATAACCATCGGATATTTTCATCCTGTACGGTATTTAAGAATTTTTGAAGCAAATTATAATTGGCTAGCTCTGTGAACCGACCTTTTAACCTTTCCTACAGACAGATAATAGTCTCCAGTTAACAGATTACAGTAAATGAGTGTATCTATTCTCATACTGATTGTTCACGATGAAGACTATGTTATAGCATACTACATGTGCTAATAATCATATGCACCTATGTCTGTTTTCTGTAACCTGCAGTTTTTCTTATCTACCTGCAAACATTCACAACATTCAGTATAGCAGGGCAATTCAATTATAGGTGCTTTATAACTTTTCTAATTGCTTATTACCAGCTTTCTTCTAGAAGGTTTAGCAAGCTTCCAGGTTTCGTTGGATTTTATTTCTATGGATGTTTGCCAAGGAAAGTTTGAAGAGCTCTCTGACCTTTCACCTATTAACATATTCTGCTGCCCTGCTATGATAGTCTCACATTTTCTGCCCAAAGACAATATAATTTATTACAAACCTTTAAATTTAAAAAAAACGCAGAGTAAAATGACAAAACAAGTATAAAAATGAGACATTTGATCTGGTCCACAAATGCCTGAACCCAGCCTCAAATATACCGGCATTCAAACAGCCCAACACATAAAATCAAACCTACTTATTTAGGCACTACGAGCATGCATGTAGTTATATACATGGATACAAATACCATGATATGTACACCCATGTATGTATATATACTCATACACTCCAACACTGTGGTATATGCACCCTGATTGCTAAGCATGCAGAGTGTCATATACAAGTAGAAACACACATTTTATACTCACACATAATCAGATGTATGCAGACATATGTACATATAGCAAGGATTACAGACAGTCATCAAGAACATCTAGTAATATAATAATCACTAGTAATAATAGAAGGAATCAGCATGTTTATAATCAACTCTCTCTAGTTATTAGTTATGTCATCTTGTAGATGGTGACATTTTTGCTCACCAATTTAGGAACCAGGAGGGTGGATTCATACACTTCTAAGGAGCACACATATCCCGCTATATCTTCATGTGCCATCTGAGAGACTATCTTCCCTACAATATATAATAATAAATACACAGTCAGACGTCCACAAATGAATATTAGCTACACATGGACACTGCTGTCAGTCAGGTCGTCCAGTTAAAATAGAAGAAACATGAAGGCAGCACACAATTTGACATGAAATTACATGATAAATTTCAAAGCTGCAGATGATTAGCTCTCTCATAGCACAATAATAGCCATTGTTACATTGAATGCTAAAGGAAGGGGGTTCAGGGAAGGGGGAAATGTAATATTGCTCTTACGATTCCGCAGTAGCAAAAATTTACAAGATAATGACATAGAGTTTGACTTTAAACCAAGAGTAAATATATATCAGAGGTCACTTATAGTTCACCTACTCAGATATGAACTACATGGTCAGAGGGTGTGATAAGAGCTGGTAATGCTTTATCTAACACAGTCCACTCACAGATACACTTAGAAGTACTTGATTAGGAAGAACAGTATTTCTACAGTATAATGATATTTATCACTGCTATCTTACATATTGGTAAGGTACTAATATACACATTTTCTTGTTGTTAATATAACACACTGATTTATTAGTCTTTATTTTTATACCTTGTAAAAGTTATTAAGAATATCACTCTATTGTTATAAATCTTACAAACATTCTTTTAAAGTGATTTCTTTCTATTTAGCCAGCAATAGGAGCTCAGTCTACCTTCAGCAAGAGTTCTGTCTATCATGCGGGATTACATTTCATATTTAAAATACTGCAAATACTGTATAAGGACAGCTTTTTCATAGCCAAATAACAAATGCTTCTGGGAGCTCAGTCTATAATATAATAAAATGCAAGTCCATGTCTTTCATTAACAAATAGCAAAACACCTTTGTTTTAATAACACCCTGCAATATGAGCTCAGTCTACCAACGGGTATTATATATGGTACCTTCAGTGTAAGCTCAGCTTATCATGCAGTATTAAATTAAATATTTTACAATATTAAATGGCTCACCTCTTTGTTGCCAAACACATCTTTTTAAGTATTTTTATTTAAAACATAGGATCATAGTCTATCATAGAATATTACATATGTCACCCCTAACAGGAGCTAATTCTATCATGAAACATCTAATATGATACATAGATCTGACTAGCCTATATGCAACATAATTAAAATATATTCCTATAATATAACAGTATATATTATAACAACCCTGCATCATACTCATAACTAACCTGTAGTAGAGTTAATGATGTAGATAGTCTTGTTGTTGTATGCAGCCAGTAGAATATACTCTCCATAGACCCCCAGCCCTTGAGGGTTCTCCACTTTAGTGAGAGTCCACAGGACTCCCTGGGTGGTCTGGTCTATTTTAAAGACTTTGGAAGGTCTGTATGATGATATTATGAGAGAGTTGTTATCAGGGGCACACATTCTGACACTCCAGCTATTAGTGAGAAGAGGACAGGGAATATGATGTAGAACTTGACCATCTAAGGAGTACGTAGTGATTCTGGTGTTGGATGGGTCTGCGATAAAAACTTTTTCTTCAATTATTACCAGCGTGTCACACCACCAGCCATTAGTAGGATGCTTCCAGCTGGTGATCAACTCCCCTGACATGTTGTAGACACCAACTGTACGAGGACGGGTACCGGATATGGTGTAAATTCTTTCTTTATAACAAGTGACAGACACTACTTCAGCGGAGGTGGAGATGAACTTGTTGGTGATCTTATTATCAATATCTACTCTGCTGACTGTCTTATCATCTAGTCCAATATAAGTATTACCCTTATAGTGGCAGATGGAAAGGGGACCGGCTGGTAGTTGTATGGAGGACAGTTTGGTGAGGGACTTAGGGAGTTGAACTGGTGGAGCTTTTTGTTCTTCAATGAGGATATCATGAGAGGAGGTAACTTCTAATTCGATATCTCTCCTCTCACCTGTAGTATATAGAGTGTACATGTGACTAGCAACAGTTACTAAATATTGTACTTGAGAGAAAGATATTAGCTCATAGTAGTGTAAATTCCAGTTTTATCACCATCTCCACACTGCTCTGTATCTAACTATAAAATTATGTTCATGAATTTTCCTCTTCCTTGCATGACAAGTAGAGTAAGGAAAGGATATTTTATCCAATTAAAAATAACTCAACAGTCAGCCCATGTGACAGCGCTGCCATACTGTAAACTATAAACTAATAATTAGTTATATAATACTAATATCAACTGCTATCAGCAGCATCCTATATTAACCATTGTTATATGAATTACTTGGAGGTATGCCAACCTGGCTATTTTTACCTAGCTATTTCTCACCTAAACACCAGACTATTAACTATTAGTATGGTTAAAGGTGCTTTAGTATTCCAAAACACAACGATAATTTTCATGTGAATATACAGTCATGGAAACTCATCCTGTAAACGTTGGTTTGACAGCGCGAGGTTAACAAATATGGAGGCTGCGCATAACTGACAATGAGGCTATTAGACTTATAGATATTTGTGATATAAAACGTATTTCAAATATTTCTCTACTACGCCAAAATCACTATTCTGACCAAATTCATTCAAACATACTTTCTGAAAATAGATATAATGTTAGTATTTATGCAATATCTTGTGAATCAATGCAGATATTGTTTTATTTTAAAATGCATTTTCTTCAAAAAACAAGATTCACTACAAAATAAATATAAAATCATTTAGCGAGTCTTGCAAAATCTCTTAAGCTTCCTTTGCATAAAACAAACGTGGTAAATTTCTTACTGCCATGACGATGGCGATCAGGTTTTTCCGTGTTGAAAAATAAGTAAAAATGAATTGCTCAGCCAAAAAATCTTTGATTTGCTACGCGTGATTGGCAACCAGTTTGCTTCGTTGGAGGCCAAACTTGATAGGTCGAGTTAATTTGTAGGCTTTGTAATGAATAGAAAAGTGAAACCGTACTGACAACTCGACTCATCGACTCACGGTCTGTACTTCTACTACTGCGAAAGCAGATACATCGGCTTGTGGTACCAAAATAGTTAAAGCACATAAATTACATAATTTTCTTATTATATATTTCAATACATCAGAGTCTTGGCTTTCGAATGAGCCTATTTTTAATACACAATTAATAATATAACTATGAAAAACAGGGTGTCAAAAGTATGTCCTGGAAAAAAAACACTTGGTTCAGGTTCTCAATATGTGATGTCACAATTATTATTTAGCCTTAGGTAGTTGATCCCTTTCACTGCCATTGAGGCTGCGCTTTTCAGTGACAAACGGTGCTGTTAAACTCAGAGAGCGCTAATAATAAACTAGGATTCTAGATAATCAACAAAGCCTGGGATCGTGCAAACGCCTGACCAATACAAACACATGTTCTGGGTTACTTTATTATGCTTTAATAATTGTACTGTCGTTGATAAAGCTAATGAAATCACATCGATTAAAATGTGACCTGCGGGTTGCGAGGCCCTAAGACTATATGCCAATCGCACTTTCGCGAGATTGCGCAAAGCTTGAAACTAATTAGTCTCAGTCGCAACCCTCAACATCACAATAAATTGAGAGGGCTAGACTAGCCCTGCATAATATCGTCGGGAAAACATAGTATGATGCTTGGAATCTGAGTTATTTATTATACGTAAAAATAATCTGTACATGGAGAACTAATGACACTGATTCCTTTGTCATCATCATTGGTTCTCTGGATTTGTCCTATTTTCGCCTGACACTAGAGTCATTATCGTAGTTGATGAATATAAGTGGTAAGCAATAGAATAGGCGGTAAGAGCACACAACACCACATATGAAAATTGTGACATTACAATTTCCGAGCCTATGCCAGTAAACATTTCTGCGGTAGAGCTCTGGGGAAATCCTATAAACACCAACCAATGTCTGTCACACCATGGCAAACAATAGCTCATTCGAAAGCCAAGACTTTGATGTATTGAAGAATACAATAAAAAAATTATGTAATTTATGTGCTTTAAACACTAGACCTGAAACTAATGAGCAGTTCTAACAACTACATTAATTTGTCCAGCAATTTATATTAAGAATATCTCAACTATCGATATGTCAAAAAATCTAAAATGACAGAAGGCTGAAAAAATTTCAAAGATCAGAAATAAAGAAAGAGTGGCTCATTATATACAGTCGCTCTGAGGCTATGAACATAACAGTTCTGCTCAGGAACTGTCTAAATCATTAAAAAGTCAACAAAAGTTGCAGTTTTATAGTCTTTACATCTTTATACTTAGTCAAAAAACTTGGTAATTGTTAATAGCTTTGTTAATATTGGTTTATTAGATTAATTCATGCGTCATCAATAGAGTAATCCTCTCTTTATTTTAGTACAGTAGAAAGTGACAGGCGGCAGTTAACTCTATGATCACAGATACAATTTGGACTTAATGATCGCATGCACTTATGGATGTCTTTTTGATATTTCACACCAGCAACCCACCAGGGCACATGCTTCAAAATCAAGGCTTCCATGCCAGTAACAACCTGATATGTATTTTGATGTAAGTGTAGAGTTTTATAGAAACTCTAAAACTCTGTTATGGGATCGTGGAGGGGTTTGACAATTAGATGAAATAGCCTGTTTATTCCTTTATTTAATTCATCAAGTCGTGAAACCTGTTAATTACATGTAAACGATAAGTCTTGGCGCCCATAATAGAAGCTGATACACAGTTACATAGAATTGAAAACATTGTGCATCAATTGTGGTAAAATTGCATAATCATACGTCATACATAACAATGCATCATAATTTCAACATAATTCAATTCAAGTAAATTAATTAAAACAAAAATTTAAGACAAATTACTGACCTGTGCCTCTATAAATCCCAATCTGTTTATTCTGTAGAAAAGCTGCTATATGTTGTGTTGAAATAAAACATTTTATCTTAGTGATAAGTGCTCGTGGAGAGTTTAGGTGCAAACTGGCAACAGGTCAAAACCTTCCCTGCCAGGTAGACCACTCCAAAGTTACAATTGGCCAGAAACATCAAGTCACAGGCGGCAAGAACCAATGATGAGGAGCCCAGCCAACTTCCGACAGGCTACCACTGCGAGACAGAGAGACTTCGTGATCGTAGACACTTTATTTTAAGCACAATAATTTTTTAACCTTTTAATGAGTTCAACAGGTACTAAAGCTCAGATGCACCTGGCTGAGATTTTTACACTAATTGCAAGGTTTAATTGAAAATGCAGCCATGAGTTTTTGCGCAAGAAAATGAGGGATTGTGAGTCACTACAGTAAGAGCTAACAAAATTTTCCCTTTTATAGCCAAAATTTTCAGATTCTAATTACAAGCTTTACAAGAACTAAAAAAGACATTAATTTGATTCAAAATACTAAAAATGTACAAAACAAACATGTAGTACAGTACATACAGAACAGCATGGTCACCCCTCAATGATGATGGAAAAATTATATATCCATTTTCAGTCATTCATACCTATCTGCTTTAACTGTAGCTGGTCCGTGAGTTGGAGCTTTGGCAAATGCTCTTGGGTAATTTTGTCAAGCTGAGCCTTTAACTCCTTGAATCCTCTCACAATCGCTGCCTAAACATAGAGTTATCCTAATAGAATCAATAGAAGAAGGACAGAAATATGTAATGTATAAATTAGTAAACTTACAATCAGTGTATCTATAGGACAACAGCCAATGATGAATATAAGCCCTGACAAGTGGTGCCTGAGGAACAGGACTGATGGTAGATAAAGCAGGGATAGAAAGACTGAGAGTGTAGACTAAGAGATGGAAACATACAAGTAAGGAGAGCTAGTAGACAGCTCACAATGTATGGTACATTAGTAATAGCAAGTTCATAAACTCAGATACATTGAAGGAATAAAAGGAGCAGACAGCTGATAGTATGAGATCAGTAGGTCATGAGCAATAAGTCTAGGAGTCTTATGAAGTAGATCAATCAGACTCAGTAGATCAAAATACTGTTTGCAGCAGATATGCTGATACATAGTCACGGATCCACTGCATGAAACTGACAATTACAGAAATTGATGTGAATACATGTACAAACACAACTATCCACGCATGCTCAATATTATATATGCGTATCAATACAACCACCTCAAACACCACACAAAGTAACAAAGTACATTACCACACAAGTACTGGTACATACATGTTCACCAACATATTCACCAACATATTCACAAAAACTCACATACAGCTAGTACAATAGTTCATTCACATTACTGAACTCCTGAATAACAATACTGCTTAATAACTTACTGGGGGATGGCTCTTGGTCCCAGTTTCAAGCAGCTCTTGATGGGTTCTCAGGCTATTCCACTGCTTGAGCAACACATCTTCGACAAAATCAGCAATTTTAGTTTGTGATTGCTGGCGGTTTTCTAGCACCTGTTTCTCAAGTGTGTCATATTTGACTTTAACCGCATTTAGCTGTAACAGAAAATAGTAAATGGAAATAATAGAAAAGCTAATAATCAGGAGTTGTAGCCTCCTTGTCATACTAACACAATTACTTCAGTATCACAGCAACTACTTGGTTAAACCTGAAGAAGAGGAGATAAGTTAAAACAAAAACATAACATCCTTCAGTAGCTATACAGTGCATAATAGAGTATAGGCGGCTTTTTACAATAAAATGAACTTAGACGGAAAATTGTGTCATAAATCCCAATTAGAGACATTATAAGGTGGGATGTTCACTCTATAATAAAAAATTATCAGATTCCACCAATATCTTGCTGTCCGCAAAAATCAGCATGACTGCTTTTGCTGCAACCACTCTTTCAAAATGATGGTTTCATAAAACACCAGTTTGTTTCAGTGAATACCAGATCAATTACTCCTAATATATGCTGCTTTTGCAGTTTCTTAGCATATTTATTAGTAAGTATCTAAAAATATTCTGTCAATAGAGTCCGTATTAGTTACCTTAATAGAGTAACTGATAGATTTTAGGTACTGATTTTACCAGCATAAAACCTTGTAGCGAGGATAGTATTTACAAACCTGACTCTCTCTGGTTTTACGAATAAGCTGAAGCATGCTTTCTGTTTTAGCATCATAGTCCGACTGAACTTTGGATACTTCTTTGAAGAATTTTTCATATTCCTCATCCTTCTTTCCACTCTCCGCTGTTATCATAGTACTCAAGAGGGAGGCAGCCAGATCTTCAAGCAACTGGAAGTCATGTGGTACACCTGTGGAATATTATCTTAGTTGTTAGTAAGTAACAAATCAAACAGAAAGTATGAATATGATACAAACCACAATATGTTAGACAGAATGCACGTGTTTGTGTAGCATCATCTATACCAAACTTTGATCTCTACCTGCTGACTACCCAACTAACAACGACATTCCTGGGACGTTCCGTAACGTTACGCTGAAATAACGTTCCAAAAAAAACATTGTCATAACGTTCTACAAACGTTATTTGATGATCATTGTGGAATTATGTTCCAACAATGTCGCAGGAACGTTGCATAGAATGTTGTGCAATAATATTATCATAACGTTCAGCAGAATGTTACAGGAATATACTTTGGAAACGTTATCATAACGTCGTTAGCGAACATTATTGATGAATGTCCCAGGAATGTCCCAGCAACGTTACTCTGGAATGTTCAATTGAAAACATTCATATAACATTAGCTTGAAATGTAACTGGAATATTATGGGGTGACATCATAATTAACTTCAAACGAATGTCTTAGAAATGTCCCAGGAACGTTACTCTGGAATGTTCAAGTGGAAACATTCACATGACGTTGGCTGGCAATGTAGCTAGAATATTATGGTGTGACGTCATATTTACCTTCAAATGAATGTTCCAGGAATGTCCCAGCAACGTTACTCTGGAATGTTCAAGTGAAAACATTCATATAACATTGGCTTGAAATGTAACTGGAATATTATGGGGTGACATCATATTTACATTCAAATAATTGTCCCAACAATGTTTCAGGAATGTTACTTTTGAATGTTCGAGAGTTGATGTTCATATAACATTGGCTTGTAATGTAGTTAGAACATTATAGTGTTACATCAATTTTACTTTCAAATGAATGTCCTAGCAATGTTACAGAAATGTTACTTTTGAATGTTCGAGGGTTAACATTCATATAACATTGGCTAGCAATGTAACTAGAATATTATGGCGCGACATCATATTTAACTTCAAATGAATTTTCTAGCAATTTTTCAGGAATGTTACTTTTGAATGTTCAAGGGTTAACATTCATATAACATTGGCTTGCAATGTAACTAGAATATTATGGCGCGACATCATAATTAACTTCAAAAGAATGTCTTAGAAATGTCCAAGGAACGTTACTCTGGAATGTTCAAGTGAAAACATTCATATAACATTGGCATGAAATGTAGCTGGAATATTATGGAGTGACATCATATTTACATTCAAATAGTTGTCCCAACAATGTTTCAGGAATGTTACTTTTGAATGTTCGAGAGTTAATGTTCATATAACATTGGCTTGTAATGTAGTTAGAACATTATGGTGTTACATCAATTTTACTTTCAAATGATTGTCCTAGCAATGTTACAGAAATGTTACTTTTGAATGTTCGAGTGAAAACATTCATATAACATTGGCTAGCAATGTAGCTAGAATATTATGGTGTGACATCATATTTAACTTCAAATGAATTTTCTAGCAATGTTTCAGGAATGTTACTTTTGAATGTTCGAGTGCAAACATTAATATAACATTGGTTAGCAATGTAGTTGGAATATTATGGTGTTACCTCAATTTTACTTTCAAATGAATGTCCTAGCAGTGTTACAAAATTGTTAATTTGGAATGTTCGAGGGTTAACATTCATATAACATTAGCTTGCAATGTAACTAGAATATTATGGTGTAACATCATATTTAACTTTAAATGAATTTCATAGGAATGTCCCAGGATATATTTGATATTTTATTCATGAATAGAAGTTAGTTTATTCATGAATATAATATAATTGTAAAAGCAGCATATCTACTCTATACTGCATTCACAATTGCTAATACAATGGGCAACTCCTGTCATTCACCAGGATATCCAACTAAAAACGACATTCTTGGGATGTTCCGTGACGTTACGCTGAAATAACGTTCCAAAAAAACAATGTGATAACGTTCTACAAACGTTATTTGATGATCATTGTGGAATTATGTTTCAACAATGTCGCAGGAACGTTGCATAGAATGTTGTGCAATAATATTATCATAACGTTCAGCAGAATGTTACAGGAATATACTTTGGAAACGTTATCATAACGTCGTTAGCGAACATTATTGATGAATGTCCCAGGAATGTCCCAGCAACGTTACTCTGGAATGTTCAAGTGAAAACATTCATATAACATTGGCTTGAAATGTAACTGGAATATTATGGGGTGACATCATATTTACATTCAAATAATTGTCCCAACAATGTTTCAAGAATGTTACTTTTGAATGTTCGAGAGTTAATGTTCATATAACATTGGCTTGTAATGTAGTTAGAATATTATGGTGTTACATCATATTTAACTTCAAATGAATGTCTTAGGAATGTCCCAGGAACGTTACTTTGGAATGTTCAATTGAAAACATTCACATAACGTTGGCTGGCATTGTAACTAGAATATTATGGTGTGACGGCATATTTAACTTCAAATGAATGTCTTAGGAACGTCCCAGGAACGTTACTCTGGAATGTTCGAGCGAAAACATTCATATAACATTGGCTAGCAATGTAGCTAGAATATTATGGTGTGACATCATCATTAACTTCAAATGAATGTCCCAGAAATGTCACAGGAACGTTACTCTGGAATGTTCGAGTGTTAACATTCATATAACATTGGCTTGCTATGTAGTTGGAATATTATGGTGTGACATCATATTTACATTCAAATGAATGTCCCAGGAATATTCCCAAAATATTACCTTTGAATGTTCCAGCGTAAACATTTATATAACGTTGCCTTGCAATGTAGTTAGAACATTATGGTGTTATATTGTTTTTACTTTCAAATAAATGTCCCAACAATGTTACAAAAACATTACTTTGGGATGTTGGAGTGTAAACATGCGTATAACATTGGCTTGCTATGTTGCTATAACATTATGGTGTAACATATGTACATAGTTGTATAACTGGTTCTATTAGAGCTTTTGTTGGTAGTTTAATAAATAGGCGAACAACAAACCATTAAAAAAAAGATTAATTTTAGTTTTACCCATTTTGCCATCCTCCTATGCAAATATTGTTTTGACTAAAACCAATTGATTGCAATCATTTGTCTTTTTCATCATAACAGCTGTCTGCAATCATTTTACTTTTCTCATTTTTGTATGGGAATTATTAATAGCTCTATCGATATTCATTATTTTGAGAAATCGAGCACAATGGTACAGAGAGTTTTAGACATTAGCCAAATGTGATTAATTATGAGTTGCAATCAGGAACATTATGGTCAGGCAAGTGTATCCTGACCATAACGGTTTCCACCGCTAGTGGTCGTTTCTAGATCCCAAATTTTCAACTGGGAGATATGCAATAATATTTAGAAAGAAACCTATTTAAACAAATTATGAGCTTGCATCTAAAAGCAACAATGCTGTTGACATATTTGCTCGGAGCATGCCACACAATATTTATATTTTGCATACAAAATTACATAGAAGTTACCTTCTCATTTTGCAGCAAGATACAGTAACTTCAAGTGATGTTCTAATAATTTGGGAGTTGTACCACTACGCTTTAACAGAAGGACAACTTTTAGTTTCACATTAACTCGTTTTTATTAAATTGCTATAATAGTTGATGCTTGCAGTTTTTTGAAACTAACATAGTTAAACTGCAGTAGTCAATAAAATGGAAAGTAAGATTATTGACTTGCTAAAATTCACGAAAAGAAAGACACTATATTCACTTTGCATACAGTTTATAGATGCTATTAACTGAAGATCCTAAATACTAGGTATGTAAAATAATACTACAAAGTTTATAGCAAGAATGACAGACTACCGCTGTATGCGTTTTGACCATAAACTCATTAGTATTGTAGTTAAAACCTCATTAGTAACCTGTTAAAAATTTGAGATATATGCAAATGTAGTTGAAAAGAGCAAATTTCAAAAATAATACCAACTGATACTGGTACTAACTTCAGAGAGCGCTGAAAAAGTAAAACATTAGCTAATTTGATAACAGGCCAACGCAAAAAAATTTGAATGCAAACAAAGAGTTTCTAAAGAGGAAAGTGTAGCAGTAATATAAATGTAACGAGGTTATAAAGCTGCAGCACTTACTAGTTCACAGTAGTTGCATCTGTTTAGACTGTTCTACATATACATTTGGTAAATAGGCATAAAGCATTCAGCTACAATTGTAGTTCTTAGAAGTAATGATGATGCAAAAAACAGTCTTTATATAAATTGACAAACGACATTTTATTAACAAGTACTTTGATTCTATGTGTGTAACATCAACTGATATGTTTTAGGAGAATTAATAATACTACGGCAAGGTTTTAAAAATTGTAGCATTAAGTACTGAAATTCCAAAAACGATAATTCAATTGGCTTGCCAGATATTTGTTTTTTTATCATTAAAAGCTTTTACAAATTATATAGACGAAATACAAGTAAGTTTAATATGTGTATTAGTACATTTTAAACAAATTTTTCATGTTTACATTTTGTTTTGTAAGTTAAATGTTTTCAACCAATTAATTTAAAATGTATTTTGTTGAAATTATTTCAAAAGACCTGAGTCTGCTGTTGTGAGCCTGTGTAATATTTTTAAACATTTTTGGTTTGAGTTTTGATTTATTATACCAAAACAACATTGTTTGAATACTTTCAAATTACTATTCAATACTCGATTTATTCATACATTTTATTTGCATAACATAGTATCGAAAGTATATACCTTTCATTCCGCTAAATAATTTAGTTCTGTCATAATGTTAGAATAATAATAAATGATGATTTTACCAAATATGGCAGTTTTCATCAATTTAGTAGTTATACTAAAGACCTAGTAAGGAGTTGTTATACTGTGGTGTATTTTATCAGGATGTTTCATAGCTTCTGTTGTTGTCAGGTTTCAACTCTTTTGCAGAATCACATGGTACTAAGCATAAGTTTTAGGGTGCAGTAAGAGAAGTTACCGGAGGTTGTATCAGATAATTGCTAGTAATTCTAGAGAAATGCTATGAGGCATGATTAACACCTCATAGATGCAACCTTCCAAGGAGGGAAAACTCTAACTGGAAAAAACTGGGTAATCTGTTATTGAAATAGATTGCAGCTGAGTACATGCTTGAACTGAATCAGTGTTTTTGCATTACACAGAAAAATACATGTGCATGTAGAGAGCTCCAAGTCAAGTCATGTTTATGAAAATCTTTAACAAGTTCACATTAAATTAGTTTAAAAAAATTCATTTTTATCATGTTGCAGTTCAGATCCCAATAGGACCCTGAAGGATAAGCTAGATTAATTTGGCTTTAGAATTGTTAAAATACATCATATGTAGATTTGATACTAAGCAAAATGGCTATAGTACAATGCAACCACAAATGGTTTTTCTATTGTCTGTTTGGGTAATAGGGTTTGTGCATTTAAGGTATATTATAATCCATTTACCATAAAGATAATGTTCAAGTAAAATGTTTAGACTAGCAGTTAGTATCGCTACGGCTCAGTAGTCCACATCAGACAGCTCTTAGCTTTAGGAATCAGGGTTGTATATTAGAAGACACAACATCATTGTTCAGGCTTGTCGACACATTTGGTTTTTGCTTGCCTACTTGCTATCATTTTCCATGTGATTTTATTTGCGTGTTTTATGCAAAATTTTGTGTCAACACTATGTACATAACCATAATCTGCAAATGGAGCGTTTATTTTCTGTTTTTTTTGCATATCTGGCTAGTTGATGTTCTAAACCAGTCAATCACAGATGTCACTAAAATAATAGACTTGGGCTTACATGTGATTCTTGATAGACTACAAAAGTAAGCTGAGCCTAATGAATAAACAACAGTCTATATATATATATATATATATATATATATATATATATATATATATATATATATATATATATATATATATATATATATATATATATGTATATATGTATGTATATATATGTATATAAATATATATACATACATAAATAGATATATAAATAGATACATATATAGATATATAAATATCTCCCTTTCTGGAGAAGAAATTGAAAAATGCTGGAATGTAAGAACAACTGTAATCCCAGTAGTCATTGGGGCACTGGGCGCAATAACACCGGCGCATAAAATGTGGCTTGCCCAAATACCAACAGCAATCAACTATCCGGGGTGTGGAAACAATTTTTTTTATATATATATCGTGGAGGACTAGACAATGTATTAACTATGCTCTTATCCTTAGATATCAATGTTCTGTATTACAACCTTATGTGTGCTTTTCTATTATACCCTATTATGTAACACTGCATATCTAGGCCTGCCTCACAGGCCTGCCGCAACGTAATTAGGTGTTATGTAATCATTATGTAAGTTGGCAACGCTGTGCAACATGTATTCATGATTATATATAATAAATAGGCTAAATTCACTCACACCGACTGATCAGGTTTATGCCTGCCTGGGTGGCTTAGTCAGGACCATTCTACCGAAACTGATCTAGCTTCAAGTAAGGACTGCTTGGGAGATACCTAAGGAAGGCTAAGGGTTGGCTACGCTACAACAGGACCTGATCAGAAATGCCATAGCATTAGAGATCAGGCCCTACAGTAAGCTAGCCCGGAACCTAGACTAGCCTAGATAGTGTCTCAGAGAGCAGGCTGTGTTAGCGTTCCAAGTGAGCCTGAGATTGGGGCAACCAGCCGTGGCCTGATCAGACCACTAGGTGTGTCAGGCAGGCCGACGAGGGGAAGGCCCAGAGTTTAGGCTGCACCGGCTTGTTAGGATAGTAAGGCTGGCTCAGCTACCGGGCCAAGCCATTACAATATATATATATATATATATATATGTATATATACATTGGTGATACAAATTATGGAACCGCCTCTAATTTTCGCTACATGGCAATGAATTCTGAGTTGAGTTTGTTTTTATACAATCAAAATTTTACATAACTGTACAAAATTATATATCATTTGAATCATCACAATGTTGGCTTTTTGATAAATTTAAATTAAAACCACATCGTATTTTCTATAAAAATATTACTAGAGGATTACTGAAAGCTGTCAGAGAGTTACTATACAGTTGTCATTTCTATTAAATAGTGTCTGACCAAAAGTCATAAAATAACATATTTCTTTTCTTTGAAATGGCTTTTATTGGGAATTAACTTGAAGACAAGGTATAGTAGCTTTGAAAAGAGCTGTTTTGTTCCTGAAGTTGATCAATACTTGGTTGGCCAGCCTTTGTTGTCAATTACTGCTCGGCAGCGCCTGGGCATACTATCTGTCAGCGTCTGAAGCTCTTCAGGTGTAACTATTCGATGCCAGGCCAGGATTGCACAATAAGCTCCATCAATCTTCTTTTATTAGTTGGTTTGTATTTAGTTACAAGATTTCTTATAATTCTGCTCCACAAATTTTCCATTGGGTTAAGGTCTGGTGACTGAGAAGACCAAGTCAGAGTGTTAACGTTATTGTCAGCAAACCACTTTTTTACTCTTCTGGCTGTGTGGTATGGAGCATTATCTTGCTGAAGCAGCCACTCTCTATCAAACAGACTTCTATCATCACACTTTGTAGTACTCCACAATATTTCTCTTCATTCATCATACCATCAACAAAATCTAATCTACCAGGACCAGCAGTGGAGAAATAACCCCACACCATTACTGAGGTGAGATGCTTTATCATAGGTAAAATACATTATGGTTTAAACTCTTCATCAGGTTTCCTTCTTACATATGGTAATTGTTGCCAGAGTGATTTTGCACAGTAAATGTGCCCTCATCGCTGAATAATACTGCTCCCCAGTCTTCTGGTGACCAATTCACATGATCTTTTGCCCATTGTAGACGAGTCTTTTTTGCCGAGATGATAACAAAGATTTTCTACGAGCTTTACAGCCTCGTAAGCCATTATTTCTCAATGATTTGCGAACAGTTGATGGTGCTAATTCTGTACCTGTTGATTATTTTAACTCACTGGCTAGCAGAGGACTGGTTAGATGTCTATCAACCAAAGAAAGTCTCACTAGGCGTCTGGTCACTCGATCTATTGCTAGCTTTTTCCTTCCCCTACCAGCCCTTTCTTCAATTTGACCAGTTTCCTTCCATCTGCAGATTATTGTAAATACACCTTTTTAGAGCAATCTACCTCCCTTGCAATTCTCCTCTGTGATTTCCTTTGCTGATGAAGGTGAATTATTGCAGCACGCCTTTCTTTCGTGAGATGTTGAGGCATGATGATGAAGTTATTAGAATGAATTTACTGAGAGCAGAAGGACTTTTCAATACTACTTGGGTTACGTTGCATAATGCACAACGTCTCACTCAATGCAATTGTTGTCTTAGATGATTGTTAAACTGAGCAGACCAAAGAATTTGGAAATTCTAGACATCATTAACTAGACTACTGCTTTTGAAAAAGTGACTTGTTATGAGACACCCTGACTAGTTGCACTTTTAACTGCACTAGCGATGGTATTATGTTTGGATGCAGAAAAAAATAAAACAATGCGACAGCTGATAAAATTTCCTTTCTAATGATATATAACTTTTCATATCTGGACTGAATATTACTAATATGAGAGCCATTACAGCGCATTATTTACTAAAACTCAAAGGCGGTTCCATAATTTGTATCACCACTGTATATATATATATATATATATATATATATATATATGTATATATATATGTATATATATATATATATATATATATATTAATCTGTGTCTAAGTGTAGTCCTGTTATAGCAATGATAATAATTACCATCTAGCTTCAGGGCTCATAGCCTCACTAGCTGAATGCCTGGCATTGCAGGGGTAATAAAACAACTTATAAACAGTTGCAGATAATGTACTGTAATTGTAATGTAGTAGGTAATGTAGTGTTTATAAGCAGTTCTATTACCCTTGCAACGCAGGGCATTCACCTAGTAAATGAAGCGTTGTGCATGTCTTGACAATGTTCTAATGAACTGGAATGTTTTGCAGAGATAAATTAATCATATTAGCAATGAGCATATTAGTCTTATTAGCAATGAACAAGATGAATGTTTGAAATATGTGACATATTATCTGAAAACCTACCTCAAAGAAGAATAATGGCTAATTTTGTGAATAATTTTTACAGAAGCAGCGGACCATTTTCACCTTAGCTCAAGTGTTGTTTTTGTAGGCCCAAATTTATTTTGGCTTAGTTTAACTTTAACTTAAGAGACCTCATAACACCTTTCAGAGGTACATGTATATGGTTTCATTTGATACCATGCCTTCAAAGTTTGCTCCATAATCAAATTAAGGGCAAGTCAGTTAATGTCAACTCATGCATACCTCAGATGTTTAGATTTGTCACTCTGTAGCTTTTAAATGAAGTAGACGTATTGAAAGTGATTGTTAAGTATCCCTACCATAACTTTGCTAGTAGATGAACTAGGAAGCCTCATACTAAGTCATACACTGTGAAAAGAAGAAAAGCGATGAGACATGATCAAAGTCAACTAGCATTTGCAATGATTGGCGAAACATGTTTATTCATATAGAAGAGCAATAAAGGTGAAAAATTCAAACAGCAAGCAGTAAGCGCTGTAAAATAGTCAGCTTGTCTGAGGTTGGGTGAACAAAATCCTCCATAACATGACAAAAGCAATCACAAAGATTCTGTTATAAATTCTGCTGATGTTCCAAGCTTTAGCTGCGGGTAACAACATCTGTAAGGGCAAAAGCTTACAAAGATGTTTGATGTCAAAGATAGTCAATGACTCCGCCCAATGCACTCGTGCAACTGCATCAAGCTTCGAAAATATAAATTCTAACTGTTTACATGTTTCAAAAAACAAATAAGTCTGGTAAATCTAAAATTTTACTGTGCAAAAATCGGTGGAGTTGTAGGAAGTTGCAGCTATGTGATTGCAGCCAATTTCATGTGCAACTAAAATTGATAGTAGTTGCTGCAGTGTAAACACACCGTAAGACATTTCCACTGTAAGCCTATTGAGTGATGTCATAGCGAAGAGGCAAACTGGTAAACATGACTAAAATAGTAAACTTTTGATTGATTACTGTTCATGCAGTCATAGAGCTTACTCCATGAATAATACCTACTTTGGGACAGCCATAGCATTGCTCAATGAGCGAATGATGGAGATGCGATGCACATGAGACTGGTGGGTTTAAATATACCATAGTCATCTATTTTGGCAGCACAACTAAATGTCTGGCCAGGTGTTTAGTTGTTAAATGTTGACTTGCAACAAAATTCACATTACCGTTATTTGATATGAAAATATTCACTATGTCTTACTCTGTTGTGTTGTAGGTGCAAAAGATGTGGGAATGTGATTACAAGCTCTTAAAAGCTCAAAAACGAACATAAAATCGCAGCCCCACGAGACCGCGTAGTTTGGATTCCCTTTCCAAAACGGCTCAAACGTGATGTAGTTGTGAGAGATGGATTCTGTTTACACTTTCATGCAATCTTAATCGTCAAAATTTTTTCACAAATATACTTCACGCATTCAATCAAACTATGTCTATTGTTCTTACGCGTCAGTTTTATCATCATTGTAATGCTGTCACTTTTAGCACTGATATCTTATAACTTATCGCAAAAGTTCATTAAATATTTTAACCTTACCCCGAAGGAGTACATATCATTGTCTGATAATCATGACGAGCCTGTTGGTCACCTTTGATGATCGAAAAGCGCTGCAAAATTTATTTGCGAAGTGTTGTGTCACATTATCAGATTATGACTTGCCAATTAGACCAGGCCGAAGCAAAACTGTAAAGTAGTGAGCATCTATATTTGATATGCGGTCTTTGGTAAAACCCAAAGTGTTTGTCATAAACTAATACTACGATAAGTTTTATATTGAGCTTTGTATTGGCCTTTCAATTCGCGTGAGAACATTCGTGACAAGACAATAACCAAACTTCATGGTTACGTCATCGAAATAAAGTGATTCTAAGCTATGGCGGCTTTTCGTTTTTGAGCTTTTAAGAGCTTGTAATCCCTTTTCACATATTTTGCACCTACAACATAACAGAGTTAGACAAGGTGAATCTTTTAATACCAAATAACTGTAATGTGAATTTTATTGCAAGCCAACCTTTGACACAGCTGCAACTATAATGGAAGACAGCTTCAAAACAGTGCCATTATATGTTGTAGCCACAATAAGTATCAAAATGATTAATAAAAATTTGTGTGTATTTCTATTTTCAGAATGGCTGTAACATATATGCAACATTCCAGAACATTATGGTTAGGATGATGGCCTATGCGCCGCACGGTGAGATGGCATAGATAGTCAACGCATAGATAGTCAACGGACTGAGCTCGTGTTAGCAGTCAGACATCCTCAGCCTGTGTAACAGTCCTTGACAGTGAGACCGTCTACTGTAGTGCTATTTGAAGGATGTGATTAATTCGCTCATCTCTTAGAGCTCAACTAGAGAAGAGTTCAACATGCTAGAGAATTAACAGACAATAGCTGCGTTTCCATGACGCTCATAATTTGCAAACTGAGCCAATCCACAAGCTATCTGCGTCATAGAAACGGCATAAATCCGCAAGCTAAGCGAGTTTTGCGATCTACAAAACATTATCGAATCCATTGTTCTTGCCAATTATGGAAACGGCACTAGTGTTATTAATGTGCATTAGAATATCGATGACAATCACATTAAAAACATTTTCACGATTCAGTCGTTTTTATTTCCATTTCAGCAGTCTCAATGTGCCAACCTTCCGAATCATTGCTGCTAAGCAATTAGCGGGGACAAGAAGGCTTGGCTATTTATTGAGTCATTAATTAGGCTAGTACTTGACCTATGAGGTCAGGCCTGGTGTTAAATACACATCAGCAAGTGTTTATTGAAACGCTCGATTGCAGAGTACAGTGTGTACATAGCACAATGCTTAATTATTCATATTCTCTGATTGTAACGCGCAGTCACTCGTACTAATTCCTCATTGAAGTTGAGAGCACTTTTGCAGGATTTTATTACATTCAATTTACTCTTTTCTACATTTCAAGTGAACTTAGGTACAATACACCAACATTTTACTCAATCGAGGCCTGCATTTGTTTCACCTATGTTGTCATTTAAGTTCCTTCTATTTTATTGTTTGCATGCAAAACTTTAGCACAGAATAGAAAACCATTTTAATATTTAACAATGCTCTTTAAAACACAAACAAAATTATTATTAATGAAGTATCCTTATTCAGCTTTAGTCTTGCTTCATGCAATGAAAACAACTTCTCTACAAGATATCACTGTTTTCTGCAACAATGCTTTATTCAGTTGCAGAATTAAAAAAAAACTTTAGATAGGTTATTTTAAAATCTAAGCAAAAATCTTTAGCTGTTTTATGGTTATAAAATACCTGCAAATTTTCCAAATGTATAAAAGGAAACATTATTGCAAATATCGTTCACAATAAACGAGCTGCTCTGTTTAAAGATCGGTCTATTGTTAGGGCAATGTTAAAAGGACTATAACTATGTTTCCATGGTGTGCAGTACTGCGATGCAGCCCCCTCCGAAGTCGAAGGGATTGACACGTTACCATGCTGCGCAGCGGTTTTCAGCAAATTAGCCAGAGAAGAGACATTGTATAAATCGAATCGCCTGATGGAGAAATTGAATCGATCATGGATACCGAACATCAGAAAAGGTCTTTTTATGCTTCTGTCATCATTATACTTTTATTTACAATACACAATCACAATGTTTTACAAAACTTAACACAATTTATACAAAGTAATATATTTTTAATAAGAATTTTTTAAGCAATATAATTATTATTTAAACGTTATTTAGGACGTGCCTCCTGTTTCTCGAAAGGTGTTGGCATCGATAACAAAGTCTGGGAAAGTAATCACCTCATCCTTGTGAGCGCAGACCATAATTATATATAGGTGAAAGAAAATCAGATTAGAAAAAAACAAGATTAGCAGGATAGCTTTTGTACTATTTCATGGCCCTCGAAGAATCCGTTTTCATGGCATGGGAGATATGTGCAGCCACTGCGCAGTTGCTGTTTCCTTGTTGCAAATTTGCACAGACTTCGCACTGATCAGTGCGCAGTGATTTCAGTGCGAAGACGCCGTTTCCATGATTCGGAAAGGGCGCAACTCCGAAGCACTGCCCATCATGGGAAAATAGTGTATGTCAAAAACCCTCCTAAGAAGGTTGAACTGGCTAAGTTTGAGCACCTAATATTACTGCTGCGATATTTGGGTAGCCCTTTTGCTAGATGAATTAAACGCTCATGCTCTAATATTGTTCGATTCATTTTGGTTCAGTTAATGTTTGTTCCAGCTGTCTCAAGCCATTTTTAGTCCTAATAGTCAAAATAGTCCTATAAAACCACGGGTACGCTGTAAGCCTCATAAGGACACAACAGAGAGCATTTAAATCCAAATTGCTGATTACAGCTGATGTCTGATCAGAACTTTGTAGGATAAAAATAAACCAACTTGAATTGCATAAAATTTGCAAAGTTCTCACAATTGTATTCACATAGTTAAACAGCTGCAAAATGGCTGAAGACTGTTTTGCCATAGATATGTTGGAGATTATATTCATGACCAGGGGAGTGTCCTACTACATGACTGACCCTGACACTATATTGAACTCATAAGTGATGTTACCACTTATACCCCATACAGAGTGAAGTAGCAGGGATAGCTCAATATGTATGTGTGCCTGTGTGTGTTGGTCTGCGTACTGCTACTCATGTTTAATTCTCAGCTTGACCTTTGGTGTATTTTAAATGCCAATGCGCTGGCTGAAGCTCACTACCCTTTTTTGAAGGTGACATTTACGAGCCTATTAGCTATAGGAGACTGGGCAATGCAAAGCTGTGATGTCCTACATTACATAAATAGCCGCATGCTTTGTGACAGAAGGGCAATGCTTTGTTCACTTGCAGCTGGTCAGGCAAGTGAGTCATCATTGTTTACACTGAAAGAATCAAGAGACATTTTTGTTGCTACATGTGATTCGATATAACTACTAAAGCACACAAAATATTTGTTTCAAATTTTAGATACAACGCTTATACACTATGTATTTCCTACCCTGCAAATTTATAAACATAAAGTTGAATATTTCATATAAAAAGTGCGAGTCAAAGTGTATATTGATGCACATGTATTCCAAAAGATATTGCAAAATTATCAATGTTGCCATATGCTATGGGCTAACATGTCAGATAGCTAGGTGTACAAACTGATTTCAAATGCATACACACTGGTACATCGTACGCTGATTGCAGTCTGCCATGAATATAAATGTTGGGTCTTGGGTGTTATGCAAACAGCATCAGCAAACTCGTAGAAAATAAACGACAAATGGTACACTTTTCTAGACATACTGTGAAAGGCTACACATGACTAAAGACGACCAGTCGGCTGAGCCTTGATCTGAGATTCCCTTGTTAGCTGCTACCTTTGTAGCCTCCTGATGAATTATAATCCTGAAATATCTGGAGGTGATATTTTAACTAACGTTGCGCTGTGCAGTGGAACGAGCATGGAAATCCCTGATGCAAATTGCTTTGTAAAACCGATGAAAGAGTTTTAGTGACCACCAGCTTGTGTATGTCTGCAGTGATTCCTTGTAAGTCGACACCCTGCCGTATGCTCAGTTCTGAGCCTAGACATATCTTTGTGATGACAGGATGAGGTGTAAACAGACCACCTCTATCTTTTACACTGATTAGTATCGCATCATCCCCTGATGCGTAAACCTGGACAGGAGGCTATAAAGCTGGTGCAGTCATTGCAGTTGAGTTTTAAGCTCTGTACCTCATAACCTGCTAACAAATATCATATGCTAATATTATTATAAAAAGCATATGTATCAACCATAAAATAAATTTAACTACATATCGCTGATCTGCTGCAGTATTATTTCAAAACACTCTGCTTTCTGTATATCTGCTTTATACACTAACAATAAGTGAAAGTAGCTAATACCAAAAGACATTTATATACCCAAATTATGCATCACAATATGAGCAGCCATGCAGTTTAGCATATGCAGCAAGGCTGCAATGTGTGCCAGATATTTTGTTTTGTAGAAAACCTGGATATATTGGTCATATTTACCTACCGATGCACTCCACTATGTTCGAGCCAGACCTTGACAGTTCGATTTCCAGCTGTTCGCTTGATTCCAAATCATCATGGAAGTCATCGTCACCTTCTACATGACTCTTTCTTGGTTTAGATGAGAGAAGTAGGGGCAGGAGCCATCTGTGTCATTAAAATCAAGTTTTAATTGCATAACACAATTGCAAAGAATGCTATTTTTAATAAATTTCGGTAGGTCTCAGGATCTTTTCATGAGTGACATCGGAATACTGTGCCAAAATTTTCCAAACCAGCCATTGTACCTACCACTTAGATTTAATAGCAATTAATTTTAAAAATATTATTAAATTCACATAAAAGCTTTGCATCCATAAAGCTGGTTGCCGTATGACATTAAATAATACTCAGCATTTAGGTGGCTGAATGGCATGTAGTAGAGTCGCAAGTGGTGATAAGTGAGCATGCTAGTCACAGTAAATGTAATTAACATGGGCTAGTTAAGTTGAATCAAAAAGCACTAGAAACAGTATTGCTGTTTTTCTAGCAAAAAAGCCTTTTAAAGCTGATCCAAAAAATAGGGGCGAGCTTAGCAACAAGGGTAGTTACCATTTTTAGAACACATTCTCCTATTCTGTAAAATATTTTATTGTTAATGTGTTTGCTTGCAGATTTCGATGCCATCTACCAAGTCCAGCATACTAATAAGTTAAGACGAAGAATCATAGTGCTATACTTTTAAAATTATAAAATAAAACGCATTTGTCTACCTTTGGGTTGTTATGTATAGAGTTCCATTATAACATGTTTTATAGAGAAAACAAATAAAGCAATTGAGGATTTCAGGCCTATGCCAACAATAATAAGTCTGACAAATATACTAATGCTCAGCAAACCAAGCTAATCAATGATTAACCAGATTTTTGAGAATACAATAGAAACACTCATGAAGAGATCTGCCATCTTACAATATTCAGTTATGAGATAAACAGTTTTACAAGCAACTTGTGTGGAGTATAGTATGGAAGTTAGTGATGTACTTGCGGTTATTATACAATGTATATAGTTAAAATCAATACACTCAGATTTTCAGCAAAATCACAAACTACTATCTACAACCACCACAAACATGCTGCTTCAGTAATGAACTTGTCAATTGAATAGTTCACTGATGACATAGAAATTGTAATGACCCTCTGTTTAAAGGATTATTAACTATAAGTGCTGGATTGGTGGTTCAAGTAGTTGGTTTATGATTTGCGAATTTATAAAGGACTGTATTTTAGGTGTAGATTTAATGTCAAGAATTAGACTGGTTTGTTTTAGTTAAAAAACTTTAAAACAGAATATATTTATTAAAAATTCAAACTTTCAATTGCAAAAACATAAAATATATGAAGGCTAATCAAGTCAATGGCCGATGCTCATTGCGCAAGTCTAAAAATATACAGAGTGATACAAGAGCAGAGTGATACGTAGAGCGTGAGTAAAATATGGAGTTCGAATTGTTTCTGATCTACACAGGCTTATATATGTTTGCCTAATCAGTCAGGCAATCGTCACATCCGTAGATCACAGACGATTGGGTGCTGCAAAGCTTCCTAGGCAGTAAGGCTAGCAAGTAGCCTGGGCATGGCTCTCGTGGGGATTGGGAGAGAGAGCCTGGGACACATCGCAACACGCGGAGAAGACAACTCTAAAAGCCGACTTCTGAAGTCGCTAATATCACAATCGTTATTTCCGAAGGAGTATCATGTGACGGTCTTATTTATGATCTACGCGAGTATTATGTATTATTTTTAATCTGAATTGGCAGCAAACAAATGCTGGTTAGTAAGAATGAAATGTTGGTTGCATAATAAATCAATAACGACAGTTATATTATTTCATATGTTCAATTCATTATGTTTTGATTTAGTTATAATAAAAAATTGAATCAATTGAATAAAAAAAATTCACAATAACAATACAAACATAGCAAACGAATAGCAATAGAACAACAAAAATGAATTGCACGCTGCTAGTAAAGAAAAGTTTATCTAGTAAAAAGTAATCTCAGTTTTATTTTACTCACGAGTATTATTATTCGCGACAGTTATTATGAACAACTCGGATCTACCACTGCAAAACGGTGCCATCTGAAAGCAAATACTCTTTCCGAAGCCAGTAGGAAGAAATATAAATTGGTCAAGACCTGCGATAATATGTTGTAAAGCTTGAGACTGTTTTGGTCTCAGTGTGACTATGCCTAGCTTTGATAGTAACTTTTGAATCGCTTCATTTTTATCAGTATAGGAAATGAAACTGCTAACGTGAAAACGCAAGAGAATAGTGGCCTATGGTTCCTATCGTTTTATTATCAAACGAGGTATTTCGTAACCACCCAGCCTATCAAAAAAAATAGCGCTTTTTACTAGATCAAGTCACGTTACCGTGACAATAGGCTTTTAAACGCGCCACATCTAATACATCGTGAGATACGAATCTAACGACACGCTTCCATTAGTATCAGTCTGAGCGTCATATGTAACATATGTCGCTCGTTTTGCAGAAGTTATCTTACCTTTTTTTCGCTATGTGTCCCAGGCTCTCTCTCCATATCCACCACGAGAGCCATGCCCAGGCTAGCTAGCAAGAGTCCAGAAAGCTGTTTCCTAATCACATCAGAAATGGTTAAATAAAAGGGGATGAGTGGTTATGTAAGAGGTGTATAATACTCTTAAGACAGGATGCATAAATACTAATATAGAAGTTGAATAACATGATGAGTTCCTTTGTTTCACAATGACAAGTATTCATGGGGTGTGTAACTAAAGATTACAAATGCTGGTCGCTTCACAAAATGGCACCACAATGCACGATTATATTAGCTCAAAATTCAAAGGCAGACACTACCACTGAAGCTGCAACAAATTGTGATTACAAGCTCTTGAAAGCTCAAAAACGAAAAGCCGCCGTAAATTGGAATCTGTTTATTTCTCTGACGTAGTTCTGACAGTTTGGTTATTGTCTTGTTACGTGATGTTCTCATGTGAATTGAAAGGCCAATAAAAAGCTCCATATAAAACTTATCGTAGCACTAGTTTATGACAAACACTTCGGGTTTTACCGAAGACCCCATATCAAATATAGATGCTCGCTACTTTCAATTTTGTTTTGGCTAGATCTAATCGTCAAGTCGTAATCTGATCATGTGACCCAATACTTCGCAAATAATTTTTGCAGCAATTTTCGAATATCACATGTGACCAACAGGCTCGTCATGATTATCAGACAATGATATGTACGCCTTCGAACTAAGGATAGAAAGTTTAACGACTTTTTACGGTAAGTTATAATATATCAGAGCTAAAAGTGACTGCATTACAATGACGATAAAATAGACGCGTAAGAACAATAGACCTAGTTTTATTGAATGTGTGAAATATATTTGTGAAAATATTTCGACGAATGAGGTTGCATGAAAGTGTAAACAGAAACCATCCTGTAACAACTACGTCCCATTTGAGCCGCTTTGGAAAGAGAATTCAAACTACGGTGGTCTCATGTGGCTGCGATTAACTGTTGGTTTTTTTAGCTTTAAAAGCTTTTAATCACATTCCCATATAATTTGCACCTACAACACAACAGAATAAGACATGGTGAATCTTTTGATATCGAATAACTGTAATGTGAATTTTGTTGCAAGTCAACCTTTAACAATAGGTCATATATAACAATCTTATTTTTTGTTCATGAAATGACGAGAACATCTATTGTAGGTTTTCGTAAACAGTGTTAAATAATACAGTGTGATATTCACTGTTCTTTTGAAACCTTTGGCTCAGTTTTTGTCGTTGCTTGTCACAGTAGATATTACAAATAATTAACAAAACAATGAAGTGTTCAGTTATTGTTATTAGCTTGCTTATATGACATTGTCAATTTACTAAACAAATCTTCCTTTTGCAATTACAAAATAGTTTGCGCCCATCTGGGGCATTGGTCAGTAATGACACAAAAAACAACCATCGTAACCGAGCCTGTCAACTTGCAGAAAATTCTCACATAGATGATTTATACAGCTTGAAGGCAATTACACGGCTATATCAAACAGTCAGTTCACATACCCGTTGAAATGATTGTTGTATTGTCAGATTTGCTCTTTACAAAATAAGAAAAAGGGGGATGCACCTTCAAAAAAATTTCCAAACCTTTATGCAATCTTGTTGTTGAATTTAACTCGAAGAGAGATTATCTCATTTATATCAAATTGTAAAAATCACAATTAGATAAATTACAGAAATTAAAAATTACAGTTACTACATGGTCATGTCATAACAATTAGTCTACATGTATCTGCTAGAATAGACCATGGATCCGCATTAAGTTACTTCTCCTTGGCAATGCTTAAATAATTTTGGCAAAGGTAAATTTTCTTAGAATTGTGTAACATATTAGCAGACAAATCACTGAAAATTATGTTTTTTTGCAAGGAATGTTAGAAGTGAAAAGGTTGCTTTGCTTGTTGTCTGATGGATTATTTTTGGACTCAACAAAGTTTCATGCTGTAAATAAAAAATGATTAATGAGTCTTGACTGACAACTTGCAACTTCGTTTTTCTTTTCAGTCAGTACAGTAAATAGTTGTGTAACATAAACATGATGTACTGCTCACAAAAAAATCACCTCAAAATCTCTTTCTCATAAGAGTCTTCAACTTATTTACTATGTAATTCATTTTAGGTTGAACATAATTAATTTGTATCAACAAAAGCCATTCAAACAGCTGCTCACAAAATGGGTCAGGTCAAACAAGGCAAGTCTTCGTCAGATGCGATGAAATTCGTATGCTCTCTACGAGCGCGTTTCAGAGCTTTTGTGCTTATAGATGTTGGGAATCATCCGCAATTAACGTTTCACATGAAATGAATACAAATGCTATATATATATAATACTTATAAGAATCCTTTACTGTCAGTTTCACATGAGCACACACTACAATAGTCTCCATACTAAGCATTTGAACCAAGAAAATTTGAATCCATTCACTTGTAGCTACAAAAAGAGAACCAAACCACATAATATAAAAAAGCTCCAGTGAGGGGCTTCCGTCTGATTTAAATTGTCTGTAAGCCCCACAGAGGGGCTTATAGTAGTGCATGAGTTAAATCGGTCACCACAAGGCAAATATGGTATTCATTATTCGATATCAAGTTGATTTCAACCCTTCGGGCACCATTTTTGCAGGTCTGCGAGTGTGCAGTGGCTTTGTGTAAGGCAGTTTTATAACTGATCAACAATTTGAGGTTTCTTACCAAATAGCGTCAAATCACGTCCATTAGTAGTGAATAAATCACTCGGCGATATTTATTCAGAACTCTTTTAGCAGTTTTAACACAAAATCATGAGTATAGGCAGCGGTAACCACATCGGTAGTTTCAGAAAAAATCACCAACTTGTCTGAATCTCCAACAGGTATTCGGCGTTAAGTATGACTCGCTTGGTCTTTCATAACCGTGGTTTTACGACGTTTTTTCAGTTTACGTCTATTAAATCTTTACAAAGAGATAAAACGCGTTTTTGTATTACTGTATAATGATCCAAAATATCAACCGAGATAGTTTGTGGGCATATACGTAGAATTTAGTTGAAACTTTTTGGAATTTATGAAGTTCGATGCGTGGGAAAGCTAAAAATCCGCATCGTACTCCTTCGAAAGATTTCGAAGGTATGCATTTACATCGTATTATGCCTGAAAATATCGGACAAGGCAAAACTAGGAGGAGGAAATATCAGCCATACTGATTTATTTTCCCGGTTGTTGTAGTTTAATTAATGATTTAACGATGCTTAACTCATCTGCAATACTTGCAATAAAATTCACAATATAGTAATAAATGATATTGACGCTCTTTGCGATCGTTATTGCTGGTTAGTAAAGCTTTTTGCATTGGTACAAATTCAAGTTTTTCTCCGTAAATAAAACCGAGTGTTAAATACTGTGTTTCTAAATAATTGCACTCCATGGTGGTAAACTGCAGTGGATTATCGTTCTTGGATGTGTTTGACGTTGGAAAACAGCTTGAAAAGCATTTGCGAGTCATAGAATGGATATAATTTGTCTTTAAAATGTCACGCTTCTGTAAACAGGAATTCATTAAAAAGAGTAGGCCTATGGCACTAAAAGGGTTACATATTGCTTTCGTTCTTTAACTGTACCTCTGTGCGTTAAGAGAAGTACAACTTTTAATATGATTTTTTTCACGTATCACAGCGATGTTATCGAATGTCTTAATAACTGATAAAAACACTTTTGCTGGTTGAGCGAGCTTTTGCTAATATAATTGAAATGGCTTTGAAGCCATATATGCGTAGAAAAATGGGTAAAGCATGTTACTGAGTAGTAGCATGTATCTTTTGATTTCATTACCTACTTCAGAGGCATTGTTGATAATAAATCTCATTGCGAGTGACTGTGTGTTGGGTACAAACGGAGTAATGGTGAATCATTAATAGTTTTTGACTGCCATAAAATAGAGAAGACAACTCTGATGTGACAAACTCTGATACAAGTTTGAACGCCATTTCCTAAACTTAATTTGAAGAATTCTTTCTTTGCCATTATTTTTGTCTCCAAAATTTCATAAAGATGAAGATCTATACGCATATATCAAATGAGTAAAGACATGTTTGTTAGTCACTGAGCTACTAAACTTGTTATTCAGTTGGAAAATGTTGAGCAATATTAGTAGTGACCAACCAGCAGTTTTTAGTGGCCAGATTTAGGGTTTGCAACTACAAGGTTATCGGTTCAATCTCAGTCCAAGTCCATAATCATTAGATTCTTACCATATAGATAGTTTATCGATTTGTTGTTTGCAAGATCTCTAATGTGGTTTGTTTGCGATTTTTTAGAATGAATCTCACAAGATCTGGCCATTATCCTTGCAACTAATCGTCTAATCGCTATCTAGTCAATCACCACTACTATGGTCAATTTGCCAACCATACACCGGTTCGGCTCAACAGTAAATTCTCCATAACCAATTGAATCGGTATCAATAAATGTGGGACAGGTGAGATCTAGACATATTTCTTGCATTTTTCCATCACCATTGCAAATTTTCCATGTCTGTGTTTTTATTATACATGTTGTAGGCTTACTAATATGTTATCAATATGCTTTAATTCAGCTACATGGAAAGTTTGTTTATTTGTGCGCTAAGCCCTTAACGTCCTGACAACCTAATCAAATTCGATAAACATACCATATAGTATTCAGTACATAAGACCAGTCCTTCTACTGCAATGTCGCCTCGCGCACTGACCAGTGTGTATTTATGCTACACCTACAAGCTTCCAGCTCGCTGCGCTGGAAGATGTTACCATAGAGCATTTGTGTTTGAATCCCAACAGTGACTTCGTTTCTTTCATGGATTTAAATAGTATTGCTGCGGTGTCTGCACAAAAATATGACGGTAACGTAATTCATGGCACGATTTCTAGTAAAATTCAACTTCAAAAAACCGTTGCAAATCAAAATTACATGATATCACATATAGGAATTTATTTATAAAATAGTGAAATACCAGTAATCCTACTCAATGTGAGCTGATTGGAACACCAGGTCCCCATTATTCACCATTCGAAATGTCATCACTAGGATTCTCTTCTGGAATTACGTGATATGTTTTGAATTTGATGTTGGTTTTTGTAGTATCTGCCTACAAGGCCACACCTCAGTAATCCATTTGACACATCCACTATTGGGCATTCACACCTTTTTCTTGTACATGAATCACGATTTCTGACAGAAATCTGTCTTGCGGCATTGCTACTCTGTTGAATACCTATTATCCGAGGTAGCGGTTTTGTTCTTGTATTGAGGTGAACCAGTACGTTGGTTAAGTGCTTGTTTTTTGTTCTCTGTGATCTTCACTATAACATGCTACTCTCAGGCTTTTGTTAATTGTAGTATTCCCGACGGCGCCAAAAAAGGCGTCCTTACTGATGGTGTTTTGAATGCCATTTCTTCAGCTACGCATTGCCCGCCTCTGATCCCGATTGAACTATTAGCGAATAAAAGATTTGGGCCATGGAAGAGGTCACGGTATGTACATGTCAAAACCAGGATTTTCGAACCAAACTTCAGATCTCGACTTGTACTCTTGAATTTACGATAGATCTATAGTTACTCTCCCTTTAACTGTGATTTTTGTTATTGAAAGTTGGAAAAATTAGTTTCAAATTTAGAAATGCTGTAGTACAAAACGTAGATTTTTTTGGCAGATTGGAAGCACATTTTAACACTAACTACCTAGCACATCAGAATTTTAAGCAGAGAAAATATGGAAATCTAAGAGTTGTGTGCACATGTACATAATTAAAAAAGCAACTCTTGAAAGTTTGCATTGTGTTAGATTATGTATAACTTGTGATAAATCGTGCTGCCTTTTACCAAAATGTCAACTTAGAGCTAGTAGTGCGATGTAATTTCTTTTTCTCTTTTTATGACATGATTTTCAGCTATTTGATTGTGATATAAGATAGGTATGATTGAAGAATTTGACAATATGTAAGAGGCAACAATAGCCGATTGACTATGTATTTTTAAAAGAGTGTACGCGCTAATTCAAACAAGCTTATAAAGGAAATTGAAAAGGCAGGCTGCTCGCATACTTCTAGATCAACTAAAACTTACAAAATCTTATCGTTTAATTTTTCATTAAATATCTGCACGGCGTTTCTTAAAGCTTTGGAACAATCTGCAATAGCATTAGCAGTGCTTCTCATTTACCTGCGTATATAGCTGTTTGCACATATAGCGTCTCATCAGAAAGGTTAACCTCCAAGTAAATAACTCGACTAATGCGGAGTTGTTAGCTTACAGTTTGTTATTATTTTTTAATGGATATGTCCAAGTTCGTGTTTTTTGCTACATGAGATTTACTAATTAATTTACCGCATTGCTATTCTACAGCAACTCTTTTTTAAATTTCAAATTATTAAAATGATAATTCAGCATAAGAACAATGCGACTAGGACATTAGTTGCTTCTGAAGAAACTTACTATTAGCGCAACCCTAAATATGATATGCTTGTGCATTTTTCATAATATGCCAATATGAAGTTGCAGCCTTATAGGAAGCTCAGTTATGAAGCCATTAAATAAAAAGCTGATTAGGATGATTTTGAAAATATGGTGGTTGTGCACTCTTGTATCCACATGTGCCTATTATGAGGAATCGCGATTCCAAAAACTTGAATGAGTGGACAATATTACCTTATTATAGAGTGCCCACAAATAGTGAAAAGAAAAGTATTGCTGGTACTATTTCATGTATCTAGCAAGTGACACTGTGATGTGGCAGATCAACCTCGATGTTCATAATTACTTTGTTAACAGGTTGTTGCCATATTTAGTTTATACTCATATTTGCTTTGTTTGTATTCTGTACTTTTTAGCAGTTCTCATCTGCTAATATAAATGCTTCTTCACATTTCAGGGCTTAAAGGATTGTACTGTAATCTGAATTGTTGGATGAAAGAACAGCCTTCGCCACCACAATCCAAGGACGGACGAGCTGGAAAAACTTTAGTCTAATGTGGTAAAGCATTTGATGGACTGTAGCGTTATTCACAAATATGATCATAGCTTTGCTTGTTTGTCTCTGTGTATCATTGATATATAATTTATTCTGGTGTAAAGGTTGTGGTATTTTTCTGCCATGTTTTGATGATGACAATATATATAGAGTTTAGTCATTTTATAGCTATATTTTTATTGTGTTTCATATTATTTTTTGTTATTATATCATGCAACTGTTTGTACCAAAATATACAGCTTCGGAACCATGCCCTAACTATTGAGATGCTCACAAAGATTATTTTAAGAATAATCTAGTAAAAGTCTTCGTATATATCTAAGGTGCAATATTTGTTGAATGTCCGTCAGCCTTGAAAAGAGATGTTGTGTGAAGGTTAAGCATGGCACATTATAGAAAAATTAGGTTGCTTCGGAGACGTAATGTTGGTGGAATGTTGTATAGCTTAAGGAAAGAATATTGTCGACGGTTATGCTCGGTACATTATAGTAACATAGTACGCAATTCATTAGAGGAACATTCTGTGAAACATCAAAATTTTAGAAATTGTCTACACAGTTACACCCCACTAATGTTCTGCACGGAAACGTTCCTGGAATGTTAGCTAATATCTTTGAGGCAACATCATGAAAGGCATGCTTGTGGAATGTTCTGTAACATTCTCCCCATGTCGCAGGAATTTTGCACCAGATCATCTGCTGAATGTTCCATAATGGTGAAATGCCATACTGTTCCGAATATATTAGAAGACAATATTATGTGAATGCTTATACCCAGACATTTCAAAGTAGCAATCCTGTAACATTGCTGGGACATTCGATAACAAAGTTTTGTAACAACGTTATAATAACGTTAGCAAACCTTTTCCTCGTTCTAACGTTCTAGCTAGGATGGTACAAAAATGCATGATTCATTTTTTGGAAGTTGTCCCCCTTTCATAACAAAAAATTATTTAAAATGAAACAAATTAAAAATGTTATAGATTTTTCATTACAGATATAAAAACAAACAAAATAATGAAAAGAAAATAATGATAAATTTGAATGATTTATGTAAATGAAATAAAAAGTCACTACAAATTTCTATTTTCGCACTTCATTAGACATATCGCAAAAATGACTAGGGTCCATTAGCTCTGTTTATCCGCTAAACCGGTCAAAGTAAAACGCAACGGTGTGAACTGATCGCAACTGACCAAGTCGCCACATATACATGTTGTGTCTGATGGTTGTTGATAGTCTATCTACCGATTGAATTAACGCTACGTATCGTCTGACAAGCCGACGCGTATGTGAATCATTTCGTTAGTAGAGCGAAGCCATAGCCCATTAACTTGCATGCCTTATAATTATATTTCGTTTTAGCTCAACGAGATTACCGCGGCATTGAAAGCCATGCTCAGCAGCTAGGAATATTGTATAATAAAGATGGAAATCCCTACGCATCAATGTCCCACCAATGTTCTATGCGTAACCTTCCTGGGATGTTAGCTAATATGAGACAATATTATGTAAGAAATTGTCGTGGAATATTACGCAATGTTCTCCCAATATTGTGGGAATGTTATGCAGGATCATTTGCTAACATTCCAGCAACGTAATTCCCACAACGTTGCTGGGACGTTGTGGGAAGTACGTCCCAGCAACGTATTTCCCACAACGTTGTAGGGACATTATGGGAAATACGTTCCAGCAAAGTAATTCCCACAACATTGATGGAATGTTTTGAGAGTTACGTTCCAGCAATGTTTTTCCCACAACGTTGCTGGAACGTTGAAAATGTGTCTACAAATAATCTTGTGACAACGTTACGATGTAACGTTTCTGGGACTTTTCGGAACCTCCCTGGAACGTTCTGGGAACGTAAAATTGTTAGTTGGGTATATGTGTTGAAATAAGTTCAGCTAAAAGATGTATAAATATAATGTTTTCCTGTGCTAATCCAGACACTTGAAACAGTTCAGGGAGGTTCAACACACCTAACCACTTTTCCATGTAATAAATGTTATAAGACCGATAAAGCTCCTGAATCAAATGAGCTTCCCTGGCAGTGTTATAACTGCAAAAAGTGGGTACATTAAACTTCTTAAATGAGGAGAAGAAATGGAACAGACTGAAGAACAAATAGGAGTAACGGTAAAATTCTACTAAGTTGTCAGGCGAGTGTGGGATATCTGTCTTTGACCTCCATTGTAGTCAATTTTCATCAAAAAACTTGCAATATAAAGTGAATATTTTAACAACTGTTTCTAATAGTTTTATTAGTCACGAAAGTGTTTGTCAGAATATTTCAGTTATATTTTAAAACAGCCGAGGTTTAGTTACAAGTTAACTTATTTTTATTTCAAGCAATTTGTGTTTCTTCATAAAATACACTAACTGATTATCAGCCTGACAATCTTGACAAGGCATCAAATGTAAATATGAAGCATTCTTCACATATGCTAATAGAATGGTGTTCTCCACTAGCATCAGCTACAGCAAAGCCTCAGACCAATTTGCCTACTACAGAGCGCCCTGGGTTTACAATGACACTGGTCTTTGACTTTTTTGCCCAACGATGTAGAACACAATGATTTTTTGCTTTTTACATACAAAATATCTTCAGCCATATGTTATTAATGAAAATTTCTCTCGAAATTCAAATTTGTCAGTCAATGTGCTGATTACGCCAGAATAATACTAGTGTTCACTAATAACAGCAGCAGCAAGATCCCCCGATGTTGATGAGTTCACTGATGGGTTACAGTGTTAACTCAATAAGCTTACCATTATCACATCTGGTTGAATCTGCTACACATTTCATACAGCTGATGGTATGGCAGACCTTGCATCCCACCACTAGCGGCTGATTCTCGTGTTTTGTACAGATATCTGGCAGATGGGGGCATTCCTTTGATAAATACTGAGCCATAGGAATTGTATGATGGTCATCAAGTACATCATCATGTTGCTAAAATAAAGCCAAACATGTTATGACAAGATACCAGGCTATAGACACTGGTGCGATGGTCATCAATTAACCAATCGAGTTGCTAGAATAAAAAAATATGTGGTTGCCATAGAATTCCTATCATTGTAATTTGTCAGGCAAATAAAAAGATTCAAAATATTGGTGACAGGCTTTCATTATTATAAATTAACATTTGAAGATATTTAAGGATAATTTTGGATTCTCTGGGCAAAGTAAAGAAACAGTTGCGACTCAGATAAGACAATGAGATATCTATTTGTAAACTATAATAAAGCATATTCACTATTCATAGCTTTGATAGCTACATGTATAATATCCACTTTTGTATCAATGAATAACGGGAAGAAAATACAGAAAAATATAAATACAAAAAACACAAACATACAAAAGACTATCGTGCATAATTTGTGTTGCAGCTGAAGTTACACAAATTACAAACATAATGTTATCATCTCTAGTATAACATTACTCATATAACTCATATAACACATTACTCAGTTGGTATACTAGTATACCAACTGCCTATTATAATCATGTTTAAATGGAATAGCAGAACAAGCGCTAACTAGTGAATCTCCCGCTCCACTATCAGGATAACCATTAGGAGTAACTTTGATTTATAAAATAACCACATAGAAAAGGCTCTTTCGTAGTAAACCTCTAGTGATCAACTATATGACTTAGTTGAAACTGCATAGCCTATGTGCAAATTTTCTCCTACTAAATAATAAGCGTATAGCGGGTCACCCCCTAATAATCTAATGCTGCATATGAGCTGGTGGCTAGAGTAAATATTTACAGAGAGAGACATTACAGCCTGTTAATACAAGTAAACAACTGGACCATTCTATTTATATCTAAAGAATAACAGAGCTAACAACAGGAAGGATGCTGCTCTGTAAAATGACCTTCGTGTGACCAGCTGAAATCTGAAAGTACGAATGGTAATGGCAAATAACCTAATATACTACATGTGCATATGTTACATACCTCAAGGTGCTTCATGCAAAATTTTCTGGAGCAATCTGTGCAATATGACACAGCCTGACGCTTGTTTTGACCCTTCTTGACACAAGTGTCACAGAATTGCGCATCATCAAAATCTGGTAGCATTTCAGGTGATATTTTATACACTTTGCTAAAAATCAGAGATGGCATAAAACAGAACATTCCAAAAATAGTATATAGCTATCATAATAAAACTATAATGGGCAGCTTATTTATTTTCAAATCAGATCAATTTGCTAATGAAATACTCTGAATTATCTATAATATTATTAACCATCTTTCGTCCATCTGTTGGCTATTACTGTAACAAAGCAATGTTTATTCCTTGATTGGTACTATTATTTAAGGATTGGGTAGGCAGTTGACTAGCTCAGTTGGTTAGAGTGTCAGCCTGATACTCTGAATGTCAGGTACTCAAGCTCCATGTTGACTTGTAGGCATGTAGACATTTTAGTCATCTCATAACTTGTGTGTACATAATTTTGAGATTGACTAAAAGTTGGCATATCTAAAACTGCTGCAAAACAAAATAAAAAGAAAATTTCTAAAAAAGCTGATTTCAGATTAAAGTTACAATGGAAATTGTGGTATGCCCAAAAAAATTATTGAAAAAACTCATTTTGACAAATCAAATTTGCATAAATCCTTTCTCAATTGTTTGATAAAAATTTGTATAAACGGAGAGCATAATAGCTATCTTCAGCTTTCCTTTATCAATTTTCAACACATCTCGTTTGTCTCTATTGTCAGTCATTTGGGCCTGTTGAAAGCAAGTAAATGCTAATTTACCAAAAGCACACAAAGTAGCAGACAACCTGTTCTACCAATCAATGTCCTTGAAGAGTACGATGATCAGAGGCAGAACTTCAACAACAATCACTATTTGAAGTGTTAACTCTCTCACGTGTTAAATATTTTTAATGTTAACATGACAGCATTGTTGAATATTACTTACCCGCAACTTTGCAGACCACACCAGAAAATGTCGTTCTCTTTGTAGTGTGACGTGAGGCAAGGCATGCAGTTTATGTGCCCTCATGGGAACTTCTTCGGATCAACTATTTTATCATTTTTTAGACCACAAAACTCGCATTCGATGTCCTCTGATGCAGAAGCCATTGCTACAATGAAATACCAAGAATACAAGATAATTTAAGAGTTCGAATATTTATAACTTCTACTCCTTAAAATTATATCTTCAGCGTTGTATTATAAAACTGCAATGCACACAAATGAGAGCATTGTATCTAGGCAGAAAACTGGCACACATCAATGCTATAGTCTAAATTTATTAGAAAGCTCTTGTTTATTGCGATGGAAAACTATCAATAGTTCTAATGAAAAATGCCAGAATTGAAACAGTTCATACCAGTTTTCTAATGATTAAATAATAGTATTTTAATATTATTTTTATTTACAATAACAATAAAAACATTTCATTTTTATCAATAAAATCAGATGTTTTATTATTAAAAATACAGTTTTGAAGACTAGTGAGGAAAGCTTGCATCTGTGACAATAGAAGGCAACTCCCAAGGTGAAACAAAGATGTATAAATTACCAATAAGAATGTCGTAGACTGGGTAACATCTAAATGCGAGACAAATTTGTGATGTTTGTTACTTGTAATACATTAAAAATTTATATTAAAACCTCAGAAAATGCACAAAGTCATAAAGATTCACAGTAAAAATAGGATTGCTACTAGTAGTACAAACTGAGCCAGTCTCGACTAGTCAGTTTATAGTTAGGATGTTGGTGATTGATTCACCAAAAGAGTGATTGACATTTATTGACCTCAGTTTTATGCAATGGCATGACATGAAGACACAACTTGCTCAAAAAGTACAGAACTTCTGAAAAAACTTGTGTCATCTAGAATGTTCTATAAAAAAAGTTGCACTCATGTCTTTAGAACGATGTTGATGAACAACTCCAAATTTATTGTTCACGCTCTCTTATGTACTGCGCTAATATACGCCTAGGCAGCGTCAGTGGTTTGTCAGTAAAGCCAAACTTTGTTCCTTAACGTGAATTAGCTAGCGGTGCATTTATTTTAACACATCAACAAGGCTGCAACAAAACATTCAGTTCTTTCAATATTACAATGCATTCTTGGCAACTGGCAATGCTATCCGCATGGTCTGTGAGCAAAATCGATACACGCACTTTACAAATTTTCGGCCATCTGTCAAAATAGACCAACATCACGTGAAGATGTAAGGAGATAAGCTGAGAAACTATGATCTATTGTGGCAACGACCTAGATTGACTAATTATATTTAACTTATGTGACATAACAACGTAATCAAATGTAATACTCACTGATACAACCTTTAACTCGAGATAATTGCAACGAAAACGTAACTGCACTTGAACGAGGAAGTCACCGGTAGGCGTATCCCTTTGTGGGCGCATTCCAATCCGCACTAGCAAATTGCGACCATTTATTTCAACAATGCTTCATAAGGGAAAGGAAGAGTGACAAATACGTAACTAGTAGTTTCGATAGTTACGCCAGTATGTATTCCGATGTTCTATAGCTATTGGGTAGGAGCAAACAACTACAACATTTATAGGCTTTCCGTTTCTATACATCGCGTGTGCAGACTGGAGATTATATAAGATCGTTAGGTAGCATTAATTATTTCACTGAATGGAGAGTGTAAGGATATCAGTGAGGCGTGAATTTTCACGTCATGTTAGCGTTGTCATGTTAGTGCCATCTTAAATGTTAACATTCAACAGAATTCACATTGCAGCTATTTGGTATCACAAGAATAACCATGTCTTACCCTGCTGTGTTGTAAGTTCATAATACATGAAAATGTGATTACAACCTCCTAAAAGCTCAATAACGAACATTTAATCACAGACATCACAAAAATGTCGTAGTTTGGAATCTCTTGATTTCGATGATGTTATCACACAATGTAGTTGTTGTTTTGACATGAGAGGTTATCACATGAAATTTTAGGCTAATAAAAGGCTCAATATAAAACATCTTGTAGCACTAGTTTATGAAAAACACTTCGGGTTCTACCGGAAAGCCCTATCACATATAGATGCAGTTTACAGTTTCATTTCAGCCTGATCTGATCGCCTATTCGTTATCTGATCATGTGACCCCTGCATTCTGCCATATAGCGCGAACCATTTTTTTACTATAACAGATGCCCAGCAGGCTGCTCACGTTTATCAGAAGATGATATACACTCCTTCAAGCTAAGGTTAAAAAGTTGAATAAACTTTTACAGTAGGTTTTGATATATTTTTGCTCAAAGTGACAGCATTGCAATGATGATGAAGAAGAGGCATTTGGACAACAGACATTGCTCTATTGAATGCGTGAAGTATATTTGTAAAACTATTTCGACAAATGAGGTGGCATGAAAGCGTAAACAGAAACCATTGTGTTCCGCTAGGCCCCATTTGAGCTGCTTTAGAAGGGATTTCCAATATACAGTGTTTTCGCGATGGCTGCAATTAACTGTTTGTTTTTGAGCTTTTAAGACCTTGTAGGGACACTCCCACATATGTTGCACCTACAACATAGCAAAGTAAGACATGGTGATTATGTTGATGCCAAATGACTGTAATGTGAATTTTGTTGAAAATCAACCTGTAAATGAGTCCCGTTTCTTGCCGTTTAGTAAAAACCTACCTGAATTTATTCTTGCCACCCTCAGGGCTGTATTCCCTGGTTGCAAGTTGGGGCGGCAAGTGTTGGACGACTATGTTATGAACATCTGGGGGATTGGCGGCGGTGTTAGCCTCAACGAGGTTCGGTGCGGCACCACGCAGCTCTGGACATTTTAAGCATCAACAACCCTCAAAGTATACATAAATGCAATCCATTGTAAGCATCAAAATCTACATAAATACATTGTTTATGGTTCATGGAAAGCAAAACTTTTTCTTTATTCAACGAACGATAATAAAATTATTACATAAAACTCATGCCCCTACAGATTTTTGCAAGGGAAATTGACAGCACAGGAGATATTACTTTTTTGTTAGAATAGCTCATGTTCTGTCAATGTTTTATTGGGGGGAAATCTTTCACAACTGATTCTGTATCTATTTCAACATCTTTATATATGTGAAATAATAGAAAATTATTTATACGAGCCTCCCCTAGTGCTCCTCATCGATATTTTGATTTGGTTATGTTATGATAAGGAAAATGCAAGTTTGGGGGTCTTCTTAACACCCCCACCATAAACAATAAAGTTCAGTTTCCACGTCTTAACAAAGTCTCACAAGATCACTCATTTGGCGAGATCACCACAGAGACAATATATACCGCTAGTTGCTCATAAATTAATTGTGGGGAATTCCAGGTGAGTAAGCTTAGACTTCAATTTTTAGTACTTAACCAGCAAAAATCACTAGATGGTTAGGGCGGCTCAGCCAACAAGCCACCCCAGGGAATATGGCCCTGGCCACTCTTTCCAGTATAATTTTTTAACAATTTTTAAGGTAATTAGCAGTATGGCTGGCATACCAAACAATTAGTAGCAACTTAAAAATGTTGGTAATAGTAATTTTTCGTTCTGGTTTTATTATTTTTGAATTATATTTCAAAACTTCTGTTACGATTTTGCGCATTACCTACAGTAGTGATAAATTATATATGTGGAGACTTGGTTTGCAGATTTGGAAAAAAGGCTTGTGAAGTTATAATGTCACTTAGTGAAATATTCATCGTATATATTTAGGCATAATTTTTTTATGTTTTTTAATGAGAAAAAGACAATAATGCAACATGAATTAAATAAGAAAAACAATTTCCTAAATTGTTTTAACCAATAGCGTTTGTCTGTGTTAATTTTTATCTGTATGTAAAACTAAACATACTCTAAAATTCTATTTCTTGGGTTTAGATAAGGTTTAGGTTTATAGATACTGTTGACAAAAAATAACTGGTACTTTTATGTAAAAAAACTCACAAGGAGAGTTAAAGTTGTGTATGTCTTATTCTTAGATAGAGCAAAACATTACGTAAAATAGTAATTAATTTGAATTTGAGTTATATGACAACAATCAAAGAAATGCTACTGAATTTTAATCAAAAAATAAATAATAAAATAGTTGTATTTTAGAAGTTCTGTTTATTGTGTGCGGTAGGACTTTGAACCGAGTCTCCCATAAAACAAATAAAGGTTTTGAACTCTCCAAGTGGCTTCTTTTACCAAGCAAAGAAATATTTTTCCAGGTTGTAATACTGTTAATTTATTCCAAGCATTTGTGTAAGATCCATTAAATATCTCTAATTTTGACACAAGTTGTCTTCTCCTGTTTATATGAACACTCAACTCTCAGTTTAGTAGTTGTCTTGCCTCGCTTCGTCACTAAGGTTCGTTTTTCAATAGTATGAAGAGAAGTTTCCGTTTTGCCATGCCTAGTTCCTAGCCTTTCTTGAACATCAATGATGACTTGTGTGCAATCTTGAATATGTTTGTTGTATCAATAGCAGATTGGCCTACTTCAAACTTCGATATAATTGATATTTAACTGTAATAATTATAATAATCCTTACTTGTGAACCAAATTATTTAAAAAAATTGTCCAAGCAGTTTGTAGCATATAATGAGCATCTTAATAATATGATCGCAATTAGAAATGCTTCAAAAATATATTTAAATTAGTGTAGTATTTATGCTCGACCACTTGGACTGTTTGGTCTGCTCGATCTCTCCTCATTTCATCTCATTTATTCACTTTTATATGTTCATTTTATACAAGTTATTTTGGAATAATTTGTTGAAGAATAATCTACTTCAATTGACTTTTTGTCAGCATTGTGCAAGCTATTTACAAACGCTGACTAAGCATACTGCAGCCCTTTTGCTGTGGTTGAGCACATTACCTCTTTTAGGGAAGACCATGATGTCTTGAAAACAGTTATTTTCCCAAGTGTATACATTATATAAATGGCTCTATTTCTTTTGTTGTTAGTGTTTAAGATCTAGAAACAATTTCTAGAGTGTATATTTTACTCACTAGAAATTCCACTGTCATACAGCCCACGACCAAAGAGATGGCCAGAGATATTGGCAAAAAAATAAAGGGTACTGATGGTTGAGAAATGCAATATTAGCAATCAAATGGCTCTGCAGTGCAATAGGATAACTGCAATGGTAGCTGTAATGTACTGAGTGTGGGTGTTATTATATACAACAAACAGCAATAATGAATGGAAAATATGTTTATATTTTCCCCCCGCAATAGGAGAAATGCAATATTGGCCAATATTAAAAGTAAAATGCACTGATATTATTAAAATAACCAATATTGTTAATATAGTAATACAGCAATAATAGAAAACCTATGAGCGTTCACGCATCTCGAAGATTTCTGCAAACTGCAGCAAAATAAAAGCTGTTATAAAATGTTATAAAGCTGTAGGCCTAATTTACTGTAATGTATGTAATTCAACAACAATAAAGAAATATGTTTATTATAACTCTGAAATGCAAAATTAGAAGTAAAATGGCGAGCTACTGTGTACTATACACAGGTTGAAAGTTGGTTGCTTTGAATGTGTATGGTTTTGATAAGCGATCTTTAACAGAAAGCGAGTAGTAGCATTCACGCGTATAAAACTGTAGCAAAATAAAAAATGTTCTCGTCATGAAGGGGCGTTGTAGTTCGGCCCTAGCTTGTACATAAGTTGTAAAGAATTTCGGCTAACGTTTCAAATAATGAAACCTTCGGTGATTGGACAAAAAACACAGGCTGATAAACTGTGTACCACAATTTCGTACCTGTAAATCGGTCTACGTCTCAAACGGTCTACATTTATTACAGAAACCTTCGAATAAATTCGATTACAATTAAAAATGCCATAGACTGATGAAATGAGCACGGTTTTCTCGTGAAATGCGCACTGCTAAATAGTTCTACTATCTGTCGCACGGCTTTATTGGCGTTTCAATTTTCGGTCTTAACTTTTATTAAACCGAGCTTTTCAAGCGCTTTGTAGCATTTTTCGTTCAAATTAATCTGTCTATTTGTGTATAATCCGATCAGATGGGTAAGTTTAAAGATAATACCGACGGTTTACAAAGACTTGGTAACATATTTAAATAGGTTTAAATGTGTTTTGTATCGTTATTATACTTTAACGACTTTACATTCCGATGCTTAAATTTGTTGATGAAATTTCTAGCCAAGGGATCGTCTCATTGTTGATGAATAATTTTCGTAAGTTGTGTGCACATGCATTTATCATAAAAACTCCCACACTTCCGCTCGTGTGGTCGTGGGAATACTTTCTGCTTTATGAAGGTCATACATGTACTTAAAAAAAATTAAACAGGGAAAAATTGGTAATATTTATTTTTCAGAGGCTCCGTTTACTTATAAAAGCCAGCTATTTGAGAACATCCGTGACTAAATGAAATGTCATGGAAACTTAGTTAACAAATCTGTTTATGTTTGATTTATAGTTTATGAGGACCACCTTTACATAGCTAGTTCAAAATACTAATGTAATGTGCTTAAAATGCAAAATCTAAATTTCACCCAAAGTGGAAAGACAAAAATTATCATGAGATACAAATGCTAAAATTTAAGCTCAAGCAATGCAAATCTTATTTGTATGATGTTTGTCATGCAAATAAGATTTGCCATGCTCTAACACAGATGCTAGAGCAGCAGTCTCCTAAACCAAACTTTGCAAGTTCAAATCCCCTGCAAGGTAGTTCTTTTAACATTAGTATCAGAAAATATTGCAACTGTCAAGTTTTCCAACAGTGTGTCAGAGGTGCAGCTATTTACAATAATGTGAGCCAACAGCTTTTCGTAACGTTTTGCTATGACCCATGTCGTACGCAATGTCGTTGGGTATTTGCTGTCATATAATGACTTACATCAGCAAGCTAGCAACTCAATCTCGCTGGCCTAATGGGTATCGGGTTGGACTAGTGAACGACAGGGTTCTAGATTGAATTTTATTTGGTATTGAATCTTTATTCCATTTTATTCGATTTTAAGATCTATAGCCGGAACAACATATATACGACATACTTTGAGAAATATATCGATTTAAGTATTCTGGTGAGATACAGTGATCGGTGGTTTTCCTGTCCAGTTGACACCTAAAATCAGTTGGTTGGTCTAATGTAAACAATGTGATGTGTCAAAGATGAATAGGTTATTAAATTTCCTTTACGCAGGCGTTGTCTTCATAGACCATGGTAGTTTATGGTTTCCATGCCAAAATAGGCTTTGCTTTTTTCAGAACTGATATCTGACATGTGTCTCAAAGGTTGGTGTGTGCTTCTTTTACTCTTTAGCTTTGTGGTGGACTCTGACCTTTTCTCCTCTACTGATCACCATGCTATACACAGACCCGCCAGTGATGACTTAGTTAGCTGACTAATTGTTACTGAGCCTTGCTGACCTTTTTCTGTTCTTTTTGGCAGCCTTACATTGCAATATTGCATATAAAATTGCATTCACACCAGCTGATTTGCCAACATAAGTTTCGGTGTCGATACCTGAACAATTTTATAGAAGTTATTGGTCCATATTTTCCATTCAAACTGAGGCGAGTTTGGACCCATGGGCGACTTTTCCATTTTCTTGCAGGACCGGATAACTTAAACTAATACATTTTTAGTAAGGCAAGATTTCCATTTTGTCATAATAACATCGACATAATACCGAAGCTGATGCTATTACCACTGCTTATAGATAACACAATGCTGTGTATATGTGTCATTCTCTGGATTCTATTTAAAGCCTGATTTTACTGTACAGTCATACTTCGACTTACGAGCTTAATGCGTTCCGAGACTGAGCTCGTATGTTAATTTACTCGCATGTTGGTGCAATTTATTTATATATAGAACCATTAAATATATATTGATTGGTTTCAATACTCTAAAAATGCAAATAAAACACTCAAAACAAAATATTTTCACATAAAGAACGTGTTGATTATTGTCCTAATTTACCAAATGCTTTCAAAAAGCAACAATTAAAAAGTAATGCAACGAAATGTGATTAATTAAAATGTAAAATTAAATACATACAATAGCAGCTAACGCTAGCATTTGCCAGAGAGGGAGATATAAGTTATCGTTCATTACAATAATTGACTTTGTTAAATTTGGATTTTATCAATGTCTTAAGAGACAAACGTAAAAGCAAACCTAAAAGCAAACTTTCATTTTTAACTTAACGTATTTAAAATTTCTTCGGCGTTCGTAGTTTGAAGTTTCTCGCTGGCTAGCTAATTTTTCCTTTGTTTCGCTTTCACGACTAGCCGGCCGTTTTAAGATAATCCTATCTAAAGACGTTTGCCTTTGTCGCCCTTTCAACATGTTGCAATTAGGACGAACGCCGGTGTCGTCACAAAAGGTTACTGCACGACTACTAGCCAACTCGTCCGAATGTCTATTTTTATAGTTTTGCTAGATAGCACCGGCCTTTTCATATAGCATCGTTTTAAGGCCCGTTCACACTATCGCTCAAATAGACGCTTAGCGATTAGCGATGGCCTGTGAATACGTCATCATCAACGATTAGGTGTTCACACTGCGAGCGATCAACTGTGGCTGATCGCTACCAACAACCAATAGAAATTACGAACGAGCATTCCTGATATCGCGAGTCCGTTTTTATTTTTGCTGTTTATTATTACGCAGATCTTCACGGAATCACAAAAGCAGCATGTTTTGGGAACTAGTTCAACTTGAGCTCACAGCATTGATGTTGTGCTATGATCAGCATCAGCTTAATAAACGAGCTAGCAAAAGGATGTATTGGGAAATTCCGTTAATAAATCGTAGGAAAACGAACAAAAAAAGGATTGTACTACAATTTATTGCCGGAGTTGAGAGGAGGTACCAATCCAGCCTACTGCCATCTTCAATATTTTCGTATGACAAGGAACACATTTGATTATATTCTTAGCAAGATCAAGCATAGGTGAGTTTATAACGTTATTGGCTACGAATCGCCTAAGTACGCAATATTGTTTATAGAAATGAGTATTACGTAGAATTTATGTTTAAAATTTTGTTATAGAATAGAAAAGCAGGATACTCATCTGCGAGAATCTATTCCCGCTAATATGAGACTGGCAGTGACATTGCACTACTTGGCAGAAGGCTGCTCATTTAACTCGATTAAATATCATTGGAGAATCGGCAAATCCACTGTAAGCATGATCATCCATGAAACCTGCAATGCCCTGTGGGATGTCCTAATGCCACTATACTTGAAACCTCCTCAAACACTTGATGATTGGAAAGGAATAGCCAAAGGGTGGGTAGGCGACAAGAATGAATGTTCAACTTAAAATTATTAAAAAAGTATAGCTAAAGTTATATTAAAAAAGTATAACTGAGAGGGTTGATTTGTTTTTATTTCAGGTTTGAAGAACATTGGAACTTTCCCCACTGCCTGGGAGCCATTGATGGCAAACACATCAGAATGCAATGTCCACCAGCAGCTGGCTCAGAATACTACAATTATAAAGAGTTTCACTCTCTCAATTTAATGGCAGCATGTGACGCTAATTTAAAATTTACACTCATTGATGTAGGACAGGCTGGACGGTGGAGCAATGCTGGTGTGTTCGAAACGTGTTCCTTTGGAACTGCTCTTATGAATGACAAGTATATAAAACACGGTATGAAAGAAAATGTGAAGATGCTGTATTATGCTACATAGATGGTGATGTGCAGTAATGTTCAATTGGCAACCTCGAATACATGTTTGCTAATATAATTAATGTAACGTAATTGTTCAATATTTGTGTCAATGCGCAGGTACCATGGCAATACCTGGAGACGAACACATCCAAGGATACCCAAATGCACTGTCATATTGCTTTGTTGGTGACGAAGCCTTTCCATTAAAAACATGGCTTGTGAGACCATTCCCTGGACGTGCAATTACTAATCAACAACGGGTTTACAATTACAGGCTTTCTCGAGCGCGGCGAACAATTGAAAATGCTTTCGGTAAGCTAGTTTTCATCACCTAAAGTTTTTGTTTGGTTTTTGGAAAAAAAAAGTTATTAACTTTAAATAACATGATTTCACAAGGTATGCTGTAATGTTTCAGGTGTACTAAGTTCTAGATGGCGTGTTCTTCAGCGAACAATGATAGGACAGCCAGAGAGAGTATCTACCATCGTGCGTGCTCTGTGCGTGCTGCACAATCTGCTGCAGAGTCGTGAACCAGCGCATTATATGCCAACAGGATACACCAACACAGATGATGAGCTAGGCCTATGGAGAAATTCAGGAACGGCCTTAGATGAAGTTAGACAACCTGCACCTAGGAATTCAGCAACTTATGCAATCGATATGAGGAACTCTTTTATGCAGTACTTTAACTGCAACAGCGGCAGGCTTGATTATCAAGAGCATCATGTTTTACACCGTACAAATTAGACAGTTAATATTTTATATCGTTGTATATATATTATTAGATAGTTGACTCCTTGAATAAATAAGCGTGTTCATAAATACTGATGGGACATTCAGAGTTATTTGATGCCAACTACACATGCTCATTTGCTCTTATTAAAAATCATTTTAATTAATCGATGCAGTATTTTCTTGGCTTTCAAATCATATAAAATTTACTGCTTTCAAAATAATAGTTCCGGAACTATGAAGTGCAACATGTGTAAATGATGGGACATTTGTGGTGTCCCATCATTTATGCATGTTGCCTATAATAGCTCCTGAACTACTATTTTGAAAGCAGTAAATTTTATATTACCTGAAAGCCAAGAAAATACTGCATCGATTAATTTAAAGAATTTTTTAATAAGAGCAAATGTGCATGTGTAGTTGGCATCAAATAAATCTAATTGTCCCATCATTATTGCCTAAATATAAATGTATATAAAATATTCTAGTTAGAGTTGAGCATATTTAAATATGACGCTGGATGTGCTTCATCATCACTTTCGTCAACTCCATCAACTCCTTCATTAGCGATTACTTGCATGATTTTTATTTTTGTTCGGAGTGCTTTTGATGGTGTCATTTTTCTTATGTATCCCGCAACCTCCATTCCAAAGTGATAACTAATGTCTTTTTCTTGCTCTTCTCGCGCAATTCTTTCTTGTACTCTCGTAGAAATTGCTTGGAGTTGCAATCTGTAAAATCGGACAGTGTTGTGCATGTGAGTTCGTTTACAAGGATCCCATTAATTACGCATACTTGCCAACTTTTAGTATTTTACGTATGCTTACTGAAATGGATCTTCGGCCGTTTCTGCAGGCCTCCTTCTTTTAGTAGGTGGCATATCTCGCATAGTTTGTGAAGTTGAAGGTGAGGCAGCAGGAGGGCTGTTTAAGTAGGCTGAGGTGGAACAGCACTCAATGCTCTCTATTGGAGCTGATTCAGAGCAAGGGGCATCTATTGCTTGTGACATTGTTTGGTAGTTACTCTGTGTCCTATAATCAAGTTGAAAAACAATTGAACTACAAACAATGACCACAATTTTTTAAACCGAAACTTATAAAAACTAAACGATATATATTAACTTACAATCTTTTTTTGTTGTAATCTCGTAACCATTGAAGGTGTTCCCATAGTGGCCATGTTACATTTGGTCCTCGCCCGCTGCCACTCTTTTTGGCGTTTACTTCTTTCCGCATGTACGAGGAAAACGTATCCCTTATGTCTTTCCAACGCTTTTGGATACTGATACCTGCAAAATATTAACAGCATGAATAATAGTAAGTATCGGGGTATCATACACAACTGTTTTATATCCTTTGTGCAACAGCCCAAACTCAAAACAAAATATTTAATGATTTTATATATTATCTGGTGAAAGCAATATTCGCAGACAATACTTGCGTACTAACCATCTTCAGTTTTGCCGAGCTGCTGGCTCATCTGTGCAGCTATCTGATTAAACGCATTGGTTTTAATGCTTTTGGATTTTTTATAAGAAGGTGAAGTCGTACAAACATAGATAATCTTTAACATAGCTGATTATTAATTCGTCGCGGGCATACTTGTTTGCCATGCTTGCTAAATGACCTTGACCATGACAATTGTTGAAATTGTATTCGATGTCGTCCGCAAACAGCCAATCAATATGCAGATAGTTGCGATCATCGGTGTCAAAGTTCAACGTGTTGAAAGTCCATCGCATCGTCGCTAGCAGCGATTGCGTTGACCGCTCATCGCAAAATGACGTCATCGCATCCCACAGCCCATCGCTGAACGTCGATTTGAGCGATAGTGTGAACGGGCCTTTAGTTACGCTGTCACCGGCCAATTGTTTATCCAATGCCTCAGCGGTCTCTCCATCAGCGGTTATGAAGATCGCTGCGCCGTTTAGAAACTATGGCCAGTCCTTTTGCAAACTAAATGCCCTGAATATAATCCTTCGGTTTGATAATTGTGGAAGTATTTCTGTCATATTGTTGAGCTAGTTCAATCACGCATACACATTTTGCATATTTTTCAATAATTTTCCGTTTAATATCAACTGTTATCATTCGCTTTTTCTTTGCATTATCTTTCATTTTACTGGCAAACTTTCGGTCAACGCAGAGTACTTTTAATTCACATAATTCTGCACTGAAAATCGCACAAAAAACACGGTACAAAAGTATAACCTGAGAAGTTGAAAAATACAGAGTGATGCTGTTCTCATAAAACACCTCCGGCATACTTGGCAACTGACTCACGTGCTCGTATCTCAAACATGGCTCGTATGTTAGTGCTAAAACTTGCTTAAAAGCTGGCTCGTATCTCAAGTCTCTCGTACGTTGGAGCACTCGTAAGTTGAAGTATTACTGTAGTTTATCTACTGCTAAAATACAAAAATACTTGAATATTGTTAGTTTTGATTTAGCAGATTTGTAGCGAGGAATTATTTTAAGGTCACTGCAAGGCCGTCTACATCGTGTCAGGGTCTGAGTCAAACACTCTTCATCTTTTACATCTCCAGTACATTTTCAGCTTGCTCAGCATTCTTAAAGTTTGTAACACAAATTGAGTCTGTAGCCTATTTTAGATTATAATTAGCTACTACAGGGGTTGACTACCAATTGAATACCTAGCTGCTAATTTCCAGCAATAAACTACATGAACCTGAGAGCACAACAACTAACCCTTGACATCACAGTTCACTCTGTAGCATACATACTGCAATTTATAGTTTGTATCTTTTGGTTGTAATATAAAATATGAAAACATTTTGAAATAAAAAATGCATGTTTTTTAAGATTTTAAATTATAAAATACCATATGTATGCTTGTTTGAATACTATATTTATATGTTTAAAATATCAATAAGTAGACTTGATGGAAAAAGTTATGAATGAAAAGTGATTAAGAGAACCTCAATAATACATTTAATGTCCAACCATTTCATTTCGAATAAATGACTAACTCATCTCCAAGTTCAGCAAGGGGAGTATTTAAACTATGTAAAATGTAAAAGTTGGACTCGCCAAATGCAAATGTTTAACAATGATTATAGAAGCAAGCGTAAACATTGCTCATTATATAGTAGCCCATAAGCTTGCAGCTATCGATGAGAGACAAGATAGAGAATCAGCAGCGAGGGAATCAAACTTAGAGGTTCAGACTACTACCATCTGCACGAATCAACCACCTTTCCACATTTAAGAATATTTGTGCACCTAATTATTACACATGACAATCTCTTACAGCTCATGAACATAAGTACATACGTACGTACCGAATCACCTCCTTTCTACCACTAAATCTCACAGTAAGTAGATTTAACATCCTCATGACCATCTTCTGTTAGCATTGTTTGAACCAGCTCAATCAAATTACAGCAATTAACAAAACAATGTAACAAGGGAGATAAATGCTTTATTGTTCATACTACAAGGGGATTACTATGAAGTATGATATTTTTGGTACTCGCCTCAAAATCAGAAACAGGCATGAAACAATGGTCACAAACTGGTACATCGACAGTCCCATGCACCATGAAAGGTTGTCACATGTAATAAGTATGTGTACAATTATTCCAGATTACAACCAATTGGTTAAGTGACACAGATGATAGCAATCTTAGTTGAGGAGTCAAATATTTAGTTTCTAATGCCATGTGAGGAATCCTTTTTCGTAATGCTCTCAGCATGGCTTTGAACAGACAGAGACAACTCTTATTATAGTAAATATTGAATTGTTTACAATACTAAACAGTTCTCATTTCAATCATTTTAAACACTAGAATCTATTTTCATTCCCTTCACAACCTCAGTATATAGATACTACATATTCCCTGTCTATATTCTCCATGATCTTAAGTTATCCCTGCACAGTCCTGCCACCAGTGACAGCTGACAAGTCTCAACAGGTACATATATTTTAGTAATAACTGTAGGTGGGCAGGCCTCTTCACACGCGGCTTTGGTCTACAAAGAAAAAAAAAACATTAAAGAATTTCTGACAACGTTTGACTTAACGGGATTTGTCAGCTCGTGTTTTAGATATAGCAACCAAAGACATTTTCATTAGTGTTAAAAATCAGAGATGAACTTGGACAAAATTTTAGGAGTTTTCATCTAAAAGCAATGGAATCGTTCATTTGAATTGTTGTTGATGTTTTAAGTGATCTGACTGCCAGGATATTTCATGATTAAAATTGACAAAATTTGATCGCGGTTAAAGATGTGGTTGCGTCAAAATTTAAGTTGATCTTAAAAGAAAGCATTTTTTTTTCTCTATCAGTTGATATGTTGTTTGTTGTGTTACGCGATCGCATTGCCAATATATTTGAAGATTAAAACCGAAAAAATCTGATCGCCGTAAAAACGCTCAGGCCACAAAAACGTGCCCAGCCTCGCCAAAAATGATGTCACGCGTTTGGCAACCTGTCTCTATCTCTCGTATTCACATCGGCTATTTGCGATAAAAGTCTAGTCTTACGCGGCTCTAATGGCATATATCTTATTTTGTATTTGCTCATGTTGGCTAGAATAAAATTTTAAATCCTGCTACAGATGCATTATTATGAATGTTTAAAAGGCCTCAAATAACGAAAATTGAAAATTTGTTCTACTCACTTTCTCCAAATGTTGTGTAAACATTTGGGTACCGACTATCAATTCTACCGGTCTACGGTAATTCTGTCAAGTCACTTTTGTAGAACGCGGTCTTTGTATCGGCACAGTTCTGCATCTACCCATACAAACGATATACATTATGTCGCCTATTACCTACGTACTCGTTTCTTGCTAGTAGTATTCTTACCGAATACTAGATAAGTGAAATAAGCAAGCCACCTCTTTGAAAAGAATATAGACAGGGATATAGTTTTAAGAATGAGAAGTCTGCTGCAAACTGGATTTGAACTCACATTCTCCAGTTCTGCGGACACCCATATACCATATCCGATACACTACAATATTCTGCAAATCATGTTTTGCATTATCTTCAACAATATTATTTTATTATATAATTTTTACAAGCAAAAATATTTTCATCTCGGCATAAAACTTTTATTAAAAATATTCATCAAGTCGTGGCCACTCAGATAGTATTAGCTGATACAATAAGACAAATTCATCTACTGCAACAAACTCAAACAAAACATCATGGCTTATGCAGCACGCATTCAAGTCTCTCTTTCCACTTTATGGCAGTTTCCACACTGACAAAGCTTTTTCGGCTGGTGGGACGACATAAACATTCTGTAATCAGTAAAAAAAATGCAATAAATATATGTCATTCTAAAGCATATCTATTGACAGCTTCCAAATTGGGAGTTAAATAGATTGCGAGTGTAATTTTAAAAACGAATAAACATTTAATAAAGGCACAAGTACGCCAAGCCAACGATTCGAAGCTTTGGTTCTGGAAATTAAAGATTTGTAATGATCAATCGATTTTACCCACTTCCTACGGGTGAAAATAATTTGTAATCATGACTCTAATTTACCAACGAAAATTCGAAAAAAATATTACAGCTAGGTAAAACGGCAGATAAGCTATGAAACGATGATTGGAGATAGCAAAGAATTATCATTTTATTAATTAGTATATGTATTTATGACTATAAAAAATATTACATTTACTAAAGTATAGAAGACTCTAAGTTATTTTACCTCCATTCTGTCTTCTTCTGCAGCAAAACGCTGCTGACGCCTGTCAGCTTTGGCCATAGGCTGTCTACTCATAATCTTTTACTAAAAGTTGCTCAGATAACTCTGAGTAGCGGTCGCTCGAACTTGAAGCCATTTTAAAACTATGTATAACTTAGTAATTGTTGAAACGCGTTGAATCAGTAATGAGTAATGAGATCTACTTAGGAGAATCTTCGAGATCACAGACAACGCGTTTTACGAGTAATAACATTTATTACGGCCTATATAAAAATTTCGCACGCATGATTGGCTAACGAATCGACCTCATATTTATCGCTTGTGGTTTCGTTTCAGATAACAAGCTTGTGACGTCACGAAATTGCCACTCGCTGGAACGTGAGCTTTTTAAAAGAGGGCCTCATTCAAACGCATATATCTCTGGACAGGGTTGGTCTACAATAACAAAAATGGCATCAAATTGTAGCTGATGTTTTAGCCTTTTATGGGTCCTAATTTCATTTTTGACGCAATTACATCTTTAAAATGTGCATGACTCATTTTTCATCGTTTATATGGCAGCTGCAAGCTTGTACTGTCTCAGAAGATGCAATCACACTCAATCTAAATTCAATTGATTGTCTCAATCATACAATACTCTGCAAGTTGAAAAAATTCAAACTACATTTGGGCTTGTCTATAATTAGTCGTGTGACTTTTGCATGAGTTTCCTAGCAATAAATTCATTTAAAATATTCTGATTTTATAATTTTTGAACAATTTTACTTAGTTTTTGAGGTCATCTTGGGCTTTGTTAAGTTGGATTTAGGCCAATTGTTAAATCAAAGAGATACCATGTGTAATTAGAGGTTAGTCGCGTGATCCAGAGAATTCTGCTTAAAAGGAGCCATTGTGTTTGATGTAATATTTCTGTGAATTGAAACACCCTATCGTAAAATCACTGCTAATTTACCATCAATTAGGTGTTCAAAAAGATAAGTCCATTTTTAGTTTTGATCAAACAATTTTGATTCTCAAATTAATTCAATTAAAAACAGTTAGCCATGTGACTTTTAAAAATTAACCGTGTGACTTCTGTGATACTCCGTGCAAAATATAGAGAAAAAAGGCACAATACTTTAGTTATATTTATGATACTTATAAGATAGCTGATAACACTAGTGTTTTACACAATCAAAGGTCATCAACAATGTCTTCATCAATCATGTTTCCTCTTTGTCTGCTGTCAGCTTTGAACAGATGGCGCTTTGTGTCCATTCCAGCAGCGGTGGAGTATCTCATTGATTCATTACCGCTAGCCATAACATGATGTATTTTCTGCAAAGCTGGTAGCCCTTTGACGTTCTCCCAGCGCTGGTGAAGGAAGTCTTTGTTACTGTTGATCTCAGCAGTATTTATTTCCAATATCTCTATGTTGAAGTGGGCTTTTGCAACTCTACAGAATGATGCCGCATCATCTACTGTCTCTCTTCTAGTTTTCACCAGTCTCCAGACCTGCCTCTTCAGACTACCACCAACACCATCGACTGCTCCTTTGCCATGAGAGGTAGCAAAAATGTTCTACTCAACATGGGTGAGGTCATTGGACTGCTTGATGTGATTGAGGTTGGAGAGTATGAATCTTTGTTTGAACTGTGGTGCAGTGCCATCAGAGAACAAATAGAGTGAAGAAACTCGTGAACTTTGCTGCTTTACTTTAGAGATCAATGCCTCGAGGAAAGTGAACACAGCATACTTGTCATGTTGAAAGTAGTCAGAAACCACAGCATAAGATTTCACGCTTCTTTCGAACCAAACACAGCAAGTGAAAATGGTGACTTGTTTGTAGGTGAAGTGAGCTGATTGTATTTAATCTTGATAGCTAGTTTGGTAGTTCTCCGAGAAATCCATTGGAATGATGCAGTCATCATCAGCCAAGCTGGATCTTTTCTGGTTAAAGTGCTCGAACTGGTGATCTTTATAGCAGCAGTGGTTGAGATAGGCCTTCCATTGCTGTCGGCGTGCATTCATTGCTTCTCCTGCTGTGCCATTCTGTTGAGTCTTTAAGCTTTTCCCTGCAACTGTTGACCAGCTGTACCATTGAAGTTGTGCCATCTCTGAAAAGCTTGAGGTGTTGTAGACCTTTTCAGGTCCCTTGCAACCAACACATGAAGTGCCTTCAATCATCATACAGATGGGGTTTTTATACTGCATACACATGAGTCAATCAGTTCTCTTCCAGTGCTTGGCAAATCATTTCCTGTTCTTTTAAGAGCCTCAACAAGAAATCGAAAGTTTTCATGGATGGCACAGACACAGAAAGTGTGTGGAACCTTGTTGAATGGCAGCACATGAGTGGGTCTAAGAGCTGCAAACTTACTCCGACTGACTACATCGTCGGGGTTGTCAGCTCTGTGAAGCTCGTACATCTCACTGATGTTGTTGTACAGATGGCGTTTCTGGACCAGCTCACCATTGACCTTGATAGAATCCTTTTTTCCTGGCGCCATCCTAGTGATGTCATCATTATCATAGAAGTCAGTGACCTTTTTGATGATATCATTTCCAAGTGCTTCCCGCCCTCTTGAGCAAGAGCAACTTGTGCTTGGCTCATCTGGAGCGTACTGATCAATGAGACATCTGAGTACATGAGCTGACTTTCTGGGACTTTTTGGTAGAGCTGCTTCTGCTTTCCTGAATGCCTTTCCAGCAGACTATGCAGAGCCAAAGAGAGAAGGACCTGAAATGTAAATTAATCAATGATCAAAAATATTTTCCAAATAATACACCAACCACCATAGAACGGTCAACTCCAGTTTGCAAATCTCCAAACATTATCCCTGTGAGATTTATTACTAACTTGCTACCACACTCTCCTAGGTTTCTATTTTTGCTGTCACCATCAATACATACCTGGTGTAAGTTTAACTGTCATAGTTTTACATTTCAGGTCCCTCTGCTTTTGCTTTCGTTCTCTGTTGTTAGCTCTTTGTAGCTCCACTTCTTCCTCTGTCATATCAAAATTTCTCTTCTGTCTAGAAATCTTTGATTGTTCTGCTTTCTTTCTATTAAAATCTTCATACTTTTCAGGATCCTTCTTTATATGCTCTTTGTGAGCTCTCACTTTTTCAGCATTGGTCATGGGTCGACTGCGTCTCATGATGAACAAGGTTATACTGATTTTTAGCACATGCACTGTGTCTTCATGTAATGACGCAACATTTTACACAACTCATAAAACCTCCTTTGATCATCAATTGACCAATTTTGAGCTGGTTAGCCAGTCTTCCAGTAGTGTATTAATTTTTAGGTTCAGATCTTGAAAATCTATTACAAGAGCTTTTATTTTTATAGACCATGAATTGAATAGAAATCTCATAAGGATCAGTGCTGTTTGCTAACTAGCCACAAACAAGGTTTAATTATGTGATTTAATTGAATTGTGAAGGCAACTGAATGCCAACCTAGGGGGTGTCACGCGACTAACCTGTCACAGAGCTAACCATCCCACAGCCATTCTTTTGAACTTCGAAGCCTAAAAATCATTCTGTGGAGCTTTCATGGCAAATGCTAAGATAACTTAAAATAAAATTCTGAGACTTGAACAGTATGGGTGCTAGCGTAATTTGTCAATGTTTTTAGTTAGCCGTGTGACAGTTAAAAAGCTACTAGTTGTGTAAGTTAACTATAGATAGACGACTTACATATTTTGATTTTTTCTGTTTCCCATAATCTGGAACAGTGTAACACGTAGAATAAAATAATTTGTAGTCAGTTGGCATCTTTAATTTGCTTAATATTAGCAAATAAAATATTACCATGAAAACAAAATCTCCAGAGCGCTTTAATAACCCCTAACTTCTATTGCTTGGTACAACTAAAGTATACGCAATACAATGATGAGTTATATATTTTCTGAGCCGTCAGAATAATCTGAACAAAACAGACAGAGCCTGTAACAACGGATAACATTTTCAAAATTGGTCAATTTTTCACTGAATTTATTGACAAGCCCATATCACTTTTTTTAAACATTTTCAATTAGCCGAAAATAGTTTTTCGATATTTATTGACCAGTCAAGATTTAGGTTAATTTTTGTGTGATAATTGGTTGGGTGAAAACAAAAGATTTTCTGGCAGCGAATTATTGTTAGGATGAAATCTTCTGGGTCTACACTTTAATTTCAATTTACTAAAATATATCTACTAGTAAATTTTACTGTTAATAATTAGTAAGTATTAGTGAAGAGCTGGTAAATTAGAATAAAGAATAAATCATAGCAAAAGGAAACTAGATGTGGTTATCTCAATGGTGAATATTGTGAGCAAAATCTTACAATGTTATCAGACGCTTCGTGTCGCTCTTTACTTCCTGTTGTTTAATAAAATAATGTAGCTAATATTTCATATTATTTATTGTTACTCCTTGTGTCTAAATACAGTAAGTTGATTATTTAAGTTCTACGAGAGTTCTCAGCTAGCAAAGAAATAAGAACAGAGAGCAAAAGCTTTAAAAGATATGCACAAAATAAATCTATAGGCATCCACTAGCGAGGAGACAACTCCAGCTATTCCTACCTTCATTATTTTACATATGGTTGGGGTGTGTTTTGGGAACACCATGATGTACTTACAGGTAACTTCAAAAAATTTTGACTTTATCTCCGCAACATTTGATGGCTTATTATTACATAACTTAGTAAATTATCTAATTATCATATCTTGTGTTAACCCTGTCCAACTGTCAAAATTGGAAAGTCAAGGTGGCTCACTGGTTGAAAAAGTTTACCAACCGTTGCGCTGAAGAATCATATTTTTAAGACAGCGGCCACTCATTCCTGCTGGTAAAGTATATCTACATGAATGTGTATTCCATTATTTTTACTATAATAAGTGCCGGGTTCACTTGTGTGTCTGTATGTCTGAAGTCTTGCTGGCATGTTATAGATAAAAAAATTCTTTCAACAGGATTTGAACTCACACCCTTCAGCATGGCTGCCCAGCGCTTGATTATTTGCACAATTGACTGCCTTAGCAAAACTAGTTATTAATAAAATTAGCCTTAATGATCCCATATGACAACCAGTAGTCACATTGCTATGATGGTTTACTGTTCTAGTACCGACAGGTTTGATGGTAAAAGTTGGTTAGTAGGACTTGCCTTCTGTCGCTGGTTTTACATTGATTTGCATAGATGTGCGCATTGTAGAAATCATAAGTCAACCCGTGGACAGTTTGTTAAAGTGGAAAATGGTTTTCCAATGCATCAAAACTTTAAATAAATAAAATATGTTAATAAAAAAGAGCTCAAATAACTTACTACTTCATTAAATTTTCAAATTAATTTTTAGAACATATTTTTATAACAAAACTCTGAATGCAATAAAAAGAATAATATAACTTGTGAAGACAATTACTAGAAAATAAAAACTAAAGCCCTTTGTTCATAATTTAGAACCTAATAATGACCTATGAAGCAAATTTGTTATAATAAAGTGAATAAAGTCTCAGCTGTTAACTTGCTATGATAACATGAACACATGAAACACCTATATATAATATGAATATCTACTAGTATATGCTATAGAGTATCTACAATATCTACTAGAGTATTTACTAGTAGATATTCATATTCAAGGATATCCAGATATGGTAACAGATAATACAGTATTATGATAGAGCACAGATAAAGAGGGTAAATTGATGCAGGTAATACAGTGTCTGCCTACTAAGCTGAATGTCACAAGTTCGAATCCTGTGCAGCGCAATACTTCATCGTAAACTCTACCTTGACTTCAGACATACCCTGCACTTATTATAGTTAATATTTATTAATTAACTCTTTCAGTACTAAACATAATTATTTATTTTTTGATATCGATTTAGTCACAAATTTGTTGCGGAATGAGCTCTAACCTTTTTCAAGCTATTTTTTCACAATTTCCGTGAGCATGTCCGATACGATATTATATGAGTTATCAATATCTTTATAGCTCAAGGCATTATTTTTAATGCTAAAAATAATCAATTTCAGTAATAGTAATGTTCAATAGAGACCCCATAGATAACATAGATACAACATAAAAATCTCATAGATATAGAATTAGTGAAACATCTCTAATTGTAATGTGTCTGACACAACTGGGCATCGTTAAGAAGAAACTGTTATAAAAATTAGGTCTTTACCAAAAGAAACTGAAAGCAGGATGGGTTGTAAACACATTTTCTATTGGCTCAACACATGTAGATAGTAGTTTCTATTTGTTTAATTACAGACACAATATGCTAATTAATTAACCAACTACTCACTAATCCGAATCAGTTTACACAGAGTCTACTAAAGCCGTACCATGTGACTCTTGGCCATATACAAAAGGTGTAGCGAGCCGCACTACACGGTGCGTGGTCTTTGCAAAGAGTTGATAGTTTTTTGCTTGATAAAGTGAAAGTTAATTTTAACCTGTAGACAATGCAGATAGCCTCATAATCTATCTCATGGAGTTGTAGCTGTTAAGTTTTAATAAAACCGGTTGTTAGAGTTTCCCTTGCAACGACAGTAGATGAGCTCAACACAGCTGCCATTGCCCCAGTTCAGCAGAGCACTACAAGGTCATTTTACCAATGGAAGTTCACAGTAGTCCGCTGGGTTGGAGCAAGCAGCCTCTCAATCTACTTTTATAGTTTTCCTCCTATTGCACATAGACAGCCAGATTTCCCTACAAAATGTAGCAAAATCAAAAGAATGTGCAAAGAGCTTTCATACAAAATTGTTGAATATATTTAATATTATTTTCTATTTGTTTCATAAGAGCCGTTAATAAATACACTCTTTTATATGTATCGTATCTCGTGCTGACCTGCCCCAACTGTCAAATGTTAAAAGTCAAGGTTGCCGCCGACCTGAAAAGTGGGATCATCAGTGCCTTAGACTCTCCTATTTTTGAGGCAAAGAGGCATATATCTACATGAATGTGTATTCCATAATCTTTACTATAATAAGAAGCAGGTTTGTTTGTGCGGCTATATGTCTGAAGTCTTGCTGAAATGTTATAGAAAAGAAATGCTTTCAACAGAATTTGAACAATAAACTTTCAGCTTGATTGCCCAGCACACTATTACCTGCACTAATTGACTGCCTTGGCATAACTAGTTATTATTAAAATTAGCCTTGATGAGTTGATATGACAGCCACTTGTCACATTGTTATGATGGTTTGCTGTTCTAGTACCAACAGACCCGACCAGTAAAAGTTGATTAGTAAAAGAGTTGCCTTCTGTGGCAAGTTCTCAATTGATCTGCATAGATGTGCACAAAGTAGAAGTAATTTTAAACAGTCATACCTCAGGCAGTTTGTTAAAGTAGAGATTGCCTTTTCATTAAGTTGAAACTTTAGATAAATATGTTAATAATGAAAAACTTATATATAAAACAAATAACTTAATACTTGATAACTTTTTAAAACAACTTGTACAGCACAATTATGATAACAAATCTCTGATTGGAAACTAATTTGCAATAACAAAATGAACAGAAGCCTCAGCTGCTATAATAACTGCTATGATAGAAATACTCTGTAAGTGAGAGACTACTTTTATTAGACTAAAGAATGTGTGGTTACTACAAAGTGCAGATTGCAACATGGCGGTAGTTATTTAAAAACATACTGAGAACATGTGAGAACTTACCACATCATGTGTCTTCAGTTTGTCAAGTGAAAGGGATGATAACTCAAAAAATTTAATAAGAAATGCTTAAGCATTCGTTGTTCTTGAGATTTTGTGTTGCCTGATAGTCTTTAAACTCAATTTTCAAAGCTGATTACCAACGGTTACCGTATGGAGCAAGTTATGCAGCCTGTAAGAACAGATATTCCAAACTAAATCAAGTGTCAAGTTAACTTAAAGCACATCAATTATATCAGTATTGTTTCAGCTAATTCAGGTTTTTCAATATCTTGGCTTTCAAATTAGCCATTGTTTGACATGGTGAAATAGACATTTGTTGGTGTTTATAAGATTTCCCCAGAGCTTTACGGCAGTAATGCTCAATGTTATAGGTTGTAAATTATCACGTCACAATTTTCATATTCGGTGTTGTGTGCTCTTACCACTTATTTATCAACTACGACAATGACGCTAGAGGCAGGCGAAGGTAAGACAACTTCAGAGAACCGATGAAGATGACACAAGAATCAGTGTCATCAGCTCTCTATGTACATATTGTTTCTTTAATAAATAGCTCAAATTCCAAGCAGCATATTATGTTTTTTCAATGATATTATGCACTAGCCATATATTTTCATTGTGATGTTGAGTGGCACAACTGAGGCCAATTAATTTCAAGCATTGTGTGCTCTCGCGAGAATGAAAATTACATATAGCCCTAGGGCCACGCCACTGCAGGCTGACAGTTTATCAACAACTGTATATTTATTGAAGCATAATCAAGTTTAGAAAGCAACATGGAAAACGATACGAATTCTTCAGATAATAATACTACTACAACAGCAACTACTTCCACAAGAGCCCAAACCTGAAGTTGACACAAGGCGGGTAGAAACTTTTGTCATATGCAAAGCAATCCTATCAATAGCTTCATAACTTGAATATCATCCTTAGTTTTGCCATCCTCTCTCCAAAGACAAGAAATAATATAAACTAATGTTAACAAGAGAACAAACAGCGTGCTGAAAGGATGCCTACTTGACAGGTTGTACATGTGATGGTTTGGCAAGCGTGTAGCACACAGTTGTTAAGTAGTGTTACTGTTTTCAAGGGTCAAACTCCAGCACCAACAAAGAAGAAGACGACTACCAAGAATAAGACTGACACCAACAAGGAGGCTTCAAACCAGACAACTGCTAAGCGGGAAAATAATTGTTTTAGTTTCCTGTTGTATTTTATTTATGTTTTTAAAGTTAGAAGATAAAAACAGCTATGTGATGAATTTATTTATAAGGCAATCAGTATATGCCCAACAGTATCAATCTATTCATTCATGATATTCACTATAAAGTAACTTATTATCAGTGTTAGGAAATTTTAAATGGACATAGTGATACGTGCAAGCTGGAAGTGATGCTTCTCATTTCTTACAAGTCCAGAATATAGCCAGAACACCAGGTTTCGATAGCCAAAGAACCATATTTGAATATGTTTCAATATGTTTATATAAGAACCATGGAGTAATAGCTATAGAACAGTCACCGCTATATACGCAAGTATTACACTGTAAGGAGACAACTTCACAATAATGAATGCATGTTTATAAAGCCAGAGTGAGTGACAAACAGTTTATGTATTGATGAATTGAAGTCATTACCTGGCATCGACCAAGCAAAGATCACCAAATTTCGGCTACATAAAGATGAAAAAATATATATATCAATGTATCTAGTAGACTATATATAAATATATACAGTAAATATAAAACCTAAAAGATTCTAGCGTATACATGTATATAAATCTCAAAGACTGTCATATTTATATCCAATTGTAGCAATTAAATTTTACCAATTAAAAATCTGCAACACACTGGTTTGGAACTCAGAACAGCCAGTACAGGAGTAAACAAACTAGCCCATTGAACCACACTGGCTACTTACATATTGATGGATTAATCATGCACATAGTCATTACAAACAATGAACATAACGACTTATGTGACTTCTAACAACCCTAGATCTGGCTCCACATTTTGTGATCCTTATATATCCAGCAATATACTAGCTTAAAAGATGTAGTTGCGTCAAATTTAAGTTGATCTTAAAAGAAAGCATTTTTTTTTCTCTATCAGTTGATATGTTGTTTGTTGTGTTACGCGATCGCATTGTCAAGATATTTGAAGATTAAAACCGAAAAAATCTGATCGCCGTAAAAACGCTCAGGCCACCAAAACGTGCCCAGACATGCCCAAAATGATGTAACACGTTTGGCAACCTGTCTCTATCTCTCGTATTCACATCGGCTAATTGCGATAAAAGTCTAGTCTTACGCGGCTCTATTGGCATATATCTTATTTTGTATTTGCTCGTGTTGGCTAGAATAAAATTTTAAATCCTGCTACAGATGCATTGTTATGAATGTTTCAAAGGCCTCAAATAACGAAAATTGAAAATTTGTTCTACTCACTTTCTCCAAATGTTGTGTAAACATTTGGGTACCGACTACCAATTCTACCTGTCTACGGTAATTCTGTCAAGTCACTTATGTAGAACGCGGTCTTTGTATCTGCACAGTTCTGCAGCTACCCATACAAACGATATACAGCCTCCCATAAGCCCGGCCCACATTATGTCGCCTATTACCTATTGCCTACGTACTAGTTTCTTGCTAGTAGTATTCTTACCGAATACTAAATAAGTGAATAAGCAAGCCACCTCTTTGAAAAGAATATAGACAGGGATAGAGTTTTAAGGATGAGAAGTCTGCTGCAAACTGGATTTGAACTCACATTCTCCAGTTCTGCGGACACACATATACCATATCCGATTCACTACAATATTCTGCAAATCATGTTTTGCATTATCTTCAACAATATTATTTTATTATATAATTTTTACAAGCAAAAATATTTTCATCTCGGCATAAAGCTTTTATTAAAAATATTCATCAAGTCGTGGCCACTCTCATAGTATTAGCTGATACAATAAGACAAATTCATCTACTGCAACAAACTCAAACAAAACATCATGGCTTATCCAGCACGCATTCAAGTCTTGCTTTCTCCTTTATGGCAGTTTCCACACTGACAAAGCTTTTTCGGCTGGTGGGACGACATAAACATTCTGTAATCAGTAAAACAAGTAAATGTAAACAAAGTAGATGCAATAAATATGTCGTTCATAGATATGTCATTCTAAAGCGTATTTATTGACAGCTTCCAAATTGGGAGTTAAATAGATTGCGAGTGTAATTTTAAAAACGAATAAACATTTAATAAAGGCACAAGTACGCCAAGCCAACGATTCGAAGCTTTGGTTCTGGAAATTAAAGATTTGCAATGATCAATCGATTTTACCCACTTCCTACGAGTGAAAATAATTTGTAATCATGACTCTAATTTACCAAAGAAAATTCGAAAAAAATATTATAGCTAGGTAAAACGGCAGATAAGCTATGAAACGATGATCGGAGATAGCAAAGAATTATCATTTTATTAATTAGTATATGTATTTATGACTATAAAAAATATTACATTTACTAAAGTATAGAAGACTCTAAGTTAATTTACCTCCATTCTGTCTTCTTCTGCAGCAAAACGCTGCTGACGCCTGTCAGCTTTGGCCATAGGCTGTCTACTCTAATCTTTTACTAAAAGTTGCTCAGATAACTCTGAGTAGCGGTTGCTCGAACTTGAAGCCATTTTAAAACTATGTATAACTTAGTAATTGTTGAAACGCGTTGAATCAGTAGCGAGTAATGAGAATGAATTCTCTAATTAGGAGAATCTTCGAGATCACAGACAACGCGTTTTACGAGTGATAACATTTGTTAGGGCCTATATAAAAATTTCGCACGCATGATTGGCTAACGAATCGACCTCATATTTATTGCTCGTGGTTTCGTTTCAGATACCTTGCTTGTGACGTCACGAAATAGGCACCCGCTGGAACGTGAGCTTTTTAAAAGAGAGCCTCATTCAAACCCATATATCTCTGGACAGGGTTGGTCTACAAAGACAAAAATGGCATCAAATTGTAGCTGATGTTTTAGCCTTTTATGAGTCCTAATTTCATTAAATTGAATTTTTTGACGCAACTACATCTTTAAGCCTTGCTATTTGTTTAGTTGTTCATGCAATTGGATAAATACTCAGGACAGTTCAAACAAAAACATTTATAGCAGCAAGTTTTTTTATTCATTATAATTACCATCTTTCTTCATTACTATTATTCTGTACTTATTATTTAACATATAGACTTGCCACACTTCAACCAATCACATCACAAACTATTTGAACATATTGCCTCATCAAAACTGGTTCACTTCCACATTTGTGTTACAAGTTTTAAAACTCTACGTAAATTGTGCTCAAAATATTAGTATTCATCCTTCCACATAGATTACAAACATTATTTTCTATTTCGTGACACAAACATACTACATCCACTATCATACACTTCAGTTCACGAAACTTCTGTTACAAATTTCAACTCACTATCCAATCCCGCTTTCAGTAATACTAAATATTACTAGTTATCAATAATCCCTGATTTCTGTATTAAATTATTTCTTTCAGTTGGCATGAAATAGAAAACAATACTTGTTTCTATGTGTGGAGAGACAACTACAAATAAACCAACTATTCTTGGCATACTTTACAGAGGATTTCAATACATATAGCACAACTGTGGAAGTGAGCAACTTTAGGATGGGGCAATATGTTCAAATATTTTGTTATGTGACGAGTAGAAGTGTGGTAAACCTGTATGTTAAATGATAATAAATGATGAATAATAGTAATGAATAAGGATTATAATTATAATAATAGCTATAATAAATGTTTTTGTAGGAGATATTCTTAGTAATTATTCAGTTAGTTGTTACATGAAAAACTAAACAAATACCACATCTTGAAGCTAGTATATTGCTAAACCTACTATAATAAAATAGGTACGTCATGAACCCAGCTCTAGTGACGTTAGGCATCACATTCGGTTGTTATGTTTATGTTAACTGATGTAAAGGCTATGTACTTTATTATTCCATAGATATAGAAATGGCCTGTATGGCTGAATGGGTTAGCTGGCTGCCTCTTAAATTGGCTGTTTTGCTTTTCGATTCAGTGAAATGCAGACTTTCTGTTGGTAAAATTTAATTGCTACAACTGAATATACAAATGTCAGATTTTGAGATTGTATATATGTATACATGTACATATATTTATACTAATTCATAAGTAGACACCGTTTGTCAATCTTTACTCAGTTGATGCCAGATACTTACATCAATTCATCTGCATCAATTACATCAATTCGACTGTTTGTCGATCTGGCTGGTTTCGTAAACAGACATTCATTATTGTTAAGTTATCTCCCTACAGTGCGCTCCCTGCTTATGTATTGATAATATTTTTATTGCTATCGTTCAGCTATGTTCGAATTTCTGCTAAGTTTTGCAAAACTCTTAATTCAATCCTGATCTAATGCAGTAAAAAATTGCATTTTACTAACTACTGTAAAACCTCCATATAGTTGCCATTATAGAAGAAGGGTTGAAAAAAGCAGTGCCACCGTTTAATTGAAAGTCACTTTCATTCGACCACCACTTTTAACTTTTGATCTTTATGAACCCATAATGAAAGGTGATCAGTAAAAAAGTGTCCACAAACTGATACTAATAATCAAATACTGACTCATTAACATCAATAATAATCAATTCTTTCATTGTTTTCATGGTTTTAGTGACAGTGTACTGGAGTAGATCGACCATTCATTACAATGATCAGAATCGCACTCTGATTCAACCGTAACAATTTCAACGTAACTAAGAACTAAATCTGATCCATTGTTTTCAGAAACATATACAATGTAGTGTAGAAACTGACCTGAAGACTTTGAAGCATTTTTATGAACGATGAGAATTCTCTTGCAGAACCCCATATTATGCAATAGCAACCATTGTTATGGCGCATCAAAGTCTGTATTGTAGCTCAAAAGCATTTACGGTTTTTCTTAAACTTTTAAAGCGAGACTTGAAATAATTAATAATTGTATCCCGTTAATATATTTTTATTTAAAGTGTTTGGTATTTCAGCTCAATCTGTTATTTAGAGAGCCCGGAAAGACGATCTGGCAGAAATGCTGACAATTAGTGTCCATTAATTAGCATCTCTTCACGTCTTTTTCATTCAGAATTTATCTTTAAAAAAAAATTCTGACAAGCTGATCTAAAAATACAGCGTCATTCGAACATCACCTTTAATAAAGCATCACTATAAAAGAAGATTTAATATGTGCAGAACCAAAGCGTGTAAATAGAGGATTTACGGTTCATGTGTGTCATTGAATTTCTACTATATATTCTGATATTAATATGATGTTATCAAACCCTTATGTTTGATGTGTATCTTTCAACAAGCTTTAGTTTTCTGTCAGTTTTTCTCTTCTTTTTTCTCTAGAACTTGAAGGATCATCTTACAGTAATAAAATAGTATGAGTAATGCTAGATGCTTCGACATTTTTTGGGAATTTAACCCTCATCTGTTTTTTTCAGGTCAGCCATTCTAACCACGACTGCTTTTTTGAAGTTACCAGTAAATACTTAAAGGTGTGCACAGAGCATAGTCCACCTAAACAAGAAATTATGATAATGTGAGTAGCTGAAATTATCTCACTGATAGTGCACGGCTTGGGGATTTATTTTGTGCATATATTTTAAAAAACCTTTTTGTATTCATTTTTTCCTCTTTGCTGGATTTTTTTCTGTCTCTGTCTCTTTGCTGGTTGAGAGCTCTTATACAGCTTAAATTGTCATCCTACTGTACTTAGACACAAGGAGTAACGATAAATGTAGCGAATCCCCTGGTTCGTAGTTATATTGTCACATACGAGTGATGAGGCATAGTGTATATTCTATTAAAAGTTTATTATATATGCTTGTCAAAACCGTCAAACTACAATAAAACAATAACTCGATTGTCGATAAAGATTATTGAAAGTATGCTAATTATACAGGTAGTCATCTGCAAGCCATTTGGTAACATATAAAACACATAAAATGAAAGATATAATATTTACCTTAATAACACATCCAGGAGACTGCTAAATAGTATGTGATTCTCCTTCTGTTTAATTCTTGATTATATGTGTATGCGATAGATATTGGTGTAATGATGAAACTTAATACAGATAAAAGAAAGTATCAGCATCAAAAATAAAGCTGAAAAACTACATCTTGTTGGCTCAAAGGCTGACAAAACAATGACTCTAAGCACACCTAATCAAACGTGTGGCACTATGGCAAGTCAGACGGACCACACAAGATCAACAGATCAACTGGCATTCATTCTGGGCAGGAGCAGTGAATCATACAGGGTGATTAGATATTGCAGTGCTCATCAAATTAGGAAATTTAACAGAGACCGCAAAACTTTACAATAAATGATATAAAATATTGGTAGTTACTTATTTTATTAAAAAACAGGAAGTAAAGAATAACATGCAGTGCTTGATAACATTGTAAGATTTTGCCCACAATATTCACCATTGAGATAACCTCAGCTAGTTTGATTTTATAATGGTTTATTCTTTATTGTAATTTACTAGCTCTTCACTAATACTCACTAATTATTAACAATAACAACTACTAGTTTATATATTTAGTATATTAAAATTAAAGTGTAGACCCAGAAAATTTCATCCTAACAATAGTCCACTGTCATAGGTTCTTGTGTTTGTACCCAAACGATAACAAATAATACTTTACTCAAATCTTGATTGGTCAATAAATATTTAACAAACTATCGTTGACTTGCTAAAAACTTGTTGAAGAAAATGGGTAAAACACACTTTGAATTTGTTCTATTTGCAAATGGTTGTGCGATTGAGGCAACCAACCAGAGCAAATTGAGTGCAGTTGCATTTTTAAAGCATTAGGCCTACAAGCTAGCAGCTGCAATACTACCAATGAGCGATGATCACTGCGCATTTTAAGTTTTAACTGCTTTGAAGTGTTGTCAATTTTAATTGTGAAATATCTTAGCTGTCAGATTACCTAACACATCAAAATCAATCACAAATGATAGAACATTATCAATACTTTCTGATAAAATATATTAAAAGGGTGTGCAAGTTCTTTTCTGATTTTAAATACAAATGGAAATATCTCTCTTTGCTAGAAACAAATCATGAGCTGACAACTTCTGTTGAATCAAACTTGGTTAGAACTTTTCAAGTGTTCTTCTATTTGTAGAGTAAAGCCACTTGTGAGGAGGCCGGCCCTTGTACAGTAATTAATATAGCATATGTACCTGTTGATACTTGTCAGTTACCACTGGAGACAGGACTATGCAAGAATAACCAAAGATCATGGCAAAAATAGGCAGTGAATATGTAGAATTTATATACCGAGGTTGTGAAAGGAATGGGAATAGATTCTAGTGTGTTAAGTGATTGAGATGAAACCTGTTCAGTATTGTAAACAATAGGGTCTTTACTATAATAGGAGTTGTCTGTCTAAAACTGTGCTATAAATGTTAGGAAAAAAGACTCCTTACAGGGCATTCGAAACAAGATATTCAGCTTCCCAACTAAGCTTACTACCATCTATTAAACTCAAACACCAGGTTGTATTCTGGAATAACTGTACACATACTTATTACACATGCACAGGACTGTCGGTGTACCAGTTTGTGATTATCACTTCATATCTGTTTCTGACTTTGCAGCCAATGCTAAAAAAATTCATGCTTTATAGACATCACTTGTCTAGTATGAACAATAGTTGCATTTGTCTCCCTCGTTCACATTACTTGTCTTGTTAATTACTGTAAACTGTTTGGGCTGGTTTATGCATTGCTAACAGAAGATGGTCGTGAGGATTTTAAATCTACTTACTGTGAGATTTAGTGATGCATGGGAGGTTATTAGGCAAAGTGGATCTGGCTTCGATTTCTTTCTCTTGTCTTATCAAGGAGAACTGAAATATGTTGGTTCTGAGTCTATATAGTCAATAACCAGGTATAGAGTGAGTTTTGTGCATAACTTATGTTTTCTTTGAGCAGGCGGATTGATCTAAGGCTTTATTTTTTTGTTTAAAGCCATGATTAAATGTTGGAAGATTAATGTAAACAATTTAATATTAATAAAATTATATCTATGAGTACCTGGCAATCTGTTATGTCTACAGAGATTGTCAGATGCTATAACTATATTATTTTGCATTACTCTGGTAAACCAATAGGCAGTGAATTGGAGCAGTTATTATAGTGTCAGTCCACTAAAATGAAAGGTGCAGGTTCAAATCTTGTACAGTGCAATCTTTTTCCAATCTGTAACCGTGGCTTCGAACAGACACAAAACTGACATGGCTCTTGCTATTGTAAACATCAGTCCCCAGGCAGTCCTGTACAACGGGAAAGATAATCAGGTGTAATAATTATGTGCATAATTATTTTTGACTATAAAAAGATTGATGTGAGTTGCAGATGGTAGTGTGGTTGGCTTGAAACCTAAATATGTAGGTTCAATTCCTACCCAGAGCAATCTTTTTAATAATAACGCTCCAACCGTGGCTACAGAGAGACACAACTCTCATTACAGTAAACATTATGATAAACAGTTCCAATGTTTTCTATTCTTGAATTTAAGCTCTATCCGACGAATGTATTTAGAAGGCAGTTTAAAAGACATTCAATACTGCCTCTGATCATGTATTCACTACGTACCAGTGCTGTGCACCAGTACTTTTTGGCCAATGAGTTTTTCGGTTATCGAGTTTGTTGATACGGGTTTTATGTATAAAACTTCCAAACATAAGACATATATTAAAATTTACAATGCAAATATAATGTTATTCGATTGAGAAGGAAAATATGTGCAAAATGACATCACTGATTGCTATCATTGCTACAGTTGATATCTGCTGCTGAGTTCAAGTTACAGGGTTACGAGTCTCTATTCTGTTACCTCTGTAACTACAGATATCATAATTGAACTTTTGCCTGATCTGACAGTTTTAATTGTGACCAAATCTTCTCAATTTTACTCTCGTAATATTGTGGTGGTCAGGTCACCTCAAACATAAAAAACAATCGCAATTGAAAAAAAATGACTGATACTTTCATAAAAAAATTTTCTAAGAAGGTGTCATAATCAATATTTGATGTTGTTTACCCAAAACTAGCCAATCAGTAGGCTTTTTTCAAAAGGTTACTCATAATAAAAAAGGCTCAACATTAACCATTGCCAAACATTTTTTACGTAAGTGTGATCATTTTATTAATTTGAAGTACCTTTATTTACACCAAGTATCAGTACGTAGAGCAGTTATACCAAGGTCATGTGACGTCTGCTGATTATATCCACTACATATTTCAACAAGCTTGGTTTTCAAGTGAGCAATAGATATACTGAGCACTGTTTGCTATAACATGGTTACTACTTTTATTGTTTTTAGGTTTTCTAATTTCTATATTCTATTACATTTTTTACTTTTATCAGGAACCCTGTGAAACTTTGAGAAATTTAGGTCAATATATGTTAAAAACATTGCTTATGCTTAGGTAATTGTTCAAAAACTTTATATTTTGAGATTTTGGTAAATACTTTTACTATAAAAGATTTAATTAACGCTGAAAGGTTGACTTTTGCAGGTCAGAAAGGAACTGTGAATGAAATTGTCGACATACTGAATGTACACACAAGGACTAGCAATGAATATTATAAAATATTAGCTACTTATTTTATTTAAGAACAGAAAGTAAAGAGTGACAAGCAGTCTCTGATAATATTGTAAGACTTTGTCTACAATATTCACCATTGAGATAACCTCAGCTAGTTTCCTTTTATAATAGTTTATTCTTTATTCTAATTTACCAGTTCTTCACTAATACTCACTAATTATTAACAATAACAATTACTAGTTTATATATTTTAGTAAATTGAAATTATAGCATAGACCCAGTAGATTTCATTCTAACAATAACTTGTAGACATTGGTTGTTTTGCTTGAATCCAACCGGTAATCAAAACTAATTTACCTAAATCTTGGTTGTCAACAAAAAAACATTTTACGGCTGACTGAGATTTCTTAATGAAAGCAGGTAAAATTCAGTTTGAGTTTGTTAAATTAACAAATTGCTATTAAATTGCAAATAATTGTATGATTGAGACAACCAATCAGAGCAGATCAAGTGTGATTGCATCTTCCGAGCCAGTACAAGCTAGCAGCTACTAACAACCAATGAGAGATGAGCCATGCACATTTTAACCACAATAGGTTTTGTCTATTTTAATTGTGAAATATCCTGGCTGTCAGATCACATGGAACATCAAAATCAGTCGTAAATCATGGAAAAATACCGATAATTACTGATAAATTTACTAAAATTTTGCACAAGTTCAACTTTAAACTGGCAGCCATATTGGGTCCCCGACGACATATTACTTAGAGGGTTTAAATATAATTGTAGATCCAGCAATCTGTGATGTCTAATCACCACCACCAAAGTGGTGCACATTGCATATGGTCTCGTGGGTGCCTGGCACACTATCAGGATAGTTTGACAGCATCAGACACTCCCAACACTTTCTGGTAAAATATACCTACATTTTGTGCAAGTTCGTCTCAAGTTTTGAACACTGATGAAAAGGAGTTGTCTTCCAGAGCTAAGTCATGAGCTGACAACTTCTGTTGAATCAAACTTTGTTAGAGGTTTTCACGTGTCCGTTTGTTTGTAGAGTAAAGCCGCATGTGAGAAAAGCCTGCCAACCTACAGTGATTACTATAGCATATGTACCTGTTGATACTTGTCAGCTGCCACTGGTGGCAAGGTCGTGCAGGAATAACTTGAGATCAAGGGGAAATATAGACAGATAATATGCAGTATTAATATACCGATATACTGAGGTTGTGAAAGGAATGAAAATAGATTCTAGGGATTAAAGTGATTGAAATGAGAACTGTTTAGTATTGTAAACAATTCAATCCTTACTATAATAAGAGTTGTGTTCGTTTGTTTGAAACCATGCTAAGAACGTTAGGAAAAAAACCTCTCATGGTACACGGGACTGACAGTGTACCAGTTTGTGATCATCCTTCATATCTGTTTCTTGATTTTATAGCCAATTCTCAACAAAATTATGATTTATAGCTATTCACCATTCCAGTATGAACAATAGTTGCATTTGTCTGGTATATATTAATTTTCTTGTTCATTGCTTGAGCCGGTTTATGCAATGCAAATGGAAGAGTGGACTGTATATTTAAATGTAACTACCGTAAAGAAGTTTTGATAAAAGATTGCTTCATGCGGGGTTTGAACTTGTGACATTACATCTGGTTGACCAATACTCCAACTTATCTTGTTGAAGGCTGTAAAATTATTGTAATAATGCTCTTAGCATGGCTAGAAACAGATAGACTCACATCTTGATCTGTCTCTGTGATCAAGGTTTCATTGCTCACCAAACGTGATGTTTGTAATCTAGTTTTTTGTCCCTATGTTGAAAGTATTTTTACTGTTCTTTTCCTTTTGGTATTGGCATCAGCTGTTGTTGCGTATATGTTTGCAGTGTTACATGTTTCTGTTGACATCTACTTTATTTTGTATTTGCCTATGATTATTGGAAAAAAACTTTAAATATAGCCTCAGATGCATTGCTATATTATACGTTTCAAATACTCTATAAAGAGTTTGTAGAAAAAGTAAAATTTGCGCCATTGTTTTTCTCTAACTGTTGTGTAAACATATGTTAGTAACCAATGCTGATGATTGAATAAATAAGATGTCGTATATTTATCACTGTTAAACATAAACAACTGTTAGGTACGTCTTTTTAAGGGAAGTCTGAATGTTTTAACTGCTACCAAGTTTTGTAATTTTAATCTTGAAACATCCTGGCACTCAGACCACCTAAAAGAACCAACAAAATCTTACAGGATGGAAGAATATCTATAATTTCTGATATAATCTACTAAAATTTGATGTGATCTTTAAGGATCAGAGAGTTTTGAGTTTTAGTTTATTCTAACACCTCGGCAGCTGTACTGGCTGAGTGATCAAGAGTGCCTGACATGCGAATAACAAGTTGTAGTTTGGTGTCACTAATTTTAAGTGGTAGGACCTTTAGACCACCAGAAAGGTGGTAAGAAGTACATCCTATCACACATTGCTGTAGTTGTAAAAAGAGATCTACTAAAACATGGTAGTAACAGGTAGTCTTATTGGCACAAATATTGATTTTGTAGGAAAATTTATGTTTCCATTAGCTATAATAATGATTCACTTTTTATTGATGTAGTTTGGCAAATTCAAATACAGCCATAAAATCACAGAAAAATCAATAAATTGAGGATATATGGCCAATAAATAGCAGCTGTGGCCTTGTGGTCTAGCACGCTTGACCTACAAACAACAGATTATGATGTCAAAAAGTGATCTAAAAGTATCACAGCTGGTAACAACAATGGTAATTTTACCTTAAATTACTGCAACTTGGTATGTCTCGAGTATTGGAGGTTTTCTTGCTGCTGGGTTCATGTAGGTTCAGATAAGCAGGTTTGTTCACCAATGCTCTCAAAGGTGAACTTCCATTAAATTTCACTTGATTTCAATAGAAACTTTTGTATTTTTCTATTATTTGCAATTGTTTTTCACGCTTGATGCGTCTTGACTTCGAAAATGTTTCAAAAATAAAATATACCAAACTTGATCGCAGTTAAAATAATCAGAAGATAAATACATTCTAAATGACATCACTAATTGCTACTGTTGAGACAGTTGATATCAGCTTTTGTATTGAAGTTGGGGCACTACGTGTTTCTATGTTGTTGATCTCTTTACTACTATAGACATTATACTGACACTTTCAAATGATCGGAATGTTTTAACTGCAATCAAGTATTGTAGATTTTCATTATGAAATATCATTGAAGTCAGGTCACCGCAAATGTCAAAAATAAATAACAAAACAAAACACGGATGTTTTTTGTTAAAATCTATTAAAATTTTGTGTAAGTTGATCTTTAAACTGGCAGCCATATTGGGTCTCCACCAGCATATTACTTAGAGAGTTTAAGTATATGCAGAAGAGCAGCGGTGATAAGGTGTCACCTTTATAGATGCCTCACTAGATTCTGACATTAGTCAACTTTTTACCTTTAGCTGTCAGTTCTGTTTTCGGTGGGTCAATAACATCTTTATGAACTCTACAACTGCATGGAAAAAATTCTACAACCTTATTCACTCAATGATCCAACTCTGGGGAATTGAGTCATAGACTTTTTTGTAGTCAACCCAAGCCATAGAAAAATTGTGTGTGTTGGGCAAAATTATTAGAATCAAGGGAAATATGAGTTTACTTTTTATTAGAGCTGATATAGTTCTACATATATATTTTACTTTGAGGTATTTAAACTAAGCATTGTGAATCATTGTAGATATTGCAGACTTGTTATGAAATTATAATTACTCTATAATTACTCTAGTAAATGAGTTACTATATTATTTGTATTTATCTAACATTGTGATTAAGATAATTGCAGTTACTTGGCATTCAGAATGTGGTTTAGCTAGCCATGGGTAGAATAAACAGGGGGAAAATTAATGCCACGAGTGGGTCTTGAACCCACATACTTACAGAACACCGAGAAGATATAATTTTTATACTCATTTCTTTTATAGGACACTGAAGGCATGTAAAAAACTGTCAAAACTGATAAATGGGACAATTGATTCCCAAAGGAGAAATGAGTGACTTGCGTTTAATCAAATGTGTTCAATTACTACTTCAAATAGCTTGTTGTTATTTAACAAATTAACACTTTTGTACATTTGATAAAAGTTAACTCGTATTATTAATGTACATGTATAATTGTATACTTTTTTTGCTTTGGTAATTTTAGGGTCAAACATAGACTGTAGAAACCAATTTATCAAATATGCTTCTGTTTGTTTTGATCATTTCATAAGTAGATCAACGAGTTATATAAAAAGCAAAATGCCCAAACCCCTGGTTAAGGAAGGTCCCTAGCTCGTTCCTTCTTGCTAGCTCTCAGTTTTTGGGTTACTATGTAATGTAGGAATGCCTCTATAACCATGAGCCTTGTTATGCACTTTACTGATAGCACTGATTGGGGAGGCAACTGCTATTAACTATTCCCTGCATTTCTGAAACTGACTCTAGTACTGGTATCAGGAACTAACAAGGAAATAATCTCTTCACTACTGCTTTCTAGTAGTAACCAAGTTTCACCCATTCTCTTACTTATGTTCTAATCTAGTTTGTGATGAAGATGTTATATAACAGGAGTAGCTGTGTGTGTTAAACTCTATCTTCTGTACAATATAAATATTGCGTTTTTCAAGCTGATTAGCAGACTTCACGATCAAACAAGTTTGTCAGCTGACATATAATAAAGGTAATGGTACCTTTCCTCTTGTCTCCAGCGACTAGCTAGTTAACACATTTCTCCCCATAATGAATGGATAGATACGCTGGTTGCTGTTTAAGGTCTCTGATAATTTGCTAGCGCTTTCATGAAAATCATACAGTGGCTACATGCTGACCAGTTAACAATATCTGTTCTGGCTGTATATTAGTCAATGTAGTTACTAGTAGCCACTACTATAATATATTGGTAAGTTCTTTAGTTTGTTAAGTAGGGTTCTCTGTCGACCACTAATACTATCTAAAATGAGAATGTGTGATGATAATTCGGAGTTATCTTTTCTTTGACAATATCTATGTTGAGCTAACACAGTTACTTTAGTTATTTGATTATACTATTTTATTACCATAACTATCAGAAGAAGACAAGCATGTAAATTAATATAGCATTTTAGCACTGCACAAATATGGTTGTTACACACGTTGTGGGATTTTTACACCACATATTGACTTTCTTTAGTAGACTTGGCAAGCCTCCAGACAGCAATGCCATAATAAATTCAGCTCTATACAAGCTTCCCTGTTATAGGCGGCGCAGTCGTGTCAATCAACAAGCTTTCTTCTAGTAGAGTTGGCAAACTTCCAAAAATTCAATTTGCTACGAACAGTTTTGTTAGTCTGGTGGCCACAGGGCATTATCGTGTCAACAGGTGGCAGAAGATGGGGTCTATGGTAGCTTGACACTTTTAACATGTTTTTAATTTATTCATTATTAATTTAGTTACCTACCGCTATTTTAGTTGATAAGCTAAGAGTAATTGGCCATTAAATGATGAGTAGTTATACAAAAATAAATTTTTTCAGACGCCGTGCGCGGTCAGTCGGTCCAGCTAATCAGAGCCGTAGACCAACATTTACGTCATGTTATAGTACGGGGGTATTAAATTACCCCGATATCAATTAGGTTTGTAGTCAGTTTCCTGTCTCGCCAAGCGACCGTCGGCGTTTGTAGTAATGTTCGAAAACTTTAATTTCCTAATTATACCGATTTCCAAAGCTAGCTGTCATGGATTACATAATTCAATATAATCGACTACCACATTCTAATAGATAAAAGGTTGTTCAACCAATGATATACAGCCCCAACAACTTTATATCATTGGTTCAACGCACTAACACGTTCAACACTGCATCTTTACGGCAAGTCTGATTCTACAAAGTGAAGCCGATGCCAGATACAGGTTGTTCTCATCAAGGGCATCTTACGAAAAAAAAACTTCCATCAAGAGGGTTCTCTCCGTTGGCATTTAATGAGGGTCAATTACTAAGCAGCAATACAGCAGTGGGAAATTCAACCATTAATGGTGCCCCCAGATCCCACAAACCATGTCTGGAGTAAAGACGATGATGAGATTTCTGGGCAATGCTTTCCTGATGAGCAAAGAGCTATTCCTAGGCAGCTTGTCCAATGGACCAGCTGCTCATTCAAAAAGAGTTTGCACAAGTCTATGCGGCTGTGTCGAGTGCAGTAATGAAATGACTGACGAGATTGATGATGGTAATCAATTAGATGGTGATGATGAGCTTTAAGATTATAATTATGTAATAGTTTTATTAAATACTTTGCAATATGCTTTCTAGAATCAATTAACAGTTTTTGATGTATCATGATAAACAGACTATGTACTTTGGTAAACATGCTATATAATAATCATACAAAGTACTAAGATACCCATACAAAGACACGATATTAATTAATCATCCAGAAAGTTGGTTGTCATCAAACATACTGCACCATACATTTCATCATACTGGTTACATTCAACATTTCAATCATACATGGTTTCAAAATACTGCATGGTTTTAACATGCTACCAGTACAATAAATCTAAAGCTAAGCCAGAGATTTCGCATGTAAATGTCAGTTAAATAAAAAAGAAATAACATGTATTAATGGAAAGTACTAAGATAAGCATAATAAATACTTTATGCTTGTCACGTGCTGCCTAGCAATATAATAATTTCATTTAAAAGATTAAGTTTACATTAGATTTGTTAGTTAGACTGTGTCACAACTAGTGTACCCAATGAGGTATACAGTATAGCCTGTCAATCAGTAGTTGTACAGGTATCGATGTAACCAGTATGAAGAGGGTTTCTGGCAGATCAGTGGCTAAGGTGATGGCGAGAAATGTTTGTCATATCGAGTCCCTGGCGGCCGACTACAATGTAAAGAATCGCATCCATTACAGACAATGAGTTCAAAATACAAAATGATCGTACAGACATATAAGAGCTGACATACATTTATGGTGCAATATTTATCGATCATAACCTACCCAAAAATGATCTATCAAAGCATGTAGCAATAAATTTAAAACTTGAAAATAGGAAGAGCTACAATACTGATTTGAACGCGTACGCAATGTGCATAGCCCTACATAAAAGTAATAGATGTACCCCCTTTAGCTTTAACCACAACAATAATTAGTTAACTCATACATCGCATACTTCTGTAAGGTAATAATTGATATGTGAGTGCTATAACAATACAATATAATACAATTGATTAAAATACAACAAAATTTGTATTACTATATATAATATCACACAACATAATGCCACATATCAATCCTATAACACAATTCATATCAGTTCAAAACAACAGAATACAGCTATTATAATACAATAGAATATAGTGTAATAACACAATAATACAGTACTGATAAGTTCTGCATGGCACGATATAGTAACTTAAAACTAACCAAACCATCAGTTAAATAACAATCATACATTTGCATGAAGGTACTTTGTGTTGATATTGGTTTGACGTTTCAAAGAGCAATACAGTCTCCAATTTTGTAAATAGGCGAGCTAAGTCTTAACAAAAATCAGCAGAGGCATTCTATATTACAAATAGTCCAGTATTACTGGTTTACTAAAGAAATACCCAATCTAGGTATTCTATTTATGAAGCCCAATAATATAAGTAGCTTATAATGTTATGTAGTGCTACCGTCTTAGCCTAAAAATTAAACAAATTGAATTAAGCTATTGAGTGTATGAAACACTGAGAGTCTAAAGACAGAGCAACAATACCTGTGACAAAAAGTAGGTATTGTTGCTGTGTCTAAAGACGCAGCAACAATACCTACGACAGAGAGTAGTTTATTGTATAGTTTGTAACCAGTATGTAAAATCTGGACTGAGAAGTTTGACCTGAGAGTTTGATTCATTATAATCAACACCTATCACTCATTGATCAAACTGACTACAGTACACAGTGAAGGAAACGCAAGATTTTCAATAAAGCATTTAATCTTTGATTAATTAATCATAAATATTAAGTAAATGAGTTTGCTATCATCTCACCTTGGTTTTTATTCAGGGGTTTGAGATTCTTTGCAACTTGAGAAGCTCTTAGTTATTTTGACTCACTAGCAGTCTTCCTCAAGCATTCAGTGTGGCATTTACATACGACTAACACTGCGAGTTGCGATCTGACTGTTTGTAGATGGTGCTCTACATCTCATAAAAACTTTGGATTATCGCTTTTTTCCGTTAGTAAAGCTTTGTTGACTTCTTAGCATGTAAAACTTGATTATAATGAATTATGTAACCGATAATAGCTAGCTGTGGTAATCAATTTAAATAGAAGATACTAAATTTGCGACTACTAACCAACGTAGACGGCAGTTTCTAACGCGGAACAGCGGAAACAGACTAAGGGCACAAATGTTATCGGTGAAAGCAAATACGCCCCGTATTAAACAAATGCATAGATTTATGTTTACCTAGCTGATTGGCTGATTTGGCTAATTGCGCATGGCGCAAGGGAATTCTCATTTATGTATTTCTACCCATCTTTTAATGGCAAATAATCACTGCTTGACAGGAATAATTCCGGTAGGTATAGTAAAAAAGTTATGAGATGCTTTATTCTATCCATTAAACCTAAGATTCGTTATACCCCATTTTCGTGCCACCTTGGCAAAAAAAAACGACACAAAAATGCCCTGTGGCCACCAGACTATGTCTTGATTAATAGTTTGTTATCTTTATCATTCTTAGTTACTATTTGTGAATTCAAAAAAAATTTATAATTGACTAGCTCTGTGAACCGGCCTTTTAACCTTTCCTACAGACAGATAACAGTCTCCAGTTAACAGATTACAGTAAATGAGTGTATCTATTTTCATACTGATTGTTCATGATGAAGACTATGTTATAACATACTACATGTGCTAATACTCATATGCACTTATGTCTGTTTTCTGTAACCTGCAGTTTTTCTTATCTACCTGCAAACATTCACAACATTCAGTATAGCAGGGCAATTCTATTAGATGCTTTATAACTTTTCTAATTGCTTATTACCAGCTTTCTTCTAGAAGGTTTGGCAAGCTTCCAGGTTATGTTGGATTTTATTTCTATGGATGTTTATCAAGGAAAGTTTGAAGAGCTCTCTGACCTTTCGCCTATTGACATATTCTACTGCCCTGCAATGATAGTCTCACATTTTCTGCCCAAAGACAATATAATTTATTACAAAACTTTTAAATTTAAAAAACACAGAGTAAAATATCCAAACAAGAATAAAAATGAGACATTCTGGTCTACAAATGCCTGAACCAAGCCTCAAATATACCGGCATTCAAACAGCCCAAGGCATAAAATCAAACCTACATATTCAGGCACTACAAGGATGCATGTAGTTGTCAACATGGCTACAAATAACATGAAATGTACACCCATGCATGTATATATATACTTATACATTCCAGCACTATGGTGTATGTACTCAGATTGCATAGCAGGCAGAGAGCCATATACAAGTAGAAACACACATTTTATACTCCCACATATTCAGATGCATGCAGACATATGTACCTATAGCAAGGATTACAGACAGTCATCAAGAACATCTAGTAATATAATAATCACTAGTAATAATAGAAGGAATCAACATTTTTATAATCAACTCTCTCTAGTTATTAATTATGTCATCTTGTAGATGGTGACATTTTTGCTGTTGTGTTTAGGAACCAGGAGGGTGGATTCATACACTTCTAAGGAGTACACACTACCTCCAGCTATATCAGCATGTACCATCTGAGAGACTATTTTCCCTGCAATATATAATAATAATACACAGTCAGACCTCAACAGATGAATATTAGTTACACATGGACACTGCTGTCAGTCAGGTCTTCCAGTTAAAATAGAAGAAACATGGAGGCAGCATACAATTTGACATGAAATTACATGATATATTTCAAAGCTGCAGATGATTGGCTCTCTCATATCACAATAATAGCCATTGTTACACGGAATGATGAATGAAGGGGTTAATATAGTAATAGATACATTCATTTTTTATGAGGCTTACAACCATTTTTTGAAAGTGATTTTTTTCTAATCAGCGTACATTAGGAACTCAGTCTACCATCATCATCAGGAGCTCAGTTTATCATGCAGTTTTATAATTCACATTTAAAATGCTGCAAACACTGTATATGGCCAGCTTTTTGCTAGCCGAAGAACAAATGCTTCTTGGAGCTCAGTCTATAATAGAATAAAATGTGAGTCAAGGGCTTCCATTAACAAATTACAAAATACTTTTCATTGCAATAACACCCTGCAATATGAACTCAGTATATAATAGAATAAAATATGAATCAAGGGCTTCCATTAACTAATTACAAAATACTTTTTGTTTTAATATCATCCTGCGATTTGAGCTCAGTCTACTATATGGTATTATATATGGTACTTTCAGTGTAAGCACAGCTTATGACGCAGTAATATATTATATATTACACTATTATATGGCTCAACTCTTTGTAGCCATACATACCTTTTAAAGTGTTTTGTTTGAAAAAATAGGAGCTTAGTCTATCATGAACTATTTAATATGCTAAAAATATATGGTTACCCTCTGTGTAGCCATTTACAAATTTTAATTAAAATATATCCCTATAATATAACAATATATATTATAATCACCCTGCATCATACTAATAACTAACCTGTAGTAGAATTAATGACATAGATAGTCTTGTTGTTGACTGCAGCCAGTACAATATACTCTCCATAGCTGACCAACCCTTGAGGGTTCTCCACTTTAGTGAGGGTCCACAAGACTCCCTGGGTGGTCCGGTCTATTTTAAAGACTTTGGAATGTGTGCTAGATGATATTATGAGAGAGTTGTTGTCAGGGGCACACATTCTGACACTACCACTATCAGCGAGAAGAGGACAGGGAGTATGATGTAGAACTTGACCATCTAAGGAGTAGGTAGTGATTCTGGTGTTGGACGGGTCTGTGATAAAAACTTTTTCTTCAGTTATCACCAGCATGTCAGAGTAGTAGACATGAAAAGGATGCTTCCAGCTGGTGATCAACTCCCCTGACATGCTGTAGACACCAACTGTATGAGGACTGGTAAGGGATAATGTGTAAATTCTTTCCTTGTAGCAAGTGACAGAATTTACTGGACCGGAGGTGGAGATGAACTTGTTGGTGATCTTATTATCAATATCTACTCTGCTGACTGTGTTATCATTTAGTCCAATATAAGTATTACCCTTATAGTGGCAGATGGAGAGGGGACGGGATAGTAGTTGTATGGAGGACAGTTTGGTGAGGGACTTAGGGAGTTGAACTGGTGGAGCTTTTTGTTCTTCAATGATGATATCATGAGAGGAGGTAACTTCTAATTCAATATCTCTCCTCTCACCTGTAGCATATAGAGTATACATGTGACTAGCAATAGATATTAAATATTGTACACAGAAATATAGTACTTGAGAGAAAGATATTAGCTCATAGTAGTCAGGATTCCTGTTGTATCACCATCTTCACACTGCTTTGTATGTAACTATAAAATTAGGTTGATGAATTGTCCTCTTCCTTGCATGACAAGTAGAGTAAGGAAAGGATAGTTTATCCAATAAGAAATATCTCAACAGTCAGCCCATGTGACAGCGCCGCCATACTGCACAACTATAAACTAATAATTAGTTATATAATACTAATATCAACTGCTATCAGCAGCATCCTATATTAACCATTGTTATATGAATTACTTGGAGGTATGTCAACCTGGCTCTTTTTACCTAGCTATTTCGCGCCTAAACACCAGACTAATAACTATTAGTATGGTTAAAGGTGCTTTAGTATTCCATGTAACAATGGTAATTATTATGTGAGTATGTTGATATACAGTGATGGCAGCTCATCCTGTAAGAGCTGGTTTGGCAGCGCAACTCTAGATTACACCGATGCTGCGCATGAATGGCAAGTAGGCTATGATACTTATATTTATCATTGATATAAGATATATTTTTACCATTGAACCTGAGGCTAATGAGCCGTTCTGACAACTACAAAAAATTGTCTAGCTGTTTTTATTAAAAATATCTTAGCTATCAATATATCAGAAAGCTGAAATGACAAAAGGCTGAACAAAATTTAAACATCAGAAATAAAGGAGGTGGACCATCATATACAGTAACTCTGAGGCTATGAACCTAACAGTTCTGCTCAGTAACAGTCTTAATCGTTATAAAGACAATAAAAGTTGTAGTTTTATAGTTTTTATATGTTTATACTTAGTCAAAAACTGGGTATTTGTTAATAGTGGTTTATTAGATTCATTCATGAGTCATCAATAGAGTAATCCTCTCTTTATTTTAATACCGTAGAAAGTGACAAGCAGGAGATAACTCCAAGATCACAGATATGATTAGAACTTAATGATTACCTGTAATTATTTATGTCCTTTTTATATTCGCCAACAAACCCTACAGGACACATGTGTCAAAATTAAGGCTTTCACGACTTTCAGTGACCCAACATGCCATTTTATGTGAGAGATAAAGTTTTTTTTGTTATAGCCAACAATTTTAGATTTTAAATACAGCTCTACAAGAAATAACCAAACATACATTTTATTTGAAATACTAAAAAGGTGCAAAGCAAACATGTTGTACAGTACATGCAGCACAGTGTGGTCACCCCTCAATGATGATAGAAATGTATACATCTATTTTCAGTTATTCATACCTATCAGCTTTAACTGTAGCTGGTCTGTGAGTTGGAGCTTTGGCAAACGCTCCTGGGTAATTTTGTCGAGCTGAGCCTTCAACTCCTTGAATCCTCTCACAATCGCCGCCTAAACATAGAGTTACCCTAATAGAATCAATAGAAGACAAAGAGATGTTATCTGTAAGTTGATATACTTACAGTCAGTGTACCTACGGGAGAACTGCCAATGCTGAATATAAGCCCTGACAAGTGGTGCCTGGAAACAGGACTGATGGTAGGTAAAGCAGGGATGGAAAGGCTGAGAGTATAGACTAAACAATGGAAACATACAAGTAAGGAGAGCTGGTAGACAGCACACGATGTATGGTACATTAGTAATAGCAAGTTCATAGACTCAGATACATTGAAGGAATGGATTGAGCAGGCAGTTGATGGTAAGAGGTTAGTAGGTCATCATAAATTAGTCTAGTAGTCTTATTAAGCAGATTAATCTGACTGAGTAGATCAATTGATCATATGCAGCAGATATGCTGACACGTAGACATGGATCCACTGCACAAAACAGACAAGAGCAGAAATAAATATAAATAATGTACAAACGCAGCTATCCATATAATACAACAACTTCATAGACCTCAAGTACTTTACCACACAAGCACTGGTACATACATGTTCACCAACATATTCACAAGCACTCACACACAGCCAGTACAAAAAAATCATGCACGATACCAAAGTCCTGAATAAGAACACCGATCAATAACTTACTGGGGGATGACTCTTGGTCCCAGTTTCAAGCAACTCTTGATGGGTTCTCAGGCTATTCCATTGCTTGAGCAACACATCTTCTATGAAGTCCGCAATTTTAGTCTGTGATTCCTGTCGGTTTTCAAGCACCTGTCTCTCAAGTGTGTCATATTTGTGTTTAACCTCATTCAGCTGTAACAGGAAATAGTAAACGGAAATAATAGAAAAGCTAAAAATTTGGAGTTGTAGCCTCCTCCTCATTCTAACACAGACCCTTCAGTATCACAGTAACCACTACTCAGTGTGTCTGCTCTTGCTGCAACTACTCATTCCACTGATGGTTTCATAAAACACCAGTTTGTTTCAGTGAATACTAAATATATTACTCTTACTATCTGCTGCTTTTGTAGCTTCTTAACATATTTAAAAATATGCAGTCAATAGAGTCTGTATCAGTTACCTTAATAGAGTAACTGATAAATTTTAGGTACTGATTTTACCATCATGAAACCTTGTAGCGAGGATAATATTTACAAACCTGACTCTCTCTGGTTTTACGAATAAGCTGAAGCATGCTTTCTGTTTCAGCATCATAGTCCGACTGAACTTTGGATACTTCTTTGAACAGTTTTTCATATTCCTCATCCTTCTTTGCACTCTCTACTGTTATCATAGTACTCAGGAGAGAGGCAGCCAGATCTTCAAGCAACTGGAAGTCATGTGGTCCACCTGTGTAATATTATCTTAGCTGTTAGTAAGAAACAAATCAAACTGGAAGTATGAGTTTGATACAAACCTCATGATGTTAGATAGACGGCAGTTGTTTGTGTGACGCCGTCAACACCAAACTTTGATCTGGTCTTGTTGGCGATATTTGTGTTGAAACAAGTTCAGCTAAAGAATGTATATATATGGTGTTTTCCTGTGCTAATCCAGAAACTTGAAGCAGTTCAAAAAGCTAAATGTCTCACCGCTTTCTGTATAATAAATTTTATATGATCAATCAAAGCTCTATAACATTGTTATAACTGGAAAAAGTGGGTCCATTAAACCACTTAAATAAGGAGAAAAGAAGGAACAGACTGTAGGGAAAATGGAAGTAACTGCAAAATTCTATTAATTTGTCAGACGAGTGCGCGATATTTGTCTTTGACTTTTATTGTAGTCAATTCTCATCAAAGCAGTTGCATTATAAAATGAATATTTTAACAACTGTTTCTAATAATTTTATTAATTACAAACGTTTGGTCAGAATAATAAGTTTAAAACAGCCGAGTTTTAATTACAAGTTGAACTTTTTGTATTCCTAGCAACTTGTGTTTCTTTAATAAATATACTAACTAGAGATCAGCCTGCCAATCATGACAAGACATCAGATGTAAATATGAAGCTCTCTTTACATATGCTAATAGAATGGTGTTCACTAGCATCAGCTACAGCAAAACCTCATACAAATTTGCCTACTACAGAGCGTCCTGGGGTAACGATGACACTGGTCTTTGATTTTTTTTGCCCAGCGATGTGAAACACAATGATTTTTTGCTCTTTCTATACAAATGTCTCCCGCCATATGTTATTAACAAAATTTGTCTCGAAATTCGGTTGTGCTTATTACGTCAGAATAATACTAGTGTTCACGCATAACATCAGCAGCAGCAACACCCTCTATGCTGATGAGTTCACTTATAGGTTACAGTGTTAACTCAATAAGCTTACCATTATCACATCTGGTTGAATCTGCTACACATTTCATACAGCTGATGGTATGGCAGACCTTGCATCCCACCACTAGCGGCTGATTCTCATGCTTTGTACAGATGTCTGGCAGATGGGGGCTTTCTTTTGATAAATACTGAGCCATGGGAATTGTGTGATGGTCTTCAAGTACATCATCATGTTGCTGAAATAAAGCCAAACATGGTATGACAAAATACCAGCTATAGACACTGGCGTGATGGTCATCAATTAACCAATCGAGTTGCTAGAATAAAGAAATATGTGGTTGCCATAGAATTCCTATCTTTGTAATTTGTCCGGCAAATAAAAATATTCAAGATATTGGTGACAGGCTTTTATTAATATAAATTAAAATCTGAGGAAATTGAAGGATAATTTAGGATTCTCTTGGCAAAGTAGAGAAACAGTTGCGACTCAGATAAGACAATGACAATGTGATATCTATTTGTAAACTATAATAAAGCATATTCACTACTCATAGCTTTGATAGCTACATGTATAATATCCACTTTTGTATCAATGAATAATGGGAGGTTGTTGAGCACGTATATACACAAACAATTGTGCATAATTTGTATTGCAGCTAAACTTACACAAGATTGCAAACATAATATTATCACCTCTAGTATACCAACTGCTTATTATAATCATGTTTAAATGGAATGGCTGAACATGCGCTAACTAGTGATTTATTTTGCTCTACTATCAGGATAACCATTAGGAGTAACTTTGATTTATAAAATAACATAAAGTAAAAAGGCTCTTTCATAGTAAACCTCTAGCGATTAACTATATAACTTAGTTGAAACTGCATAGCCTAAGTGCAAAGTTTCTCCTACTAAGTAATAAGCATATATCAGGTCACCCCTTAGTCATCTAATGCTGTATATGAGCTGGTGGCTAGAGTAAACATTTACAGAGAGAGATATTGCAGCTGGTTAGTACAAGTAAACAACTGGACCATTCCATTTCTATCTAATGAATAACAAAGCTAACAACAGCAATTATGCTGCCATGTAAAATAACCTCCGTGTGACCAGCTGAAATCTAAAAGTACGAATGGTAATGACAAATAACTTAATATACTACATGTGCATATGTTACATACCTCAAGGTGCTTCGTGCAAAATTTTCTGGAGCAATCTGTGCAATATGACACAGCCCGACGCCTGTTTTGACCCTTCTTGACACAAGTGTCACAGAATTGTGCGTCATCAAAATCTGGGAGCATTTCAGGGGACATTTTATACACTTTGCTAAAAACCAGAGATGGCATGAAACAGAACATTCCAAAAATAGTGTAATAAGATAACATTATAAATATTGTCACAGCAATATATTGTGTTATCCTATAAGTTTATTAGGTACTTGCTCCAATGGATATGCTATCATAATAAAACTATAATGGGCAGCTTATTTCTTTTCAATTTAGATCAATTTGCTAATGAAATAATCTCAAATATCTATAATATTATTAACCATCTTTTGTCCATCTGCTGGCTATTACTGTCACAAAGCAATATTTATTCCCTGATTAGTACAATTATTTGAGCAGCTGATTAGCTCAGTTTGCTAGAGTGTCAGCCTGATAATCAGAATGTCAGGTACTCAAGATCCATGTTGACCAACATTTTAGTCATCTCATAACTTGCGTTTACATAATTTTGAGATTGACTAAATGTTGGCACAATTAAAACAGCTGCAAAACAAAAACAAAATGAATCTTCAATAATTAATTTCAGATTAAAGTTACAATGGAAATTGTAGTCTGTCCAGAGGAATTATGAAAAAAACTAATTTCAACAAATTTCATCAAATTTTCATAAATCCTTCTCATTTGTCCAATAAAAAGGTGTACAAATGAAGAGCATGATGATAGCTATCTTCAGCTTGCGTTTATCAATTTTCAACTCATCACGTTTGTTTCTATTGTCAGTTGTTCAGACCTGTTCAAATCAAGTGAATGCTAACTTATTAAAACATGTAAAGTAACTAACAACCTGTCCTACTAGTTGTTATCCCTGAAGAGTAAAATGATTGGATGAAAAACTTCAACAACAATAACCATTTAAAGCGTTTACAGGGTCAATAGATGAATGTTTATTTTTTCCAGTTTACTCTCACATGTTAAATATTTTTAATGTTAACATGACGGTATTGTTGAATATTACTTACCCGCAACTTTGCAAACCACACCAGAAAATGTCATTCTCTTTGTAGTGTGATGTAAGGCAAGGCATGCAGTTTATGTGTCCACATGGCAGCTTCTTCGGATCAACTATTACATCATTTTTTCGACCGCAAAACTCGCATTCGATGTCCTCTGCTGTGGTAGCCATTGCTTCAAAGAAATAACAACATTACAAGATAATTTAAAAGCTCAAAAAATTCAAATTTTAATTCCTTAAAATAAATTTTAAGTGTTGTATTGTAAAAATGATATGAACATAAATAAGCATTGGACCTAAGCAGAAAATTAGCGCACATCAATGCAATTTCCTAAAAATGTATTAGAAAATTCCTCCTTATCGTTATAGAAAGCCATCCTATTTTCCACAGAAGGGAGCAGAAATTGAAAAAGTTCCTACTGGTTTCCTTATGATTAACTGATAGCGTTTTAATACTATTTATACTTATAACAAAAATATTTCATTTTCAGTAATAACCGTAGATGTTTTATAACTAAAACACAGTTTTGGAGACTAGCGAGGCAATCTTGTGTCCGTGACCATAAAAGGTAACTTCTATGGTGAAACAAAGATGTATAAATTTCCAATAGAAATCCCGTGAACAAAATAACATCTGAATGTGAGATGAATCTTTGGTGGTATTCGTCACTTGTAATACATTTAAAAGGTACATTATAACCTCAGAAATGCACAAAATCAGAAATATTCACAGTAAAAATAGGATAACTACTAGTAATACAAACTGAGCCTGTCATGACTAATCAGTCTACAGTTAAAAGGTTGGTGATTAGTTTACCAAAGTCGTGATTGGCATATATTGACTTTACAAGATGACATTAATTGCACAAAAAGTACTAACTTCTTAAAAAAAAACTTGTACAATCTAGAATGTTCTATAAAAAGCTGCACTCATGTCTCTAGAATGATGTTGATGAACAAACTCAAAAATTCTTTTTCACATTTTTTTAGATAGTATTTTAACACACGCCTAACACAGGATGAGTAGTTTGTCAGTAAAGCCAAATATTGTTCCCCAGTGTGAAGTAATTTGTGGTGGGTTTTGTTGTATTTTGTGTTAGTTGTTTTCTCCTGCATACATATTGTATTGTGTTAGTTGTCTGCTCATGCATAACCTAAGTTCTCAGCATTATGATATAACCTGGTTTCTTGAGGGTTTAATAAAGTTCCCTTCCAGTTGAACTTGCATCAGAATCTGACAGTAATAATTTGTCTGAAAAATAATCTTGGTATAATCCTAAATACTAATGGCTTTAATACTCACATCTGACAAATTAAACATGGTGGCAGCGGTGTGAATGAACATTTGTGTAAGATGGAGGGCATATCACCACCACAACAGCTGGATTTAAGGGCAAATGACCTTGCAGGAGAATGGCGTCGCTGGGTACGTTCTTTCAGTGACTATTTACTTGCTATCGATCTAGTAGGAACAAGTGGAGCTAATGAAAGGAGAAAATTAGCTCTATTTAGACATGTTGGTGGTGAAGATGTGAGAGAGCTGTATAGCCAAATGGAGTTCGTAGGCACTGACAATGAAGGAAATCCAGAAGAGATTGCTGAAGGTGCAACATGCAGGAAAATAGATGATGTCCTGAAGCGGTTTCGAGAATATTGTAACCCAAGATCTGGTGTTATAGTAAGCCGGTATACTTTTCATAACTGCTCACAAAGTGGAGAACCCGTGGATGTGTACTTAATGAAACTCAGGCGCGCAGCTGAGAGCTGTGAGTTTGGCAATCAACGAGATTCTCTAATCAGAGATAAACTACTTTTTGGACTAGATGATCATAAACTCAGGGATAAAATGATGCGTGAACCAGATGAACGTTTAACTCTTGATTATGTTATAAAGGCTCTACGAATTGCCGAGGTTTCTAAGAATGCACAGAACTCCAGTGAAAAGCCCACAGAGGTGAGTTTTGTCACATCCCACAAGAATGGTTCCAAATTAGAAAATGATAAACCAAAGATTTCATGTAACAAATGTGGTCGACGGCATGTTCGAAATCGATGTCCTGCTTTCGGAACAACTTGTCGAAAATGTAAACGGAAAAATCACTGGGAGTCAGTATGTACCAATGAGGTTACTCAAGCCGTAAGCGAGTTACAGGTTGCTGATAATAATGAAGCTAATTCTGACGAAGTGTTTCTTGGCGAAATATTTGACATAGACAGCGTAGGTCTAGAGGCCGGTTCATGGTATTCCAACGTGAGGGTTGACACTGACATTAAAATGAATCAATTGATGAGATTCAAATTGGACACTGGTGCGGCCCTGAGCGTTTGTGGTCCTCAACATTGCGTAGGAACTCAATACCCATCTACAAAGAAGCTGTATGGACCAGGTCGTACACTTCTCAATTGCATTGGCGTCATTTCTGGTAAACTTACTGCGGGTCGGGAGAAAATAACAGAAGACATATATGTCATAGAAAACCAAAACACCCCGTTATTGAGTAGAAAAGCATGTGAAAGCCTCAAGTTTGTCACCGTTGACAAAAGCAGGTGCGAAATCGGGTCTATACGCGTCAGTGATAGTTTGTTCAAAGGACTAGGTAAGCTTGATACAGAATATTCCATTACCTTGGATGAAAACGCAAAGCCGTTTGCATTGCATGTTCCACGCCCGATTCCATTCCCGCTTCGACAGAAAGCTAATATTGCACTTGAGAAAATGGTTGAAGACGGGGTAATTGTAGCCATAGAAGAACCAACGCAGTGGGTGGCACCAATGGTGGTAGTGCCGAAACCTGGGCAAGACAAGGTCAGGATTTGTACTGATTTCACAGAACTCAATAAATATGTACTCAGAGAAGTTCACCCTATGGCCACAGTAGAGGAAAGCCTGGCATCCATAAGAGGTGGCAAAGTGTTCTCAAAAATCGATGCCAATAGCGGTTTCTGGCAGATTCCGTTGTCAGATGAATCCAGTAAGTTGACTACTTTCCTTACGCATCGTGGCCGATATCGATATTTAAGACTCCCACAAGGACTAAACAGTGCCCCAGAGATCTTTCAAGCTGAAATGAACAGGATTTTGGGGGATCTTGAGGGTCTTATAGTACACATGGACGATATACTAGTGGTTGGACAATCTACAGAACAACACGATTCAAGACTCAGCGTAGTATTAAGGCGACTCGAACAAGCTGGAATGACTTTGAACAAGTCCAAATGCCAGTTTGGGGTATCTAAAGTGCAGTTTCTAGGATATGTCATTGATCAGTTTGGAATCCACACAGGACCAAGAGTGCAAGGCATCTTGGAGTTTCCTACTCCTGCTAATGTAACCGGAGTAAGGAGTTTTCTCGGATTAGCTAATCAATACGCGCGGTTTTCTCCTCAGCTGGCTGATGTTACCAAACCTTTGAGAGATTTACTTCGCAAAGATGTGGACTGGATTTGGGGTTACGGTCAGCAGGAAGCCTTCCAGAAGGTGAAAGAGATATTTGCCAATCCACCGGTACTGGCGACATATGATCCTACCAGAGAGACTATAATCACAACAGATGCTAGTAATCAAGGATTGGGAGCCACCTTAAGTCAGGTGCAACCAGATGGCACTCGAAGACTAGTCGCTGCAGCGAGCCGCTCTCTAAGCGATACAGAACAACGGTATGCGGCTATTGAAAAAGAGGCTTTAGGAGTCTGCTGGGCTCTAGAAAAATTCTCCCAGTACATTCTAGGGATGAAGAAAGTTTTGATTGAAACAGATCACAAGCCGTTAATCACACTGTTCGGAAATCTATTCCTAGACCGGCTACCCGCAAGAATTCAAGGTTTTAAGCTCAGGCTACAGAGATTCGATTATAGAATTACACACATCAGTGGGAAAGACAATATCGCGGCTGATGCCCTATCGCGGAATACATCTACCAAACCTGACGAGGCAGATGCTCAACGAGTGGAAGAAGTTGAGACAGTAGTAAATGGTGGTGTGAGGTTAAATGGCTTAGATACCAGGTTGGAACAAATGAAAATAGACCAAAGAAACGATGAAACCCTAAGCAAAGTGCTTCAGTTTGTCAGTGAAGGTTGGCCAGCATATTTATCATCCACGGACACTCTCATGCAGCCTTATTTCGAACGAAAAGCTTTTCTCTGCATCAACAAAGGGTTTCTGATGATGGGAAATCGACTGGTGATACCGCTAAATCAAAGAAGTAAAGTATTAGAGGATATACACAGGGGTCACCTGGGAGTAACCAAATGTCAGACTCGTGCGAGAAATAGTTTGTGGTGGCCGTGCACGTCCAAAGCTATCGAGACAATGGTTGGCCAATGCCAGATCTGCCAAAAAGACTCTAATACTTCATTTAAAACTCTGAGACCTACAGCCACCCCGGATCGCCCCTGGCAAGTCGTTGGTTCGGACTTATTCCATTTTCAGGGTCAGACATACTTATTAGTTGTGGACTATTATTCCCGATTTCCTGAGATCGCATTGCTGGGTAAGGATAGCACATCTAAGAATGTGATAAATCACATGAGAAGCATTTTCTCGCGACATGGGATACCAGAATGCGTCATTTCCGACAACGGTCCCCAATACTCTGCACAGGACTTTGTGGAATTTGCAGAGACATATGGATTCACTCAGGTCACAAGCAGCCCTCATTACCCGAGAGGGAATGGCGCTGCCGAAAGGGCAGTGCAGACTATTAAGAAAATGCTAACAAAAGAAAAGGATCCTTATCTGGCCCTTCTGGCATTCCGGACATCCCCTCAACTGGGATTATACTCTCCCGCTGAGTTACTGATGGGCAGAGTACTAAGAACCACTGTAACATGTCATCCTGATGCACTGATACCCAAACTACCAGATCACGAGCAATTTAAAAAGAAAAATGACTCGTACAAAGATCAAATGAAAATCAATCATGACAGTAATACTCGCGTAAAAGATTTACGACCGCTAGAGAAAAACAGTGCAGTCTATATACGAGATAACCATCGTGACGGTGTTATAGAAAATCGACCGAATGTAAACAATCGAGCTGTACAAATCACTTGTGATAATGGCAGAATCGTGACACGTAATCGGTCCGCAGTTGTACCTACTCAGCCAGCTACTCCAGCTCCAAATACACTCACCACTCGCTCAGGGCGAACCGTTAAGCCCCCTTCGTACCTTACTGACTACGAGTTGTGAATCCCAACGTACATTGTAAGGTTGCCTGTTAATTAGTATTATACTCATGGACAATATAATTCAGTATAATCACGTTTCTAATATTTTGTGAAAATTAGTTTTATTAACCAACATCATTACATGCTTTGTAATCTAGAAAAGGGATGTTGTATTTTGTGTTAGTTGTTTTCTCCTGCATACATATTGTATTGTGTTAGTTGTCTGCTCATGCATAACCTAAGTTCTCAGCATTATGATATAACCTGGTTTCTTGAGGGTTTAATAAAGTTCCCTTCCAGTTGAACTTGCATCAGAATCTGACAGTAATAATTTGTCTGAAAAATAATCTTGGTATAATCCTAAATACTAATGGCTTTAATACTCACATCTGACAAATTAAACAGGTTTATCTTATCACATTTAATAACAAGGCTGCTGCAAAGCGTTTATTTTTTATATAAAATGCATGCTTGGCAGTAAGCAATACTGTCAGCATAGTTAGCAAACAAAAGGAATTCATGTACGTGGTTAAATTTTAATAATTTTCGGTAATCTTTTGGTATGGAAATATCACCACAACGCGATACAAACGTGAAGGAAGCCAGACCACAAGATAAGCATATAATATGTACAATGTGATGGAAACATGCATTACCATCTCCTTTTTGGTTATTGTCATTAGAGTTGTGTTCTCTTGTGTTATTTTATATAGTCACGCCCCTAGAGGAGGTTGGCCCTAGCCACCTCATTTGCATATCTGGTTATACTTAAGGCCGTGTTTCGGCCTAGTAAGTTCGTTCAATACATGCTTTGCATTTGGACCCACACTCTTCTGTTACCTTGCGCAATAACAGAATCACACTGAGCACTTATTTACTCCAAGCCTCAGTCTACGGACTGTGCTTTGGGAGTAGAGTATAGAAACACTGTCGACCCCGGTCGACCTCAGGTCGACCTTGTCGAACGAGCATAATATCACTCAGGGAGCAATTCCCCGTATAAGGTGGTTGTAGTAGACCGGTGGTGTAAGCCGACCTAGTCGCCTCCGCGTGTTGGTCAACAGGCAACACTTACACGGCCCCTGTGGAGAGTGAATGCAGACCGGTAGAGTAAGCCGACCCAGGTCGCCTCTACGTGTTGGTCGCAGGATCCAATACACTGGTGGCAGCAGTGGGATAAGACTGCAGTAATTAGGAATTATAAGACGAATCTAGTAACCATGCCAAACAGCCGACGGAATGCTACCAGAGATCTGGCTGAGGCAGAGTTACAGCAGGTCGACCAGATTGGTCAACTGACAGAGGCTATCACTAGAGCCTTACAGATACCCAGAGGGGGAGCCAGCTTCAAGCCTCCGAAGTTCGATGGGAGTGAGGATGTGGAGCTATTCATCTCCCAGTTCAAAGAGGTTGCGGAAGCAAATGAGTGGAGTGAGAAGGCCACGCTCCTCCACCTGCGGGAGACCCTGAAGGAGGGAGCCAGAGGTTGCAGTCGAGGGGACTCACCTGCCTCCATCTTCTCGGCTTTACGCATGAAGTACGGGCTCTCCCCGAGAGAGGCGAGGAGTAGACTCCACCTAAAAAGGGAACCCAAAACAAACCTCCAAGAACATGCCACAGAGATGGAGCGTCTGGTGAAAATAGCATACGCTGACCTCCCAGAATCCTACCAGTCCAGTATGGCCATGGATGCGTTTTCTCTGACACTGGGAAATACGCCCCTCCAACGCCACTTGTTAGCGATGAAGGCACAGAGCTTGGAGGAAGCAGTGCAGGCAGGGAACGAGTTCCTGCAAATCCAGCCCACTCTTCCTCGACCTGGTGCCCGACCCCTAATAATGACGGTGGAGGAGGAAGAAGTTACCCCCGCTACAGTCGCCCCCGTCCATTCGGACCCCCCATCAGCCACCTTGAACGACGTCCTGATGGCTATAAAGGGGTTAGCAGATGGACTGAGGGAAGGAAAGCTGTTGGGACAACGGGGAGTGGACAAAAGGGGACCAAATTGTTGGGGTTGCGGCCAGGCAGGGCACACCCAACGCCGGTGCCCCCAAGCCTCCCAAGGACTACAGCCTCAAGTCACGAGGCCGGGAAACGGTTACCATCCACAGCAGTAGGGGGAAGTACTGACTGTGGATCAAATATACCCTTGCAAGAACAGTGGCAACAGCCACGACGGACTAGGCGAGGCAGGCTCCCCCCCTACTCGCCACCGGTCCCCTTGCATAACCAGTATCAACCCTTACCTGAGTGTGCAGGTCTCCCACTCTCAGAAGCCAAGGACGAAACATACGTCTGGCCAAAGCCGTCTCGGCCTTCCAAGAAGGGCCCCCAGAGGACTAGCAAAGCCAGACGGACCCACGGAGACGAGTCATGGAAGCCACATAATAGCAGCTATTTCTTGCCAGGTCGCATCGGAGGTCAGCCCGTCCAATTCCTCGTGGACACCGGATGTACCTCTAATTTGTTGGGACGACATGTCTTTGAGCGGTTACCTAAAGATGTCAAAAGCAAATTGGAGGTCCGGGAGGACTATGGACAAATGGCAGATGGTACCCGGCTGCAGTTCCACGGACTCATCACTCTTCCGGTCAGAGTCAGGAGTGTCCAGGTTACTGTGTCTCTCGTGGTGTGTGCCCTGAAGGAAGATGCCATCCTGGGCATGCCTTTCCTGGTCGACCACCACTGCGAGATGAACTTTCAGCAACCCACGCTGGTGTTAAATGGACAGAAGTTGACTTGCACTGACCGAGAGGGTCGACCTCTGACAAGCAGCGTGCAGATAATGCGAGCCACAACGCTTCCCCCTCGAACCGAGGTCCTGGTTGCCGGACGTCTCACGTCCTCCTCCTATCAGCCAGTCGGGTTAATTGAGGGAACGAAGAACGGATATATGGTGGCCGCCAGCCTACACCAACCCGGTGAGAAGGGGAGAGTGGCCATCCGTTGTATGAACCCCACCGACCATCCCGTCAGCGTGACGGCAGGAACGGTCGTGGGGCAATACACTGGGGTCGGGCCGGACGAAATAGGGGCCCCCTGGACAGCGAAGGGAGAAGCCGAGGTTTCCAAAGAAACTCCCCCTCCTGTCTCCAACGTACCTCTCCACATGCTGGACCTGCTCCGACAGGCGGCGCCACATTGCTCGTCCCCTACCGAGCACCGAAGAATGGAAGACCTTTTGACCCGTTATGCGGATGTATTCAGCCAAGGGAGTGAAGACATGGGACGTACCACCCTGGTACAACACGAGATCCCCCTCCTCCCAGAGGCACAACCCATCCGTCAACACCCGTACCGTGTAGGACACGAGAAGGAAGCCGAGATCGAACGACAGGTTTCGGCCCTGGAAAAGCAAGGCATGATTGAGCCCGCTCACGGGGCCTGGAGCTCTCCGGTGGTCTTGGTGAGGAAGAAGGACGGGGCGTGGCGATTGTGTGTAGACTATAGGAAACTTAATAGTGTCACTCGCCAGGACGCCTACCCCCTCCCCCGGATTGATGAGAGCTTGGACGCCTTGTCTGGCAGTAGGTTCTTCAGTACCTTGGACATGATGAGCGGATACTGGCAGGTACCCCTCTCCGCCGAGGCCCAGGAGCGATCGGCGTTCGCCACACGCAGTGGGTTGTGGAGGTGGAAGGTGCTTCCCTTTGGACTGACCTCCGCCCCAGCTACCTTCCAGCGGCTGATGGAACGTGTCCTCCAAGGGCTACACTGGAAAACCCTGCTGCTGTACCTCGATGACATCATCGTCATGTCAGCCGACTTCTCCAGTCATGTCACTAGGCTTGCCGAGGTGTTGGAGCGATTGAGGCAGGCCGGGCTGAAGTTAAAGCCCTCCAAATGCAGCTTGTTCCAGACCCAGGTCAAGTACCTGGGCCACATAGTCAGCAACACGGGGGTGGCTACCGACCCTGAGAAGATTCAGGCCATAAGTGGATGGGCAGCACCCCAAGACGTGACGCAGCTAAGGTCATACTTGGGTACCACTGGGTACTATCACAGATACGTGCCGGACTATGCCTCGATCGCCAAACCTCTCACCTTGTTGACCAGCGAAGGGGTCCCCTGGAAATGGGGAGAAGAGGAACAGGAAGCTTTTCTTAGGCTCAAATGGTCGCTGACACACGCTCCAGTACTGGCATATCCCGACCCCTCCTTGCCCTACGTGCTAGATACCGATGCTAGTAACGTAGGGACTGGGGCTGTGTTATCCCAGGTCCAGCAGGGCACGGAGCGACCCATAGCCTACTATAGCAAGACCCTCTCCTCCGCCGAACGCAATTACTGCGTAACCAGAAGGGAGCTACTGGCAGTGGTACAGGCTGTCCGGCACTTCCGGCCCTACCTATATGGCAGAGAGTTTACCATCCGAACCGACCATGCCTCCTTGGTTTGGTTGCACAGGAGGAAGGAACCCTCTTGCCAGGTGGCCCGGTGGCTGGAGAGTCTGGCCGAGCACAAGTACCGAATTATCCATCGGAAAGGCGATAAACATGGGAACGCCGATGGATTGAGTCGACGACAGTGCGTCGACTGCCGGCAGTGTGCTGCTATTGAGAGGCGGGATCAAGGGCCAACGAGGTCGCAAGTATGCGACTCTCTAGTAACCCCAGGAACGAATTGGGAAACTGCTGTGCCAGTGGACCAAGTTCCGGTACAGCCGCCAAGAGGCACCGGAACATCCAGTCCCAACCCCCGCCAGTTGGATGAGGATGAATGGCCTCGACTACCTGGCAACAGACCTGTTTTAGGGCACGGCCTCCCGACTCCCACGTCAACCAGTCCCGTCCCAGTACGGCTGCCGGGCGGGGCAGGAACATCCAGAGTGTTGGACCACCCTCCCAGAAGGCCTCAGGATCCTCAGTTACAAGACGTCAAAGTAACTGGCGAAACCAACATTTTTGATGGAACTGGTGAAAGTGTAGTCCAAAAGGGTCCAGAACAACTGACGGTTGTACAAACCCCGCTGGATGAAGTACGGGCACTACAACAGAGAGCCGCTACCGACCTAGGGGTCATTTACCAGGCCATCAGGAACCGGAGAGGAGTGGAAGAGGCCGTGCTACGAGTGGGCAGCCCCGAGCTGCAGCGATTGGCCCGGATGTTTCACCAGCTCCAGCTCGACGAGTCGGGCGTGTTGACCCTCCATCTCACCCAGAATGGGCGAGAAAAGGTGGTGGTGGTATGCCCGAAAACATTGAGACAGGAAATCCTGTGGAAAGTCCACGAGCAAACACACTGCGGTGTGGAGAAGACCTTGAAACGCCTCCAATTGGACTGGTATTGGCCGGGTATGGCCGGAGATATCCGCAGAGCAGTCCTCTCTTGCGAAGTTTGCCAGAGGGCCAAAACAGGAAAGGGGCGGACCTCCGGGAATAGACAACGGCTGTACGCCGGGAGGCCGTGGCAACGCCTAGCCGTAGACTTGGTGGGACCCCTGCCTCCGACCCCTCGAGGAAATAGTTGGGTGTTGGTGCTCACTGATCACTTCACTAGGTGGTCAGATGCTTTAGCCATCCCCGACGCTACAGCCCCAACGGTAGCCCAGATCCTAGACGAGAGGATATTTAGTTACTTCGGGCTACCCGAGATCATCCATACCGACCAGGGGAGCCAATTCGAGTCCTCATTATTCCAGGAGCTATGCGACTTGTGGGGAGTCGATAAATCTCGGACCACCCCGTACCACCCCGAAGGGAATGGGGTGGTTGAGAGAAACAATCGTGTGTTGGGTGACTCCCTACGAGCTCTCTTGCTGGGCAGAGGACAGGAAGATTGGGACCAACTACTGCCACAAATCATGCGGACGCTGCGAGGGTTACCACACTCCGCCACTAAAGAAACACCCAACTATTTGATGTTGGGTCGGGAACTACGTCTTCCTGACCAGTTGCTGTATGGGAATAGACTAGAATCATTCGCAAGCATACATGAGTATGTGCAGACTGTCCACGACCGATTGATACAAGCCCATACTCTCCTCCGAGATAGGCAAAAAGAAATTGTGTCAACTGACGCGAGAGAGCCTCCGTTATTCAATGAGGGTGACCTCGTGTGGTTGCTAAGCAAGCGGCGGAGAAGAGGGGAAAACCCGAAGCTAGCGGCCAAGTACTTGGGGCCCTATCGCGTGTTAAGGAGTCACGAAAACCACACTTATGAGATAGAGAAGTATGGACAGCGATCTATCCAAGCAGAGGGAAGGTTACGACTCTGTCGCCCCAGTCCGGTGCAACAAGGACGAGCCCCGGTTGAGGTCGAGCCTGCTCGCCGTCCCAACATGAGGGGCCGACCCAGAAGGCAAATCGCACGAGGAAACGATAACCCAGAAGTAGTTATTCCAGAGTTGCCCCTGCCTAGCCAACTAACGGAGTTGCGACTACCTCAGTCGCCAGGAAGGTCAGAAGCACTTCGATTTCCCAGGGGAGATCCCTTGGTTCCCCCAGGGGAACACAATCCTACCTCGATGATTGACCCCGACCCTGGCGGCGAGTTGATACCCGAGGAGGAAAGAGCCACGGAAAATACGGGAGCCCAGGCTAGTGATACCGGGGCTGGAGATGCACCACGGCCCCAACGAATCAGGAGGCCTCCCGCGTACTTGGCCGATTACGACACTAGCACCGTCCAATCGGGAGAAGCCCTCGGAGTTCGAGGTCAGAAGGCGGCCATTTTGGGTCCCAGACAGAACGCGCTCATTACTTGTTACCAACTCGAGGCGCACACACCTATATCTTTTCTCAACATGGAAGTCACTAAGGAAACCGTAAAGAAGGCTGCACCGATCATCGGAGCTTTACCCCTGTTGCCCGAAGTAAAGATCATGCCACTGGAGCTCCACCCGGCGCCGGGTGAAACCCTGGACGACTCAGAAACGGATCCTTTAGATAATCACGTTCCACACTCCCCACTACCGACCAAATGGATCGCGGCGGAGACAGCTAAAACGATCTCGAAACTATGTCGAGAGAAAGGTACTAACTGTCCATTGTGCCAACAACTACTCTCTACCCCTCGACGGCGCAGAATCCACATCGCCCAACATTTTACACGCTTCTTCTGCAAATGTGGGAGGAACTCCACATCTCGAGATACTATTGCAAAACATCAGGCTCGGATCAAGGATGCCGAAGTACGGAAGGCGCACGGTGGAAAGGGAGTTACTATATACGAGGTCGACCGAGATAGCTACCCGGCCTGGAGCAAAAGGGTACAATTAAATAATCCTCCGGCCTTTGAAAAGCCTACACCCTACGGGCCGATTAAAACCAAGCCACCCACGCGAGGAGGACCCCAGGCACCTCTCCCCTCTCCCCCGAAGAAGAAGTGGTACAGTCCGCCCAAGCTGGAACGACCGGTCCCAGCTCCTAGAAGATTGACGACAATAGGCAGCATCCAGAGCCGGCTGGGGGACGTACGACCCCGGGTCACAGTGGACGCTTTGCGAGAGGAGGCCTCCAACCTCCGACGGGCGGCTCGTCGCCTGGAGGACCTGGCAAATCGCATGTCGACCTCCTAGATGACACGGTCGACATGATTTATCAGTATTTCCCTTGGTATTTAGTAATTGCGATCTCTCATATTATTATACTTCCTTTTCTTTGTTTGTTTTGTTGTAGCTAGTTGGTGTGTTCCTATATTCTTGTATCTTTTTTTTCTTTTCTTGTGATTTTTATATATAGCCGGTAGTCGTCTATAGGGGCGGCGTGTGTGATGGAAACATGCATTACCATCTCCTTTTTGGTTATTGTCATTAGAGTTGTGTTCTCTTGTGTTATTTTATATAGTCACGCCCCTAGAGGAGGTTGGCCCTAGCCACCTCATTTGCATATCTGGTTATACTTAAGGCCGTGTTTCGGCCTAGTAAGTTCGTTCAATACATGCTTTGCATTTGGACCCACACTCTTCTGTTACCTTGCGCAATAACAGAATCACACTGAGCACTTATTTACTCCAAGCCTCAGTCTACGGACTGTGCTTTGGGAGTAGAGTATAGAAACACTGTCGACCCCGGTCGACCTCAGGTCGACCTTGTCGAACGAGCATAATATCACTCAGGGAGCAATTCCCCGTATAAGGTGGTTGTAGTAGACCGGTGGTGTAAGCCGACCTAGTCGCCTCCGCGTGTTGGTCAACAGGCAACACTTACACGGCCCCTGTGGAGAGTGAATGCAGACCGGTAGAGTAAGCCGACCCAGGTCGCCTCTACGTGTTGGTCGCAGGATCCAATACAACAAACAACAAGACACCCGAATCAACAAAATCAACAATAACTAAAGTTGTAAAAAAAAACAATTAAAAATTCTGAAAAATGAAAGAATCAATCATAGAAAATAAGTCAATCGTCGTACTAGAGAACCACCAAAAACATTAGAGATGAATCAGGTGATTACACGTAGATGACTACATCTTCTATCACTACATAGTGCTAACACTTTTTTAAGGTTACAACTGAACAGCTTATTGCATTATATAACCGTAAATTACTTGAAATGTTCTGAACACATCGGTGAAGGCTAATACTTACTGTTAGGGCTTTCAATCCGAATGAATTCTAACGTTCCGCAAACGTTTCTACAACAATAATGCTACGGACAAGCGTTACCAAGCAACAAGGCGGAAATACTACTGCGTTCGATACCGTTTACGACAATTCATAAAGTGAAATTGTCGCGCGTGCGCAGCAAGTCCTGATTGTTGAGATACCGGCTTGTCTAACGAAACGTCAACAAAAACCAATTTTATTAGACGTTTAACCATAATTTGTGTTTGAGGATACAAGGACTGGGCGAGCTGTATTCTTGCTTTACGTAAACGACCGCAAGACGACTGTTTTAGCAATCCGTTACTAGGATGTACCTTTCTCATACCCGTAGGTAGCCGCAGGCCGATCATCTGCTTACTAAAACCGCTGCTCTCCTTCTCGGAATGCCCTGCGAACCTCACAAATTAATACACGTTAAATTTTGTAAAGAAACAAGCTAGTTTGCGTTATTAACATTGAATGTCAATCGTGATTTGGAAAGAGTAACGGATAAAAGAGTAAGTCGGTCTATTCTCATAGACTTGTTAACCATTTCTTCTTGGGTATACGCTGTTTGGGATTTATTGTGGTTTACTTACAATTGGTTAGAGTTTTACTGGGTACATGTTTTGTGAATTGTTAGCCAAGTGCTTATGCATGTTTTGTTTTACTAATTTATTATATATGCTGCGTAATTGGATACGATTGTAGGGTCTGCATCAATATTTTTTTAGGAGTCGTACAAAATTTGCATTGGGTTGAATTTTTGTGCAAAACCTGTATCTTTTGTTTGCTTTCAAAGTTTATTCTTACGCTAGTTTACCTATAAAACCATTAATTTTATTCGAAGTTCTTTTTAAAGTAACTAGCAATTGGTTAGAGGTTTTGTTGTAGCTTATTTTGTTGTAAATGAGCTATCTACCTTCAGTATTAGTATGAGTCCAAATCTCCTTATATATGGATAGTCTTCACTTCAGTTGTGTTTGTCGTTAGGGCAGAGGGCTCTGGTTAGCTGGTGCTATAGTGTTATTCACCGTCTATGTGAGTGTCAATGCCGATAGGTGGGAGGTAGTCTAGTGATGGTCAGGTTACGGTTCTACAACAAGGCTAATCCAATGCTATAGTTCATGTAACGATGCCTCATATATACACCAATGTACGTACACCTCCAACCAACCCTCTAAAGACTGGGATGGGGTTAGATTAGCAGTTTAGACGTAAGATATTATGATATAATATACATGTTGATCGATCAACTATTAGTATACAATTAAATGATGTTGCTTCCTTAGTTGCTAGACATGGAATCAATATAACTATAAAGCTACTTCTATATAAATGGATAGACTGAATAGGAGTTGTGTTCCTACTATAGTGTTGCTATGGACTGAGTAAGTAATTCCCAACTCCACAATCAAATGGTAAGAATATTGTACACGTATGCAGCATGTAAACAATGGTTGTTGATGCATACTTGTTTCCGTTAGTGGGAGATAATATATGCTGTAGGAATGTATTGTAACTGCTAAGTTTCCTACCTATTAACTAATCTCTTGACATTTACGTTTGTGGGAACATTGCTAATATACAGCTATTTCAAAAACATGATTTTCAGCTATAACAGTTTTAAGGGTATGTGTTTCGTGAATTGTTTGCCAAATGCTTATGCATGTTTGGCGAATTATAAAATTCAATGTGAATTTCATGCACAGTTGGTCATTGCACAAATAAATATGCCACGCTGTATAATCATTTTGCAGGATAATTACAGACCTTTATATATAAGTGTACTCACTTTTTATTTTTATGATGCTTGTTTCTGGTTACTGTTTTGTTATTTTGAAGATAAGGTTTTTGTATATCTGGTTCTAAGCACCATGTTAATCTTTAACTTATGATTCTACTTTTCTTATTCAAAAGGTTACGCAAAACTTCTGTTTGCTAATATCAATGATATACAGCCCCCCAAGGATAGCCGACGGCTATCATATGGCCGGGGTTTAATGATGGAGCTCTGTTATTGTGCTAGCTCTGGATTGTGCTAGCCTGGGTTTCGGAGCAAACACAACTCTCGCGGGGCGGTCGCGTTGCCTTGTTAGGTTTTGGAAAACACGACTCACTTTTATCGTTTCATCAGCTCATTAAAGAATAGAGAAAGCATAATATTATTATGCTTTAATAGTTATCTTGAGGTGTTGACTGATGTTCTAAAAAAAGAATCAAGGAGATTGACCCACTAGAAGCTGAGATATAGACAGCCAAACACAGGTCTACCTAATAAAGAATGAGAGGAAAACCCTGCGAAAATCCCGAAAACTGTGACGTATAAAATGGACTTAATGGTCATGTGCCGGAGTTGCGCACCCTTACCGCCGTTATGTATAATGATTGTTTTGGCTATGAGATGTGAAACGCTTCTCGCGATAGTAAATAATTTACATACTAGCTCTGGTTTCTCAGGAAAATCATCCAAACATTGTGTGGTAAAGGCATTTGCCCACAACCCCTCGCCATGATTTTTCAAAGCAGAAGAGCAGATTTTGACTATTGTGCTTCAAACTTTAACTCGATCTCCACGGATATGCTCCGAAGATCATCTGTTCAACGAACGGCGTGTGTATAGTCTATATGCGATATCCGCGAGTTGCAGTTTGTTTAGAATAAGAAATAGGAATGGGACTTTTTGTTCCTTCATCATTTTTCTACTGTGTAGCTACTGCAGCATTCTTCTACTGTGTATCTACTGCAGCATTCAGTTGATTTTCATGATTATCGTCACTATTAACAGACTGGAAGTTCACTACAGCCATAATATTAAAAAGACTAACTTGACCGTGCTGCTCTTGCTATAAGAAAAGAAAACGATAACTTTTGCTTTGATTTTTCTATTGATCTATTATCTTATCTATGATTATTTTTTTATAATTTATATAATATTCATATTGCATATTATACAAAATAATAATATAACTGCGTATCGAATAAATGATGTAACTAATATAATTTGTAGAAAATTCCAAATGATAACCGAGATTGATGATTGATTTAATTGATTCCATTTATTAGCTATAGTTAAAAAATCTGAACAACGCTAAAGATGAGTCTGAATAGGGAAGCTAAGTAGGAGAACAACAAAACTGAGCTGAACTAGCAAGATAGCGAAATGTTGCGAAATAATAGATGCGTGTAATTATTTTATGCTAAAAGTAATCTACACGTCAGAGGGACTGGTTCGGAATTCTAGGAGCGATGATTGTTAGGCCCAATTTGATTGTTCTACACTTCCAGGGATTAAACCAATTAAAATGCCGTGATTGTTATAGGAGAGCGCATTAGTTGGCTTAATTGACCAATGGCACACAAGTCGATTTCATACGTCATATATTGATGATTACTAAAACACTTATGTTTTTTGGTAGACCTGTGTTTGGCTGGCTATATCTCAGCTTCTGGTTGGTCAATCTCCTTGATTCTTTTTTTACGAACATCAGTCAACACCTCAAGATGAATAATAAAGCATAATAATATTATGCTTTCTCTATTCTTTAAGTCAGTAGGCTCCGCGGTTCACAATAGCAAACCTTGAATTTCTACAATGTAGGGGTGATACCTAACCAAAATAATATATCCATGCAAAATAAAACATTTTCAATTACCTACTCTTAGTAATTTTAAAATTTGTAAAGGTCGTAGTATATGCTTAAAGTTGAATATAATTACCCGAACAACGGCATTTTTTTTCTAGTTTTTGATTAATATTTTGCCACCCCTAATATAAAATGACAAAGTCTTTCATCGTTTTCACATTGTTTTATCTAGCCATTAAGATGGGACAGCAGCAAAGCTGTGCAGTGTAGTTTTCATACTCAAAATCTAAATACAAAACCGAATTTGAATTATTTTACGATTGTGACTATTAATATCACGAATGCTTGTGAATGGCAACTGACTGATCATGACGGTGACAATATCGGGATACTATATTTTTTTGACAACAAAATGAATTCAACAGATAAGTAAAATAACCACTATAGTTCATAATATTTGTAAATTTACAAGGTGCTTGTCAGCATATTTGTTTGTTCGGGTGCCGTGTTCGGGTTAATCCCAACAGAGCTCCATCATTAAACCTCGCCCATATGAGCGCCGTCGGCTATCCTTGGGGGCTGTATATCATTGCTAATATCATACACACAATTTTTATTGCAGCCAATATTTGCGATGCCATGAAAGGGGAGGATTTCCATCAGTGCAGGCTGTATCTTCTCTCAGCTCTCTAGAGCTTAAATACAGCGAATCATCAGATCTCACAGATATATGGCTGTTGGGCATACCTTATCCTACGGGTAATCTTTAGTTGTCCTTCCTATCAAATCCTCTTAATGCCGCTTTCAACCTGTGATACTAGTATTATTAGTTTTCCAATATTCCTCGTCTTCTGTTGTTTTCCTAGTTGCTGCTGTGTAACTCAATTGTTTAGCATATCAGCAGGGAAATGGGAGGTCATGATATCAAATCATCTGTGATACGGATTCTTCATTCCAAGTTTTAATAGCTATAGCTGGACAGACAGACATCCGAACAGATGACAAACTTTTGAGATTCATATATATATAGATTACAATCTCATCACATACAATCATGACAGTCTAAATAGTGATTAGAGAGTGCTGTATATCTCCATTGCTATCATTCAGTCATCTCACAGTTATTTGATCCTGCTGTCAGTTCAAGCACTTGTACACCTTCCATCTCCAGATTTGTTCTTCCTGTTGAGCTGTATATTGTCTTCTATTCCTCTCTAGTATCATCTACTCTGTACGTGTCTCCACTCCTGTTCTATTCTTCTAAGAGCCTTTGATTGTCAGGTCTGGGTCTCTTCTACTCACTAGCTGACCAGCTATTGGTAAGTTGTGGATTATTTTGTGTTATTTAGATGTCATGATGGAACCATTGTGTGAATAGTAAATCTGTGTATATTTTGTTTTGTTAGCTTCATAAAAAAGGTTAGATAACTCCTAAATTTATCTTCACTTTAACCATTTCATGACCAAGCTATCCTGATTCATTGTCTGTCATTAGCTTATTATGGTTGATCTGTCATGTTTTATATGTGCGTACTTGATCTCTTCAATTCTCTATTTCATCAAGTGCTGTCAGTTTCTATTATTAACTCTTATAATTATAGCACTATTTTGAAGACGTTGAAAAAGTTTTTAAGCTGATCTATTCATTTGCATAGCAAAAATTAAATATTGCATCGAAATAACCAATATTAACAAGATGGAGTCCACTGGTGTTATGAATTGGTGGTATAACTTTAGAATTTGCAGGAGTACTTAGTTTATAGTATATTCCATCTTCTTACTAGTTATAGTTATACCATGTTTCAATCACTCACTCTACACTCAACCTGCTCATTGCCAAATCTTCACATTTATTTTTTTAAGTACTTTAAGCGTTCCTACAACAGAAAGTTCTTACGTTCCTATAAGAACAGTGAAGTACATGTTAATTGCCTGATTCGGTCCAAGATCTTTCCAAACTCACCTCTTTAGCCATGCGAAAAGGAAAAACTTAACTCAACTTTTTTAATTTGTGGGCTGTATAGTAACTGCCATATAAGCGGTTTGCATCAGCAAATTTTCTCCCTTTTATGATCAATATCACTGGTTATATAGACCATGATTGTAGTAATTTTACAACGAGGAGATGAGAACTACACATTTTCTGCATTGATTTACAACGTTTTGCTTATTTGTTCCAATCAGTATGGTCTATTCTGCAAAGTGAAACTAATGAAACATTTTGTTATTGGTTCTACAATAAAGCAGAACGACAAAATCTTGATGTTTATTATAAGCTAGACCCTTGCATAGAGAGGTCAAGGTTATAATAAAAGATAACTTTCGACGATACTTCAACTCTTGACATTCAGATTGGTAGATCGCTTTAACACATGCACTAGTCAACTGCCTTTAAGTATTTATGAGCAATTTGCACAGCTGTCCTATTCTCTGTTTTGTCGACACATTTGACGATCTATCCCAACAAATTAGTATGTCGCGAAAGATATGTATATAATAAATATCACGCTACACGCACGTATATAACAATATTACGCTATATGCATGTTGTTTTTCCTCCGCAAGTGCGGTGAGATAAACTAACATTCTAACTGAATATGAAAACTCGACCGACTTGACACTTTACGTTATACAAACATGTTTAAAAAGCATGAAGTGGAAACTAAATAAAATTTCTACGTTATCCGGAATTTATGTTATAGGAGATATACATTATAGGAGTGTCTAATGTATCTGATATACACATTATATGAGTGTCTACTGTACAGGAGTGTCTACTGTATAGGAGTGTCTTTTGTATAGGAGTGTCTACTGTATAGGAGTGTCTACTGTATAGGAGTGTCTACTGTATAGGAGTGTCTACTGTATAAGAGTGTCTATTGTATAAGAGTGTCTACTGTATAGGAGTGTCTACTGTATAGGAGTGTCTACTGTATAGGAGTGTCTACTGTATAGGAGTGTCTACTGTATAGGAGTGTCTACTGTATAGGAGTGTCTACTGTATAGGAGTGTCTACTGTATAGGAGTGTCTGCTGTATAGGAGTGTCTACTGTATAGGGGTGTCTGCTGTATAGGAGTGTCTACTGTATAGGAGTGTCTACTGTATAAGAGTGTCTATTGTATAAGAGTGTCTACTGTATAGGAGTGTCTACTGTATATGAGTGTCTACTGTATAGGAGTGTCTACTGTATAGGAGTGTCTACTGTATAGGAGTGTCTACTCAGTATGAAAAAAAACAACAAAAATGTTATCATTGCTGTACAGCAGACACCCCTGTACAGTAGACACCCCTATACAGTAGACTCTACTGTATAGGGGTGTCTACTGTATAGGGGTGTCCACTGTATAGATATGTCTACTGTATAGGGGTGTCCACTGTATAGGGGTGTCTACTGTATAGGGGTGTCTATTGTATAGGGGTGTCTGCTGTACAGCAATGATAATATTTTTGTTGATTTTTTTCATTAAGTTAATTTTACACATGATTTAGTTTAGAAATTCTGTTCTTACAAGCAGCACTACTTCCTCCTTATGGCAACCATTGCTAACCAACTTTGAGAATGGAGTTTGGAAGACTAGCAGGCAACACAAACTCTGGAAAACAAAGGGATTTTAGACATTTCTCACCCTAAGTTTAGAGTTGTCATCCCTTTCACTTGACAAACTGAAGACATGATGATGTAGGTTCTCATATACCATATGTCTGTAAATAGCCACTGTCATGTTCCAATCTGAACTTTGTGTAAACCTCTCATTTTATAGTCTAATAATTTGCCTCTCATTTACATAGCATTTCTATCATAGCAATTATTAAAGCAGCTGAGGCTTCTGTTCATTTTGTCATTGCAAATTAGCTTCAACGGTCGTTTTTAGATTCCACACTATGAGCAAGCATTTTAATTTTTTCTTTTCAACATTAGTTTAAAGTTATCGTGATTATTTTAATTTAAATCAGGGTTTTGTTATCACAAATGCGCTATAATATTTATTTAAATGTTTTACAAAATACTAAGTTATTTGAGCTCTTTATCATTTGTTATTAATATATTTGATTTAAAATTTCAGTTCAATGAAAAAGCAAATTCTACTTGAACAAACTGCTGAAGCGTTTGGCTATTTATTTTGACTTCTACAGTGTGCACATTTATGCAAATCATTTTAAAATCTGCACTAGAAGGGAACTCCTTTTACTAATCAACTTTTACCATCAAGTCTGTTGGTCCTAGAACAGTAAACCGTCATAACAATATCATAACAATGAGGCCACCTTGACTAGTCAAGTTGAGAAATAGTCAAAACATGGGACATAAACAGAAACATTCATAATATATTACAGAAACAATAATAAATGAATTGGAAAAAAGTTATTTAGTTATTAGATTTAGCTCATGACATCAGCTACCAGTTGCGATCTGACTGCTGCTTCCAGTTTGACATTTCAGCTTCATTTTGTTTCTCAAATTCTTCTACACTGCCTGTCGATGAATTGGACAGCAGCAAGCTAAGATCGCACCCCTATTATACTAAATAAAATAATTATTACTAATAACTAATAGTCTCACTTTTATTAGGGAATGTTTAAACTGACTTAGCTTGCTCTTTATTAGTTTTTGTCTTTAATTTTTAATTTTCAAAAACAATTTTTTCTAGAGATTTTAAACCCTCAAAGTTAGAAATTTGAGTTTTGTTATAAGTGTTTGCTGAAATTCTCCGTCTTATGTTTGAAAGTTTGTAGAGGTTTTGACTTAACTATAAAAATAGGCTTAGTTGGCACTGTTCAGGCTGCTATATGGTAGCTTCGATTCCTTCTGTTACAGAAGGAGGAGGAGGCGGAGCCAACAGCTTAGCTCATCTGAAAAGAGCTAAAGAAAATGAAGAAACTGAAGCTATTTGAGGAGCAGTTGGATGCTCTGAAGGCTGAGGACCAGTTTACCCTCTCACAGGCCGATAAGTCGAGCAAGTCATGTAATCTCCTTGACAATGCCCTTGACATTAAGGTTAGACTCCATTGCTCCTCAGTCATATTTAACCACAGTGGTGACCGTCATTCTGGAACCTCATAGTAAACATGTTATTTCTTATTAATTCATAGTTTGTTAAATATTCATTTGATGAATTTTGTCATTATGTGCATAAATGGAAATTTAAGGATGTTTTACATATGAATATTTGTTATAATAAGACCCAAGTATGTTTGTTCGAAGACATGGTTAGATGTTGAAAAAAAATTATATCGCCCAAGATTCACAGTAGGACATTCGGATTAACAGCCGAGGACGCTGCCACTCGCACCAATCAACTCCCTTGTAGCATTTAAGAATACTTGTGCACATAGTTATTACACATAACAATCTCTCACAGCTCACGAGACCACCAGAGTGGTAGTCTTATTAAATATCGACTGATATTTGCCTCCTTAGCCTGGTTTTGGTGTAACTTGGCAGTATCTGTGCATTACAGCAAATTCATTAAAAAATAAGTTTATATTTATACACAAAATTGACTAAATTTTAGCATGGTGGTTGAGCATGCATAAATACACAGCTCTATCAGGGTAAATTGGTGGCCTCTGGGTAGGAGCAGTGTCTTAGTTGCCAAGTATTTATTGTTAATCAAAGGAAAGGATAAAATGTGTGCCCGATGAATAGATTACGTTTTTTGAGAATATTCAGTGACATACAGAATGGCTGCAAAACTTGCTGTTCAAATCTTTACTATAGTACAAACCGTATCCATCCTTCTGTCTAAAGCATAGCTAAGAGGTAAAGCCTGGTTCCTGTGTACGCCCCAAGCACCTGCAACATCGCTGCCAGGCTATCAGCGGTGAAATGTGAACCTGCACGCTGTTCAACTTTCGCTAAGACTCGCAGGCAAAACCTTCATAAAATGCACTGCAAAGGTTAAGGTCAGCATTTTTGAAATGGTATGGCTAAGAAACATTTTTATGCAATTGTTTGCGATGCATCTTTATATGAGCAGAAGCCACTGAGCCTAGCACTGCAAGTGTCTGGCTGCACGAGATTACTGTCGGGGTCTCGCTCTCGATATGGGAACCAGGCTTTAGGGTAAAAAGCGTCACAACTGAAATTGAACTCGAATATTTGACTCTGTAGGCAGGCACACTACTAACTGCACTGCTCCATCAACTTGCAACAAGTTAGAATAATTGTGCGCATATTTATTACACCTGATGATCTTTCACGGTATACTCGACTGCCAGTGGAGAAGTATGTATGTTTTGAGATAATAAAGTAAGTTTTTACGATAATTGACATGAAAAATGAAAAATAAAATTAGGCAGTCCCATAGTTATGATCACCACTGTATGCCCGTCTGCAAGCCTTCTATCAAAGCATGTGCTCAGTTCGAGTTTGTAGAAAGGTGGCGACACGGCAGTAGCCAATCAGAGTTCAGTTTTGCTAATTCTTATATCACTAGTGCTTTATTAGGCAACTGTGAAACAACTACTATAAATTTATCAGCGCTCAAACCAAACAAGTTTCCTCATTTTGATTAATATAATTAGGAATAATATAATTAATTAATATAATATATATTAATACTATTTTGGCTAACTATTTAGTTTTATTACTTTTATAACATGAATAATTGTTCAATCTGTTCTTTCATCACAATTATACTTAAGAAAAAGCCTATCAGGATTTTCTGTGTTCTTGTTAATAGTTGACAAGTTTTTGGGATGCAGTGACAACCCTTTCAGTGAACTTTCAACTACGTTTGATGAAAATGTGACGATTTTGTTGGGGATTTCAAGTGGTTGTCGATTATTGCCTGGCGACTGTAATTGACATTGGCTGTCAGGTGGTTGTCAATAGCTGGCAAGTGATAGTTGAAGGCTTTTTAGACCGTTGTTGATGTCTGCTAAATGATTCGCCAATGATGTATTGGATTGGCGATGGCTGTCAGATGTGTCAAGTGAAAGTGGTGGCTGCATGTTCCTCACATGATTCTATGACAGACAGGGAATGTTGCAGGTAGAGAACTTTTCAATAAGCGCTCGTGGAAAAGACTGGTTTGTGAATACGTCTCTCATCATAGCCAACCAAAGGAGGTATGGTCTCGTTGGGCCCAATGGGCATGGGAAGACAACTCTATTCAACCACATGGCCCAGCGTAAACTGAATACTCCACCTAACATCGATATCTTGCTCGGTGAACAAGATGAGTTTTTGTTAACTGTTTTCCTTCAGAACAGCAAATCGGAAAAATAAACTGGGCTTCATCACAAGCTCATAATTTTGTAATTTTTTATAGAGTTTCAATGTGTTTGGATTTAAAAAGATTGTTGCACAAACTACGGCTCTGTGATCTTGGTTGGTCTGAGTCCAATGGCAAGGAAATCACTGGAGACATCCCAGTGGCAGAGAGCAATTTAAGTCTGTATGTCTTTCTGTATGTCCAGCTATGGCTATTAAAATCTTTTACTATATACTTTATACCCCCTTGTTCCGATTTCACACGCTGAATATCATCTTAATTGAAACACTTTCATCTCTATGAAACACGATGCGTTTTCGTGAACTTCTACTTCCGCTTCTTGTAAGGTTCAATTACTAAATCAGCAAAGGTATTATCTCGAGTAGGAATAGCCTCTACGTTATCTCTCCGTTCAGTCAGACAAAGACAGTACGATACCTCATTTTTACATTTTACCAGCATCGAGAGGTACCAGTATTGGCATATTCAAAGTTTTGATGGATAGATTCTGCTGGAACACTAACATTGTTTATACACACACTTATATGCACGAATTATTATTATTAATTCAACATATTCAGGATTTTTTTTTCAGTTTGTATTAATTGTATCATTACCAAATCATTTTTATTGTAATCCCAGCAAAACAGACTTAATTAAGCTATTACTTACTAATTATTTCACATTTACATTTTAACACTTTTCCAGTTGTTTTATTTTGTTTCTTAATTTATTTGACGGTTGCGCGTCACAACAATTTTGTCTCACACCGTACCTAAACTGTTTGTAGAGGTAAAGGCAGATGATACACTCGCTATACTCGCTGTCCTAAATGCTGACAAGAAGCGTCTGGAGTAGCTAGAGCTAGAGAAGAAGTTGTCTGCTGACTTGGAAAATAGGAAGGCTGACACGGGCACCCGTCTTAAGGAGGTGAGAATATCCCTCAACTGTTCCTGAGGCTGGGAGAATGAATGATATAGGCACTTTTGGAGGCATTTTAATATCTATGTGTGAAATTATAGGCATAAAATATGTATAGATACATATTTGCTTACTAATAAATCTGATTGCATAGATTGATAGCTCTTGTTTTCATAGAAGACAACTAAACTACCGTGACCAAGTATCATCGTTAACTTGATTGGCTTTATCACGTTTTGTTGCTTATCTGAGCTCATCAGGGAATCTCCTACCTCCCGACAGTGTGTATTTGATCTCCTGTTCAATGTGGAGTTGTTTACTCTTTAAAACTTGGGCTTGTTTCATTACGGTTAAAGATAAACTTACACTAAATTATAGTAGTTCTTATCAGAGAATATCAGTATCTTCTATCATTTGTGATTGTTTATGATGTTGAAGGTGATCTGACTCCCAGGATGTTTCAAGATTAAAATCTTCATAACCTGATCACAATTAAAACACTCAGATTCAAGAAAGTGTGATTATGGCATCTATAGTTGCTAAGAGACAGAATAGAGCCAACTTTAACACAATAGCTGATATCAATAAAGAGAGACACCGGTCAGCTGAGCAACTAGTGCCGTTATTTCAGCATGTATTTTTCTCCCTGACATTTTAACCACGATCTTTACTTGATTTTAACCTTGAAGCATCGTGGTAGTCAAATTTCTTCAAAAAAATTTTTTGTTTTTATCTCGAGTTCATTAAAAAATTGAGGTTGACAAACTATTTCTCTTTGTGTGTACTACAAGGCATTATTGCTAAAATGTTGTGAATGAAAATAGAGACCGCAACTACATCTGATTGTATTTGTTAGGTATCTGAGGAAATGAAAGCTATCAGAGTACATTCAACGGAACCTAAGGCTAGGCGTATCTTAGCCGGTCTCGGTTTCACCAAGGAGATGCAGGAGAGACCGACCAAACACTTCTCTGGTGGCTGGAGGATGAGAGTTTTTCTTGCAAGGTCTGTCCTCTAGGACTATAGAAGTCAGAATATTGGTCTATTGTGGTGCATGCATAGGAGGGTTATCACCTCGTTATTATATTGTAAGATGACTGTTTGTTCATTTATACTTGTATATTTACTAATACCATGGCAATGCGGGAGGCTGTGAGAAATTGTAAGGTGTGATAACTAATTGCACAATTATTCCATAGTGTGGAAAGCAGTCAATTGGCACAGGTGGAGGAGTGACAATTCATGAACTTAAAAGCTGTGAGTTCGAATCCTCTTTAAAGCGATCTTTTTTACTTGTTTTCTGCTAAGAGAATGGATATTAGGTGGAAGATTGTTAAATCAGCTGATCGAAGAATAACAATCATTACAGCATTTTAGCGTAATTTCCTAACTTCTTTGATCAGTGATTGCGGAACTGCCACCATGATAAAATGTAGAACTCACTAAAGTATCCCCTCTTTGATGATGGTTTGGAAAAACACACATAATTATGTAATACACAGTCATTAAGCTACTAAAACTGATTTGTTTTTATAAGAGACAAAATACTTGCCATAGATTGCATCACCAACAAGTGTTACATGCAAGATTCAAAATAAAACACTTTGAAATCCGCATTAAAATGTTGTATAGAATAAAATTTACACATTTTTCAGAGCCTTGTTCCTTCAGCCGACCTTCTTGCTGCTCGATGAACCGACCAATCACCTCCATCTGAATGCTGTCATATGGCTAGACAATTACCTTCAGAATTGGAAAAAGACCTTTCTGATTGTCTCCTACGACCAGTCTTTTCTCGACAATGTCTGCACTGACATTATTCACCTTGACATGCAAAAGCTCTTTTTCTACAAGGGCAACTATGGTGAGTACCTGCATTATATTAGGAACCTAGGTTATATTTAGGTATCTGAGGGGTAATTTTAGTTGAACAGTTGTTATGGTTGGTGGAATTTACTTAATTGATGCCGCGTGATTCGGGGAGTGCGTTTCATTGATGCCGCGTTATTGGTGTAGTTCTCTTCATCGATGTATGTGTATGGATGTATTGCGATCGCTTCACGATATATGTGGTTGTTTAGCATCATTAGTATATATTTGGTTGTGTAGCATTATTATTAGGATATATTTGGTTGTGTAGCATTATTATTAGGATATATGTGGTCATTTAGCATTATTATTAGAATATATTTGGTTGTTTGGCAGTATTATTAGGATATATGCGATTGTTTAGGATTATTATTAGGATGTATGTGGTTGTTTACCATTGATATTAGGATATATGTGGTTGTTTAGCATTATTATTATTATGTATTTGGTTGTGTAACACTATTATGTGGATATATTCGGTTGTTCAGCATTATTATTAGGATATATGTGGTTGTTTAGCATCATTAGGATATATGTGGTTGTTTAGCATTATTATTAGAATATATTTGGTTTTTTAGCATTATTATTATTATGTATTTGGTTGTGTAACACTATTATGTGGATATATTCGGTTGTTCAGCATTATTATTAGGATATATGTGGTTGTTTCGCCTTATTATTAGGATGTATTTAGTTGTTTAGCATTATTATCAGGATATATCTGGTTGTTTAGCATTGTTATTAGGATATATTTGGTTGTTTAGCATTGTTATTAGGATATATTTGGTTGTTTAGCATTAGTATTAGGATACATTTGGTTGTTTAGCATTATTATTAGGATATATTTGGTTGTTTAGCATTATTATTATGATGCATTTTGTTGTTTAGCATTGTTATTAGGATATATTTGGTTGTTTAGCATTATTATTTGGATATATTTGGTTGTTTAGCATTAGTATTAGGATACATTTGGTTGTTTAGCATTATTATTAGGATATATTTGGTTGTTTAGCATTATTATTAGGATATATTTGGTTGTTTAACATTATTATTATTAGGATATATGTGGTTGTTTAGCATTATTATTAGGATGTATGTGGTTGTTTAGCATTGCTATTAGGATATATTTGGTTGTTTAGCATTATTATTAGGATATATTTGGTTGTTTAGCATTATTATTATTAGGATATATTTGGTTGTTTAGCATTATTATTATGATGTATTTGGTTGTTTAGCATTATTATTAGGATATATTTGGTTGTGTAGCATAATTATTTGGATATATTTGGTTGTTTAGCTTTATTATTAGGATGTATTTGGTTGTTTAGCATTAGTATTGGGATACATTTGGTTGTTTAGCATTATTATTAGGATTTACGTGGTTGTTTCGCTTTATTATTAGGATGTATTTAGTTGTTTAGCATTATTATTAGGATATATTCGGTTGCTCTGCATTATTATTAGGATATATGTGGTTGTGTAGCATTATTATTAGGACATATTTGGTTGCGTAGCATTATTATTAGGATATGTGTGGTTGTGTAGCGTCATTCAAGAAGATGTTCAAACAGAAGAGGAAGGAGCAGATAAAGGATTATGAAAAGCAGGAGAAAAGACTGAGAGAATTGAAGGCGAGTGGGAAATCTTCAAAGGATGCTGTAAGTTGTCTTTCCTCTGTTTGCCAGAGGATTTTATCTTCGTTAGGAAGAGGGTTGAAAGTGCTGCCACTGATGAAACAGATCTTAGGGAATTCGGTTCCATTCCACAGTAGACCTCATGAGATGCTCTCTTTAGACTGTTAAATTTGCTATAACTGGAACTACTTTTATAGACTTGCTGTCACTGGCAGCGGAGTCGGGCTGCTGATCTGTCCTGGCGATTCTATAAGGCTACATTCAGGTTGCTATGTTTATCATACAGGATTGACAGTTTCAACAACTCTTTATTGCGGAATGGGGTAGCACATCCATAAATTTGGAGTTGTCCTCCAACTGCCATATTTTAATGATGTGTGACAGGCATTTTAATTACTCTATCAGTGGCTTATGCATGAATCCAAAGTTGCAGCATACACCCTACGCCTTTTTCATAAGGCATTCGTTGTACTGTTGTACTTTAAAAACAATAAAATATTTTTAAGATATCATCACACACGCGCATATACAGGGACCCTAACTGGCTCGACTTTTACATATCTTTGTGATTTTCAATCAAGGCTGAAACTTCCGGAGTGTTCTTAAAGTTGTGAGGGATACGCAAGATGTAAACACAAGATACCCAGATCAGTATCTCTCAAACAACAGTGTGGGGTTCAATTGGTTTCACCTAAGATTGTCTCTCCAACTGAAGCCTGGTTCCCATATACGTCGCTAAGCACCGTGGACAGCACCGCAGGCTATTAGCGGTGAATTGGGAACCTACGCGCCGAGGATCGACGGTAGTTGCCGGCGGCATTGAAATAGTTTAGCGCTGTTCAAATTTCGCCAAAGGCCGCAGGCAAAACCTTCCCGAAATGCACTGTACGGGTGAAGGTCACCGTTATAGAAATGGCATGGCGAGTGAACATTTTTTTGATTACACAGTTATGTTTAGCGATGCAGCTTATATGTGAACAGATGCCGTCGAGCCTAACTTTGCAAATGTTTTGTTGCGCAAGTTACAGCCGGAGTATTGCAACCGATATGCGGATATGGGAACCAGGCTTTAGGTGACAATAGAGTTTTACAAAATAACTAAGCTTATGTGGAAAGGTGCTTTCCACTGTAACAGATAAACAGAAACCACTAGCATAAAAAGAGACTGCTTACGAAACATTTTAAATACTGATTTTGTAAATTAAATCTGTTCAAACCATATTTGCTATAGTATTGTTTCAGAGGCAGCCTGATGGTTTAAAACTCCTGGCCTCCAAACACAGGTTAGGGTTCAACTCCTAAAAAGGCCACTGACAGTGACAGGAATGTCATCAAACATTAAATTACTCTCTACCATAGGCATGTCTCCAGTCATTGAGGTTCCCTTGACACTAGACTCAGACATGTACAGCCAAGATCTCAGAGACATTGTTTGTACAATAATACTTTTATAAACACTCATAGCCTCTGCTAGCAGTAGGCTAAGCAGACGTCATATCTGATCTTTGAGGGGTTGCTTTCCCAAACATGCATACTTTCTTACATGACATGAAGCAATGGAATTATTTAAACAAATACATTGTATAAAATTCAACTGATCGAGATCGTGGAAATTGTGTCATACATATAATAGAAACGTTTTTAATATGTAGTAAAAATATATACTTTTTGTTTTGTTGTTCTTCGGTATAAACTAGAATGCAGCTGTCATGATCAGTCTCACTAGCATCTTTATGTTGCTAGTGAGATTATATTTGTCAATATTTATAAGTAGCCAACTGGGAGAAGTTTTGTCGTCTTCATCACTCAAAAGTCAATCTTAGTCGCAAATAGCTTGCGTTGAAAATTAATAAAATTGGACTGAGGTTGTCATGCTTGCCTATTTCAGCCAATCGCACATGCGTCAGTTTAATCACGTCAGATGACCTCAAAGATTTTAAAAGGAAGTAATTACAGGATTTAATGTTGATGGGTTCAACGGATATAGAACGAACGAACGGCTCTGTGATTGACTAGATCATGTCTTGCAATCAACCAGTAGCTCGCTGTCGATGAATTGGACAGCAGCAAGCTAAAATCGCACCCCTATAGTCTCACTTTTATTAGGGAATGTTTAAACTAACTTAACTTGCTCTTTATTGGTTTTTGTCTTTGGTTTTTAATTTTCAAAAACCATTTTTTCTAGAGATTTTAAACCTTCAAAGTTAGAAATTTGAGTTTTGTTATAAGTGTTTGCTGAAATTCTCCGTCGTATGTTTGAAAGTTCGTAGAGGTTTGACTTAACTATAAAGATGGGCTTACTTGGCACTTTTCAGGCTCCTTCTGTTACAGAAGAAGGAGGAGGAGGCGGAGCCAACAGCTTAGCTCATTTGAAAAGAGCTAAAGAAAATGAAGAAATGGAAGCTATTTGAGGAGCAGTTGGATGCTCTGAAGGCTGAGGACCGGTTTACCCTTTCACAGGCCAATAAGTCGAGCAAGTCATGTAATCTCCTTGACAATGCCCTTGACATTAAGGTTAGACTCCATTGCTCCTCAGTCACATTTAACCACAGTGGTGATCGTCATTCTCGAACCTCTTATAGTAAACATGTTATTTGTTAATAATTCATAGTTTGTTAAATATTTATTTGATGAATTATGTGATTATGTGCATAAATGGAAATTTAAGGATGTTCTACTCATGAATCTTTGCTGTAATGAGACCCGTATCCGAAGGCATGGTTAGATGTTTAAAAAAATTCCATTGCACAAGATTCACATTGGGACATTCGGATTAACAGCCGAGCACACTGCCACTCGCACCAATCAACCCCCTCTCAGCATTTAAGAATACTTGTGCACATAGTTATTACACATGACAATCTCTCACAGCTCCCGAGACCACCAGAGTTGTAGTCTTATTAAATATCAACTGATATTTGCCTCCTTAGCCTGGTTTTGGTGTAACTTGGCAGTATTTGTGCATTACTACAAATTCATTAAAAAATAAGTTTATATTTATCCACAAAATTGACCAAATGTTAGCATGGTTGTTGAGCATGCATAAATATGCAGCGGTATGAAGGTAAATTGGTTGCCTCTGAGTAGGAGTAGTGTCTAAATATTTAGTTGCCAAGTCTTTATTATTAATGTGAACCTGCACGCTGTTCAACTTAGCAAAACCTTCAGGAAATGCACCGTAAAGGTTAAGGTCAGCATTTTCGAAATGGCTTCGCGAACGAAAATTTTTATGCAATTATTTGTGATGCAGCTTTATGTGAGCAGAAGCCGCTGAGCCTAGCACCGTGAGTGTCTCGCTGCACAAAATTACTGCCGGGGTCTCACTTTCGATATGGGAACCAGGCTTTAGGGTAAAAGGCTACACAACTGAAATTTAACTCGAATATTTGACTCTGCAGGCAGGCACACTACTAACTGCACTGCTCCATCAACTTGCAACAAGTTAGAATAATTGTGTGCATATTTATTACACCTGATGATCCTTCACGGCACACTCCACTGCCAGTGGAGTAGCATGTATGGTTCGAGATAAAAATGAAAGTTTTTACGATAATTGGTATGACGAACGAAAAAATTGGCGGGCAAAGAAAGGTGGCGACACGGCAGTAGCCAATCAGAGTTCAGTTTTGCTAAGTCTTTTATCACTAGTGCTTTATTAGGCAACTGTGACACAATTATTATAAATTTATCAGCGCTCAAACCAAACAAGTTTCTTTATATCGATTAATATAATTAATAATAATATAATTAATATATATTAATTATATTTTGGTAAACTATTGGGTTTTATTACTTTTATAACATGAATAATTGTTCACTCTGTTCTTTCAACACAATTATAATTAAGAAAAGGCAAATCAGAATTTTTTGTGTTTTGTTGAAAGTTGACAAGTTCTTGAGATGCAGTGACAACAGTGCTGCAGTGATGCAGTGAAGATGTGACGATTTTGGTGAGGATTTCAAGTTGTTGTCGATTATTGCCTGGCGACGGTGATTGACATTAACTGCCAAGTGGTTGTCAATAGCTGGCGAGTGATCGTAAAAGCCTTTTAGACCGTTGTTAATGTCTGCTAAATGATTCGCCAATGATATATTGGATTGGCGATGGCTTTCAGATGTGTCAAGTGAAAGTGGTGGCTGCGTGTTCCTCATGTAATTCTATGACAAACATGTAATGTTGCAGGTAGAGAACTTTTCAATAAGATCACGTGGAAAAGACTTGTTTGTGAATGCATCTCTCACCATAGCCAACCAAAGGAGGTATGGTCTCGTTTAGCCCTCTGGGCATGGGAAGACAACTCTACTCAACCACATGACCCAGCGTAAACCGAATATTCCACCTAACATTGATATCTTGCTCTGTGAACAAGGTGAGATTATGTTAATAGTTTTCCTTCAGAACAGCAAATTGGAAGCAGTAAACAATAAACTGGTCTTTATCGCAAGGTCATAATTGTGTCACTTTTTATAAAGTTTTTTGTATTTGGATTTAAAAGGCAAAACTATGGCTCAAAAGGCACAAACTACGGCTCTGTGATCTTGGCTGGACATGTCTTAGTTCGGTGGCAGAGGAATTATTGGAGACATGCCCGGTTACAGAGAGCAGATTAAGGTTGGGTGTCATTCTGACACCACCCATGACCTTTCTGTGAATTGAATCATAACCTGTTGTTGTAGGTCAGGAGTTCTAGATGACTAGACCTACTAGGACAAGGCAGCTCTCTATACTGTGATGACATTCAGTCACTCACAAACTAAAAAACTAATTCACTAAAAATAAATTTAAAATTTCATGTTTCTAAAAGCTTGTGTAAGAATGCTGAATCCAGTTTTTCCTGTTTGTTTAGGAGTGTTTGCTTGTTTCATAACAGAGCAATCATATCAGGCATATTTAAGGCGCAAACATACTAGGCGATTTTATCCCGTGCATTATTAGGACCGCTGTGAGAGTGAGAGAGTCATTGTGAGAGAGCATGCCTTCCTACAGCAACAGAATCATTGGTAGTCAACTGCCACTAGTGACAGTCTTATGCAAAGGCATCTTTCTTAGTTGATGGAGCAGAGATGGAATGTTATGAGATTTCCTTTAGTGGTTGTGGAAGAAATGATAACAACTTTCAGTAAGTTGGTTGTGTAACCATAGTATAGGATTAGCATGTAACTTAGCTGCTGTCTGTAGTATATTTTGGTATGCTGCTAAACATGTTTCCTAAATCCAGTTATTTCACATTTACATTTAAACACGTTTATAGTTGTTTTATTTTGTTTCTTAATTTATTTGATGGTTGCGCGTCACAACATTTTTGTTTCACACTGTACCTATTTTGTTCGTAGAGGTAAAAGCAGACGATACACCCGCTATACTCGCTGCTAGAGCTAGAGAAGAAGTTGTCTGCTGATTTTGAAAATGGGCAGGCTGATGCGGGCACCCGTCATAAGGAGGTGAGAATATCCCTCAACTGTTCCTGAGGCTGGGAGAATGAATGATATAGGCACTTTTGGAGGCATTTTAATATCTATGTGTGAAATTATAGGCATAAAATATGTATAGATACATCTTTGCTTACTAATAGATCTGATTGCATAGATTGACAGCTCTTGTTTTCATAGAAAATAACTAAACTACTGTAACCATGTACCATCGTTAACTTTATTAGCTTTATGGCATTTTGCTGCTTATCTGATCTCATCTGGGAATCTCCTACCTCCCGACAGCGTGTATTTGATCTCTTGTTCAAGGTGGAGTTGCTTTCTCTTTAAAACTTAGGCTTGTTTCATTACGGTTAAAGATAAACCTGCACTAAATTCTAGTAGTTCTTATCAGAGAATATCAGTATCTTCTATTATTTGTGATGGTTTATGATGTTGAGGGTGATCTGACTCTCAGGATGTTTCAAGATTAAATTCTTCATAACCTGATCACAATTAAAACACTCAGTTTGAAGAAAGTGTGATTATGGCATCTATGGTTGCTAAAGCCTGGTTTCCATATGACAGCGCAATGGTCGCGCGTGGCCCATTGATCGTGCGCAATGCATTTCTTGGGCCGCGAGGCAGTGTTTCCATATCGCGCGTAAGATCCATGCTTGCATTGGACAGGGTGGATATTTTCCTTACTTTTTCGTAGGAGAGACATATTTCTTCGAAAAAACAGACCTCCGCTGCGAAATTACGTGGTCAAATAAAAATCAGGCTTACTCTTTCGTACGGGAGACCGATTTCTTCGGAACAAAGCCCTTCGCTTGAATTGTGGGATAGGTTGACAAGGTCAAGCGGTGTATTGTGGGATACATAATCGCACGCACCCATCGCAAGGATCCATTCTGTTGGATACTTGCGCTCAGCGTACGCACGTCGCGCGACCGTCGTGTGTTGACAGTTCCATATCACAACTGGCCTACGCACGACGTCGTGCGCCTTGTTGCGCGCCTTGCGCTGTCAAATGGAAACCAGGCTTAAGAGACTAACAGAATAGTGCCAACTTTAACACAATAGCTGATATCAATAAAGAGAGAGACCGGTCAGCTGAGCGAATAGTGCCGTTATTTCGGCACATATTTTTCTCCTTATCATTTTAACCATGATCAAGTTTACTTGATTTTAATCTTGAAACATTGTGGTAGTCAAATTTCTTCAAACGTAAAAAAAGTCGCAAATGATAGAACAACACTGATAATTTTTGATAAAAACTACTATAATCTATATATATATATTTCTCAAAGTCCGTATGTCTGTTGGAAATCCGGCTATGGCTATTATTAGAACAGCTGAGCTTGACAACAATAAAGCCTCAAATTCATGGACTTTCATGGAAATTCATGGAATTCTTACTGTCATTGGAAGCCTAACCTTATTAACTAGCTTAGTGGAGTTTCCATTGGCAATATGCCAGGCTACTAGCTTGAAAGGTACAGTTGTTTGACAAAGTTTTAAAACCTTTACAGTTGTTTTTATTTCTCTCTTAATTTATTTCAACTACACGACACACTTCTCTCATGATATGTACTTTGAAAGTTATAATGGCAAATGTTGTTATATGTTAAATACAAATCAATTTTCTGTCCAAAGACTTTTCTATTACACGGGCAACGCCGGGTGGCACAGCTTGTTTATATATAAAGATATATATAAATATATATATTTTTAAATATATTTATATATAAAGATATATTTGTATTTAAATATTTCTTTGTATATAAATATATATTTAAACATATTTATGTATAAATTTATATGTATTTATACTTCTACACTTTAAGACTTCTACATCCGAACTGACAAGCATGTCCGTGGTGGTAGACAAGGAGAACAAGAGGGCTACTATAATAGATATAGCAGTACCCAATGACTACAATATAGCCAGCAAAGAAAAAGAAAAGGTAGAGAAATATCTCCCTCTTGGAGAAGAGATTGAAAAATTCTGGAATGTAAGAACAACTGTAATCCCAGTATTCATTGGGGCACTGGGCGCTATAACACCGGCACATAAAATGTGGCTTGCCCAAATACCAACAACAATCAACTCAGGTGAGTTGCAGAAAAGTGCGCTATTGGGAACAGCTAAGATCTTGAGGCGAGTGCTCAAACTCTCAGTTCTCTGGTAGGAGACCTGAATTAGAGCAGAATTTATCACCCATACGGGTTAACCGGGGTGAGGAAACAATTTTTTTTATATATTTATATTTAAAGATATAAATATATTTATAAGTATATTCCTATAAATATATATGTAAATAAATGTTCTATCTTTCGGTTTTATCTCGAGTCCATTAAAAAAATTGAGGTTGACAAACTATATTTCTCTTTTTGTGTACTACAAGGTGGTATATGATTGTGTTAAAATGTTGTGAATTAAAGTAGAGACCACAACTACATCTGATGGCCTTTTGTTAGGTATAAGAGGAAATGAAAGCTATCGGAGTAGATTCAGCGGAACCCAAGGCCAGGCGTATCTCAGCCGGTCTCGGTTTCACCAAGGAGATACAGGAGAGACCAACCAAACACTTCTCTGGTGGCTGGACGATGAGAGTTTCTCTTGCCAGGTCGGTCCTCTAGGACTAGAAGTCAGAATATTGGCCTATTGTGGTGCATGCTTGGGAAGGTTATCACCTCGTTATTGTATTGTAAGATGACTATTTGTTTATTTATGCTTTTATAATATCTAATACCATGGCAATGTCGGGAGGATGTGAGAAATTGTAAGGTGTAATAACTAATTGCACGATTATTCCATAGTGTGGAAAGCAATCAATTGGCACAGGTGGAGGAGTGACAATCCATGAACTTATGAGCTGTGAGTTCGAATCCTCTTTAAAGCAATCTTTTTTCTAACCTCGACGTGTAGTTTTGGACAAATAGATGGACACGGCTTTTACAAATAGCTTTTTACTAAAAAAATTATTTTGCAAATGTTACATAGTCATGTTATATATAAATAGTTTTTTACTATTTATTGAAATTATGGCCAGTACAGTAATATTTATATATATGTGCTAATTTATTGGCAATCATTTCATTTCAAATAGAAATGTTTTTCAAATTGTGCTATACAACAATAATAAAAGAAACTGCCACCATGATAAAATGCAGAACTCACTAAAGTATCCCCTCTTTGATGATGGTTTGGAAAAACACACATAATTATGTAATACACAGTCATTAAGCAACTAAGACTGATTTGTTTGTAGAAAAAGACAAAATAATTGCCATAGATTGCATCACCAACAATTGTTACATGCAGGATTCATAATAAAATACAGTCAAACATGGATAACTCGCCCACGGATAGCTCCAACACATGGTTAACTTGAACGGTTTCTTTGGTCCGTTCCCACGTAATGATAAATTGCTATAGATAACTCTACCTCAACACTGTTAACTCGAACTGGTTTTTGCCCAACAACTACCGAAACGGTGGTTATCGCTTTAGAAAATCACTTTATTCCAAGCCATAGAGGTAAACCTCAACTTTTCGTAATTCATAAGCATCTTTATTACTACCATCGGCAAAATATTTTTGTCAACGACTTTTCTAAAGGTGTGGTGAATTTTGACTTATTCCAAACATCCGCTTAGCGATCGCCCTTCGGAAGTAAGGAAAGTAGTATTCGTTAAGAGCAGCACTCCGAGGCAGTTCAATTAGGAGTTTTACGAGGTTTTACGGTACATTGTATATCACTCTATTACTCGCGCTTTTTGAATGGATACTTATTGAACGTACATGTATTCTGTGTTTAGGTCAAGCGATGAATAGTTTTCCGACATTAATTCCGTGTTGAATGAACGTCGGAATGTTGAATGTTTAAAAAATCTTAAAAATTGTTGTAATTAAACGTATACGTTGTCTTAGCTAAAAAAAAACTATTCACCGTTTGACCTAAACACAGAATACGTGTGTACATTCAATAAGTATCCATTCAAAAAGTGTGAGTGATATACAATGTACCATAAAACCTCGTAAAACTTCTAATTGAACTGCCTCGGAGTGTTGCTCTTAACGGATCCCAGGTAAAGTGAGGTAATCCTTGCATAAACTTCGAAAAAAAACGGCAAAATTGATCGTGGGTAAAACGCTCAAAAGAAAAAAAAAGTCTTTTCTTTTGAGCATTTCAACAACGATCAAGTTTTGCCAATGTCAATCTAAAAAACGTCCTGGCAATAACATCACCTCAAACAACAAACCAATCTCAAGTGATTGTTAAAATCTCTATACTTTTTGATAAAAACGTTTTAAACTTTACACTAGAAGCATTTAATTTGAAACAAGCCATATTGTGATTTTGATTCATATTATAGTTTGTATATGTACATGTATTTACTAATAAATAAGTAAATACATGGACTTGTGACACTGCTCTGATAACTTGAACGCTCTGATAATTCGAACACTTTTGCTCGGTCCCGCAAAGTTCGAGTTATTCATGTTTGACTGTACTTTGAAATCTGCATCAAAATGTTGTATAGAACAAAATGTACACTTTTCTCAGAGCCTTGTTCCTTGAGCCAACCCTCTTGCTGCTCGATGAACCAACCAATCACCTCGATCTGAATGCTGTCATATGGCTAGACAATTACCTGCAGAATTGGAAAAAGATCCTCCTGATCGTTTCCCACGACCAGTCTTTCCTTGACAACGTGTGCACTGACATTATTTACCTTGACATGCAAAAGCTGTTTTTCTACAAGGGAAACTATGGTGGGTACCTGCATTATATTTGGAACTTAAGCTATATTCATGTTTCTCAGGGGTAATTTTTGTTAAACAGTTCTTATGGTTGGTAGAATTTGCTTAATTTATGCTGCGTGATTGGTGTAGTTCGCTTCATGGATGTATGTGTATGTCTGGATGTTTTTGGATTGCTTCACGATATATGTGGTTGTGTAGCATTATCATTAGGATATATTTGGTTGTTTAGCATTATTATTATGATGTATTTGTTGGTTAAGCTTTATTATTAGGATATATGTGGTTGTTTAGCATTATTATTAGGACATGTTCGGTTGTGTAGCACTATTATTAGGATATATGTGGTTGTGTAGCATTATTATTGGGTTAAATGTGGTTGTTTAGCATTATTATTAGGATATATTTGGTTGTGTAGCACTTATTAATAGGATATATGTGGCTGTTTACCATTATTATTAGGATATATGTGGTTGCGTAGTATTATTATTAGGATATATTTGGTTGTTCAGCACTATTTTTCAGGATATATTTGTTTGTTTAGCATTATTATTAGGTTATTTTTGGTTGTTTAGCATTATTATTAGGATTAATGTGGTTGTGTAGCATTATTATTAGGATATATATGTGGTTGTGTAGCATTATTATTAGCATATATTCGGTTGTTTAGCACTATTATTAGGATATATGTGGTTGTTTAGCATTATGATTATGATGTATTTGTTGGTTAAGCTTTATTATTAGGATATATGTGGTTGTTTAGCATTATTATTAGGACATGTTCGGTTGTGTAGCACTATTATTAGGATATATGTGGTTGTGTAGCATTATTATTGGGTTAAATGTGGTTGTTTAGCATTATTATTAGGATATATTTGGTTGTTTAGCATTATTATTATGATGTATTTGTTGGTTAAGCTTTATTATTAGGATATATGTGGTTGTTTAGCATTATTATTAGGACATGTTCGGTTGTGTAGCACTATTATTAGGATATATGTGGTTGTGTAGCATTATTATTGGGTTAAATGTGGTTGTTTAGCATTATTATTAGGATATATTTGGTTGTGTAGCACTTATTAATAGGATATATGTGGCTGTTTAACATTATTATTAGGATATATGTGGTTGTGTAGTATTATTATTAGGATATATTTGGTTGTTTAGCACTATTTTTCAGGATATATTTGTTTGTTTAGCATTATTATTAGGTTATTTTTGGTTGTTTAGCATTATTATTAGGATTAATGTGGTTGTGTAGCATTATTATTAGGATATATATGTGGTTGTGTAGCATTATTATTAGCATATATTCGGTTGTTTAGCACTATTATTAGGATATATGTGGTTGTTTAGCATTATTATTAGGATATATGTGGTTGTGTAGCATTATTATTGGGTTAAATGTGGTTGTTTAGCATTATTATTAGGATATATTTGGTTGTGTAGCACTTATTAATAGGATATATGTGGCTGTTTAACATTATTATTAGGATATATGTGGTTGCGTAGTATTATTATTAGGATATATTTGGTTGTTTAGCACTATTTTTCAGGATATATTTGTTTGTTTAGCATTATTATTAGGTTATTTTTGGTTGTTTAGCATTATTATTAGGATTAATGTGGTTGTGTAGCATTATTATTAAGATATATATGTGGTTGTGTAGCATTATTATTAGCATATATTCGGTTGTTTAGCACTATTATTAGGATATATGTGGTTGTTTAGCATTATTATTAGGACATATGTGGTTGTGTAGCATTATTATTAGGATACATATGTGGTTGTGTAGCACTTTTATTAGGATATATGTGGCTGTTTAACATTATTATTAGGATATATGTGGTTGTGTAGTATTATTATTATGATATATTTGGTTGTTTAGCACTATTATTAGGATATATTTGGTTGTTTAGCATTATTGTTAGGATATATATGTGGTTGTGTAGCATTATTATTAGAATTTATTTGGTTTTGCAGCATTATTATTAGGATATATGTGGTTGTGTAGCATTATTATTAGGATATATATGTGGTTGTGTAGCATTATTATTAGGATATATTTGGTTGTGCAGCACTTATTATTAGGATATATGTGGCTGTTTAATATTATTATTAGGATATACGTGGTTGTGTAGTATTATTATTAGGATATATTTGGTTGTTTAGCATTATTATTAGGATATATTTGGTTGATTAGCATTATTATTATTATGTACTTGTTGGTTAAGCGTTATTATTAGGATATATGTGGTTGTTTAGCATTATTATTAGGACATGTGCGGTTGTGTAGCACTAATTTTAGGATATATGTTGTTGTGTAGCATTATTATTAGGATAAATGTGGTTGTTAAGCATTATTATTAGGATATATGTGGTTGTTTAGCATTATTTTAGTGTATATTTGGTTTTTTACATTATTTTTAGGACATATTTCGTTGTTTAGCATCATTATTTTGATATATTTGGTTGTTTAGCATTATTATTAGGATATATGTGGTTGTTTAGCATAATTATTATGATATATTTGGTTGTTTAACATTATTATTAGGATATAAGTGGTTGTTTAGCATTATTATTAGGACATATGTGGTCATTTAGCATTATTATTAGGATGTATTTGGTTGTGTAGCGTCATTCAAAAAGATGTTCAAACAGAAGCGGAAGGAACAGATAAAGGATTATGAAAAGCAGGAGAAAAGACTGAGAGAAATGAAGGCGAGTGGGAAATCTTCAAAGGATGCTGTAAGTTGTCTTTCCTTTGTTTGCCTGGGGTTTTTATCTCCGTTAGGAAGACGGTTGAAAGTACTGCCACTGATAAGATAGATCTTGGGGGATTTACGGTTCCATTCCACAGTAGACCTCATGAGATGCTATCTTTAGAGTTAAATTTTCTATAACTGGAACTACTTTACTAGACTTGCTGTCACTGGCAGCGGAGTCCTGCTGCTGATCTGTCCTGGCGATTTTATAAGGCTACATTCAAGTCGCTATGTTTATTATACAGGATTGACTGTTTCAAACATTCTTTATTGTGGAATGGGGTAGCATATCCATATACTTGGAGTTGTCCTCCACTTGCCATATATTTTTGATGTGCGACAGGCATTTTAATTACTCTATCTATGGTTTATGCGTCAATCCAATGTTGCAGCAGACACCCTACGCCTTTGTCATAAGGCATGTGTTGACTGTTGTACTTTAAAAAACAATAAAATATTTCTAAGATGTATTAATGCATCACCACACATGCGCATGTACACGGACCCTAACTGGCTCGGCTTTTACGTATCTTTATGAACTTCAATCAAGGCTACAACTTCCGGAGTGTTCTTAAAGTTGTGAGGGGTACGCAAGATGTAAACACAAGATACACAGATCAGAGGTCTCTCAAACAACAGTTTGAGGTTCAATTGGTTTCACCTAAGATTGTCTCTCCAACTATAGCCTGGTTCCCATATACGTCGCTAAGCACCGGCGATAGCACCGCAGGCTATTAGTGGTGAATTGGGAACCTATGCGCCGAGGACTGCCGGTAGTTGCCGGCGGCATTGCAATAGTTTAGCGCTGTTCAAATTTCGCCAAAGGCCGCAGGAAAAACATTCCCGAAATGCACTGTACGGGTGAGGTTAGGGTGAGATGCTTTCCACTGTAACAGATAAACGGAAACCACTAGCATAAAATGGAACTGCTTATGAAACATTTTAAATACTAATTTTGTAAATTAAATCTGTTCAAACTCTTTTTGCTATAGTATAGTTCCGGAGGCAGCCTGATGGTTTAAAACTCCTGGCCTCCAAACACAGGTTAGGTTTCAACTCCCAAAAAGGCCACTGACAGCGACAGGAGTATCATCAAACCTCAATTTACTCTCTGCCATGGGCATGTCTCCAGTCATTAAGGTTTCCTTGACACTAGACTCAGACATTTCCAGTCAAGATCACAGAGGCAATATTTGTACAACAATACTTTTATAAACATGCACAGCCTTTACTCGCGGTAGGCTAAGCCATCATCATATCCGATCTTCGAGGAATTGGTTACTCAAACATGAGATACTTTCTTATTTGACATGAAACAATGGAATCCTTTAAACAAATACATTGTATAAAAATAATCTGATCGAGATCGTGGAAATTCTGTCATACATATAATAGAAACCTTTTTAATATGTGGTAAAAGTATATACTTTTTGCTTTGTTGTTTTTCAGTATAAACTAGAATGCAGCTGTCATGATCAGTTTATGTAAATTTGAATATAAAAGGTGTCGTTGGTTCAGACTCCCTTTTGTGACTCTGAGACACAAGAGTGCAGCTGAGCCTTTCAGGGTTAGCAGGGTAAAGTCAGCCACTGCCAGGGTCCCTGTGCTACATTTATGACCCATGCAGTAGCAGTGCAATGATCCATCAATCATCCAGCATTCTTCCTTGCCTGTGTATCCAATGGCAGTAGACAGATCCTCTCCCTTCAGGCACCTCCTCAATCCTATCAAAAGTTGTCTTTTGTTAACTAGTATTTATCACTGTTTCCATGAAACAGTTAATTTGCAAGGTTGTGTCATCCACATGATGAAACCGGCAAACGTCCACAAGTCAAGCGAGTTTCACGTACTCTCAAATTTTTCAAATTTGAGATTCAACTGAATTGTCGTATTGTGTGGATAACTCCCAAGTTTATGTATTTAATCAGGCTTTCAATTTAAAACTGATAGTTTTCACAAATTGTAAATCGAATTTAAAGCAGTTTTAACTACCAAACTCACGCTAGCCGCTGCTAAGCCCTCTTTGTATGGCTTCACACTTTTATAGCACGCTGCACAGTCATCTAACTAATAATTTTTGTTGAGTTTGACCTTTGTTTTGCAGCCTTCGACCTGGTTCCACTCACAGGAGTAACAGGAATAAGGTTGTTTAATCCTCTAACTGCTGTCAGTGCGGCTCGTAGCACTACTAGCAGTCTTGTCATGTTGTCCTGATTGGAATGTAATGAAATGGATTAGCCTGGTTAGCCTTTTCACCCAGCTTAACTATCAATGTTTCTATCGTCATGATGATACGAATTTGAATTTGTGCGCATTTGGAGCTACCTTGCGATGAGTGTTACAATGGACATGCAGATTAACATCAGTGCTTTGTTAAAAAAGATAAAGAATTCTACACCAGAGGGTCATAGCAGTTTCATGTCTCATTTGGCAGCAACCTTTCAAATAGGAATGCCTGAAATATGGAAAATGTTTAAAATGGAATAGCTTGCACGGTGATTTCTCTTACATCGTCCACATTTGCCGTTTCCATCTTTTGCAAGCTTGGAACATTTGATAAAAAGTTGTGTGTAACAAAAATCAATTATAGCAAATAGCATGTTTCTCCGCTACAACACTATGTCTGTTTAGTAACTGCGCAGTTAGAAATGTTATAAATAAAAACTGCTACTTTGTGCTCTGATCAATCATCAACAGAACCGTTGGTCTACAGTGGACAAGGTCTGCTGCAAACTACTTTTAAAGCACATAAATTACATAATTTTGTTATTATATATTTCAATACATCTATGTCTTGGCCTTCGAATGAGCCTGTTTTCAATACACAAAGAATAATAGAACTATGAAAAACAGGGTGTCAAAAACATGTCCTGCAAAAAAAACACTTGGTTCAGGTTCTCAAATTTTGACGTCATCATTATCATTCATCCCTTTCGCTGCCATTGAGACTGCGCTTTTTTGTGACCATCAGTGCTCTTAAACCCAGAGAGAGCTAATAATAAACTAGCATTTTAGATAATCAACAATGCCTGGGGGTCGTGCTAACGCCCGACCAATACAAACACATGTTCTGAGTTAATAGATTTCGGGTGATTGTTAGAGTTTGCCTTTTTCATTCTTTTGCTCATTTTAAACATAGTAATTATTATCCCATCGTTTTATATGATGACATTGTTTGTTCCATACAGAAATGTCGAGGAAATCGACCCCGTCCTGCTTGTGGTGCAAGAGGTTGCTGAAGAGAGACAATGAGTAAGTAAACTCGATTAAATACTAATTAGTGATTAAACATAAATATTAAAGTTTAAATATTTATATTATATTATTAAATATTTGAATAAATTATATGGTAAATAGAATACAGGTGTATTGGACAGTGAAATTAATCATTTTGTGTATGATACTAGCTTATAGGCAAATCAAGTTATTTACAGTAGGCTTCTCTATTTTGAACAATCCTGGAGTGCCGTGAGTCAACCCCAACGATTGATTTAATTCAATTGACTTCTACAACAAAATGAAAAAAAACCAGAAATTACTACTAACAACATACCTGGTTGTTAACCACCCATTGCTGCTGACCCTCTAATCAATAAAATTACTAACCATCATTTATTGATCTTAGGTGATTGAGGAATATCAAGATGTAAGAAGATGGTGCCACTGTAGACGTTGTGCCTTGATGCCTACTAGAGCCCAGAATGTATGCTGTAAAGAACATGCTGCAGCATCAGAAAAGATTTTGACTGGAGACAGGTTAGTGCCAATTCAATGGTTATCACTGGTATTGGAACATAATGCTTGCTATTGGCTATACCCTGGCAGTACTGTGACTCTTGTATGCGGGATTGACATGTTTTGTTGTTTTCTCACTTTAGATGCATAACAATGAATCCGGGGCGGAACAACTACTATGGGAAGCACCTCTAGAAATGTATAGGAACCAATACCTGGTATATCATGGTAAGTAGTTATCATACTTGTTGCCTCTCAACTCCAGTGGTTTGATATAATAGCAGTGATTATATTAACAGTTTATAAGCACATTTATTACTAATTATCTTTTTTTTTTCTGGATGACAAATATGTTCTTACTGGTGAACCAGTGGAACAAGAAGTAAGAGAGAGGTTCTTTGGCTATCGAATCCTGGTGTTCTGGCTTTATCCTGGACTTGTAACAAATGAGAGACATCAGCTTCTAGCTTGCATGTACCACTATGTACATTTAAAATTTCCTAACACTGATAATAAGTCACTTTATAGTGAATATCATGAATAGATTGATACTGTTGGGCATATACTGGTTGCCCTATAAATAAATTCATCACCTATCTGTTTTTATCTTCCAACTTTAAAAACATAAATAAAATACAACAGAAAACTAAAACATCAATTATTTTTACACGCTTGCCAAACCATCACATGTACAACCTGTCAAGTAGGCATCCTTTCAGCACTTTATATATAGCAGTTTATATTATTTCTTGTCTTGGAAGAGAGGATGGCAAAGCTAATGATAATATTCAAGTTATGAAGCTATTAATAAGATTGCTTTGTATATGTCAGGAATTTCTACCCGCCTTTTGTCAACTTCAGATGTGGGCTCTTGTGGAAGTAGCTGCTGTTGTAGTAGTGTTATTATCTGAAGAATTCATATCACTTTCCATGTTGCTTTCTAAACTTGATTATGCTTCAATAAATATACTGTCATTGATAAACTGTCGACTTGCAGTGGTGTGGGCCTAGGACTATATGTAATTTGCATTCTCGTGAGATCACACAATGCTTGAAATTAATTGGTCTCAGTTGAGCCCCTCAACATCACAATAAAAATATATGGCTAGTGCATAATATCATCGAAAAACGTAGTCTGGTGCTTGGAATTTGAGCTATTTATCAAAAAAATAATATGTACATAGAGAGCTGATGACACTGATTCTTTTGTCATCTTCATCGGTTCTCTGAAGTTGTCTTACCTTCGCCTGCCTCTAGCGTCATTATGGTAGTTGATAAATAAGTGGTAAGAGCACACAACACCGAATATGAAAATTGTGATGTAATCATTTACGACCTATAACATTGAGCATTTCTGCAGAAGAGCTCTGGGGAAATCTTATAAACACCAACCAATGTCTGTTTCACCATGTCACATAATGATTAATTTGAAAGCCAAAGTATTGAAGAACCTGAATAAGCTGAAACAGCGCTGATACAATTGATGTGCTTTAAGTTAATTTGACACTTGATTTAGTTTGGAATATCTGTTCATACAGCCAGCACAACTTGCTCCATACGGCAGCCGTTGGTAATCAGCTTTGAAAATCGAGTTTGAAGACTAGCAGGCAACACAAAATCTCAAGAACAAAGAATGCTTAAGCATTTCGTATTAAAATTTTAGAGTTGTCATCCATTTCACTTGACAAACTGTAGACACATGATGAGGTAAGTTCTCAAATTTTCTCAGTATGTTTCTGAATATCCAATCAGCACTTTGTGTTAACCTCGCATTCTTTAGCCTAACAAAACTTGTCTCTCACTTACAGAGTATTTCTATCATAGCAGTTATCATAGCATCTGAGGCTTTTGTTTATTTTATTATTGCAAATTAGTTTCCAATCAGAGTTTTGTTATCAGAAATTTGCTGTAAAATCTGTTTTAAAAAATTTATTAAGTATTTAGTTATTTGCTTTATATATAAGTTTTTCATTATTAACATGTTTATCTAAAGTTTCAACTTAATGAAAAGGCAATCTCTACTTTAACAAGTGACCTGAGGTTTGACTGTTTAACACATAGACCTATTAACTATACTAGACTGGGCAATCCAATGCATCGCGGCTCAGCATTGTGTCCTACATAAATAGCCACATTCTTTGCGACGTAACGTCAACGCTTTGTTCACTTGCAGCTGGTCAGGCAAGCGAGTCATCATTGTTTACATTGAAAGAATTGCAGAGACAGCTTTGTTGCTACATGTAATTTGGCATAACTACTAAAGTACACAAGATATTGGTTTAAAATTTTAAATGCAAGGCTTATACACTATGCATTTCCTACCCTGCAAATTTGTAAACATAAAGTGGAATATTTCGTATGTAAAGTGCCAGTAAAAATGTATATTAATCTATTCAAAAAATATTGCAAAATTATCAATGTTGCCCTATGCTATGGGCTAACATGTCAGATAGCTAGGTGTACAAATTGATTTCAAAGTCATACACTCTGGTACGTCGTACACTGATTGCAGTCTGCCATGAATATAAATGTTGGGTCTTAGGTGGTATGCAAACAGCATCAGAAAATAGGTTTGCGTTCACTTTGTTGCTTTGTTCACTTTGCCTAGTCCAGGCCATAGTTTCAAGTAGGAAGCCATGGAGAGTGGAGCAACTACCAGCACTGGAAATGATTCGAAGGTAAGTTTTACTCCAATTGTTGTCAAGTGTGGTTGTGAGAGGTACCTAGATATGAAGAGCAAGAAATCTTGCGGACTATTCCGAGATATGCATACAAATAATTGTTTTTTCCAAAATGTTTTCTTATAGTTCATTGCTGGCACTAATATTTGAAAAGTTGCTTCGCACAAAGAGGTGCCAACCGCGAAGTAGACGAAGTGTTGCCCATTTCATGAAGTTTTTTATCACCATGGCATGTGGACATACCCTAGGACACTTATATTTCGCTAGTATTTAGTTTCGTGAGTAGCACACAGAGTAAAATTTCGCTGCAACTTAATTTCGCGGCTCTGATGAGTGCGAAAATATAGTGGTGTGAAAATAAATGCAGTGGAAAAAACATTACATTCCTCAGGTCCAGTTCACTAATAAGAAAAAAATTCAATTTGGGAATAGTTCGTATTTGTAAACCACAGGTTGAAATGTGTGGGTGAGATCGGCAATTCAATTTGATCGCTTGCTGCCATTTGTTTCTTAGACTATCAATGACGTCTAGGTCCCTCCCGCCGTGACTTTCACACTCGAATCCCAAGAAGAAGAAAATCGATAGGTAACAATCAACTTCACAACCAAAACTGTATAACACGCCGTCATAAACGCATTTATGCGTTTTCTAGGGGCCACTGACATAAACGCAGTTTCTGACTTTCTCAGCAATTGTCTGGTAACCTGATTTTATTATTTAATGACCACATAACCCACGGTCTTTAAGTGTTTTATGAAATTGACTGTGTTGTCCGAAGATTTCTCTATAAAATCAGCCTAAAACAACGAAGCAGTTTTAAACTTTTGTTTGAGAATTTCTAATCTAAACACGAATATTTTTCTGTGAGTTCGTTAACTCCCCCGCGCGAGTCATAAAACAGGTAATTAGTTGTTGATGACATAACAGACAATTTAGATTTTCGTGATTATACAGATAATTAAAGTAGAACTTGAAAAATACTGTATACATATCATGAAGCAATATCGGCAATTTCGGTAAAATGGCTGGCACTAGGCCGGTAACGAATTTGTACATGATTGGCAGTGAAAGAGATAATGTGGTTGGACCTGATGAGGGTTGATATTGTTTTTGGATAGTAATAAAATTCATCGCTGCAATAATTATTCTTCAATTTTACGACTTCACCTACCAGACTTTCATCATCATCAGTTACAAATTCGGTGACTAAACTGATATTGCTTTGCCATGCTGCTCAGTCGGTGTATTAGCTATAATGAGTTTACCAGAAATTTCCCATTTATCCTAACCACAGACGAAAGTTGCCTGCATTTCTAATATTACGATTTTATTGTGGATATAAACAAACAAAGCTATTTAACTTCGCGTTTTCGCTCGTTCGTTATGATAGTTTAGTTTCGCTCATTAAATTTTCGCGAGAGGATTACACCGCGAAAACGCGAAAGTTAGATGCCGCGAATACATAAGTGTCCTAGGGTAGGCTAGTAAATGAGTATGGTGATGGCTGTGCTATATTTAGAAGCGTAGTTAAACCCAACGAAAAGATTTTTACTTTATGATGGTCTCATAATAAGATTAAGAATATATGAGTTATGAGTATATGATAATATACTCATATTATGATTATGAGTATAAGAATGCCATTATTTACTGATTATTTTGCAGGACAAGAGTAAGAAATTTTGCTGTGCATTTGGTTGTTCTAATACTCCAGCAAAAAACAGTTAACTCAGTTTCCACACCTTTCCATCGGAAGAAAAACCCCGAGACATCTGTAACAAGTGGATAGACGCCGTGAAACGTAAGGACTGGATGCCTTCTAAATACTCTGCGCTCGGCAGTGATCTCCTGCAGACCTCCTGGTCTGACGATGGCTGCCATACTAAAGCCTACTGCTGTACCAAGGGTATTTGATTCTCTGCCAAAATATTTACAACCGACTCAACTAAAGCATAGCTGACTGTTATGCCGACCAACTCTATCTAAATCATCTCCACCAGACCGAGATGAGCCAGTCCTGCAACCTTCACTTTGCTATGAAGAGCCAACAGCCGCCAAGCAATCTGAAGAGGTCATTCCCGACCCTCTACATAAGCTTACCTCGTACCTTGGAATAGGGAATCAATTTTTTCAAACATTTAGCGAGGCGAAGTATTTACTTCTGTACAAGCTTGGACATGAGCATATAGAAACACTGCCCTCAAAGATTCGGGCCAAGGGAGGTTTCAACAATAATCCAGATGTCTGTAGCTTCAAATCTGTGCTGAAAGCTCGACTAGAGAAAACAGACATCACACCTAGCACGAGTGCTAACTGTCTTGATTGTGATAGCTCAGATGGCTCCTGCTCCCTACTTCTCTCATCAAAACGAAGAAAAATTCATGTAGAAAGTGACGATAACTTCCATGATTATTTGGAATCAAGCAAACGGCTGGAAATCGATCTGTCAAAATCTGTCTCGGACATAGTGGAGTACATCGGTAGGTAAATACAACCAATTCCTCCAAATTTTCTATAAAACAAGAGATCTGGCACACATTGCAGCCTTGCTGCATGTGCTAAACTGCATGACTGCCCATATTGTGGTACATGATTTAGGTATGTACATGTATTTTGGTATTAGCTACTTTCACTTATTGCTGGTGTATAGAACAGATATACAGGTAGCAGAGTGGCTTGAAATAATACTGCAGCAAATCAGTGAGATGTAGGTAAATTTAGTTTACGGTTGATGCATATACTTTTTATAATAATATTAACATATGATATTTATTTAGCAGGTTATGTGGTACGGAGCTTAAAACTCAACTGCAATGATTGCACCAGCTTTAAAGCCTAGCCTCTGCCCAGATTTACGCACCAGGGATGATGCGATACTAATCAGTGTAAAATATGGAGGTGGTCTGCTTACACCTTATCCTGTTATCACAAAGATATGTCTAGGCTCAGAACAGATCATATGGCAGTGTGTCAACTTACAAGGAATCACTGCAGACATACACAAGCTGGTAGTCACGAAGACTCTTTCATTGGTTTTACAAAGCAATTTGCATCAGGAATTTCCATGCTCAAGTCACAGCCCAGCGTTAATTAACACTATCACATCCAGATATGTCAGAATTAGAATTCACCATGAGGCTACAAAGGTAGCAGCTAACAAGAGTAATCTTAGATCAAAGCTCAGCCGACTGGTCATCTTTAGTCATGTGTAGCCTGTCACAATATGTCTAGAAAAGTGTACCATTTGTCGTTTGTTTTCTACGATTTTTCTGATGCTGTTTGCATAACACCTACATGTAAGACCCAACATTTATGTTCATGGCAACTGCGATCAGTGTACTATTTACCAGTGTGTATGCATTTGAAATCAGTTTGTACACCTAGCTATCGGACATGTTAGCCCATGGCATAGGGCAACATTGATAATTTTGCAATATTTTTTGAATAGATCAATATACATTTTACTGGCACTTTAGATACAAAATATTCCACTTAATGTTTACAAATTTGCAGGGTAGAAAATGCATAGCGTATAAGCTTTGCATCTAAAATTTTAAACCAATATCTTGTGTACTTTAGTAGTTATATCAAATTACATGTAGCAACAAAGCTGTCTCTGCCATTCTTTCGATGTAAACAATGATGACTCGCTTGCCTGACCAGCTGCAAGTGAACAAAGCGTTGACGTTGTGTCGCGAAGAATGTGGCTATTTATGTGGGAATTTTCTATCGGAAAGAAGCGCTAGGCATACCGTTTTACTACTTCTTTCGCGCATTGCTGTTATTGGACCGTGTGGTTGAAAGAACTTTCGCGGGTAATTATGCACGTGCGTTTTAGCACGCCTTATGTTTTGGGGGTGTATTTGCTGCCACTCAGTGCCGTAAAGCCAACATGGCCACCATTGCAGCAAACGATGAATTTGAAACATCAGTCTTTAAGGATTCTTTTAGCCCTAAACAATGATATACAGCCCCCAAGGATAGCCGACGGCGCTCATATGGGCGGGGTTTAATGATGAAGCTCTGTTAGGATTAACCCGAATACGGCACCCGAACAAACAAATATGCTGAATAAAGCACCTTGTAAATTTACGAATATTATGAACTATAGTGGTTATTTTACTTATCGGTTGAGTTCATTTTGTTGTCAAATAAATATAGTATCCCAATATTGTCACCGTTATGATCAGTCAGTTGCCATTCACAAGCATTCGTGATATTAATAGTCACGATCGTAAAATAGCTCAAATTCGGTTTCGCTTTTAGATTTTGAGTATGAAAACTACATTGCACAGCTTTGCCTGCTGTCCCATCTTACTGGCTAGGTAAAACAATGTGAAACCGATGAAAGACTTTGTCATTTTATATTAGGGGTGGCAAAATATTAATCAAAAACTAGAAAAAAAATGCCGTTGTTCGGGTAATTATATTTAACTTTAGGCATATACTACGACCTTTACCAATTTTAAAATTACTAAAATTAGGTAATTTGAAATGTTTTATTTTGAATAAATACAATATTTTGGTTAGGTATTACCCCTACATTGCAGAAATTCAATGTTTGCTATTGTGACCCGCGGGTCTACTGGCTGAATAAGCTAATGAAACGATAACAGCGATTCGTGTTTTCTAAAACCTAACAAGGCAACGCGGCCGCCCCTCGAGAGTTGTGTTTGCTCCGAAACCCAAGCTAGCACAATCCTAATAGAGCTCCATCATTAAACCCCGCCCATATGATAGCCGTCGGCTATCCTTGGGGGGCTGTATATCATTGCCCTAAACGAGCATCTGAGGACCCATGAAGTAGATAATAGAGTAAAGTTTATCAAGCATCGTGGTAATAGTGTTAGCTTTATCAAAGCCTTGACAGAAAAAGGTGAGTCTTATCTTGGAGCCTGTAGCAGGGCTGTAGCAAAGACTTGGAGTTTCACTGAGAGTAAGCAATCATTGAATAAGCAATCACATCCATGTGAAAAGTATCAAGCCAAGATAGCAGTAAGTTTCTGTTTTCACAATAGGGTCACACACAACTCATTGATGCCTTCTAGCTTAATGTAGCTTAATAACTTCATTCAGATCCAAAATTTGATTTCAGCCACTATATCAGCGCAATGTTATGTTGTTATTACATGATTGTATCATTATTTTACATGATCTGTTTAGGAAGAGGATAACAAAGACCACCCACCTCACATTAAGAGAAGAGTATTGATACAAGATACTTACAAGCTTGACTGTAGAGCCCAAGCAACAATCAAAAGACGCCTGGTCTTTGATCAATTTAAGGTGAATAGAATGACATTTTCATTAAAATATGATATATTAGGTTATAACTTGTAGCACGCAGGGAAAATCCGCTAGTAGACACATATTATAGCTTATCCTATCAGTTGCTAGTGTTTAGAGGTTTGGGTTTTTCCTCAGACAATTAAACAGACATGAGTGATGATTGTTCATGAGATTGGCAGATCTTTAGGGTTTTATTGCACATTCTTCATTGTTTGTTTAAAGCTTCCAAAAGTAAGTAAACACTTGAAGAGGCACGCTGGAGAACTGATTGCTAATAATTGCAACGGAAGAGAAGAATTTATTCTGTCAATACCTAGTCCTTCTCAACACAACGAACACTTCCAAGGCAAGGTAAGTCTCTAATAGTTCAGTGATTTGTTCTATGCTGTTATTCTTAAGAAAGAACTGCACGAAAACAAGCATTAATGTAAGGGTCATACCAACCCACCGTCCTGTCCCAACCCGCCCAGTTTGGCCTTCAAATTAAGGATACTAATCCTTGAGAGAATGAAGAGAAAGAATAAAAATAGTTTATTATATCTTCTATGACAATGTGACACAACTTTTCATATATGTTATAGAGGTATGAAGATAAGGAGGTATAGCAAACCTTTTTGCATAGCTTTTGTCATTGCCCTACAATTAGTCCTCCAACCAAACCAACCCAAACCAGCCACACCCCTCCATCCTCCCTCAATTTAAATCTTAATAGTTGGCTACCTATACCCCAACCTCCAACTCAGTCAATATAGAGTGTCATATTAGATTATTTGTTGTTGCATGTTATTTTTGATAGAAACAATTGCCTGAAATTCTTTCCTGAATTATTCTGTCTAGGATTCCATTGGTCGCCAGCCACTCGATGAGCGAGTCACAAAGAAGCTAAGGGATCTTGTCATTAATCAAGGCATTGTAACCGTTAAGGCAGTAAGAGAGCACCTGATTGACTATGTTCAGACCAGCATCCATAGCCGTGAAACTGCTCCACAGCAATCACACTCAAGGTTTTATCCGACCAACAAGATTATTAAAAACTATATAGACTCAACACTTAGATCAGCATTGTAAGTTATATTGCTACCAATGACTTGACCTACAATAATTACTTATTCCAACTCCGAATATTTCCGTTTGTTTACACATCAACTCTTTTTACAATAACATTTGCACTAAAATTAACAATGTAGAATAAAAGCCAAATAGTTGTACATGTATATTATAGATGTCTGTCTTTTGAATTGACACTACGATGTGTCACCCTAAAGTCATGACATGCCTAACATTTTTATCTATTGATTTAATGTATTTATATTATTCTGCAGGCATTCTCAGAATGATCAAGACAATGTAGATCACTTCTTGAACCTCCAGAAAGAAGATCTACACACCTTCCGGAAGCTCACCAATGAAACCAGCGATGACTTTCTCCTGGTGAATCAGACAAAACAGCAGCAATATTTAATGGAGCTTTATGGAAATGAGTCTGTGCCTCAAACTTAAGTTGCCCACTATCAAGATCCTTGCTAGTAAGTAAATCCAAATCATAATTTATAACAGCTGACAGCTCAATGAGTGCAAATAGTAACAGAAGCATGAAACAAACAGTCATTTTTAAAACAATAGATTGATCCATGGCATATGGGAAGATTTTACTCAGCATGAAATTAAGCATTGATAGCCTAAGCATAGCTTTCTAGGGAAATACCCGCCCCCAGGAGAGCCATGTCCAGGCTAGAGCATTGCAAACATTGATAGCTATTGTTTGTTGTATTTGTGAATAGGTCTCATGAAGACACCTGGCAGGACTTTCAAAGTAAGGTCTGAGGCTGTCCAGAGGCAAGGGGATAGCAGTAGATTAGTTTACCATACCTTGTGGAGCTTCTCCATGGTGCATCCCCTGCAGAGTGAAGCTTTGATGTGATTCATATGAGAAGTCATATATTCAAATGCGTTAGCTCTGAAGAGTGGACGTCATTTCCAAAAACAGATGGTAGTAATAAGAGAACTACAGCTCCATTAAATTACAGTTACCAGGTAACACTATTGATAGCATACCTGTTGTTGTGTTTTTACTCAATCTCATCTTAGTTTAAATAATGTTAGCTTCTAGAATGTCATTTAATTTTTTTTTCTCAACTGGTTGTAGGTTTACTGCACCTGTCACCAACCTTATAGTAAAAAGGACGGAGATATGATCGAATGTCATCACTGCAAGGAATGGTACCACTGTAGTTGCCATGCCGTCCCAGTATCAGCATTCTGCCCTGTAACCTGTAACATCATACTGTTTATTCTGTGTGCTATGCATACTACCTATTGTTCAATGTTTTCAAGCCAGTAACCTGCGTCTCAGACTCACATATGTGTATACACTAATATAATCTTTTTTGAAAGTGATACCTAACTAATAGTTTTGTACCAAGTAGTACTAATGATGTTATTGATGGTGCCGATAATTCCTGCATTGTACTGATGTGTTTGAATTTCTGAATAGCTTCCGTAAAGCCTATGGGGGTTATGCGTGGTGCATCTTATTAGAATAACTAAGTAACTAACTGACCTGGATTATGACATTTTTTAATTGTATCTCATCCAATTTCAGAGCTCAATACAACATAGAATTCAACCATTATCAATCACCATCATCATTATAATACAACTACCAAAAAACCCTTATAATATTGTATGCCTGTACCTTGATTGAAGAACCAGAGCCGTATAGTTTCACAGAATCCCGCGACCAACAGAAGCGTATATAGGAGCTTGCTCGATTCCAAACAATTAGGCCACACCTACTATTTTTATATAAGTTTTAATGAAAAGGCTGCAACATTAATCAACAAAAACTTCTCCCATTGGCAGTCGCTTTAAAATTGATTGTTGTATTATACACCATTTGAAAGAAGACAAAATTCCCTATAAGAAACTACAAATACTTTTTTTGATAAAAGTAAAGTAAATGGGAAAAAGTGAGATATTGAGAGCGAGGTAAGAATATTCCATTATAGATCAGCATGTCGATCGGGTTTGTTTGGAAACAAGCGTTTTTGTTTCCGGTGTTGGATGAAAAACCGTACACTAATGTAGTAGCCACGTGCAATTGTTGTGTTACAAGCTTTAGCTAATCACGATCAAGCGCACAATTGATCTAAAACTGGTATGCCTAGCGCATCCTTCCGATAGAAAACTCCATTTATGTGGGACACCGTGGCTTGGCATTGCCCAGTCTAGTATAGTTAATAGGTCTATGGTTTAACATGACTTCTACATTGTGCACATCTATGCAAATCAATTGAGAACATGCCACTAAAGGCAACTCTATTACTAATCAACTTTTACCATGGGGTCTGCGTGTACTAGAACGGTAAACCATCATAGCAATGTGACTAGTGGCTGTCATATCAATTCATCAAGGCTAATTTTATTAATAACTAGTTATGCTAAGGCAGTCAATTAGTGCAGGTAATAGTGTGCTGGGCAATCAAGCTGAAAGTTGCGTGTTCAAATCCTATAGAAAGCATTTCTAATCTGTAACACTTTAGCACGACTTCAGACATACAGATGCACAAACAAACCTGTATCTTGTTATAGTAAAGATTATGAATACACATCCGTTTAGATGTATTTTATTAACATGAATGAGTGGTCTGTTTGGCTCAAAAATAAGAGAGTCTAGGTTTGACTGGTTCATCTAGGGCACTGATGGTCTCACCTTACAGACCGGGGCCAACTTGACTTTTAAAATTTGACAGTTAGGGCAGGTCAGCACAAGATACTATATATATAAAATACTATTTATTAACGGCTCGTATGAAACAAATAGAAAATAATATTAAATATATTTAACAATTTTGTATGAAAGCTCTTTACACATATTTTTTATTTTTGCTACATTTTGTAGGAAAATCTGGCTGTCTAGGTGCAATAACAGAACAGCTACAAAAGTAGGCCCACACGTGTCGATTTTTTCAATAGTTTTACTCGGAGTTACAAAAATAATATAAAACATGTAATTTTCTGACTGAAATTTACAGAATCGTCAAGGCTGTACACACCAATATACACACACCATATGCCGGTACACACCGAGTATAGCAGTATTACTGTTCTGCTAATACCGCAAGCTACTGACTGGAGCATGAAACTTCACTGATGAATGTTTGTTCAGAGAAAGTTATATAACGTTTTTTTATCTATATATAGTTTCAACTTCCACGCGAATAGCTTTGAATGAAACACCGTGAAATCTGCAAGATAATGGGTTTAACATAAGATGAGCTCACGCAATAATATGAAATTGATAAATTGATATACAAATCGTGTATCATATAACATAGTAAATAGCTTCTCACGAAGAAAAAGAACTAAAGTATGACATGAATGTTTGTAAATAATTGAACAATAGAAGTAAAAATAAAACAAACCTTTTAGCTCTTGTTTAGTAGCTTGGTTTATTTTGTTGACTATTATTCCAGAAGTACTTGTAAATATCAATACTGAACTGCAAGCGCATCCTCAGCTGATGGCTGCATTCAAACTACTGCTCAAATAACCAGTGTCACCAAAGTATTTGGATTTGTGAAAAGAAAGAAGTTATTTACTTGTTTTTGATTGGGCTGCGAAGGGGGGCACCATTTAATTTAGACCAATGCCCTCTTGGGTGGCCGCCACATGATGGTTTTGGCAGACTCATCTCTAGACAAAGAAAACATTGGTAAAGTTGTTTTTAATGAGTTGTCAGCACAGTTGTGGTTGCAGCTTGTAATCGAGTAAAATGAGAGTGCAATTCACTACACCGAGATCATCGACGAAATGGTTTAAAGTTTAAAATTTGAAGTTTGATCAAGTTGTTTAAACTAGATCAAACTAGAAAAGTTGGTAGTAGTTTCAGTATTCACCGAGAGTAGGTATAATCAAGACATGACTGCCACCGATAGGCTATTTGTTTTCTGTAGATTACAAATTAATATATATTCATCAGTTATCACTATGATTATATAGTGTAGACAACTTCTCTAGTACTTATTTTCTACTCATGTAGATAATACTTTATGATAGAGTTAGTTATATGTTAATTTGGACTTCATTCCCTCATTTCACTCTATTTCATTTTTTCATACCCAAGCCACATAGTGCAGCTTCAATGTTGGTTCACAATATATCACTGTATGGCTATGTTAATCACACAATACTTGAGTGATCGTCTGTGATAACAATGTTCACTCTATCACAAACCCATCTGTGTTTACACCAGCAAATAGTTCAAGGCACAGAGTTCTCATTATACAATGTGATCGGAAATTATGGAATACTAGTCTTGCAGCAACTGCTGTGAAGCGAAATATACATCAAGCCATCTGTGCTGGCAAATCATTCTCGCTGAGGTGGGGCACATTACAGATGTTATCACGGATGCTTGTCACATAATTTGGAAAGTTTGACAGATGCAAACTTTCCTGATAGTTCAAAAAACATTACACCACAGGGTTTTAAACTTGCAGACTGACTCAATGCTTTACTAGCTGCTCTTCTGATACAATATCGGGAAAGTTTGACAGAAGCAATAATTTTTGATAGTGGAGTAAAAATATTACAATGTGAGGGATTCGAACTCATAACTATGCACTAACACCTGCACCAAACCTTAAAAGCCTGACATGCAGTGATGTAATGTAAACCAGACTTTAGTAGGCTTCATAAAAGTTGTTCCTGATTAGCTAGTAGTTAGTTAAATAGCCTATCATGTCTGCACTTGATTGAAATGAAACAATCATATGCCTGCATTGAGCCAATAGAAAGTGTGTTTACAGGTGACACTGAGCTGAGTTTTGCAGCAATGCTCTACAACCTTTAGCTCAAAGGAATTCTGATGATTTTCTATTGAATATTAGTAAAAATAGCTGCAAACTTTCCTTTTAGTTGTATAAAAATATTACATTGTAAGGGTCTCAAACCTGTGATCTTTGGCTTGGGAGACCCTACTTTAACGCTTGCATCTCTGCTGCACTGTCAGGTAAGTTTGACAGCTGCACTCCTTTCACGATAATGATGTCAAAAGTTAAATATGTGTCTTCAGCTATGTGTCATCTCTCAACATATTCCACAGTTCTCAAAGTTTGTGTGTATGTCCACCTATCGCTATTGAAATCGTTGAAATCATGTTCCACATTCTGATGAATTTGAACTCACAGAAATTGCAACCACTAGTTTTAAGTTCACAAACTTTACCACTGAGATATACAATGCATATTGGTCAATGGTGTATCATATACTGTATAACATAAACACGCGCTATTTGGCGTATTATTTGAAAATATGCGAATGCTATCAACTCTAGAAAACACGACGTTTTTTCATGTTTTCTTGAACTTCTATTTTGCATTTTTCGTAAGGTTCAACTGCTATATCGCCAATCGGACAATTGTGTTATCTTCGTATGAAGAGCCTCGACATTCTCTCTCTGTTTTGTCAGACAAAGACAGTACAATACCTCATCTTTACATTTTGACAAGTGTTGAAAGGTACCAGTATCATCGTATTCAAAGTTTTGATGGATGGCTTCTGGTCGAACTAACCTTTTTTTCATATACACACACTCGCACACTCACGCACTTCTATGAAATAATTGTTATTAGCTATTACTTTTAGCTATTTAGCTATTACTTGCTAATAAGTTCACATTTACATTTAAACCCTATTATAGCTGTTTTATTCAATTTTCAATTTATTTGATATTCACAAAACATTTTCCTCTTAATATGAAGTTTGAAACTCAGATTTTGACAAAGTTTGAAAACCGTTAGTTTTTTTTTTTTTTTCTCTGAATTAATTTTAGCTAAACAAAACACTTTCATGACATGTCTTTTGAGAGTTAGAATGACAAATGTTGGTTTATGTTAAATACAAAACAATTTTCTGTCCAAAGACTTTTTATTATTCAGCAATGCCAGGTAGTACAGCTAATTATTACAAAAATCAATCGTATTGCTGATAAGGCAAGATGTCTCATGGTGATACGTTTTCTTAAAATATCTCAATACTGAATATTCTCACAGATTTAGCAAATAAAACAGACTCGCTTTTATTTGTTACTGTATAATCTTTCCTATAATAAGAGCTCTGTCTGTCTGTCTGTCCGAAGCAATGCTAAAAGGATTAGAAAAAATAGGGCACCGCACGGGACTCAAGGAACTCATACCAGCCAAGTATGCTAACATCTGCACCATTCCACCACATTTCCACATATAAGAACAATTGTATGTAGTTATTATACCTGATGGTCTCTCACAGTGCACCGGACTACCAGAGTTCTAGTGTGTAATACCAACCTAACCACTCTATACATAAATGTATTTTTGTCTGTAAAATCTTTTAAGTTTTATCATTTCATTTGTGAACATTATTTACTTCATTTAAATTACATTATTTGCTTATTTTAGAAACAAATGGTTAGGAGGAAAACTATAAAGGTAGATTGAGGGGCTGCTTGCTCCAACCCAGAGGACTACTGTAAACTACCACTGGTAAAAGGACCTTGTAGTGCTCAGCTGACCTGGGGCAGTAGCACTGACAGCTGTGTTGAGTTCATCTACGGTGGTTGTAAGGGAAACTCTAACAGTCTTTGGTAAGTTCCTCTAGTTTTGGTATACTTACTTCCAGGAAACATGTGTAATAGAAAATAAGGCTTTACTTTCATCTTATGTGTGTAGTTTACTGTTGGAATATGGGCCATGCATTAGAATTTTCCGTGGAAGGTGTGAACATTTCATATATGGTAGATGTTGTGGCAATCACGATGACTTTGATTAAGTTCTAAGGCTACATCAGTGGCTTTAGATTGTTCTAGAATGAAAATGATAAACATAGTGATGATCTATTTAGGTTTTTGTAGCTGTTTATAGTTTCCGTGTTTCAACGACAGACTAAGGTCAAGCTACTGAAATATTAATCGTGTTAAAATAACTTGACCTTCGATGTAATGTTGTTTATAGCACCGCATAAGCTTGATCTATCCTGCTCAATTTAAGCAATGATTAACACCAAATCAGTTACTGTAACTGCCATGACAGAGCTAGGTCAAAGCTAATAACTCAGATTACAAAAAATTGGAGTTGTTCTCCTATTGGTCCCTTGTTTTGTATATAAAATAAGTTGATGTACTTTTCTAGTCGTGCTCTCACTACTTTTCTATGTTAAAACTATTTCTTGGGTTTATGTTGAATCCAGGGTTCTCCACAGCTGAGGCTGAGGGGCATTCTGCCATATCCGATCAGGCCGGGATGAACCCTGGTTGGATCAGTATTTTACCCGGGCTTTCTCCTTGGCCTGTAAGCTTTACTTACCATTCCTGTCAAAAACTTCTGTGGTTCACATTTACGTAAGACTCGTTGGTACCGCGTTTTAAAGTTATTTGAAATGAGTTTAAAATAAAATTATTTATTTTGAATAGATTCAAGGTTCCTAATGTACTTAGTGAGTTTTTACTAATTCAAAGTGACTAAAAATTATCTCATTTTATTTTAATAAAATTTTAAAGTTTTGTAAACCTGCAGTTGAAAGTTGTAGTAATCCTGTGAAATGTTGCCTATGGTATGCCACATTGACTCAATGGGTAGACAACTCCATGAGTGAAACTAAGTGAATGGTACATATGTAAAGTTAAACCTACTGAAGACACAAAAAATGTGTATCCAGCTGTTTCGTAGGATTGAATGACTCTGTAATGAAGTAATCTTATAGTTTCTGATGAATCCTCTACCTAATTAACAAATAAAATATTTCTTTGTAAAATAAAGAGTGAGTAGATCTATATAGAAGTAGTGAGTTGGGATCAGAGCTTCACTATATCCAGAAATCACCAGATGGTTTCTTATCGCACATAGACAATTCCATATTGCACATAGGCGATTTCATATTGCACATAGATGACTTCATGTTGCACATAGACGATTCGCGATGTATCGCCATACTATATGTAAAAAAGGGTAGATGTTTGTTACTAAATTTTGCATACTTTAACTTGAAAAGAAACACTTTTGTGTTCTAAATAATTAGAAACATTTATTTTATGAATGCTTGTGTGTGTGCGGGTGTGAGTGGGTGTGTCTGTATGTGCGTGAGTGGGTGTGTCTGTGTGTGAGTGGGTGAGTCTGTGTGCGTGTGTGTGTGTCTGTGTGCGTGTGTGTGTCTGTGTGAGTGGGTGTGTCTGTCTGTCTGTGTGTGGGTGTGTCTGTGTGAGTGGGTGTGTCTGTGTGTGTGAGTGGGTGTGTCTGTGTGTGTGTGTGTGTGTGAACTTGTAAATGCATGCAATTGGGGACTCACACCGGAATTTAACAGACAAATTGGGGACGTTCGGAAATTGGGGACGTCCCCAATCTTTTAAACCCTTTTTTCTTATAAAAAACTAAAAAATATATAGTTTAATCCAACTCCCGACAAAATCTGAGCACTGTCCCCAATTGCCTGCAATTGTACGAGAACATCTGTGAGTGTGGGTGTGTGAAAAAATATGTAAGTCCCCATTAAGTTTGTTAAATTCTTACACACATTTGACCTGTTTCCATTTGTGAGTAGGCAAATATTTTCGGAGTTTTCTTCTCATAGAAACTTTTTACCTAACAATTGGGGACATTATATCTTATTGGGGAGCTAATTTCTACCTTGTAAAAACTCACAATATTTGCGAGTTGCTACAAGAATGAAATTACAAGAGATGAAAACTCACAATATTTGTGAGTGAAAAGTCACAATATTTGTGAGTTTTTTTTAAATGTAGCTTCGGAAGCAAATTGAGCGTTTACACTATTTTTGAACTTATGTTTAGCTAAAGGCGATATTTGCTCTTCTGCATTACAAATGTATTTTGTAGTTTAGCATTTGCAGAGTTTTTTTTACAATATAATGTATTTGGTCAGCAGTTATACACGCTCAGCAGACATTTGAAAGTGTGTCTCGTTTGCTTCCTTCAATAGTTCAGGCCTTTAATAATCCTTGAGAGCTTTTGTACTTTTTCAAATATTCTCACATATGCATCCTTCTTTACTTAATAGCTTTTATTTTAAGTATGGTTGTAGTTTATACGCAATAAAAAAAAATTGCGCTTTATTATTCAAAAGATTTGTTTGAACTCATTACTTACATTTCTTACATAAGTTATAGCTGCATAAAATCTCAGGTTAATTTCACATAGTCTTAAGCATAAGATCTCTGTACATGTACTTTATTGACTTCAAATCTTGATCCATTGTATGTCTTTGCAAGAACTTTACTACATCATTCTTCCTTGATATTTTTAGACTGAATAAAATATTAAAATAAAACATGTAGCCTCCAATGCTTTCTCTAACTCGTTTACATTTTTTCTATATCTATGAATAATAATGGTCAAAATTCTGATTTAAAATATATTTTAAAAGTTAACTTGAATGTCTGATAATTTTGGTTCAAAACATTTAAAACAAACATTATTAAACCAATTTCAAGTGTCTCTGCAAATTTGTAATCTGAGATCTGTATGTTGTTAGAATTCAATGAAATTTTCTGTTTTTTCTTTCTCAGACCAACGGTCCATCATTGAACTTTTTTACTATGTAATATTCTTTCATCAGCTCCACTAAAAAACTTTCGTTGCTGTTTGACAAGGTAGTATATCTTTAGAGAATGAAACAGCTACATGGAAAATTCTGCCATACATTTATCGCTCCTCATCGAAAATACTTATAGTTGTTTTAGAAAATATATATATTTCATCAAGTTTATATTGAGTATGTTAACAATACCAATTTCTTTATCTAAAGCTTGATTGTAATTAAACTCTTATGTCCCTATGCTTGCTTTTCATGTATGGCTTGAAAACAATGGAATTATACAAGTTTCTAGTTTAACCAATTGCGGTTATCAATGTGTAAAACTAAGCAGCAGTGTCAACATTTAATGAATATATTTAATTCTTTTTGGCTTTTGGATTTTTGAAAAAGTGCTTGTCATCACCTCACTTGTTCTTTTTACTTTTGTTTATAATAGTTAACTCATGCTGACGCAATGTAAATATGTTGATGACTGGCATTGCTAGCAGTATAAAATGAGATACGGCAACAAAATTAATTCAGTAACGTAATTAAATTTGTTGTCTGTTTATGTCAATCGCTAATGGCTTAACGCTGAGTTATCCTTTGTACATCATACATGTGTATCATCATTAATAGTTCCTAAAAGTAAATTAAAAAAGTGTCATAATATGTATATTTATTACTCAACAAAGATTTCATAGACAACTATAGAACTTTTGAACTGAGTTTGAAGTAGAAATGAAGTCATGCATAACTTTTAATAGCATAATTGTGAAAGTGTGCACATGAGATTGCACATGAAATTGTCCACCAAGCACATGAAATTGGCAAAAAATTAAGTATACAAAAAAGAAAAGTGTTTTTGCATACTCGCAAACAATAAAAATATTTTTTGGGGTGTTAAATGGGTGTGAAATACTGACCGCAAATAATCGTCAACATGAATGATTTTTTAATGTTTATTTTTACTTCATTCATGGGAATGCAACATATTAAAATTTTTTTAATTTTATTGTAGTATTCATCATATATAATTTTAGCTGAATTTCAGTAGTGTATATATGTAAGAGCCTAATACGGTTCAGTGAATGCATGAAACTTTGTTTGTTATACGATACAAAGCCAAATGCGCTTAGCTAACGTCTCAGCGCTTAAGCAATGCATACTGAAAATCTATATATAAATATCAGTGTCTTTTTGTCTTTTATTGTATGTTCATTTATAATAAGTATGCATTGTTTTAACATAACAATGCATAACTTACATGACTCTCTCATAAGCTTGATTGATATGATAAGCAAGAATATTGCAATCAGTAGAGAGCTGTAGTAGAACTGAAACAGGCACAGTATAAATTACACAAATATATAAAAAGTACACAGAAATAAATGCAGTACACAGAGATAAAAAAAACACCTTCATTTGAAACCGTCATTTTTATTACCCGTGCAAAATCGGGCAATCTGCTTGTTTTATATAAAGCAAGAGAGGCTGCTACCTATTTGTAAAAATTCACAACAATAAAAAATCTAAAGAAGTTAGACCAATATAAAGAAAAACATTTTTTATAATTAAAACACAAAATGAAAGTAAAACTTCTGTTGATCACCAAAAGATACCAAATAGTAGATCCCTGGTCAAAGATTTTCAAAATCACACTGGCAAAACTGCTAGCAATTTCTTGTTAACTGTTTTTTTAATTATTCTTGACAAAGTTATTACTTGCGCTGTTTTAATTAAAAAAGTTTACAGGTAAACGTTTGTTATTTTGCTATTTTTAATTTTGTTCCAAAAACTTTGCAATTATTTTTTATAGATTGCATTGTAACAAACTAATTTTAGATATCAATAGCGATAGGGCAATAAACTAATTATGGTGCTGTGGTTATAGTGATTCCTAATTTGAAGTAAACAGTTTTATGAGAATTATTCTATAGCGGGCCATTGACTACTTCTGTTGGAAAGCTTACCTACAGTTTTAATGTTTGAAAAACCGACTCATTTAACTTTTTGTTGGTCATAGTTGCTTGTTTTTCTAACAGTTACTTTAAAAAACTCTCACAGCATTGGTAAAATTTTCGTGCTATTTGAGATTTGTTTGAGCCAACATGTTATCGCTTCTCAACCTTTGCCTGTCATACATTTAGCCTGTAGTGTCTTGCTTATGATTATGTAACATCGCAGAACCACAAGTTAAATATAGAGAACAAAGAAACTTATTCAGTACTGCTGGTCATCTGTAATAACAAGATTATAACATTGGATGCTTTACGCACCAAATCAAAGACAAATAAGATGTTTACTTCCATAAAATTTGTGCTATTTACATAATTTACAAATATTCAATGAGTTTATTATTTTCCATTTACTCCATTCTATAATATTCTATTCGCACAAGGCTTTATTGTTAATTAAAAATCAAGCAGATGCAGTGAGTGAGACATGTTTTTAATAAAATAGTAGCTTGTAAATTTCACAGACACTGCAAATAATTTGTCAATAATTTACCTAGGCGTGAGATTTTGAACTTCATTTGCAATATCACCCAGTTAGCCTCAAACAGAACAAATTGTATTTGTTTTGTATTAATGATACTCTTGTTCACATTCACTTTAAATCACATTGTTTTTACTATGCCAATCTTTTTAAGAAAATGCGTACTTATTTGCCGATATAAATAGTTTTAAAAATGCATCAAATTACTGCTCAGGCGCCAAAGAGTAATGTTATATGTTTTATATAGAGAAAATAAAGTGAACCACCTGTAATAATCAAGCCGGATCATATTTTCAAAATATTACATCTGAATTGATGTTGCACACAAAGATCACTGTTATCATAAACTATACAGACATAGATCAATGTTGTCAAATATTTCCCATGGAAACATCCTATTTGACATTCGCAAGAATTTTTTATAGATCGCAGTGTAGCAAACTAATTTTAGATATCAATAGTGCAATAATTTACTTATTGTTCTATTGTTATTGTGATTGCTAATTTGAACTAATCAGTTTTATGAGAATTATTTTATAACTGGTCATTGACAACTTCGGTTGTAAATTTTATCTACAGTTTCAATGTTTGGAAAACCCATCTAATTCTACTTTGTGTTACTGATAGTTGCTCTTTTTTCCATAATTACTTTGAAAAAGCCTCTCGGCATTAGTGAATATTTGATGCTGTTTACGATTTGTCTGACCCAACATGTTATCGCTTCTCAATCTTTGCCTGTCATACCTTGAGCCTGTAGTGTCTTGCTTATGATTATGTAATATCGAAGAATCAGGAGTTAAATCTGGAGAACAAAGAAACTTATTCAGTACTGCTGGTCATATACAATAACAAGATTATAACATTTGATGCTTTATACACCAATCAAAGACAAATCAAATGTTTACTCTCATAAAGTTTGCTCTTGCTAGCATATACAATTTACAAATATTTGATGAATTTAGTATTTTCTGTCTACTTTGCTCTACAGTATTCTATTCTGCGCAAAGCTTTATGGTTAGCTAAAATGCAAGCAGACTCAGCAAGTGAGACATGCTGTAAATGCTATGGTGGCTTCAAAATCCCCAGACACTGCAAATAGTTTTTAAGAATCTACCCAGGTGCCAGGTTTTAAACTTTATTTGCAACATCACCTAGCTAGCCTCAAACAGGAAATATTACATTTGTTTTGGATTAATGATAGTCATGCTCACGTTCATTTCAGATCACATGATTTTCACTAAGCCCATTTAAGGAACACAGAATTAATTCTTTAATTGGACTATCAAATTTACAAAGAGTTGAACAGTTACATTTTAAAACAAATATGAAGGGTATTTCTTATAAAACCTTTTTCAATTTCTCAAGAGAAATTTAGTATTTTGACAATTTTAATGCAATTTAACCATGAGCAACTTATACCAGAAGAAAATTATGATAGACAATAGAATTAGATCACCCTAACTACGAAAGGTTTGAAGTCACGTATTTACTGACTTGCTTTAGTTTTTAATTTAAATTGCAATTGGAAAAAATCTTTTAAACCCAAAATGCATGATTCTCAAAGTTGATTGTTGAAATATCACACTTCCAAAGTTTTTTTCTTTTGCATCACATTAGATAGTTCGGTTGATGTACCGGCTTGCACAGCAAGAACTTTAATAGTGAGTGATTATTGCAAAGTTGTTTTCTAGTGTCGTTGTTTTTGTAATAATTTTTGTTTAATACCGTCGTTTTGGTATACTTTCAGTGTTGGTAGAGAATCTCCTGAACCAAGTAAATATTATTACTTTCCACTTATTTTCTGCTAAACATTAAGCAGCAAGGGTCCAGGTAATCATGATGCAACATCAAACAGCAACAAGATCTATTAATAGAACAAAGGAAATTATGCAATACGGTTACTTGCAGGCAATAATAAGATCATATGGTTTGCGACTTATACACAGTCTCTCATCCAGAGAAGAAATTTTTTCTTTAAAGATATGCTCTCCATAACATACTACACTTAAAAATATTTAACGGTTTTAATTACAATGCTAATTTTATATGAAGCAAGAGAGGCTGATAATTGCTTATAAAATTCACAATAATAAAAAGTCTGCAGGAATGATACCAATTTGCAAAAGTATTTCTGATAATTTAGACACGAAGTTAAACAAAAACTTGTGTTGAGCACCAATAATTACCAACTGGTAGATCCCTTGTAGAAAATTCGCAAAAGCACACTTGCAAAATTGCCTGAAGATCCTTGTCAACTGTTTGTTATTATTGCTGACAAAGTTATTACTTTTGGTCTTTTACTCTAGGAAGGTCACAAGCCAAAACTCCTGTTTTGTCAATTTGTAATTTTGTTTGAAAAACTACTCAAGTCTTTTTAGAAATTGCATTGTAAGAAAATAATTTTAGATATCAATAGCAATAGTGCAATAACCTACTTATTGTTCTATTGTGATTGCTAATTTGAACTAAACATTTTTTTTAGAATTATTCTATAGCTGGCCATTCACTACCTTTGTTGAAAAGCTTACCTATAGTTTTAAAGATTGGAAAACTCATCTCACTTTACTTTGCGTAGCTCATACATGTATATAGCCACCCCTTTTTATTAATAAATGCTTTGAAAAAGTCTCACAGCATTGATAAACTTTCTGCTCTGTTTAAGAGTTTTCTGAGCCAACATGTTTATGACTGTTGAAACTTTGCCTGTCATACATTGAACATGTCTTGTTCTGCTTATGATTATGTAATATTGAAGAAGGATCAATTAAACTTAGGGAACAAAGAGACTTATTCAATACTGCAATCAGTAAAGTTCAGCGCTGCTCATGCACAATGACAAGATTATAACATTTTCTGCTTGTACACTAAATCAAAGACAAATAAGATCCTAAACTCTTATAAAGTTTGTGCTCAATAGCATAGACGCTTTACAAATATTAAATGAACTTAGCATTTTATGTCTACGCAGTTCTATAATATTCTATTCTGTGCGCGGCTTTATGGTTAGCTAAAAACCAAGCAGATTCAGTGAGTGAGACATGTTGTTAATGAAATGGTAGCTTGTAAATCTCACAGACACTGCAAATAATTTGTCGAAAATCTACCTAGGCACAAGATTTTAAACTTTATTTGCAACATCAGATAGTCATGCTCACTTTTATTTTATATCACATGGTTTCCACTATGCCCATTTTTTTAAAGACATGCGTACATATTTGCCAATCTAAACAGCTTTCACAATCCATCAACTTACTGCACAGTTGCCAAAGAGTTATGCCATGTGTTTTGAATCGAAAAAGTAAAGTGAACAACAGTTAACGGTAAAGACGAATCACCTTTTCAAAATATTTCATATTATTGGATGTTGCTCACATAGATGATTATTATCATAAACAATACTGACTTAGTTAAATATTGCCGAAGGTTTCACGTTGAAATGTTATACTTAAAAATTTATTAAATACTTAAAGAATTTGATAGTTACTGTCTATTTTTATTTTTAAAAACTTCAATATGAATTAAAAGCCAAACAGGCATAGCAAGTGAAATGTGTTTGACTGGTTGTATTTTGTTTCACAGATTCTGAAGATAAATAATTCTGGCAAATACCTACTTAGCGGACAGCAAATCACCTTTAGTTGCAATATTGTCTTTTAGCTGTACACAAATTATATTATATTTGTATTGCATTAGTGTTGTTGTCTTGTGTATGTGTGCCAATTATGGGCTCAATAGTTTCTATCATGCAAATATTTGAAAGAAAATAAATATTTTTTAATACACCTAATAATTTTCGTACAAGAATTGGTAAAAATCCCAAACTAATAGGTTAAATGACATACACACCCATGATAATAATTCCAAAACCGAAATGAGGATATATTATCGCAATGCTATTTCTATTATTTGGTTAAACTAATGTTTGCAAAATTAATCGTTGAAACAACAAACACATCTCCAATTTCTCAATGTTTCATGAATTTTTTATGGATGAAAGTATACTTAATTTATTCATTAATATTTTAAAAGTAATGGTTGTATTTTAATTAATGGTTTTGATAATATTCGTAGTTATTGAAACAGAATTGAAAAATTTTATGACTATATGTACAGTTATGATATTTGCTTTATGTTTTTAAACCAATGGCCATACAAGCAAATGTTCATGCACTGATATTTTTACCATCAATTTGGGAACATCTTATTACAAATGTTTTGAGATTTGTGGCGACTAATTGTGCTCTTATAATCATTGTGTAATGTTCCAAACTAATGGTTGTAATATAATAAGTATTTTTTGTGGTATTCATATTTCCAAATTAGAGGTATTTTATTCTTTGTCATCAAATGTAACAACAAACTGAAGGAAACTTTTTGTAACATCCTTGATATGAATTAATACTATGTATGCACCAGTAAATTTTGACAATTATTTCAAACCAATGGTTAAAAGATCATGCAAACTCGTGGTTATATTTGAAGCCTCAAATTAGCAACAACATAGCACAATGGCGTTGAGATGCTATATCACTCAACCTGCTTTTGTAATAATTGCTCAATATCCCCGAGCAAATGGTTAAAAAATCATACAAGCTTTGTGGAGATAATGAAGCGAGCATTAGGGACATTTTATTACAGATACTTTGAGATGTTTTACGACTGTGAGCGGAGTTGCATATTGGCCAACTTCCCAGAATAGTTACATAATTATAAACACTGGTGATGTTATTTTAGCATCTATTTGGGGACATCTTGTCACAATAGCTATGAGATGCTTGATCACTGTGTGTAGATTGGTAATAATTGATCAATGTTTCAATCTAATGGAAGCAAAATCATTCACAGTTGCAATATTAGTTTTAGCACAAAATTGGTGAAGTCTTCTCACACATTCGCTTTAAGATGGTTGGCCAATAAGTGTGCACTTACAATTATAGATCAATTTTTTTAAGCTAATGGTTCAAATATAACTAAAACTTCCTGTGATATTTGTGCCATTAAATTAGAGAGATTTTTCCTCAGCCCAGATGCTTTGAAATGATTAGTGACTGTAAGTGAACTTACAAAAATGTGTAAAGTCATATGCATATGTGATAATAGTTCTGTGATCAAATTGAGACATCTTGGCATGATGAATTTACATGGCTTAAAACTGCACATTATTTTATCATAATTGGTTAACGCAACCATACAAATGTTTAAAATAGCGTAAACGTGTCTAAGATATTTGGCTGTCAAATAACGGCCATCTTACAGCAACGGTTTTTAGATTGTTCATGACTGTGAGTTCACACATAATAATTGTTCTATGTCCCCAAATTAATGGTTAAAATATCATACACACCTGTGAAAATAATTTTACCATCAAATTGGGGACATATTGTTGCAATGGTGTTGACATTGTCTATGACTGACTGTGTTCTTTTGTTATAATTGATCAATGTGTTCAGGAAACTGCTTAAGAAGCATAATTATTGGGATTGATATTTTGGCAATAGATTTGGAACATCGAGCATCAATGGTATTAGGAATAATGATGACTGTGATTTCAAATAAAATAATCAGTCAATGTCCCCAAATTAATGGTTAAAATATCATACACGCCTGTGAGAATAATTTTACCATCAAATTGGGGACATATTGTTGCAATGGTGTTGATATTGTCTATGACTGACTGTGTTCTTTTGTTATAATTGATCAATGTGCTCAGGAAACTGCTTAATAAGCATAATTATTGGGATTGATATTTTGGCATTAAATTTGGAACATCGAGCAGCAATGGTATTAGGAACGATGATGACTGTGATTTCAAATAAAATAATCAGTCAATGTCCCCAAATCAATGGTTAAAATATCATACACACCTGTGAGAATAATTTTACCATCAAATCGGGGACATATCGTTGCAATGGTGTTGACATATTCTATGACTGACTGTGTTCTTTTGTTATAATTGGTCAATGTGCTCAGGAAACTGCTTAAGAAGCATATTTATTGGGGTTGGTATTTTGGCATTAAATTTGGAACATCTAGCAGCAATGGTTTTAGTAATATTAATGACTGTGATATCAAATAAGATAATCAGTCAATGTCCCCAAATCAATGGTTAAAATATCATGCACATCTGTGAGAATAATTTTACCATCAAATTGGGGACATATTGTTGCAATGGTGTTGACATATTCTATGACTGACTGTGTTCTTTTGTTATAATTGGTCAATGTGCTCAGGAAACTGCTTAAGAAGCATATTTATTGGGGTTGGTATTTTGGCATTAAATTTGGAACATCTAGCAGCAATGGTTTTAGTAATATTCATGACTGTGATATCAAATAAGATAATCAGTCAATGTCCCCAAATCAATGGTTAAAATATCATGCACATCTGTGAGAATAATTTTACCATCAAATTGGGGACATATTGTTGCAATGGTGTTGACATATTCTATGACTGACTGTGTTCTTTTGTTATAATTGGTCAATGTGCTCAGGAAACTGCTTAAGAAGCATATTTATTGGGGTTGGTGTTTTGGCATTAAATTTGGAACATCGAGCAGCAATGGTATTGGGAATATTCATGACTGTGATATCAAATAAAATAATCAGTCAATGTTCCCAAATCAATGGTTAAAATATCATACACACCTGTGAGAATAATTTTACCATCAAATTGGGGACATATCGTTGCAATGGTGTTGATATTGTCTATGACTGACTGTGTTCTTTTGTTATAATTGATCAATGTGCTCAGGAAACTGCTTAATAAGCATAATTATTGGGATTGATATTTTGGCATTAAATTTGGAACATCTTGCAGCAATGGTATTAGGAACGATGATGACTGTGATTTCAAATAAAATAATCAGTCAATGTCCCCAAATCAATGGTTAAAATATCATACACACCTGTGAGAATAATTTTACCATCAAATTGGGGACATATTGTTGCAATGGTGTTGACATATTCTATGACTGACTGTGTTCTTTTGTTATAATTGGTCAATGTGCTCAGGAAACTGCTTAAGAAGCATATTTATTGGGGTTGGTATTTTGGCATTAAATTTGGAACATCTAGCAGCAATGGTTTTAGTAATATTCATGACTGTGATATCAAATAAGATAATCAGTCAATGTCCCCAAATCAATGGTTAAAATATCATGCACATCTGTGAGAATAATTTTACCATCAAATTGGGGACATATTGTTGCAATGGTGTTGACATATTCTATGACTGACTGTGTTCTTTTGTTATAATTGGTCAATGTGCTCAGGAAACTGCTTAAGAAGCATATTTATTGGGTTGGTATTTTGGCATTAAATTTGGAACATCTAGCAGCAATGGTTTTAGTAATATTCATGACTGTGATATCAAATAAGATAATCAGTCAATGTCCCCAAATCAATGGTTAAAATATCATGCACATCTGTGAGAATAATTTTACCATCAAATTGGGGACATATTGTTGCAATGGAGTTGACATATTCTATGACTGACTGAGTTATTTTGTTATAATTGTTCAATGTGCTCAGGAGACTGCTTAAGAAGCATATTCATCGAGGTTGATATTTTGGCATTAAATTTGGAACATCTTGCAGCAATGGTATTAGGAATAATCATGACTGTGATCTCAAATGAGATAATCAGTCAATGTCCCCAAATCAATGGTTAAAATATCATACACACCTGTGAGAATAATTTTACCATCAAATCGGGGACATATCGTTGCAATGGTGTTGACATATTCTATGACTGACTGTGTTCTTTTGTTATAATTGGTCAATGTGTTCAGGAAACTGCTTAAGAAGCATATTTAATGGGGTTGGTATTTTGGCATTAAATTTGGAACATCTAGCAGCAATGGTATTGGGAATATTCATGACTGTGATATCAAATAAGATAATCATTCAATGTCCCCAAATCAATGGTTAAAATATCATGCACATCTGTGAGAATAATTTTACCATCAAATTGGGGACATATTGTTGCAATGGAGTTGACATACTCTATGACTGACTGAGTTATTTTGTTATAATTGTTCAATGTGCTCAGGAAACTGCTTAAGAAGCATATTCATCGAGGTTGGTATTTTGGCATTAAATTTGGAACATCTTGCAGCAATTGTATTAGGAATATTTATGACTGTGATATCAAATAAAATAATCAGTCAATGTCCCCAAATCAATGATAAAAATATCATACACACCTGCGATAATTTTTCTACAACCAATACGGGGATATCTCTTTATGATAATATTTCTACTAATTTGTTAAACTAATGGTTACAAACTTGCTGATTAAAATACCAAATCTTCCTTTGTGTTCATATTGCCCTCTAAATAGTTGATGGTAAAAAGTACAGACTCCCTATTAGACTAGCATTGAGCGAATTTATGATATCGTGTGCACTTGTAATAGTTTGTCAATTGTACCTAAATAACGAATATACTTGTATACTGATACCAACACACTTTTCTTTTATGTTTACATCATACATCAGAAAAATTGTATGACAACATATTTGAGACTATTTTTGACGGTTTGCAGTTACAATAACTGGCCAATTACTTCAAAAAACATTGGCTGTAGTATCATACATAATTTGGATGACGTACACGCCTTCAAATGAAACAAAGTTTATTTCAATAGTACCGAGATAGCTCAAATCAGTGTGTGCAGTGATAGTATTTATTTAACACTCCCAAGCTAATGGTTAAAATATTTTGCATACTTTTGGTCATATCTGCACTAAAAATTGAGTCAATCTTGTTATTAAACTTTTGAATAGATTACAATTAAATATATGGTTTTTGCAAAGATGGGCAACTCAATATATTTTTAAGAAAATGTAATAGAAGGCAAATTTTTGGTACGGATAACACGCTTTATTAAACATAATTATATTTTTATAAGGTAAAAGTTATTGGGCTTACATTAGGCATATTGGAGATACCAATGCTTCATTTCCAAAGCTTGATTCTAATATGTCTCTGCCTATGCTTGGCTTTTCATGCATGGCTTACAAACAAAGGAATTGCGCAAAAGTTTAATTTAAAAGTGGTAATCATCGTGTGCAACCAAACAGAAAAGTACGACTAAAATTAACTGTATCCAAATTTATTTTATTTCCTGATTTAAAAGAAATTACTCACATTTGCTTGCCTGGTTATTTTTACTTTTGTTAAAAAAAGTTAACTCATGATCGCGCAATGTAAATTTTCCTATGGCGGCTCTTGGTAGTGATAAAATGAGATGTAGCAAAATACTTTATCGATTATAGTAATTAAATTTGTTGCCTATTCAGGGCTTAAGAGTTCTATGAAAACTATGTTAAAATGTTTACCTTGAACATACTCGCGTTAAATGTTGAAAAGTCTTAAATCTAGATAGACATCAGCCTGCAACCCAGGCCTGGCTGTTTGCAATTCAAAACTTTAACTGGAACAGATCACCGTAAATTCTGTGAAGCAATTGATTACACTGAATTTATTACTAAACATAAAAGTCTAAGGTCGATTCAACCTTTGCGCACCATACATGTGTAGAATTAGTACTTTAAATAGGTTTAATAAAGAACTATTAAACTTCTAAGTTGACATTTGGGGAAAAATTTAGTGATGGATAACTTTTACAAGTACATTTACGAAAGTGTGGGAAAAGTATCACATACCGACAACTCCAAAATGGTTGAAAGAAACAAAAATAAGCCAGAGTTATCTTCTCTACGCAAAAGTCCCCGTTTATTAGATAAAAAATTCATACATGTGTGTGATGTGATGTCCCCAAAGTTAGTGTTAAATTCTCATGAGCTATAACTGAAAAACGGATAAGATGACAGCTCCAAAAATCAGTGCATTTGTAAACCCAACAAAAACTGTTTTAATATGTTATTTTTTAAAGCTCTTAATGATAGATGAAAAATGTCCTCAAAGTGATGGTAAAAATATCGCGTCCCCAATTGCATGCGTTTACAAGACTGCGTGTGTGTGTGTGTGTGTGTGTGTGTGTGTGTGTGTGTGTGTGTGTGTGTGTGTGTGTGAACTTGTAAATGCATGCAATTGGGGACTCACACCAGAATTTAACAGACAAATTGGGGACGTTCGGAAATTGGGGACGTCCCCAATCTTTTAAACCCTTTTTTTCTTATAAAAAACTAAAAAATATATAGTTTAATCCAACTCCCGACAAAATCTGAGCACTGTCCCCAATTGCCTGCATTTGTACGAGAACATCTGTGAGTGTGGGTGTGTGAAAAAATATGTAAGTCCCCATAAAGTTTGCTAAATTCTCACACACATTTGACCTGTTTCCATTTGTTAGTAGGCAAATATTTGCGGAGTTTTCTTCTCATAGAATCTTTTTACCTAACAATTGGGGACATATATTTTATTGGGGAGCTAATTTCTATCTTGTAAAAACTCACAATATTTGCGAGTTTTACAAGAATGAAATTACAAGAGATGAAAACTCACAATATTTGTGAGTGAAAAGTCACAATATTTGTGAGTTTTTATCTAAAATGTAGCTTTGGAAGCAAATTGAGAGTTTACACTATTTTTAAACTTATGTTTAGCTAAAGGCTATATTTGCTCTTCTGCATTACAAATGTATTTTGTAGTTTAGCATTCGCAAAGTTTTTTTTACAATATAATGTATTTGGTCAGCAGTTATACACGCTCAGCAGAAATTTGAAAGTGTGTCTCGTTTGCTTCCTTCAATAGTTCAGGCCTTTAATAATCTTTGAGAGCTCTTGTACTTTTTCAAATATTCTCACATATGCATCCTTCTTTACTTACTAGCTATTATTTTTAGTATGGTTGTAGTTTATACGCAATTAAAAAAATTTGCGCTTTATTATTCAAAAGAGTTGTTTGAATTCATTACGTACATTTCTTACATAAGTTATAGCTGCATAAAATCTCAGGTTAATTTCACATAGTCTTAAGCATAAGATCTCTGTACATGTACTTTATTGACTTCAAATATTGATCCATTGTATGTCTTTGCAAGAACTTTACTACATCATCCTTCCTTGATATTTTTAGACTGAATAAAATATTAAAATAAAACATGTAGCCTCCAATGCTTTCTCTAACTCGTTTACATTTTTCCTATATCTATGAATAATGATGGTCAAAATTCTGATTTAAAATATGTTTTAAAAGTTAACTTAAATGTCTGATAATTTTGGTTCAAAACATTTACTGTAAAACAAACATTATTAAACCAATTTCAAGTGTCTCTGCAAATTTCTAATCTGAGATCTGTATATTGTTAGAATTCAATCAAATCTTCTGTTTTTTCTTTCTCAGACCAATGGTCCATCATTGAACTTTTTTACTATGTAGTATTCTTTCATCAGCTCCACTAAAAACATTCGTTACTACTAAAAGATCAGAGTCAATTACAAAGATTGACAAGGCAGTATATCTTTAGAGAATGAAATAGCTAGATGGAAAATTCTGCCATACATTTATCGCTCCTCATTGAAAATACTTATAGTTGTTTTAGAAAATATATATATTTCATCAAGTTTATATTGAGTATGTTGAACATACCAATCTTTTTATCTAAAGCTTGATTGTAATTTAACTCCTATGTCCCTATGCTTGCTTTTCATGTATGGCTTGAAAACAATGGAATTATACAAGTTTCAAGTTTAATCAATTGCGGTTATCAATGTGTAAAACTAAGCAGCAGTGTCAACACTTAATGAATATATTTAATTCTTTTTGGCTTTTGGATTTTTGAAAAAGTGCTTGTCATCACCTCACTTGTTTTTTTACTTTTGTTGATAATAGTTAACTCATGCTGACGCATTGTAAATATGTTGATGACTGGCATTGCTAGCAGTATAAAACGAGATTCCGCAACAAAATTAATTCAGTAACGTAATTAAATTTGTTGTCTGTTTATGCCAATCGCTTGGCATGAGTGTAAAACATTCTTGCATTCTGCTGTCTTCTCGTTTCTGCAAAGTGGAAGGACTTGAGAGTTAATAGAAAACTCTGTTGAAACTTTTGCTTTGATAAAAGCATTAATAATTGTAAAATCAAAAACGTAGATAAGACATCAGTTTGCTACTCCTGCTGTTTACTACTTACAAACTAAACTCGCAAAGATCAGCATTGATCCTGAGAAGCAATTGGTTCTATTGAATTTATATCCAAATAGAATAGCCTAACGCTGAGTTATCCTTTGTACATCATACATGTGTAGAATTAATAGTTCCTAAAAGTAAATTAAAAAAGTGTCATAATATGTATATTTATTACTCAACAAAGATTTCATAGACAACTATGGAACTTTTGAACTGAGTTTGAAGTAGAAATGAAGTCATGCATAACTTTTACTAGCATAATTATGAAAGTGTGCACATGAGATTGCACATGAAATTGGCCACCGAGCACATGAAATCGGCAAAAAATTAGGTATACAAAAAAGCAAAGTGTTTTTGCATACTCGCAAACAATAAAAATATTTTTTGGGCTGTTAAATGGGTGTGAAATACTGAACGCAAATAATCGTCAACATGAATGATTTTTTTAATGTTTATTACTACTTGGTTCATGGGAATGCAATAGATTAAAAATTTTTTAATTTTATTGTAGTATTCATCATATATAATTTTAGCTGGATTTCAGTAGTGTATATATGTAAGAGCCTAATACGGTTCAATGAATGCATGAAACTTTGTTTGTTATACGATACAAAGCCAAATGCGCTTAGCTAACGTCTCAGCAAATAAGCAATGCATACTGAAAATCTATATATAAATATCAGTGTCTTTTTGTCTTCTATTGTATGTTCATTTATAACAAGTATGCATTGTTTTAACATAACAATGCATAACTTACATGACTCTCGCATTAGCTTGATTGATATGATAAGCAAGAATATTGCAATCAGTAGAGAGCTGTAGTAGGACTGAAACAGGCACCGTATGAATTACACAAATATATAAACAGTACACAGAAATAAATGCAGTACGCAAAAATAAAAAACACCTTCATTTAAAACCGTCATTTTCATTACCCGTGCAAAATCGGGCAATCTGCTTGTTTTATATAAAGCAAGAGAGGCTGCTACCTATTTGTAAAAACTCGCAACAACAAAAAATCTAAAGAAGTTAGACCAATATAAAAAAACATTTTTTATAATTAAAACACAAAATAAAACCAAAACTTCTGTTGATCACTAAAAAATACCAAATAGTAGATCCCTGGTCAAAGATTTTTAAAATCACACTGGCAAAACTGCTAGCAATTTCTTGTTAACTGTTTTTTTAATTATTCTTGACAAAGTTATTACTTGCGCTGTTTTAATTAAAAAAGTTCACAGGTAAACGTTTGTTTTTTTGCTATTTTTAATTTTGTTCAAAAAACTTTGCAATTATTTTTTATAGATTGCATTGTAACAAACTAATTTTAGATATCAATAGCGATAGGGCAACAATTTAATTATAGTGCTATTGTTATTGTGATTCCTAATTTGAAGTAAACAGTTTTATAAGAATTATTCTATAGCTGGCCATTGACTACTTCTGTTGGAAAGCTTAACTACAGTTTTAATGTTTGGAAAACCGACTCATTTTACTTTTTGTTGGTCATAGTTGCTTGTTTTTTTTAATAGTTACTTTTAAAAACTCTCACAGCATTGGTAAAATTTTCGTGCTATCTGAGATTTGTTTGAGCCAACGTGTTATCGCTTCTCAACCTTTGCCTGTCATACATTTAGCCTGTAGTGTCTTGCTTATGATTATGTAACATTGCAGAACCACAAGTTAAATAAATAGAACAAAGAAACTTATTCAGTACTGCTGGTCATCTGTAATAACAAGATTATAACATTGGATGCTTTACGCACCAAATCAAAGACAAATAAGATGTTTACTTCCATAAAATTTGTGCTCAATAGCATATACAATTTACAAATATTCAATGAGTTTGTTATTTTCCATTTACTCCATTCTATAATATTTTATTGGCACAAGGCTTTATTGGTAACTAAAAACCAAGCAGATGCAGTGAGTGAGACATGTTTTTAATAAACTAGTAGCTTGTAAATTTCACAGACACTGCAAATAATTTGTCAATAATTTACCTAGGCGCGAGATTTTGAACTTCATTTGCAATATCACCCAGTTAGCCTCAAACAGAACAAATTGTATTTGTTTTGTATTAATGATACTCATGCTCACGTTCATTTTAAATCACATTGTTTTTTACTATGCCAATCTTTTTAAGAAAATGCGTACTTATTTGCCAATCTAAATAGCTTTCAAAATGCATCAACTTACTGCTCAGGCGCCAAAGAGTAATGTCATATGTTTTAAATGGAGAAAATAAAGTGAACCACCTGTAATAATCAAGCCGGATAATATTTTCAAAATATTACATCTGTATTGACGTTGCACACCAAGATCACTGTTATCATAAACTATACAGATGTAGATCCATGTTGTCAAATATTTCACATGGAAACATCCTATTTGACATTCGCAAGTATTTTTTATAGATTGCATTGTAGCAAACTAATTTTAGATATCAATAGCGATAGTGCAATAATTTACTTATTGTTCTATTGTTATTGTGATTGCTAATTTGAACTAATCAGTTTTATGAGAATTATTTTATAACTGGTCATTGACAACTTCGATTGTAAATTTTATCCACAGTTTCAATGTTTGGAAAACCCATCTAATTGTATTCTGTGTTACTGATAGTTGCTCTTTTTTTCAATAATTACTTTGAAAAAGTCTCACGGCATTAGTGAAATTTTGATGCTGTTTGCTATTTGTCTGACCCAACATGTTATCGCTTCTCAATCTTTGCCTGTCATACATTTAGCCTGTAGTGTCTTGCTTAGGATTATGTAACATCGCAGAACCACAAGTTAAATAAATAGAACAAAGAAACTTATTCAGTACTGCTGGTCATATACAATAACAAGATTATAACATTTGATGCTTTATACACCAATCAAAGACAAATCAAATGTTTACTCTCATGAAGTTTGCCCTTGGTAGCATATACAATTTACAAATATTCGATGAATTTAGTATTTTCTGTCTACTTTGCTCTACAGTATTCTATTCCGCGCAAAGTTTTATGGTTAGCTAAAATGCAAGCAGACTCAGCAAGTGAGACATGTTGTAAATACTATGGTGGCTTCAAAATCCCCAGACACTGCAAATAGTTTTTAAGAATCTACCCAGGTGCCAGGTTTTAAACTTTATTTGCAACATCACCTAGCTAGCCTCAAACAGGAAATATTACATTTGTTTTGGATTAATGATAGTCATGCTCACGTTCATTTCAGATCACATGATTTTCACTAAGCCCATTTTTTTAAGGAAATGCGTACATATTTGCCTATCTAAACAGCTTCCGCAGTGCATCAAATCACTGCATAGTTTCCAAAGAGTTATCACATGCATCTTAAATAGAAAAAATAAAATGAACAAAAGCTAACGATCAAGGCAAATCATATTTTTAAAATATTTCATCTAAATTGATGTTGTTCCCATAGACTACTATTATCATACGCTATACTGACATAGGGCAATATTGTCAAATGATTTATTTGATAACATTATGAAAAACAAAACGTAATATGGAAGACAAATTAATTCTTTAATTGGACTATCGAATTTACAAAGAGTTGAACAGTTATATTTTAAAACAAATATGAAGGGTATTTCTTATGAAACCTCCTTCAATTTCTCAAGAGAAATTTAGTATTTTGACAATTTATATGCAATTTAACCATGAGCAACTTATACCAGAAGAAAATTATGATAGACAATAGAATTATATCACCCCCAACTATGGAAGGTTTGAAGTCATGTATTTACTTATTTGCTTTAGTTTTTAATTTAAATTGCAATTGGAAAAATCTTTTAAACCCAAAATGCATGATTCTCAAAGTTGATTGTTGGAATACCACACTCACAAAGTTTTTTTCTTTTGCACCACATTAGATAGTTTGGTTGATGTACTGGCTTGCACAGCAAGAACTCTAATAGTGAGTGATTATTGCAAAGTTGTTTTCTAGTGCCGTTGTTTTTCTAATAATTTTTGTTTAATATCCGTCGTTTTGGTATACTTTCAGTGTTGGTAAAGAATCTCCTGAACCAAGTAAATATTATTACTTTCCACTTATTTTCTGCTAAACATTAAGCAGCAAGGGTCCAGGTAATCATTATGCAACATCAAACAGCAACAAGATCTATTAATAGAACAAAGGAAATTATGCAATACGGTTACTTGCAGGCAATAATAAGATTATATGGTTTGCGACTTTTACACAGTCTCTCATCCAGAGAAGAAATTTTTTCTCTTAAGATATGCTCTCCATAACATACTACACTGAAAAATATTTAACGGTTTTAATTACATTGCTAAATTTATATGAAGCAAGAGAGGCTGATAATTGCTTATAAAATTCACAATAATAAAAAGTCTGCAGGATTGATACCAATTTGCACAAATATTTCTGATAATTTAGACACGAAGTTAAACAAAAACTTGTGTTGAGCACCAATAATTACCAACTGGTAGATCCCTTGTTGAAAATTCGCAAAAGCACACTTGCAAAATTGCCTGAAGATCCTTGTCAACTGTTTTTTATTACTGCTGACAAAGTTATTACTTTTGGTCTTTTACTCAAGGAAGGTCACAAGCCAAAATTCCTGTTTTGTCAATTTGTAATTTTGTTTAAAAAACTTCACAAGTCTTTTTAGAAATTGCATTGTAACAAAATAATTTTAGATATCAATAGCAATAGTGCAAAAACCTACTTATTGTTCTATTGTGATCGCTAATTTGAACTAAACATCTTTTTTTGAATTATTCTATAGCTGGCCATTGACTACCTTTGTTGGAAAGCTTACCTATAGTTTTAAAGATTGGAAAACTCATCTCACTTTACTTTGCGTAGCTCATACATGTATATAGCCACCCCTTTTTTATTAATAAATGCTTTGAAAAAGTCTCACAGCATTGATAAACTTTCTGCGCTGTTTGAGAGTTTTCTGAGCCAACATGTTTATCACTGTTGAAACTTTGCCTGTCATACATTGAACATGTCTTGTTCTGCTTATGATTATGTAATATTGAAGAAGGATCAATTAAACTTTGGGAACAAAGAAACTTATTCAATACTGCAATCAGTAAAATTCAGCACTGCTCATGCACAATGACAAGATTATAACAGTTTCTGCTTGTACACTAAATCAAAGACAAATAAGATCCTAAACTCTTATAAAGTTTGTGCTCAATAGCATATACACTTTACAAATATTAAATGAACTTATCATTTTCTGTCTACGCAGTTCTATAATATTCTATTCTGTGCGCGGCTTTATGGTTAGCTAAAAACCAAGCAGATTCAGTGAGTGAGACATGTTGTTAATGAAATGGTAGCTTGTAAATCTCACAGACCCTGCAAATAATTTGTCGAAAATCTACTTAGGCACAAGATTTAAAACTTTATTTGCAACATCAGATAGTCATGCTCACTTTTGTTTTATATCACATGGTTTCCACTATGCCCATTTTTTTAAAGACATGCGTACATATTTGCCAATCTAAACAGCTTTCACAATCCATCAACTTACTGCACAGTTGCCAAAGAGTTATGCCATGCGTTTCGAATCGAAAAAGTAAAGTGAACAACAGTTAACGGTAAAGACGAATCACCTTTTCAAAATATTTCATATTATTGGATGTTGGTCACATAGATGATTATTATCATAAACAATGCTGTCTTAGTAAAATATTGCCGAAGGTTTCACGTTGAAATGTTATACTTAAAATTTTATTAAATACTTAAAGAATTGGATTGTTACTGTCTATTTTTATTTTTACAAACTTCAATATGAATTAAAAGCCAAACAGGCATAGCAAGTGAAATGTGTTTGAAAGGTTGTATTCTGTTTTACAGATTCTGAAGAAAATCTGGCAAATACCTACTTAGCGGACAGCAAATCACCTTTAGTTGCAATATTGTCTTTTAGCTGTACACAAATTATATTATATTTGTATTGCATTAGTGTTGTTGTCTTGTGTATGTGTGCCAATTATAGGCTCAATAGTTTCTATCATGCAAATATTTGAAAGAAAATAAATATATTTTAATACACCTAATAATTTTCGTACAAGAATTGGTAAAAATCCCAAACTAATAGGTTAAATGTCATACACACCCATGATAATAATTCTAAAACCGAAATGAGGATATATTATCACAATGCTATTTCTATTATTTGGTTAATGGGTCCCACTTTGGGTTCACCCACAGTTGAGAGGTTTTTTTTTTCATTCAGATTTTAGGCATCTGATCACAACAGCTCTGATATGGTATATGACTGTGCATTATCTTACAATAATTGGCCAATTCCCCGAATCAATTGTTTCAAATATCACAAGCTTGTGATGAGATTTCTACCATCTGTTTGACATATTGCCAGAACTGGCTTTCACATAGTTTATGACTATGTGCTCTCTTTAAATGACTGATTAGTGTGCCTAAACAACTGTTTGAAATATCATTTGCACCTGTGGTGATATTTAGTCATTAAACTTGAAACATCTCATACCATTTCTATTAGGATTGTTGATGACTGCAAATTCATTCATAAAACTTAAATATATATATAATATATAATTAAAAAAAATATATATATATACAAAGTTGCAAGGTTATTATATGAGCTTTTTTATAAAGAAAGTTCTCAGGCCAAAGTCTTTGTTTTTGTCTATTTTTAACTTTGTTTGAAAAACTCCGCAAGTATTTTTTATAGATTGCATTATAACAAACTAATTTTAGATTTCAATACAAATAGTGCAATAATTTACCTATGATGCTATTGTTATTGTCATCGCTAATTTGAACTGAACAGTTTTCGAGAAAAATTCTATAGCCGGCCATTGACTACTTTTGTTGGAACAATTACCTACAGTTTAGTGTTCGAAAAAACCATCTCATTTAACTTTTTGTTGCTCATAGTCACTTTTTTTCTTAATAATTACTTTGAGAAAGTCTCACAACATTGGTAAATAGTAAGTGCCGGCTGATATTTGTCTGAGCCAACGTGTTATCACTTCTCACTATTTGCCTGACATACATTGAGCATGTAGTGTCTTGCTTACAATTATGTAATATCGAAGAACTCCAAGTTAAATTTAGAGAACAAAGAAACTTGTTCAATACTGCTCCTCATCTGCATTAACAAGATTATAACATTTGCTGCTTATACGCCAAATGAAAGACAAATAAGATGTTTACTTCCATGAAGTTTGAGCTCAGTAGCATATACAATTTACAAAATTTGTTAATATGATGGTAGTTACTGAATCTCACAGACACTGCAAACAGTTTGTCAAGAACCTACCCAGGTGCCAGGTTTTAAACTTTATTTGCAACATCACGTAATTAGCCTCAAACAGGAAATATTATATTTGTTTTGCATATCAAAGAAGCAGGAGTTAAATATAGACAACAAAGAAAATTATTCAGTACTGCTGGTCACCTACAAAAACAAGATTATAACATTTGATGCTTTATACACCAAACCAAAGCCCAATGTTTACTCCAAATAAAGTTTGCGCTCGGTAGCATATACAATTTACAAATATTCAATGAATTTATTATTTTCTGCCTACTCCGCTCTCCAGTATTCTATTCTGCGCAAAGCTTTAGGGTTAGCTAAAATGTAAGCAGATTTACCAAGCGAGACATGTTGTAAACATTATGGTGGCTTCAAAATGCCCCATACACTGCAAATAATTTTCAAGAATCTACCCAGATACCAAGTTTTAAACTTTATTTGCAACATCACCTAGTTAGCCTCAAACAGGAAATATTACATTTGTTTTGGATTAATGATAGTCATGCTCACGTTCATTTCAGATTAATCCACTATGCCCATATTTTTAAGGAAATGCGTACATATTTGCCTATCTAAACAGCTTTCAAAATGCATCAAATCACTGCACAGTTGCCAAAGAGTTATCACATGTATCTTAAATAAAAAAAATTAAATAAACAAAAGCTAATGATCAAGACAAATCATATTTTTAAAACATTTCATCTAAGTTGAGGTTGTTCCCATAAACTACTATTATCAGACGCTATACTGACATAGGGCAATATTGTCAAATATTTTATTTGAAAGTATTATGAAAACAACACGGGTAATATGGAACACAAATTAATTCTTTAATCAAACTATCGAATTTACAAAGAGTTTAACAGTTATATTTTAAAACAAATATTACCGGTCTTTCTTATGAAATTTTTTCAATTTCTCAAGAAAAATTTAGTATTTTGACCATTTATATGTAATTCAACCATGAACAACTTAACCCAGAAGAATATTATGATAGACAGTAGAATTATATCACCCCTAACCATGGCAGGTTTGAAGACATGTATTTACTGATTTGCTCTAGTTTTTAATTTAAATTGCAATTGGAAAAATCTTGTAAACCCAAATTGCCTGATTCTCAAAGTTGATTGTTTGACTATCACACTCACAAAGTTTTTTTTTTCTTTTGCATCACATTAGATAGTTTGGTTGATGAACCGGCTTGCACAGTAAGAACTCTAATAGTGAGTGAGTATTTATTGCAAAGTTATTTTCTAGTGCTGTTGTTTTACTAATAATTATTTTTAATATTCGTCGTTTTGGTATACCTTCAGTGTTGTTAGAGAATCTCCTGAACCAAGTAGATATTATTACTTTCTACTTATTTTCTGCTAAATGTTCAGCAGCAAGGGTATAGGTAATCATGATGCAAAATCAAACAGCCACAAGGTCAATTAATAGAACAAAGGAAATTATGCAATACGGTTACTTGCAGGCAATAATAAGATTATATGGTTTGCGACTTTTACACAGTCTCGCATACAGAGAAGAATTTTGTGCACTCCATAACATACAAAATTGAAAGATATTTAGTGATTTTAATTACAATGCTGATTTTATATAAAGCAGGAGAGGCTGATAATTGTTTATAAAATTCACAATAATAAAAAGTCTGAAAGAATGATCTCAATTTGCAAAAATATTTCTAATAATTTAGACACAAAATTAAACAAAAACTTCTGTTGAGCACCAATAACGACCAACTGATAGATGAATTTTTGAAAATTCGCCAAAGCACACTTGCAAAATTTCCAGCAGATCCTTGTTAACTGTTTTTTATTACTGCTGACAAAGTTATTACTTTTGCTCTTTTACTCAAGGAAGGTCGCAAGCCAAAATTTCTGTTTTGTCAATTTTTAATTTTGTTTGAAAAACTACACAAGCATTTTTTGGAAATTGCCTCGTAACAAAATAATTTTAGATATCAATAGCAATAGTGCAATAACCTACTTATTGTTCTATTGTTATTGCTAATTTGAACTTAAAATTTTTTTGGAGAATTACTCTATAGCTGGCCGTTGACTAATTTTGTTGGAAAGTGACCTCAAGTTTTAATGATTGGAAAACTCATCTCACTTTACTTTGCGTAACTCATAGCCACTCATTTTTATTAATAATTCCTTTGAAAAAGTCTTGCAGCATTGGTAAACTTTCGGCGCTGTTTGCGATATTTCTGAGCCAACCTGTTTATAATTGTTGCCACTTTGCCTGTCATACATTGAGCATGTCGTGTTCTGCTGATTATGTAATATTGAAGAAGCGTCAAGTAAACTTAAAGAACAAAAAAACTTATTCAATACTTCAATCGGTAAAATTCAGTACTGGTCATGTGCAAAAACAAGATTATAAAATTTTCAGCTTGTACACCAAATCAAAGACAACTAAGATGCTTACTCTCCTAAAATATGCGCTCAATAGCGTATAAAATTTATAAATATTCCATAAATTTATTATTTTTTGTCCACTCCGTTCTATAGGATTCTTTTCTGCGCAAGGCTTTGTAGTCAGCTAAAAACCAAACAGATTTAGTGAGTGAGGCATGCTCTTAATAAAATCGTAGCTTGTAAATATCAAAGACACTGCAAATAATTTGTCAAAAATCTCCCGTGGAACAAGATTTTAAACTTTATTTGCAACATCACCCGGTTAGCCTCAAACAGCAAATATTATAATTGTTTTGCATTAACGATAGTTATGCTCACATTCATTTTTGATCACATGGTTTCCACTATGCCCATCTTGATAATGAAATACGTACATATCTGGATATCTAAACAGCTTTCACAATGCATCAAATTACTGCACAGTTGCCATAGGGTTGTGCCATGCATCTTGAATCGAAAATTCAAACTAATGAATGCATTATCATTCACAGTTGTAGTAGTATTTTTGCAATCAAATTGGTGAAATATTGGCACACATCCGCTTTAAGATGGTTGGCAAATAAGTGTGCACTTACAACAGTTGATCAATTTTTAAGCTCATCATTCAAATATAACACACACTTGCTTTGATATTTGTGCCATCAAACTAGAGAGAGTTTACGACAGCCCAAATGCTTTAAAATTATTAGTGACTGTGAGTGAACTTAAAACAATTTGTGATGTGGTATGCACATGTGATAATAGTTCTGTCATCAAATTGAGCGCTTATAAGAATTAGTCAATGTCTTCAAAAAAATGTTTAAAATATCATACACACCTGTGATAATATTTCTACCATCAAAGGGTGGACATATTTTTGCAATGGTGTTGACATTGTTTATGACTGTCTGTGCTCTTTTGGTATAATTGGTCAATGTGCTCAGAAAACTTCTTAAGAAGCATATTTATTGGGGGTTCATATTTTGGCATTAAATTTGGAACATCTTGCAGCGATGGTGTTATGAATGACCATGACTGTTATTTCAAATAAAAAAATTAGTCAATGTCCCCAAATTAATGGTTAAAAATTCATACACACCTGTGAGAATAATTTTACCATCAAATTGGGGACATACTGTTGCAATGGTGTTGACATATTCTATGACTGACTGTGTTATTTTGTTATAATTGGTCAATGTGCTCAGAAAACTTCCTAAGAAGCATATTCATTGGAGGTTCATATTTTGGCATTAAATTTGGAACATCTTGCAGCGATGGTGTTATGAATGATCATGACTGTGATTTCAAATAAAAAAATCAGTCAATGTCCCCAAATTAATGGTTAAAATATCATACACACCTGTGAGAATAATTTTGCCATCAAATTGGGGACATATAGTTGCAATGGTGTTGACATTGTCCATGACTGACTGTGTTATTTTGTTATAATTGGTCAATTTGCTCAGAAAACTTCTTAAGAAGCATATTCATTGGGGTTCATATTTTGACATTAAATTTGGAACATCTTGCAGCGATGGTGTTATGAATGACCTTGACTGTTATTTCAAATAAAACAATCAGTCAATGTCCCCGAATCAATGGTTAAAATATTATACACACCTGTGAGAATAATTTTACCATCAAATTGGGGACATATTGTTGCAATGGTGTTGACATATTCTATGACTGACTGTGTTCTTTTGTTATAATTGGTCAATTTCTCAGAAAACTTCTTAAGAAGCATATTCATTGGGGGGTTCATATTTTAGCATTAAATTTGGAACATCTTGCAGCAATGGTGTTATGAATGACCTTGACTGTTATTTCAAATAAAAAAATCAGTCAATGTCCCCAAATTAATGGTTAAAATATTATACACACCTGTGAGAATAATTTTACCATCAAATTGGGGACATATTGTTGCAATGGTGTTGACATTGTCTATGACTGACTGTGTTCTTTTGTTATAATTGGTCAATTTGCTCAGAAAACTTCTTAAGAAGCATATTCATTGGGGGGTTCATATTTTAGCATTAAATCTGGAACATTTTGCAGCGATGGTGTTATGAATGACCTTGACTGTTATTTCAAATAAAAAAATCAGTCAATGTCCCCAAATTAATGGTTAAAATATTATACACACCTGTGAGAATAATTTTACCATCAAATTGGGGACATATTGTTGCAATGGTGTTGACATTGTCTATGACTGACTGTGTTATTTTGTTATAATTGGTCAATGTGGTCAGAAAACTTCTTAAAAAGCATATTCATTGGGGGTTCATATTTTGACATTAAATTTGGAACATCTTGCAGCGATGGTGTTATAAATGACCTTGACTGTTATTTCAAATAAAATAATCAGTCAATGTCCCCAAATTAATGGTTAAAATATTATACACACCTGTGAGAATAATTTAACCATCAAATTGGGGACATATTGTTGCAATGGTGTTGACCTATTCTATGACTGACTGTGTTCTTTTGTTATGATTGGTCAATGTGCTCAGAAAACTTCTTAAAAAGCATATTCATTGGGGGTTCATATTTTGACATTAAATTTGGAACATCTTGCAGCGATGGTGTTATAAATGACCTTGACTGTTATTTCAAATAAAATAATCAGTCAATGTCCCCAAATTAATGGTTAAAATATTATACACACCTGTGAGAATAATTTAACCATCAAATTTGGGACATATTGTTGCAATGGTGTTGACATATTCTATGACTGACTGTGTTCTTTTGTTATGATTGGTCAATGTGCTCAGAAAACTTCTTAAAAAGCATATTCATTGGGGGTTCATATTTTGACATTAAATTTGGAACATCTTGCAGCGATAGTGTTATAAATGACCTTGACTGTTATTTCAAATAAAATAATCAGTCAATGTCCCCAAATTAATGGTTAAAATATTATACACACCTGTGAGAATAATTTAACCATCAAATTGGGGACATATTGTTGCAATGGTGTTGACATATTCTATGACTGACTGTGTTCTTTTGTTATGATTGGTCAATGTGCTCAGAAAACTTCTTAAAAAGCATATTCTTTGGGGGTTCATATTTTGGCATTAAATTTGGAACATCTTGCAGCGATGGTGTTATGAATGATCATGACTGTGATTTCAAATAAAACAATCAGTCAATGTCCCCAAATTAATGGTTAAAATATTATACACACCTGTGAGAATAATTTTACCATCAAATTGGGGACATATTGTTGCAATGGTGTTGACATTGTCTATGACTGACTGTGTTCTTTTGTTATAATTGGTCAATTTGCTCAGAAAACTTCTTAAGAAGCATATTCATTGGGGGGTTCATAATTTAGCATTAAATCTGGAACATTTTGCAGCGATGGTGTTATGAATGACCTTGACTGTTATTTCAAATAAAAAAATCAGTCAATGTCCCCAAATTAATGGTTAAAATATTATACACACCTGTGAGAATAATTTAATCATCAAATTGGGGACATATTGTTGCAATGGTGTTGACATATTCTATGACTGACTGTGTTCTTTTGTTATGATTGGTCAATGTGCTCAGAAAACTTCTTAAAAAGCATATTCTTTGGGGGTTCATATTTTGGCATTAAATTTGGAACATCTTGCAGCGATGGTGTTATGAATGATCATGACTGTGATTTCAAATAAAACAATCAGTCAATGTCCCCAAATTAATGGTTAAAATATTATACACACCTGTGAGAATAATTTTACCATCAAATTGGGGACATATTGTTGCAATGGTGTTGACATATTATATGACTGACTGTGTTCTTTTGTTATAATTGGTCAATTTGCTCAGAAAACTTCTTAAGAAGCATATTCATTGGGGGTTCATATTTTAGCATTAAATTTGGAACATCTTGCAGCGATGGTGTTATGAATGATCATGACTGTGATTTCAAATAAAACAATCAGTCAATGTCCCCGAATCAATGGTTAAAATATTATACACACCTGTGAGAATAATTTTACCATCAAATTGGGACATATTGTTGCAATGGTGTTGACATATTATATGACTGACTGTGTTCTTTTGTTATAATTGGTCAATTTGCTCAGAAAACTTCTTAAGAAGCATATTCATTGGGGGTTCATATTTTAGCATTAAATTTGGAACATCTTGCAGCGATGGTGTTATGAATGATCATGACTGTGATTTCAAATAAAACAATCAGTCAATGTCCCCGAATCAATGGTTAAAATATTATACACACCTGTGAGAATAATTTTACCATCAAATTGGGACATATTGTTGCAATGGTGTTGACATATTCTATGACTGACTGTGTTCTTTTGTTATAATTGGTCAATTTGCTCAGAAAACTTCTTAAGAAGCATATTCATTTGGGGGTTCATATTTTGGCATTAAAATTGGAACATCTTGCAGCGATGGTGTTATGAATGACCTTGACTGTTATTTCAAATAAAAAAATCAGTCAATGTCCCCAAATTAATGGTTAAAATATTATACACACCTGTGAGAATAATTTTACCATCAAATTGGGGACATATTGTTGCAATGGTGTTGACATATTCTATGACTGACTGTGTTCATTTGTTATAATTGGTCAATGTGCTCTTTAAGAAAATGTAATAGAAGGCCAATTTTTTGGTACGGTTAGCACATTTTATTAAACATAATGATATTTCTATAAGGTAAATGTTTTTCGGGCTTACATCAGGCATATTGGAGATACAAATGTTTCATTTCCAATGCTTGATTCTAATATGTCTGCGCCTATGCTTGGCTTTTCATGCATGACTCACAAACAAAGGAATTGCGCAAAAATTTAAATCAAATGCTGTAATCATTGTGTGCAACCAAAATGAAAGGTACAATTAAAATTAACTATATTCAAATTTGTTTTGCTGCCCGATTTTAAAAAATCTACTCGCAATTGCTGGCCTGGTTCATTTTACTTTTGTTTGCAAAAGTTAACTCATGATTACGCAATGTAAATCTTCTGATGGCTGCCCTCGGTAGTGATAAAAATGAGATATTGAAAAATACCTAATCGATTATAGTAATTATATTTGTTGCCTATTCAGGGTTTAAGAGTTCTAAGAAAACTATGTTAAAATGTTTACCTTGAAGATAATCGCGTTAAGTGTTTAAAAGTTGTAAATCTAGATAAGACATCAGTCTACAACCTTGGGCTGGCTGTTTGCAATTCAAAACCTTAACTTTAACAGATTGCCTTAAATTCTGTGAAGCAATTGGTTACACTGAAGTTATTACCAAACACAAAAGTCTAATGTCAATTTAACCTTTACACGTCATACATGTGTGGATTTAGTACTCTACATAAATTTAATAAAAACTATTAAACTTCTAAGTTGATATTTTAGGAAAAATGAAGTCATGGATAACTTTTATAAGCAAATTTATGAAAGTGTGAGAAAAATATCACATACCGACAACTCCAAAATAGTTGAAAAAAACGAAAATTAGCCAGAGTTATCTTCTCCATGCAAAAGTCCCCGTTTATTAGATAAAAAATTCATACATGTGTGTGAAGTGAAGTCCCCAAAGTTAGTGTTAAATTCTCACGGGCTATAACTGAAAAACGAATAAAGTGACAGCTCCCAAAATCAGTGCATTCGTAAACCCAACGAAAAATATTGCAACATGTTATTTTTTAAAGCTCTTAATGACAGATGAAAATTGTCCTCAAAGTGATGGTAAAAATATCGCGTCCCCAATTGCATGCGTTTACAAGACTGTGTGTGTGTGTGTGTGTGTCTGTGTGTGTGTATGTGTGTGTGTGTCTGTGTGTGAGTGGGTGGGTGTGTCTGTGCGCGCGTGGAAAGCTATGGAATGAGTTTATTAAAAGAGTGGAAGGCTTTTTATTTTTAGTATCTATCGGAATTACTCACATCGAAAATAATCAGGTATGAGCAAATTCGTCATTACACTATTGTACAAATGACGATATCTATTTAAATGGTGGTTATTTTCAAATCGTTTACTTTAAAAATTGCCACCTTACAATCGAATCACCACATCACGAAGCTCTAGGTGGAATGAGGTACAATGGTGTATATTATATATTAGCTAGTATTTTAAACAACAGCTTTTGAGTGTAAACACCTTTAATTAAAAGTCATGGCGCTCTATTCTTTATAGAACATGGAATACTCAAGGTAGGTGATAAAAAAGATACTAGGTTTTGCATTTAGTGTAATGGATCGTGGAAAATTGCAATTGCAAACCGATCTTTGCCAGTCTTACTTTGTTATTCCTATACAATCCTATCAAGTATATCAGAGTAAATGAGCAAGAAAATAATTTATCAATGCATTATTAGTAATGCCTTACCAATGTCATACTAGTACTATGTAGTGTCATCACCACATCACTTATTACTAGTACTCTGGTAGTGAAATGTGTCAACAAAGAACTGAGAATAACTGTCTGTTCACTTATGATAGAAGGTGCTTGATTTGTGCAAGGGTTAGAGCAGCGAGTTAGGTTTGCTGTGCAAAAGGTTGCGTGTTCAAATCCCCTCCGATGTAGTCTTTTTTCAGCATTAAACTATAGAATCTGTTCCTGTAGGCGGGTAATGCAGCTAGTACTACTGATATAAGGCATCTATGCTTACATCAGCAAATAGTTCACAGCATAGCGTTTTCATTAAATAATGTGGTTGGGTAAATGATGAAATACTAATCCTGCAGCAACTGCCCTAAAACAAAATATAAATCAAGCAATCTGTGATGACCAATCACCATCACCGAAGTGGTGCTCATTGCATTTTTTTTTGCGGATGCTTAGCCCAGTATTGGGAAAGTTTGACAGACGCTATTTTCCTGAATGTTGGTTGAAAAAAAGATTACATTGTAGGGGTTTCGAACTTGCCACCTTTGGCTTATTAAACCAACGCTTTAAAATATGCACCTCTGAAGCATTATGGGAAAATTTTACAGCTGAATCTTTTTTGATACGGAGGTAACGAGAATGCATTGCAGGAGGATCGAACTCAGAACCTGTGGCTCATCAGACTGATGTTCTAACGCCTGCACCAAGCATGCGCCTTGTGGCATTTTAGAAAGGTACATATGGTTATTCTCTGCACTTTATTCTCTGTGCTTTATCGGCAGACTTGACTAGCAGAGCAGTAGTAGCTCAGTATATAATAATAAGGTGTTGATGAATTATTTTTTTGCTCACCTAGCCTGAGGGACTTGATGGGTTAGAATAATGAAAAGTAAAACAGCCAAAGATCAGTCAACATGGCAATTTTCCACCATAAGTTATATCAAATGCAATAGATGTATTTGTGGTGCCTTGACGATTCCATCGCCTTACCCTGCACCCAGTTGATGAATAATCGCCGAGAGGAAAAACCTGAAATACAGCCTTTAGTGAACCAGACTTTAGTAGAGTTTATACAAATTATTTCTGATTAGCTAGTAGTTATAGTTATATAGCCTGTCATTTCTGTACTTAATCGGAATGAATCAATAATCTGATTGCATTGAGCCAATAGAAAACGTGTTTACAGCTCATGCGGAGCTGAGTTTCGCTTTGAGGCCTTGCAAATTGTAGCCTGAGTGATTTTTAATGAGTTTTTATTGAATGGTAGTAATAGTAGCTGTACACTTTCCAATAGTTGTGTAAGAAAAATGTGTCACATTGCGAGGGTTTTGAACTTGCACCCTTTTGGCTCGGGAGACCATGCTTTAAAGAGTGACTTGCGACAATATTCACATTACAGTTATTTGGTATCAAAATACTCACCATGTCTTACTTTGTTTGCTGTGTTATAGGTACAAAATATGTGGAAAAGTGATCACAAGCTCTTTAAAGCTATGCAATAACAGTTAATCGCAACCATCACAAGAACATCGTAAATTGGAATCTCTTTCCAAAGCGACTCAAATGGGACATAGTTAAAAATGATGGCTTCTGTTTAAACTGTTATACAACCTCAATCGTCGAAATGTTTTCACAAATATACTTAATGAATTCAATCAAACCGTGTATATTGCCCCTACGCATCTATTTCATCATTTTAATGCTGTAAACTTGAGCACTGACATCTCAAAACCTGCCGTAAAAAGATGTTTAATTTTTATATATTAGATCGGAGGAGTGCATATCATCATTTGCTAAACATGATGAGTCTGTTGGTCACCTGTGATAGTCAACAAATTCTGCAGAAATTGTTTGCGACGTTTCGCATGAAATATGAGTTGCGCAATCAGACTGACTAGATAAATAAATGTATTTTTTGTGTGAAATATTTTAAAGTTTTATTGCTTGATTTATGATAATGACCTACTTCATTTACATTTTATTTTTCTGTATTTTAGAAACAAGCGTGATTGAGGGAGCTGCTTGTTCCAACCCAGATGACTACAGTAAACTTCTACTGGTAAAATGACCTTGTAGTGCTCAGCTGAACTGGGGCAGCAGCAACGACAGTGGTGTTTGAGTTCATCTCCACCAGAACTCTATCAGTTTTTACTAAGTTCAGGTGGTCAGGAAGGTGATAAGTCAGGTTCATTTATGGAAGATGCAGAGGGAATGAGAACAGATTATTTTAATCGAAACTGACCCTATATAACTGACCCCTGTATCTATACCGACCCTGTTACTACTTGATTGTCATAACAACTGGTTTTATTAAAACATAACAGCTACAACTCCATGAGATAGATTAGGAGGCTATACGCATTGTCTATAGGTTAAAATTAACTTTCACTTTATCAAGCAAACAACTATAAACTCTTTGGGAAGACCACGCTCCGTGTAGTGAGGCTCGCTATACCTTTTGTATATGGCCAAAAGTCATATGGTACGACTTTAGTAGATTCTGTGTAAAGGCTTTCTGATCAGTGAGTAGTTGGTTAATTAATTAGCATATTGTGTCTGTAATTAAACAAATGGAAACTATTATCTACATGTGTTGAGCCAATACAAAATGTGTTTACAATCCATCCTGCTTTCAGTTTCTTTTGGTAAAGACCTAATTTTTTATAACAATTTCTTCTTAACGATGCCCAGTTGTGTCAGACACATTACAGTTAGAGATGTTTCACTAATTCTATATCTATGAGATTTTTATGTTGTATCTATGTTATCTATGGGGTCTCTATTGAACATTACTATTACTGAGAGTGATTATTTTTAGCATTAAAATAATGCCTTGAGCTATAAAGATATTGATAACTCATATAATATCGTATCGGATATGCTCACGGAAATTGTGAAAAAATAGCTCGAAAAAGGTTAGAGCTCATTCCGCAACACATTTGTGATTAAATCGGTATCAAAAGAATAAATAATTAAGTTTAGTACTGAAAGAGTTAATTAAGAAATATTAACTATAATAAGTGCAGGGTATGTCTGAAGTCAAGGTAGAGTTTACGATAAAGTATTGCGCTGCACAGGATTCGAACCCGTGACATTCAGCTTAGTAGGCAGACACTGTATTACCTGCATCAATTTACCCTCTTTCTCTATGCTCTATTATAATACTGTATGATCTGTTACCATACTCTAGATTTCTAGGATATTCTGGAATATCCTGGATATCCTTGAATATGAATATCTACTAGTAAATACTCTAGTAGATATTGTAGATACTCTAGCATATACTAGTAGATATTCATATTATATGTAGGTGTTTCTTGTGTTCATGTTATCATAGCAAGTTAACAGTTGAGACTTTATTCGCTTTATTATAACAAATTAGCTTCATAGGTCATTATTAGGTTCTAAATTATGAACAAAGGGCTTTAGTTTTTATTTTCTAGTAATTGTCTTCACAGTTTAAATTATTCTTTTTATTGCATTCAAAGTTTTGTTATAAAAATATGTTCTAAAAATTAATTTGAAAATTTAATGAAGTAGTAAGTTATTTGAGCTCTTTTTTATTGATATATTTTATTTATTTAAAGTTTTGATGCATTGGAAAACCATTTTCCACTTTAACAAACTGATCACGGGTTGACTTATGATTTCTACAATGCGCACATCTATGCAAATCAATTTAAAACCAGCAACAGAAGGTCACTCTTTTTACTAACCAACTTTTACCATCAAACCTGTTTGTACTAGAACAGTAAACTATCATAACAATGTGACTAGTGGTTGTCATATGGGATCATTAAGGCTAATTTTATTAATAACTAGTTTTGCTAAGGCGGTCAATGGTGCAAATAATCGAGCGCTGGGCAGCCATGCTGAAGGGTGTGAGTTCAAATCCTGTTGAAAGCATTTCTTTATCTATAACATGCCAGCAAAACTTCAGACATACAGAGACACAAGTGAACCCAGCTCCTATTATAGCAAAGATTATGGAATACACATTCATGTAGATATATTTTACCAGCAGGAATGAGTGGCCGCTATCTTAAAAATATGATTCTTCAGCGCAACGGTTGGTAAACCTTTTCAACCAGTGGGCCACCTTGACTTTCCAATTTTGACGGTTGGACAGGGTTAACACAAGATATGATAATTAGATGATTTACTAAGTTATGTAATAATAAGCCATCAAATGTTGTGAAGATAAAGTCAAAGTTTTTTGAAGTTACCTGTTAGTACATCATGGCGTTCCCAAAACACATCCCAACCATATAAAAAATAATGAGGGTGAGAATAGCTTGAGTTGTCTCCTCGCTAGTCGATGCCTATAGATTTATTTTGTGCATATCTTTTTAAAGCTTTTGCTCTCTGTCCTTATCTCTTTGCTGGCTGAGAACTCTTGTAGAACTTAAATTATCAACTTACTGTATTTAGACACAATGAGTAACAATAAATAATATGAATTATTAGCTACTTATTTTTATTAAAAAACAGGAAGTAAAGAGTGACATGCAGTGTCTGATAACATTGTAAGATTTTGCCCACAATATTCACCACTGAGGTAACCTCAGCTAGTTTCCTTTTGTTATGGTTTATTATTTATTCTAATTTACCAGCTCTTCGCTAATACTTACTAATTATTAACAGTAAAATTTACTAGTAGATATATTTTAGTAAATTGAAATTAAAGTGTAGACCCAGAAGATTTCATCCTAACAATAATTCGCTGCCAGAAAATTTTTTGTTTTTACCCAACCGATTATCACAAAAAATTAACCTTAATCTTGACTTTTCAATAAAATAATGTCGAAAAACTATTTTAGGCTAACTGAAAATGTTTAAAAAGAGGTGAAATGTAGTTTGAATTTTCTCAACTTGCAGAGTATTGTATGATTAAGACAACCAATTAGATTTAGATCGAGTGTGATTGCATCTTCTGAGGCAGTACAAGCTCGCGGCTGCCATATAAACGATGAGAAATGAGCCATGCACATTTTAACCGCGATCAAATTTTGTCAATTTTAATCATGAAATATCCTGGCAGTCAGATCACTTAAAACATCAACAACAATTCAAATGAACAATTCCATTGCTTTTAGGTGAAAACCCCTAAAATTTTGTCCAAGTTCATTTCTGATTTTTAACACTAATGAAAATGTCTTTGGTTGCTATATCTAAAACACGAGCTGACAACTCCCGTAAAATCAAACCTTGTCAGAAATTCTTTAGTGGTTTTTTTTTATTTGTAGACCAAAGCCGCGTGTGAAGATGCCTGCCCACCTACAGTTATTACTACAATATATGTACCTGTTGATACTTGTCAGCTGTCACTGGTGGCAGGACTGTGCAGGGATAAATTAAGATCATGGGGAAATATAAGCAGTGAATATGTAGTATTTATATAATGAGGTTGTGAAGGAATGAAAATAGATTCTAGGGTTTAAAGTGATTGAAATGAGAACTGTTTAGTATTGTAAACAATTCAATATTTACTATAATAAGAGTTGTCTCTGTCTGTTCAAAGCCATGCTGAGAGCATTACGAAAAAGGATTCATCACACGGCATCAGAAACTAGATGTTCAGCTTCCCAACTAATCTTGCTATCATCTGTGTCACTCGACCACTTGATTGTATTCTGGAATAATTGTACACATACTTATTACATGTGACAACCTTTCATGGTGCATGGGACTGCCGATGTACCAGTTTGTGACCATTGTTTCATGCCTGTTTCTGATTTTGAGGCGAATACCAAAAAAATCATACTTCATAGTAATCCCCTTGTAGTATGAACAATAATGCATTTATCTCCCTTGTCTACATTGTTTTGTTAATTGCTGTAAATTGCTTGAGCTGGTTCAAACAATGCTAACAGAAGATGGTCATGAGGATGTTAAATCTACTTACTGTGAGATTTAGTGGTAGAAAGGAGGTGATTTGTTACGTACGTATGTACTTTTGTTCATGAACTGTAAGAGATTTTCATGTGTAATAATTAGGTGCACAAGTATTCTTAAATGTGGAAATGTGGTCGAGTGGTGCAGATGGTAGTATTCTGAACCTCCAAGTTTGATTCCCTCGCTGCTGATTCTCTATCTTGTCTCTCATCGATAGCTGCAAGCTTATTGGCTACTATATAATGAGCAATGTTTACGCTTGCGTCTATCATTGTTAAACATTTGCATTTGGCGAGTCCAACTTTTACATTTGACATACATGTAGATTTAAATACTCATCTTTCTGAACTTGGAGAAGAGTTGGTCATTTATTCAAAATGAAATGGTTGGACATTAAATGTATTATTGAGGTTTTCTTAATCACTTTTCATTCATAACTTTTTCCATCAAGTCTACCTATTGAGATTTTAAACATATAAATATAGTATTCAAACAAGCATGCATATGGTATTTTATATTTTAAAATGTTAAAAAACATACATTTTGTATTTTAAAATATTTTCATATTTTATATTACAACCAAAAGGTACAAACTATCAAATGCAGTATCTATACTACAGAGTGAATTGTGACGTCAAAGGTCAGCTGTTGTGCTCTCAGGTTCATGTAATTTATGGCTGGAAAATAGCAGCTAGTTATTCAGTTGGTAGGCCTTAAAAACCCTTGTAGTAGTTAATTATAATCTAAAATAGGCTACAGGCTCAATTTTTGTCACAAACTCTAAGAATGCTGACCAAGCTGAAAATGTACTGGGGATGTAAAAGATGAAAAGTGTTTGACTTAGACTCTGACACGATGTAGACGGCCGCGTAGTGACCTTGAAATGATTCCTCGCTACGAACCTGCTAAATCAAAACTAACAGTATTCTATTACCTTTGCAGTTTAGCAGTAGGTGAACTACAATAAAATCAGGCTTTAAATAGAATCCAGAGAATAGCACATATACTTAGCAATGCATTATCTATAACCAGTGGGTATAGCATCAATTTCAGTGATGTCATAGTTTTTATGACAAAATGAAAATCATGACTCACTAAAAATGTTTAAGTTATTCAATCCTGCAAAAAAATGGTAAAGTCGCCCATGGGTCCAAACTCGCCTCAGTTTGAAGGGTAAAATGGACCAATAACTTCAGTAAAATCGTTCAGGTATCGACACCGAAATTTATGTTGGCAAATCAGCTGGTGTAAATGCAAATTTATATGCAATATTGCAATGGAAGGCTGCCAATAAGAACAGGACAATGCCAGCAAGGCTCAGTAACAATTAGTCAGCTAACTAAGTCATCACTGGCGGGTCTGTGTGTAGCATGGTGACTAGTAGAGGAGAAAAAGGCAGAGTTCATCACAAAGCTAAAAAACAAAAGAAGCACACACTAACCTTTGAGACATATGTCAGACATCAGTAACTGTTCTGAAAAAAACAATGCCTACTTTGGCATTGAAACCATGAACTACTATGCCTATGAAGACAACTGTCGTTCTGGCTATAGGTTTTAAAATTTTGGAATAAAGATTCTATCCCCAAGATGATTCGATCTAAGACAATGCTGTTTGCTAGTCAGTCGCCCAACCCACTATTAATACTACAGAGATTGAATTGCTAGCTTGCCAATCTAAGTCAATATACTAGAGCAAGTACCTACCTGCTTTGTGTACGACGCGGGTCATAGCATAATGTTACGAGAAGCTGTTCGCTCACATTATTAAACGTACTGGCTAGTAGCGGGCAGGCTAATAGCGAAAAACTCTCACTACTTTTCATTGTTTATAAGACAAACCATTTTTCTTGTAATACTTAGTTTGAAAGTTAAAATGGCTAATGTTGTTATATGTTAAATACAAATCCAATTTTCTGTTCAAAGGCTCTTCTACTACCCGGGCAAAGCTGGGTAGCACAGCTAGTTTATTTATAATCTTGATCAGATTTAACATAATCCAACAATGTATTGTCTTTACAACGGAAGGAGAGACATGAGAACAGAATAGCCATTCAAAGCAGTAAGAGCCTCCATGCATTCATCCCCAGACTACAATACGAGTTTGTACAGCGCAGTCGTATAGAAAGCAATCCTGACTGCCAATCACAATCACCAAAGTTGTACACATAGCATATTGTCTTATGGGTACTTGGCCCATTATCGGACAAGTTGAACAGTTGCAGTTTCCTATTAGTTGTTCAAAAATGATTACCCTTCGGGGTTTTGAACTCGCAGCCTTTGGTTCACTAAATCAACGCTCTAACAGCTTCACCTCTGACGCATTGTTGGAAGATTTGACAGTTGAGATCTGTTTTGATACTGATGTAAAAGGAATAACCTTGCAGGAGATTCAAACTTGCTACCTTTGGCTCAGGAGACTGCTGCTCCAACACCTGCGTTAAAGAATGGCAAATCTTATTTGTATGACAAATGTCATACAAATAAGATTTACATTGCATGAGCTTAAATTTTAGTATTTGTATTTTATGATAATTTTGTCTATCCACTTTCGTTTAAACTTAGTTTTTATATTTTATACACATTTCATTAGTACTTTGCACTAGCTATGTAAAGGTGGCACTCTATAAAGCACACATAACCAAACCTGTTAACTAAGTTTCCATGACATTTCATTTAATCACGGATGTTCTCAGATAGCTGGGTTCTAGAAGTAATCGGAGCCTCTGCAAAATAAGTTTTAATATTTTTTCCATGTTTAATAAAACAGTAAATATTGAGTAAAATATATACTCTAGAGGTTTTTTCTAGATCTTAAACACTAACAACAAAAGAAATAGAGCCAGTTATATAATTTATACACTTGGTAAAATGTATGTTTTCAAGACATCATGGTCTTCCCTAAAAGAGGTAATTAGCTCAACTACAGCAAAAGGGCTGCACTATGCTTAGTCAGCGTTTGTAAATAGCTTGTACAATGCTGACAAAAAGTCACGTGAAGTAGATTATTCTTCAACAACTTATACCAAAAAGGTTAGTATAAAATGAGCATATGAAAGTGAATAAATGAGATGAAATGAGGAGAAAACAGACCAAACTGTCCAAGTGGCAGAGTACAAATACTACACTAACTTTTGAATCCATTCTAATTGTGATCATATTCTTGAGATGCTCAGTATATGCTACAAACTGTTTGGACAACTTTTTACAATAATTTGTTGCTCAGGTGAGGATTGTTAAATATCCATTATATCAAAACCAGTAGGCCAGGCCAGGCCAAGTAGGCCAATATGCTGCTGATACAACAATATTCAAGATTGCACACGAAAGTCGTCATTGGTGTTCAGGAAAGGCTAGGAACTAGGCCTGAAAAAACGGAAACTTCTCTTCATACTATTGAAAAGCGAACTTTAGTGACCAAGCGAGGCAAGACAACTACTAAACTGAGAGTTGAGCGTTCACATAAACACGCGAAGACAACAAGTGTCAGAATTATAGATATTTAATCGATCTTACAGAAATCCCTAGACTAAATTGACAGTATTAGAGCCTGGAAAAATATTTCTTTGCTTGGTAAAAGGAGCCACTTTGAGAGTTCAAAGCATTTATTTGTTTTATGAGAGACTCGGTTAGAAGTCCTACCGCACACAAAAACAGAACTGCTAAAATACAACTATTTTATTATTTCTTTTTTAATTAAAATTCAGTAGCATTTCTTTGATTGCTGTCATATAACTTAAAGATGTAGTTGCGTCAAAAATGAAATTAGGACCCATAAAAGGCTAAAAAATCAGCTACAATTTGATGCCATTTTTGTCTTTGTAGACCAACCTTGTCCAGAGATATATGCGTTTGAATGAGGCCCTCTTTTAAAAAGCTCACGTTCCAGCGGGTGCCAATTTCGTGACGTCACAAGCTTGTTTTCTGAAACGAAATCACGAGCGATAAATATGAGGTCGCTTCGTTAGCCAATCACGAGCGCGAAATTTTTATATAAGCCGTAATAAATGTTATCACTCGTAAAACGCGTTGTCTGTGATCTCGAAGATTCTCATCGCTAGAGAATTCATGCTCATCGTTACTGATTCAACGCGTTTCAACAATTACTAAGTTATACATAGTTTTATAATGGCTTCAAGTTCGAGCGACCGCTACTCAGAGTTATCTGAGCAACTTTTAGTAAAAGATTAGAGTAGACAGCCTATGGCCAAAGCTGACAGGCGTCAGCAGCGTTTTGCTGCAGAAGAAGACAGAATGGAGGTAAATTAACTTAGAGTCTTCTATACTTTAGTAAATGTAATATTTTTTATAGTCATAAATACATATACTAATTAATAAAATGATAATTCTTTGCTATCTCCAATCATCGTTTCATAGCTTATCTGCCGTTTTACCTAGCAAAAAATTTTTTTCGAATTTCTTTGGTAAATTAGAGTCATGATTACAAATTATTTTCACTCGTAGGAAGTGGGTAAAATCGATTGATCATTGCAAATCTTTAATTTCCAGAATCAAAGCTTCGAATCGTTGGCTTGGCGTACTTGTGCCTTTATTAAATGTTTATTCGTTTTTAAAATTACACTCGCAATCTATTTAACTCCCAACTTGGAAGCTGTCAATAGATACGCTTTAGAATGACATATCTATGAATGACATATATAATGCATCTACTTTGTTTACATTTACTTGTTTTACTGATTACAGAATGTTTATGTCGTCCCACCAGCCGAAGAAGCTTTGTCATTGTGTGCAAACTGCCATAAAGGAGAAAGCGAGACTTGAATGCGTGCTGGATGATGTTTTGTTTGAGTTTGTTGCAGTAGATGAATTTGTCTTAATGTATCAGCTAATACTATGTGAGTGGCCACGACTTGATGAATATTTTTAATAAAAGCTTTATGCCGAGATGAAAATATTTTTGCTTGTAAAAATTATATAATAAAATAATATTGTTGAAGATAATGCAAAACATGATTTGCAGAATATTGTAGTGAATCGGATATGGTATATGGGTGTCCGCAGAACTGGAGAATGTGAGTTCAAATCCAGTTTGCAGCAGACTTCTCATCCTTAAAACTCTATCCCTGTCTATATTCTTTTCAAAGAGGTGGCTTGCTTATTTCAATTACTTAGCATTCGGTAAGAAACTAGTACGTAGGTAATAGGCGACATAATGTGGGCGGGGCTTATGGGAGGCTGTATATCGTTTATATGGGTAGCTGCAGAACTGTGCTGATACAAAGACCGCGTTCTACATAAAGTGACTAGACAGAATTACCGTAGACCGGTAGAATTGGTAGTCGGTACCCAAATGTTTACACAACATTTGGAGAAAGTGAGTAGAACAAACTTTCAATTTTCGTTATTTGAGGCCTTTTAAACATTCATAATAATGCATCTGTAGCAGGATTTAAAATTTTATTCTAGCAAATACAAAATAAGATATATGCCAATAGAGCCGCGTAAGACTAGACTTTTATCGCAAATAGCCGATGTGAATACGAGAGATAGAGAGAGGTTGCCAAACGCGTGACATCATTTTTGGCGAGGCTGGGCACGTTTTGGTGGCCTGAGCGTTTTTACGGTGATCAGATTTTTTCGGTTTTAATCTTCAAATATCTTGGCAATGCGATCGCGTAACACAACAAACAACATATCAACTGATAGAGAAAAAAAAATGCTTTCTTTTAAGACCAACTTAAATTTTGACGCAACTACATCTTTAAATTCAAATTATTTACCAGTTTTCAAAATGTTTTGCTCTATCTAAGAATAAGAATAAGATATACACAACTTTAACTCTCCTTGAGAATTTTTTACTTAAAAGTACGAGCTATTTTTTCTCAACAGTATCTATGAACCTAAACCTCATCTAAAACCTAGAAATAGAATTTTAGAGTATGTTTGGTTATACATACAGAGAAAAATTAACACAGACAAACGCTATTGGTTAAAATAAGTAAAAAAGTTGTTTTTCGTATTTAATTCATGTTGCATTATTGTCTTTTGCTCATTAGAAACACTAAAGAATTATGCTTAAATTTATACTATGAATATTTCACTCAGTGACATTATAACCTCACAACACTTTTTTCCAAATCTGCAAAAGAAATCTCCACATATATAATTTATCACTACTGCAGGTCTTAATGTGTGAAATCATAACAGAAGTTTTTAAATATTATTAAAAGATCATAAAACCAGAACGAAAAATTACAATTACCAACATTTTTAAGTTGCTACTATTTGTTTGGTACGCCAGCCGTACTGCTAATTACCTTACAAATTGTTAGAAAATTATACTGGTACGTGTGGCCAGAGCCATATTCTCTGGGGTGGCTTGTTGGCTGAGCCGCCCCAAACATCTAGTGATTTTTGCTGGTTAAGTACTAAAGATTGCAGTCTAAGCTTACTCACTTGGAATTTCCCACAACTAATTTACGAGCAACTAGCGGTCCATATTGTCTTCGCAGCAATTTCGCCAAATGAGTGATCTTGTGAGACTTTGTTAAGACGCTTAAGACGCGGAAACTGAGCTTTATTGTTTATGGTGGGGGTGTGAAGAAGACCCCCAAATTTGCATTTTCCTTATCATAACAAAACCAAATCAAAATATCGATGACGAGTACTAGGGGAGGCTCGTATAAATAATTTTCTAATATTACACATGTATAAAAATGTTGAAATAGAAACGGAATCAGTTGTCAAAGAATTCCCCCATGGACACATTGACAGAACAAGAGCTATTACACCAAAAAAGTAATAGCTCTTGTGCTGTCAATGTCCCTTGCAGAAATCTGTAGTGTCATGAGTTTTATGTCATAATTTTATTATCGTTCGTTGAATAAAGAAAAATTTTTGCTTTCCACGAACCATAAACAATATATTAATGTAGATTTTGATGCTTACAATGAATTGCATTTATGTATACTTTGAGAGTTGTTGATGCTTGAAATGTCCAGAGCTTCGTGGTGCCGCCCCGAACCTCGTTGAGGCTAACACCGCCGCCAAACCCCCAGATGTTCATAACATAGTTGTCCAACACTTGCCGCCCCAGCTTGCCACCAGGGAATACAGCCCTGAGAGTGGCAAGAATAAATTCAGGTAGGTTTTTACTAAACGGCAAGAAACATGACTCATTTACAGGTTGATTTTCAACAAAATTCACATTACAGTCATTTGGCATCAACATAATCACCATGTCTTACTCTGCTATGTTGTAGGTGCAACATATGTGGGAGTGTCCCTACAAGGTCTTAAAAGCTCAAAAGCAAACAGTTAATTGCAGCCATCGCGAAAACGCCGTATATTGGAAATCCCTTCCAAAGCATCTCAAATGGGGCCTAGCGGAACACAATGGTTTCTGTTTACGCTTTCATGCCACCTCATTTGTCGAAATAGTTTTACAAATATACTTCACGCACTCAATAGAGCAATGTCTATTGTCCAAATGCCTCTTCTTCCTCATCATTGCAATGCTGTCACTTTGAGCACTAATATACCAAAACCTACTGTAAAAGTTTATTCAACTTTTTAACCTTAGCTCGAAGGAGTGCATTTCATCTTCTGATAAATGTGAGCAGCCTGCTGGGCATCTGTTATAGTAAAAAAATGCTGCAGAAATGGTTCGCGCTATATGGCAGAATGCATGGGTCACATGATCAGATTAGGTCAGGCTGAAATGAAACTGTAAACAACATCTATAGGGCTTTCCGGTAGAAATTGAAGTGTTTTTCATAAACTAGTGCTACAAGATGTTTTTCATTGAGCCTTTTATTGGCCTAAAATCTCATCTGATAACCTCTCATGTCAAAACAACAACTACATTGTGTGATAAGATCATCGAAATCAAGAGATTCCAAACTACGACATTTTTGTGATGTCTGTGATTAACTGTTCGTTTTTGAGCTTTTAAGAACTTGTAATCACATTTTCATGTATTATGAACTTACAACACAGCAGGGTAAGACATGGTTAATCTTGTGATACCAAATAGCTGCAATGTGAATTCTGTTGAATGTTAACATTCAAGATGGCACTAACATGACAACGCTAACATGTCGTGAAAATTCACGCCTCACTGAAATCCTTACACTCTCCATGCAGTGAAATAATTAATGCTACCTAACGATCTTATATAATCTCCAGTCTGCACACGCGATGTATAGAAACGGAAAGCCTATAAATGTTGTAGTTGTTTGCTCCTACCCAATAGCTATAGAACATCGGAATACGTACTGGCGTAACTACCGAAACTACTAGTTACGTATTTGTCACTCTTCCTTTCCCTTAGTAAGCATTGTTGAAATAAATGGTCGCAATTTGCTAGTGCGGATTGGAATGCGCGCACAAATGGATACGCCTACCGGTGACTTCCTCCTTCAAGTGCAGTTACGTTTTCGTTGCAACTATCTGGAGGTAAAGGTTGTATCAGTAAGTATTACATTTGATTACGTTGTTATGTCACATAAGTTAATTATAATGAGTCAATCTAGGTCGTTGCTACAATAGATCATAGTTTCTCAGCTTATCTCCTTACATCTTCACGTGATGTTGGTCTATTTTGACAGATGGCCGAAAATTTGTAAAGTGCGTGTATCGATTTTGCTCACAGACCATGCGGATAGCATTGCCAGTTGCCAAGAATGCATTGTAATATTGAAAGAGCTGAATGCTTTGTTGCAGCCTTGTTGTTTGAGGTGTTAAAATAAATGCACCGCTAGCTAATTCACGTTAAGGAACAAAGCTTGGCTTTACTGACAAACCACTGACGCTGCCTAGGCGTATAATAGCGCAGTACATAAGAGAGCGTGAACAAGAAAATTTGGAATTGTTCATCAACATCGTTCTAAAGACATGAGCGCAACTTTTTTTTTATAGAATATTCTAGATGGCACAAGTTTTTTCAGAAGTTCTGTACTTTTTGAACAAGTTTTGTCCTCATGTCATGCCATTGCGTAAAACTGAGGTCAATAAATGTCAATCACTGTTTTGGTGAATCAATCACCAACCTCTTAACTATAGACTGACTAGTCGAGACTGGCTCAGTTTGTACTACTAGTAGCAATCCTATTTTTACTGTGAATCTTTATGATTTTGTGCATTTTCTGAGGTTTTAAAATATATTTTTAATGTATTACAAGTAACAAACATCACAAATATGTCTCGCATTCAGATGTTACCCAGTCTACGACATTCTTATTGGTAATTTATACATCTTTGTTTCACCTTGGGAGTTGCCTTCTATTGTCAAAGGTGCGAGGTTCCCTCACTAGTCTTCAAAGCTGTATTTTCAATTTTAAAACATCTGATTTTATTGATAAAAATGAAAAGTTTTTATTGTTATTGTAAATACAAAAAATATTAAAATACTATTATTTAATCATTAGAAAACTGGTATGAACTGTTTCAATTCTGGCATTTTTCAGTAGAACTTTTGATAGTTTTCCATCACAATAAGCAAAAGCTTTCTAATGCATTTAGACTATAGCATTGATGTGTGCCAGTTTTCTGCCTAAATACAATGCTCTCATTTGTGTGCATAGCAATTTTATAATACAACGCTGAAGATATAATTTTAAGGAGTAGAAATTATAAATATTTGAACTTTTAAATTATATTGTATTCTTGGTATTTCATTGTAGCAATGGCTTCTGCATCAGAGGACATCGAATGCGAGTTTTGCGGTCTAAGAAATGATAAAATAGTTGATCCGAAGAAGCTGCCATGTGGGCACATAAACTGCATGCCATGCCTTACGTCACACTACAAAGAGAATGACATTTTCTGGTGTGGTCTGCAACTTTGCGGGTAAGTAATATTCAACAATACTGCCAACTTAACATTAAAAATATTTAACATGTTAGAGTGAACTGTAAAAGATAAATATTCATATGTTGGTCCAGTTAACACTTCAAATAGTGATTGTTGTTGAAGTTTTGCCTCTCATCATTGTATTCTTCAGGGACATTGATTGGTAGAACAGGTTGTCTGTTACTTTACATTGTTTTGGTGAATCAGCATTTACTCGGTTTGAATAGGCCTGAACAACTGACAATAGAGACAAACGTGATGAGTTGAAAATTAATAAACGCAAGCCAAAGATAGCTATCATGCTTTTCATTTGTACACCTTTTTATTGGACAAATGAGAAGGATTTATAAAAAAATTGATTTGTCAAATTTAGTTTTTTTTTGATAATTTTTCTGGACATACTACAATTTCCATTGTAATTTTAATCTGAAATTGGCTCTTTTAGAAATTTGTTTTTTATTTTGTTTTGCAGCAGTTTTAAATACCCTAGGACACTTATATTTCGCCAGTATTTAGTTTCGTATTAGTTTATTATTGGACAATTGAAAAATTTATGCAAATTAGATTTGTCAAAATGAGTTGTTTTCAATAATTTTTCTGGACAGACTACAATTTCCATTGTAACTTCAATCTGAAATCAGCTCTTTTAGAAATTTGTTTTTTGTTTTGTTTTGCAGCAGTTTTGAATATGCCAACTTTTAGTCAATCTCGAAATTATGTACACACAAGTTATGAGATGACTAAAATGTTGGTCAACATGGATCTTGAGTACCTGACATGCTGATTATCAGGCTGACACTCTAACCAACTGAGCTAATCAACTGCCTACCAAATCCTGAAATAATTGTACCAATCAAGGAATAAATATTGATTTGTTACAGTAATAGTCAATAGATGGATGAAAGATTGTTAATAATATTATAGATAATTGAGAGTATTTCATTAGCAAATTTATCTAAATTGAAAATAAATAAGCTGCCCATTATAGTTTTATTATAATAGCATATCTATTGGAGCAAGCGCCTAATAAACTTGTAGGATAACATAATATATTGTTGTAACAGTGTTAATAATGTTGTTTTATTACACTATTTTTTGATTGTTCTGTCTTATGACATCTCTGATTTTTAGCAAAGTGTATAAGATGTCCCCTGAAATGCTCCCAGATTTTGATGACGCGCTATTCTGTGACACTTGTGTCAAGAAGGGCCAAAACAAGCGTCAGGCTGTGTCATATTGCACAGATTGCTCCAGAAAGTTTTGCCCGAAGCACCTTGAGGTATGTAACATATGCACTTGTAGTATATTAGGTTATTTGTCATTACCATTCATACCTTCAGATTTCAGCTGGTCACATGAAGGTCATTTTACATGGCAGCATAATTGCTGTTGTTAGCTTTGTTATTCATTAGATAGAAATGGAATGGTCCAGTTGTTTACTTGTACTAACCAGCTGCAATATCTCTCTCTGTAAATATTTACTCTAGCCACCAGCTCATATACAGCATTAGATTATTAGGGGGTGACCTGCTATATGCTTATTATTTAGTAGGATAAACTTTGTACTTAGGCTAGGCAGTTTCAACTCTATTGTATAGGTGATCTTTAGAGGTTTGCTATGAAAGAGCATTTTCTACTTTTTGTTATTTTATAAATCAAAGTTACTCCTAATGGTTATCTTGATAGTAGAGCAAGATAATTCACTAGTTAGCGCTTGTTCTGCCATTCCATTTAAACATGGTTATAATATGCAGTTGGTATACTAGAGGTGATAACATTATGAGCTGTGAGTAGTGAATATGCTTTATTGTAGTTTACAAATAGATATCACATTGTCTTACCTGGGTCGCAACTGTTTCTCTACTTTGCCCAGAGAATCCTAAATTATCCTTCAATTTCCTCAGATTTTAATTTATATTAATAAAAGCCTGTCACCAATATATTGAATATTTTTATTTGCCGGACAAATTACAATGATAGGAATTCTATGGCAACCACATATTTCTTTATTCTAGCAACTCGATTGGTTAATTGATGACCATCACGCCAGTGTCTATAGCTGGTATTTCGTCATACCATGTTTGGCTTTATTTCAGCAACATGATGATGTACTTGAAGACCATCAGACAATTCCCCTGGCTCAGCATTTATCAAAAGAAAGCCCCCATCTGCCAGACATCTGTACAAAACATGACAATCAGCCGCTAGTGATGGGATGTAAGGTCTGTCATACTATCAGCTGTATGAAATGTGTAACAGATTCAACCAAATGTGATAATGGTAAGCTCATTGAGTTAACACTGTAACCCATCAGTGAACTTATCAGCATAGAGGGTGTTGCTGCTGCTGATGTTATTCGTGAACACTAGTATTATTCTGATGTAATAAGCACAACCGAATTTCGAGACAGATTTTGTTAATAACATATGGTGGAAGCTATTTGTATAGAAAGAGCAAAAAATCATTGTGTTCCGCATCGCCGGGCAAAAAAAATCAAAGACCAGTGTCATCGTTACTCCAGGGCGCTCTGTAGTAGGCAAATTTGTATGAGGTTTTGCTGTAGCTGATGCTAGTGGAGAACACCAATCTATTAGCATATGTAAAGAATGCTTCATATTGACATATGCTGCCTTTTTCATGATTGGTAGGCTGATCTCTAGTTAGTAGATTTTATAAAGAAACACAAATTGCTCTGAATATAAAAAGTTCAACTTGTAATTAAAACTCGGCTGTTTTAAACTTATTATTCTGACCAAACGTTTGTAATTAATAAAATTAATAGAAACGGTTGTTAAAATATTCATTTTATAATGCAACTGCTTTGATTATATTTGACTACAATAAAAGTCAAAGACAAATATCGCACACTCCTCTGACAAATTTATAGAATTTTGCAGTTACTTCCATTTTCCCTACAGTCTGTTCCTTCTTTCTCCGTATTTAAGTGGTTTAATGGACCCACTTTTTCCAGTTATAACAAGGTTAGGGAAATTTGGTTGGTCATTTAGGATTTATTATACAGAATGTGGTGAGCCATTTAGCTTTTTGAACTGCTTCAAGTTTCTAGATTAGTACAGGAAAACACCATATATACACATTCTTTAGCTGAACTTGTTTCAACGCAAATATAGCCCACAAGACCAGATCAAAGTTTGGTGTTGAAGACGTCACACAAACATCTATCTTTTGTCTAATATCATGAGGTTTGTATCAAATTCGTACTGCCAGTTTGATTTGTTTCTTACTTACAGCTAAGATAATATTCTACAGGTGTACCACATGACTTCCAGTTGCTGGAAGATCTGGCTGCCACCCTCCTGAGTACTATGATAACAGTAGAGAGTGCAAAGAAGGATGAGGAATATGAAAAACTCTTCAAGGAAGTATCCAAAGTTCAGTCGGACTATGATGCTGAAACAGAAAGCATGCTTCAGCTTATTCGTAAAACCAGAGAGAGTCAGGTTTGTAAATATTATCCTCGCTACAAGGTTTCATGCTGGTAAAATCAGTACCTAAAATCTATCAGATACTCTATTAAGGTAACTAATACGGACTCTATTGACAGAACATTTTTAGATACTTATTAATAAATATGTTAAGAAACTGCAAAAGCAGCATATGTTAGGAGTAATTGATCTGGTATTCACTGACACAAACTGGTGTTTTATGAAACCATCAGTGGAATGAGTAGTTGCAGCAAGAGCAGACACACTGAGTAGTAGTTGCTGTGATACTGAAGGATCTGTGTTAAAATGAGGAGGAGGCTACAACTCCAAATTTTTAGCTTTTCTATTATTTCCGTTTACTATTTCCTGTTACAGCTGAATGAGGTTAAACTTAAATATGACACACTTGAGAGACAGGTGCTTGAAAACCGACAGGAATCACAGACTAAAATTGCGGACTTCATAGAAGATGTGTTGCTCAAGCAATGGAATAGCCTGAGAACTCATCAAGAGTTGCTTGAAACTGGGACCAAGAGTCATCCTCCAGTAAGTTATTGATCGGTGTTCTTATTCAGGACTTTGGTATCGTGCATGATTTTTGTACTAGCTGTGTGTGAGTGCTTGTGAATATGTTGATATACATTTATGTACCAGTGCTTGTGTGGTAAAGTACTTGAGGTCTATAAAGTTGTTGTATTGTATGGATAGCTGTGTTTGTACATTATTTAGATTTATTTCTGAACTTGTCTGTTTTGTGCAGTGGATCCATGTCTACGTGTCAGCATATCTGCTGCATATGATCAATTGATCTACTCAGTCAGATTAATCTGCTTAATAAGACTACTAGACTGGTTTCTGATGACCTACTAACCTCTTACCATCAGCTGCCTGCTCCATCCATTTCTTCAATGTGTCTGAGTCTATGTACTTGTTACTACTAATGTACCGTACATTGTGAGCTGTCTACTAGCTCTCCTTACTTGTATGTTTCCATTGCTTAGTCTACACTCTCAGCCTTTCCATCTCTGCTTTACCTACCATCAGTCCAGTTTCCAGGCACCGCTCGTCAGGGCTTATATTCAGCATTGGCAGTTCTCCCGTAGATACACTGACTGTAAGTATATCAACTCACAGATAACATCTCTTTGTCTTCTATCGATCTATTAGGGTAACTCTATGTTTAGGTGGCGATTGTGAGAGGATTCAAGGAGTTAAAGGCCCAGCTTGACAAAATCACCCAAGAGCATTTGCCAAAGCTCGAACTCACAGACCAGCTACAGTTAAAGCAGATAGGTATGAATAACTGAAAATGCATGTATACATTTTCTATCATCATTGAGGGGTGACTATACTGTGCTGCATGTACTGTACTACAGGTTTGTTTTGCACCTTTTTAGTATTTCAAATAAAATGTATGTTTGGTTATTTCTTGTAGAGCTGTATTTAAAATCTAAAATTGTTGGCTATAACAAAAAAAACTTTTTCTCACATAAAATGGCATGTTGGGTCACTGAAAGTAGTGAAAGCCTTAATTTTGACACATGTGTCCTGGAGGGTTTGTTGGCGAATATAAAAAGGACATAAATAATTACAGGTAATCAATAAGCTCTAGTCACATCTGTGATCTTGGAGTTATCTCCTGCTTGTCACTTCCTACTGTATTAAAATAAAGAGAGGATTACTCTATTGATGACTCATGAATGAATCTAATAAACCGCTATTAACAAATACCCAGTTTTCGACTAAGTATAAACATATAAAAACTATAAAACTGCAACTTTTATTGTCTTTATAACGATTAAGACTGTTACTAAGCAGAACTGTTAGGTTCATAGCCTCAGAGTTACTGTATATGCTGGTCCACCCCCTTTATTTCTGATGTTTAAATTTTTTTCAGCCTTTTGTCATTTCAGCTTTCTGATATATTGATAGCTGAGATATTTTTAATAAAAACAGCTAGACAATTTCTTGTAGTTGTCAGAACGGCTCATTAGCCTCAGGTTCAATGGTAAAAATATATCTTATATCAATGATATATATAAGTATCATAGCCTACTTGCCATTCATGCGCAGCATCAGTGTAATCTAGAGTTGCGCTGCCAAACCAGTTCTTACAGGATGAGCTGCCATCACTGTATATCAACATATTCCTATAATAATTACTATTGTTACATGGAATACTAAAGCACCTTTAACCATACTAATAGTTAATAGTCTGGTGTTTAGGTGAAGAAATAGCTAGGTAAAAAGAGCTAGGTCGGCATACCTCCAAGTAATTCATGTAACAATGGTTAATATAGGATGCTGTTGATAGCATTTGATATTAGTATTATATAACTAATTATTAGTTTATAGTTGTACTGTATGGCAGCGCTGTCACATGGGCTGACTGTTAAGATATTTCTTATTGGATAAATTATCCTTTCCTTACTCTACTTGTCATGCAAGGAAGGGGATAATTCATGAACATAATTTTATAGTTACATACAAAGCAGTGTGAAGATGGTGATACAACAGGAATCCTGACTACTATGAGCTAATATCTTTCTCTCAAGTACAATATATCTGTGTACAATATTTAATATCTGTTGCTAGTCACATGTACACTCTATATACTACAGGTGAGAGGAGAGATATCGAATTAGAAGTTATTTCCTCTCACGATATCGTCATTGAAGAACAAAAGACTCCACCTGTTCAACTCCCTAAGTCCCTCTCCAAGCTGTCCTCCATACAACTACCAGCCTGTCCCCTCTCCATCTGCCACTATAAGGGTAATACTTATATTGGACTAAAAGATAAGACTGTCAGCAGAGTAGATATTGATAATAAGATCACCAACGAGTTCATCTCCACCTCCGGCGTAATAAATTCTGTCACTTGTTACAAGGAAAGATTTTACACCTTTTCCAGTACCAGTCCTCGGACAGTTGGTGTCTACAGCATGTCAGGGGAGTTGATCACCAGCTGGACGCATCCTAATACTAGGTGGTGGTGTGACACGCTGGTAATAATTGAAGAAAAAGTTTTTATCGCAGACCCATCCAACACCAGAATCACTACGTACTCCTTAGATGGTCAAGTTCTACATCATACTCCCTGTCCTCTTCTCGTTGATAGTGGTAGTGTCAGAATGTGCGCTCCTGATAACAACTCTCTCATAATATCATCCTCCAGACATTCCAAAGTCTTTAAAATAGACCGGACCACCCAGGGAGTAATGTGGACCCTCACTGAAGTGGAGAAGCCTCGAGGGCTGGTTAGCTATGGAGAGTATACTCTACTGGCTGCATACCACAACAAGATACAAAAATGTATCTATTACTATATTAACCCCTTCATTTAACATTCTCTGTAACAATGGCTATTATTGTGATATGAGAGAACCAATCATCTGCAGCTTTGAAATGTATCATGTAATTTCATGTCAAATTGTATGCTGCCTCCATTTTTTTCTATTTTAACTGGAAGACCTGGCTGACAACAGTGTCCATGTGTAACTAATATTCATCTGTTGAAGTCTGACTGTGTATTTATTATTATATATTGTAGGGCAAATAGTCTCTCAGATGGTACATGATGATATAGCTGGAGGTAGTGTGTTCTCCTTGGAGGTATATGACTCAACCCTCCTTGTAATTAAATACAACAGCAAAAATGTCACCATCTACAAGATGACATAACTGATAACTAGAGAGAGTTGATTATAAACATGTTGATTCCTTCTATTATTACTAGTGATTATTATATTACTAGATGTTCTTGATGACTGTCTGTAATCCTTGCTATATGTACATATGTCTGCATACATCTGAATATGTGTGAGTATAAAATGTGTGTTTCTACTTGTATATGACTCTCTGTGTGCTAAGCAATCAGTGTACATACACCATAGTGTTGGAGTGTATAAGTATATATACATGCATGTGTATACATATCATGGTATTTGTAGCCATGTTGACAACTCCATGCATCCTTGTAGTGCCTAAATAAGTATGTTTGATTTTATGTGTTGGGCTGTTTGAATGCTGGTATATTTGAGGCTGGGTTCAGGCATTTGTAGACCAGAATGTCTCATTTTTGTACTTGTTTGGATATTTTACTGTGTTTTTTAAATTTAAAGGTTTGTAATAAATTATATTGTCTTTGGGCAGAAAATGTGAGACTATCATAGCAGGGCAGTGGAATATGTTAATAGGTGAAAGGTCAGAGAGCTCTTCAAACTTTCCTTGATAAACATCCATAGAAATCAAATCCAGCGAAACCTGGAAGCTTGCCAAACCTTCTAGAAGAAAGCTGGTAATAAGCAATTAGAAAAGTTATAAAGCATTTAATAGAATTGCCCTGCTATACTGAATGTTGTGAATGTTTGCAGGTAGATAAGAAAAACTGCAGGTTACAGAAAACAGACATAAATGCATATGATTATTAGCACATGTAGTATCTTATAACATAGTTTTCATCATGAACAATCAGCATGAGAATAGATACACTCATTTACTGTAATCTGTTAACTGGAGACTATTATCTGTCTGTAGGGAAGGTTAAAAGGTCGGTTCATAGAGCTAGCCAATTATAATTTTTTTCAAAAATTCCTAAATAGTAACCAAGAATGATAAAGATAAACTATTAATCAAGACAAAAATGTTCTTCGCAGCAAATTGAATTTTTGGAAGTTTGCCAACTCTACTAGAAGAAACTTGTTGATTGACACACGACTGCAGTGCTTATAACATGGTGCGTATAACAGGGAAGCTTGTATAGAGCTGAATTTATTATGGCATTATGACATTGCTGTTTGGAAGCTTGCCAAGTCTACTAAAGAAAGTCAATATGTGGTGTAAAAATCCAGCAACGAGTGTAACAACCATATTTGTGCAGTGCTAAAATGTTATATTAGTTAATATTAGTTATATTAGGTAATAGAATAGTATAATCGAATAACTACTGTGTTAGCTCAACATAGATATTGACAAAGAAAAGATAACTCCGATTTATCATCATTCATTCTCATGTTAGATAGTATTAGTGGTCGACAGAGAACCCTACTTAACAAACTAGAGAACTTACCAATAGATTATAGTAGTGGCTACTAGTAACCACATTGACTAATATACAGTCAGAACAGATATTGTTTACTGGTCAACATGTAGCCACTGTATGATTTTCATGAAGTCGCTAGCATATTATCAGAGACCTTAAACAGCAACCAGCGTATCTATTCATTTATTATGGGGAGAAATGTGTTAACTAGTTAGTCGCTGGAGACAAGAGGAAAGGTACCATTACCTTTATTATATGTCAGCTGAATATTAAAGGACGAGCTAGGGACCTTCCTTAACCAGGGGTTTGGGCATCTTGGTTTTTATATAACTCGTGTATCTACTTATGAAATGATCAAAACAAAAAGAAGCATATTTGATAAATTGCTTTCTACAGTCTATGTTTGACCCTAAATTACCAAAGCAAAAAGAGTATAAAATTATACATGTACATTAATAACACAAGTTAATTTTTATAAATTGTACAAAAGTTTTAATTTGTTAAATAACAACAAGCTATTTGAAGTAGCAATTGAACACATTTGATTTAACACAAGTCAGTCATTTCTCTTTTGGGAATCAAATGTCCTATTCATCAGTTTTGACAGTTCTTTTCACATGCCTTCAATGTCCTTTAAAAGAAGGGAGTATAAAAATTAGATGTCCTCTAAGTTCTCTACGTATGTGGGTTCAAGACCCACTCGTGGCAATAATTTTCCCTCTGTTTATTCCCCCTACGGCTAGCTGAACCACATTCTGAATGTCAAGTAAATGCAATTATCTTAATCACAATGTTAGATAAATACAAATAATATAGTAACTCATTTACTTGAGTAATTATGGAAGAATTATAATTTCATAACAACTCTGCAATATCTACAATGATTCACACTGTTTAGTTTAAATACCTCAAAGTAAAATATATATTTAGAGCTACATCAGCTCTAATAAAAATTACTGTGTACTTATCTTTCTCTTGATTCTAACAAGTTTGACCCAATACACACAATCTTTCTATGGCTTGGGTTGACTACAAAAAAGTCTATGACTCAATTCCCCAGAGTTGGATCATTGAGTGAATAAGGTTGTAGAATTTTTTCCATGCAGTTGTAGAGTTCATAAAGATGTTATTGACCCACCGAAAACAGAACTGACAGCTAAAGGTAAAAAGCTGACAAGTGTCGCAATCAACTGTGGCATCTATCAAGGTGACACCTTATCACTGCTGCTCTTCAGCATATACTTAAACCCTCTAAGTAATATGATGGTGGAGACCCAATATGGCTGCCAGTTTAAAGATCAACTTACACAAAATTTTAGTAGATTTTAACAGAAAACATCCGTGTTTCGTTTTGTTATTATTTTTGACATGTGCGATGACCTGACTTCAATGATATTTCATAATCAAAATCTACAATACTTGATAGGATACAAAGTCAGGACGCATCAAGCGTGAAAAACAATGACAAATAATAGAAAAATACAAAAGTTTCTATTGAAACCAAGTGAAATTTAATGGAAGTTCACCTTTGAGAGAATTGGTGAACAAATCTGCTTATCTGGACATGCATGAACCCAGCAGCAAGAAAACCTCCAATACTCGAGACATACCAAGTTGCAGTAATTTAAGGTAAAATTACCATTGTTGTTACCAGCTGTGACACTTTTAGATCACTTTTTGACATCATAATCTGTTGTTTGTAGGTCAAGCGTGCTAGACCACAAGGCCACAGCTGCTATTTATTGGCCATATATCCTCAATTTGGTGGTTTTTCAGTGATTTTATGGCTGTATTTGAATTTGCCAAACTACAGAAATAAAAAGTGAATCATTGTTATAGCTATTAGAAACAAAAATTGTGCCAACAAGACTACCTGTTACTACCATGTTTTAGTATATCTGTTTTTACAGCTACAGCAATGTGTGATAGGATGTACTTCTTACCACCTTTCTGGTGGTCTAAAGGTCCTACAACTTAAAATTAGTGACACCAAACTACCACTTGTTATTCACATGTCAGGTACTCTTGATAACTCAGCCATTACAGCTGCGGAGGTGTTAGAATAAACTAAAACTGAAAAATCTCTGATCCTTGAAGATGTGATCACATCAATTTCTAGTAGAATATATCAGAAAGTATAGATATTCTTCCATTCTGTGAGATTTTGTTGGTTCTTTTAGGTGGTCTGACTGCCAGGATGTTTCAAGATTAAAATCGACACAAAACTTATAGCAGTTAAAACATTCAGACTTCCCTTAAAATGACGTACCTAACAGTTGTTTATGTTTAAATGTGAAAAACTATATGACATCTTATTTATCCAATCATCAGCATTGGTTACTAAGATATGTTTACACAACAGTAAGAGAAAAACAATGGCGCAAATTCTACCCTTTCTACAAACTCTTTAGAGTATTTGAAACGTATAATATATCAATGTATCTGAGGCTATATTTAAAGTTTTTTTTCCAACAATTATAGGCAAATACAAAATAAAATAGATGTAGATGTCAACAGAGACGGGTAACACTGCAAACATAAACACAACATCAGCTGATGCCAATACAAATAGGAAAAGAACAGTAAAAATCCTTCCAACATAGGGACAAAAAACTAGACTGCAAACATCGCGTTTGGTGAGCAGTGAGGCCTTGATAACAGTGACAGATCAAGAGCTGAGTCTATCTGTTTTTAGCCATGCTAAGAGCATTATTACAATAATTTTACAGCCTTCAACAAGATAAGTTAAAGTATTGGTCAACCAGATGCAATGTCACAAGTTCAAACCCCGCATGAATCAATCTTTTATCTAAACTTCTTAACCGTAGTTACATTTAAATATACAGTTCACTCTTCCATTCACATTGCATAAATCAGCCCAAGCAATGAACAAGGAAATTAATATATACAAGACAAATGCAACTATTGTTCATACTGGAATGGTGAATAGATATGATTCATAATTTTCTTGAGAACGGGCTATAAAATCAGAAACATATATGAAGGGCTGATCACAAACTGGTACACTGACAGTCCCGTGTACCACGAGAGGTTGTCGACGTGCAAAAAGTATACGCACAATTATTCCAGAATACAATCAAGTGATCGAGTGACACAGATGGTAGCAAGCTTATTTGGGGAGCTGAATATCTAGTTTATAATGCCGTGTGAAGAATCTTTTTTCTAACGTTCTTAACATAGCTTCAGACAGACAGAGACAACTCCTATTATAGTAAGGATTGAATTGTTTACAATACTCAACAGTTCTCATTTCAATCACTTTAATCCCTAAAATATATTTTCATTCCCATCACAACCCAGTATATCGGTATATTAATACTGCATATTATTTGTCTATATTTCCCCTTGATCTCAAGTTATTCCTGCACGACCTTGCCACCAGTGGCAGCTGACAAGTAACAGCAGGTACATTTGCTGTGGTAATCACTGTAGGTAGGCAGGCCTACTCACATGCGGCATTACTCTGCAAACAAAAGAAAGCTTGAAAATCTAACAGTTTGATTCAACAGAAGTTGTCAGCTCATGATATAGCTCTGAAAGACAACTCCTTTTCATCAGTGTTAAAAACGAGATAAACTCGCACAAAATGTTGGTAGATTTTAGTTGGTAAATTGTTGGGGAGTGTTTGATGCTGTCAAACTATCCTGATAGTGTGCCAGGCACCCACGAGACCATATGCATTGTGAACCGCTTCGATGGTGATTAGACATCACAGATTGCTGGATCTACAATTATATTTAAACCCTCTAAGTAATATGTTGTTGGGGACCCAATATGGCTACCAGTTTAAACATGAACTTGTGCAAAGTTTTAGTAAAGTTATCAGTAATTATCGGTATTTTTCCATGATTTATGACTGATTTTGATGTTCCATGGGATCTGACAGCCAGGATATTTTACAATTAAAAAAGACAAAATCTATCGTGGTGAAAATGTGCATGACTCATCTCTCATTGGTTATTAGCAGCTACTAGCTCGTACTACCTTGGAATTTGCAATCACACTTGATCTGCTCTGATTGGTTGTCTCAATCATACAATCGCTTGCTATTCAATTGCAATTTGTTAATTTAATAAACTCAAACTGAATTTAACCTGTTTTCTTAAAAAATCTCAGTCAGCCGTAAAAAGTGTTTTTGTATATTTGTTGACAACCAAGATTTAGGTAAATTATTTTTGATTACCAGTTGGATTTAAGCAAAACAACCAATATCTACAAGTTATTGTTAGAATTAAATATTCTGGGTCTATGCTATGATTTCCATTTACTAAAATATACCAACTAGTAATTGTTACTGTTAATAATTAGTAAGTATTAGTGAAGAGCTGGTAAATTAGAATAAAGAATAAACTATTATAAAAGGAAACTAGCTGAGGTTATCTCTATGGTGAATATTGTGGGCAAAATCTTACAGAGTTATCAGACGCTTCGTGTCGCTCTTTATTTCCTGTTGTTTAATAAAATAAGTAGCAAATATTTCATATTATTTTTTGCTATATATAATTCTTGTGTGTACATTCATTATGTCGACAATTTCATTCATAGTTCTTTTTTGACCTGCAAAAGTCAACTTTTCAGCGTTAGTTCAATATTTTAAAGTAAAATTATTTACCAAAATCTCAAAATATAAAGTTTCTCAACAATTACTTAAGCATAAGCAATGTTTTTAACATATATTGACCTAAATTTCTCAAAGTTTCACAGGGTTCCTGACAAAAGTAAAAATGTAATAGAATGTAGAAATTAGATAACATAAAAACAATAAAAGTATTAACCATATGTTATAGCAAATAGTGCTCAGTATATCTATTGCTCACTTGAAAACCAAGCTTGTTGAAATATGTACTGGTTATAATCAGCAGACGTCACATGACCTTGGTATAACTGCTCAACGTACTGATACTTGGTGTAAATAAAGGTACTTCAAATTAATAAAATGATCACACTTACATAAAAGTGTTTGGCAATGGTTAATGTTGAGCCTTTTTATTATAAGTGGACCTTTTGAAAAAGCACACTGATTGGCTAGTATTGGGTAAACAGCATCAAATACTGAGTATGACACCTTAGAAAAATTTTTTTTATGAAAGTATCAGTCATGTTTTTTCAATTGCGATTGTTTTTTATGTTTGAGGTGACCTGACCACCACGATATTTCTAGAGTAAAATTGAGAAGATTTTATCACAGTTAAAACTGTCAGATTAGGCAAAAGTTCAATTGTGATATCTGTAGTTGCAGAGGTAATAAAATAAAGGCTCATAACACTGTGACTTTAACGTAACAGCAGATATCAACTGCAGCAATGATAGCAATCAGTGATGTCATTTTGCACATATTTTCCTTCTCAATTGAATAGCATTATATTTGCATTGTAAATTTAATATACGTCTGATATTTGGAAGTTTTATACATAAAACCCGTATCAACAAACTCGATACCGGAAAAACTCGTTAGCCAAGAAGCACTCATGCACAGCACTAGTACGTAGTCAAGACATGATCAGAGGCAGCATTGAATGTCTTTTGAACTGCCTTCTAAATACATTCATCAAATATAGCTTAAATTCAAGAATAGAAAACATTGGAACTGTTTATCATAATGTTTACTGTAATGAGAGTTGTGTCTCTCTGTAGCCACGGTTGGAGCGTTATTATTAAAAAGATTGCTCCGGGTAGGAATTGAACCTACATACTTTGGTTTCAAGCCAACCACACTACCATCTGCAACTCACATCAATCTTTTTATAGTCAAGAATAATTATGCACATAATTATTACACCTGATTATCTTTCCCGTCGTACAAGACTGCCTGGGGACTGATGTTTACAATAGCAAGAGCCATGTCAGTTTTGTGTCTGTTCGAAGCCACGGTTACAGATTGGAAAAAGATTGCACTGTACAAGATTTGAACCTGCACCTTTCATTTTATTGGACTGACACTATAATAACTGCTCCAATTCACTGCCTATTGGTTTACCAGAGTAATGCAAAATAATATAGTTATCGCACCTGACAATCTCTGTAGACATAACAGATTGCCAGGTACTCATAGATATAATTTTATAAATATTAAATTGTTTACATTAATCTTCCAACATTTAATCATGGCTTTAAACAAAAAAGTAAAGCCTTAGATCAATCCGCCTGCTCAAAGAAAACAAAAGCTATTTACAAAACTCACTCTATACCTGGTTATTGACTATAATTATAGACTCAGAACCAACATATTTCAGTTTCCTTGATAAGACAAGAGAAAGAAATCGAAGCCAGATCCACTTTGCCTAATAACCTCCCATGCATCACTAAATCTCACAGTGAGTAGATTTAACATCCTTATGACCATCTTCTGTTAGCAATGCATAAACCAGCTCAAACAATTTACAGTAATTAACAAGACAAGTAATGTGAACGAGGGAGGCAAATGAAGCTATTGTTCATACTAGAAAAGTGATGTCTGTAAAGCATGATTTCTTTTAGCATTGGCTGCAAAGTCAGAAACAGATATGAAGTGATAATCACAAACTGGTACACTGACAGTCCTGTGCATGTGTAATAAGTATGTGTACAGTTATTCCAGAATACAACCTGGTGTTTGAGTTTAATAGATGGTAGTAAGCTTAATTGGGAAGCTGAATATCTTGTTTCGAATGCCCTGTGAGGAGTCTTTTTTCCTAACATTTATAGCACAGTTTTAGACAGACAACTCCTATTATAGTAAAGACCCTATTGTTTACAATACTGAACAGGTTTCATCTCAATCACTTTACACACTAGAATCTATTATCATTCCTTTCACAACATCGGTATATAAATACTACATATTCACTGCCTATTTTTGCCATGATCTTTGGTTATTCTTGCATAGTCCTGTCTCCAGTGGCAGCTGACAAGTATCAACAGGTACATATGCTATAGTAATCACTGTACATGGGTCGGCCTCCTCACAAGTGGCTGTACTCTATAAACAGAAGAACACTTGAAAAGTTCTAACCAAGTTTGATTCAACAGAATTTGTCAGCTCATAATTTATTTCTAGCAAACAGAGATGTTTCCATTTGTATTAAAAATCAGAAAAAAACTTGCACACCCTTTTAATATATTTTATCAAAAAGTATTCATATTGTTCTATCATTTGCGATTGATTTTGATGTGTTAGGTAATCTGACAGTTAAGATATTTCACAATTAAAATTGACTACACTTCAAAGCAGTTAAAACTTAAAATGTGCAGTGATCATCACTCATTGGTTGTATTGCAGCTGCTAGCTTGTAGGCCTAATGCTTTAAAAATGCAACTGCACTCAATTTGCTCTGGTTGGTTGCCTCAATCGTACAACCATTCGCAAATTGAACAAATTCAAAGTGTGTTTTACCCATTTCCTTCAACAAGTTTTTAGCAAGTCAACGATAGTTTGTTAAATATTTTTTGACCAGTCAAGATTTGAGTAAAGTATTTCTTGTTATCGTTTGGGTACAAGCACAAGAACCTATGGCAGTGGACTATTGTTAGGATGAAATTTTCTGGGTCTACACTTTAATTTTAATATACTAAATATATAAACTAGTAATTGTTATTGTTAATAATTAGTGAGTATTAGTGAAGAGCTGGTAAATTAGAATAAAGAATAAACTATTATAAAAGGAAACTAGCTGAGGTTATCTCAATGGTGAATATTGTGGGTAAAAGCTTACAATGTTATCAGGCACTGCATGTTATTCTTTACTTCCTGTTCTTTAATAAAATAAGTAACTACCAATATTTTATATTATTTATTGTAAAGTTTTGCTGTCTCTGTTAAATTTCCTAATTTGATGTGCACTGCAATATCTAGTCACCCTGTATGATTCACTGCTCCTGCCCAGAATGAATGCCAGTTGATCTGTTGATCTTGTGTGGTCCGTCTGACTTGCCAAGTTTCATCATTACACCAATATCTACCGCATACACATATAATCAAGAATTAAACAGAAGGAGAATCACACACTATTTAGCAATATCCGTGATGTGTTATTAAGGTAAATATTATATCTTTCATTTTATGTGTTTTATATGTTTCTAAATGGCTTTGCAGATGACTACCTGTATAATTAGCATACTTTCAATAATCTTTATCGACAATCGAGTTATTGTTTTATTGTAGTTTCACAGTTTTTTTAAAATATATGCACAAAATAAATCCCCAAGCCGTGCACTATCAGTGAGATAATTTCAGCTACTCACATCATCATAGTTTCTTGTTTAGGTGGACTATGCTTTGTGCACACCTTTAAGTATTTACTGGTAACTTCAAAAAAGCAGTCGTGGTTAGAATGGCTGACCTGAAAAAAACAGATGAGGGTTAAATTCCCAAAAAATGTCGAAGCATCCAGCATTACTCATACTATTTTATTACTGTAAGATGACTCTTCAAGTTCTAGAGAAAAAAGAAGAGAAAAACTGACAGAAAACTAAAGCTTGTTGAAAGATACACGTCAAACATAAGGATTTGAGAACATCATATTAATATCAGAATATATAGTAGAAATTCAATGACACACATGTACCGTAAATCCTCTATTTACACGCCATGGTTCTGCACATATTAAATCTTCTTTTATAGTGATGCTTTATTAAAGGTGATGTTCGAATGACGCTGTATTTTTAGATCAGCTTGTCAGAATTTTTTTTTAAAGATAAATTCTGAATGAAAAAGAAGTGAAGAGATGCTAATTAATGGACACTAATTGTCAGCATTTCTGCCAGATCGTCTTTCCCTGGCTCTCTAAATAACAGATTGATCTGAAAAACCAAACAATTTAAATAAAAATATATTAGCTGGATACAGTTATTAATTATTTCAAAAATCTTGCTTTAAAAGTTTAAGAAAAACCGTAAATGCTTTTGAGCTACAGTACGGACTTTGATACGCCATATTAATGGTTGCTATTACATAATATGTGGTTCTGCAAGAGAATTCTCATCGTTCATAAAAATGCTTCAAAGTTTTCAGGTCAGTTTCTAAACTACATTGCATATGTTTCTGAAAACAATGGATCAGATTTAGTTCTTAGTTACGTTGAAATTGTTACGGTTGAATCAGAGTGCGATTCTGATCATTGTAATGAATGGTCGATCTACTCCAGTACACTGGCACCAAAACCATGAAAACAATGAAAGAATTAATTATTATTGATGTTAATGAGTCAGTATTTGATTATTAGTATCAGTTTGTGGACACTTTTTTACTGATCACCTTTTATTGTGGGTTCATAAAGATCAAAAGTTAAAAGTGGTGGTCGAATGAAAGTGACTTTCAATTAAACGGTGGCACTACTTTTTTCAATCGTTCTTCTATAATGGCAACTAAATGGAGGTTTTACAGTAGTTAGTGAAATGCAAGTTTTTACTGCATCAGATCAGGATTGAATTAAGAGTTTTGCAAAACTTAGCAGAAATTCCAACATAACTGAAGGATAGCAATAAAAGTATTATCGATACATAGGCAGGTAGTACACTGTAGGGAGATAACTTAACAGTAATGAATGTCTGTTTACGAAACCAGCCAGATCGACAAACAGTCGAATTGATGTAATTGATGCAGATGAATTGATGTAAGTATCTGGCATCAACTGAGTAAAGATTGACAAACTGTGTCTACTTATGAATTAGTATAAATATATGTACATGTATACATATATACAATCTCAAAATCTGACATTTGTATATTCAGTTGTAGCAATTAAATTTTACCAACAGAAAGTCTGCATTTCACTGAATTGAAAAGCAAAACAGCCAATTTAAGAGGCGGCCAGCTAACCCATTCAGCCATACAGGCCATTTCTATATCTATGGAATAATAAAGTACATAGCCTTTACATCAGTTAACATAAACATAACAACCGAATGTGACGCCTAACGTCACTAGAGCTGGGTTCATGACGTACCTATTTTATTATAGTAGGTTTAGCAATATACTAGCTTCAAGATGTGGTATTTGTTTAGTTTTTTATGTAACAACTAACTGAATAATTACTAAGAATATCTCCTACAAAAACATTTATTATAGCTATTATTATAATTATAATCCTTATTCATTACTATTATTCATCATTTATTATCATTTAACATACAGGTTTACCACACTTCTACTCGTCACATAACAAAATATTTGAACATATTGCCCCATCCTAAAGTTGCTCATTTTCACAGTTGTGCTATATGTATTGAAATCCTCTGTAAAGCATGCCAAGAATAGTTGGTTTATTTGTATTTGTCTCTGTCTTTGTTAGTACATCTTTGCAGTATTTCTGCAATTTGTTTGCTGTCATTTCTAATGAAATAATCTCATGGATGCAATCCATCTTTGAGTCATGCTTGATTAAGAAATGTTCATTAAGCTTCATGCATAAGATGTGTGTGAATGACTTGCCACATTTGAAAAATTGCCACATTTCCATTTTACATAGCAATATGGTAGCATTTTGACCTGCTTTATTTTTGCTTATTTCATTAGTTGTATTGTTGTATCTTAAGGGTACTAAGTTTGTACAATGTGTATAAAAGTACTATGAGAATAAGGCATTCATTTTTTCGATTTTATGTAATTGTTATAATTGATGCTTTTGTTTAGGCGGTTTGAATAATAATCTTACTGTTACTCAGTTTAAGGCTACCTTTTGCAAAGCTATCAGCAAATGTGGTGCAAAATCATATCAATCTCAATATTATGTAGTGTATATTATCATTAGTGTAGGATCATATTTGCGACATAAAATATTAAAGTAGTATTTTTAAAGGCCAGTTACAATGTAATCACGGTAATATTCATCTGTAGCTGTTTTTGTGCTGCTATTTCTAATCTGATTTCTGATTTCTAATCTAAGTTCTAAGAAACTCTGATGCACCTTGGCTCAATATTCAGTGCTATACAAATCTCCTTTTACACAGTTTCTGTAACGTGTATGTATAAGTTTAATCATCTGTTTACACTAATGCATGCATTTCCTTGTTTGCATTTGTTTGATTATCCTCTATTACAACTGTTTTTAATTTCCATTTAGTTGTTGCAGTAGTTTATTCCATATTTTACAGATACTTTATTATACATATCATACATTCATAAGCTATTATCACTTAAATCTTGAAAATGGTTTCTGTTTTGGCAGAATGTGTTGTTTTTATCGAAATACCTCACATGCTAAGTTTCTCCATTATGGTTTATGCATATGTAATGTAATTTTTAATATAATGGAACAGTTGTTATTTGCCTGAATATCTCAATTGCTGGGTTTATGCATCTGTAATACAACAGTTTGTATGACTAATATGGTCAACGCAAATCTATTTTACATCTACTTATCATTTATTACCCTAGATCCCACTCCATATGTTATAAATAGGTTTTCTTCTATCAGGGCACTCTAAACCTTGTGTAGGAAGAGTTTTTGTTAACACCCAGCTGGAAAATAACTATTCAGGATGTATGGGGGCTGTATATTATTGGTTTCTCTCATTATTCACTGTTTGTTTACAAACGGAACTAGTATGCGATTAGCTCTCTATTATGGCGTATGCATTAAGCCGTGGTCACACGGGCACCGAACCAAACTAAATGACGCAAAACGACGTCGTTTTCAGCTCTAAAAAGTTCGGTTGAGGAGAAAACGAACTATTTCGGTACTGCTCGAAATTTCGTGCCGTACCCTTGCTCTTATTGGCTGATTAAAATTCTAGAATTCTAGCGAGCACGCGTCACATTTCTTCTTACGTGCTTGTGAGTAAAGTTAAAAAAGAAATGGGACGATACTTTTATTAACAACATGAAGCAATTTACGACAAGGTTCACCCGGACTTGTGATTGGGTTGCATAAATGTAAGATGTTGCACTCAAGTTTTGCATAAATGTAAGGGAATGGTTGTGATTTTCTTTCGTGTAGAATATAAGTAATGTGTCATATTCATCCTGATGAACTATCGTTGACTGATTTAATTATGTAAAACCACAGTACATTCACTATGTTTCCATGGTGCGCAGTACTGCGAAGCAGCCCCCCTCCGAAGTCGAGGGGATTGTACGTTTCCATGCTGCGCAGTGGTTTTCAGAATTTCAGCAAATTAGCCAGAGAAGAGAAATTGTATAAATCGAATCGCCTGATGGAGAAATAGAATCGATCACGGATACCGAACGTCATAAACGGTCTTTTTATGATTCTGTCGTCATTATACTTTTATTTACAATACACATTCACAAGGTTTTACAAACCTTAACACACTTTTTACAAAATAATATATTTTTAATAAGTATTTTTAAGTAATATATTATTTATACGTTAATTTAGGACTTGCCACCTATTTTTCGAAATGTGCTGGCATCGATAACAAAGTCCAGGAAAGTAATTACCTCATCATCCTCGTGAATGCAGACCATAATTAAATTTAGGTGAAAGAAGATCGGAAGAATAAAAAAACAAAATTAGCAGGACAACCTTTGTACTAGTGTATGGCCTTCGAAGAATCCGTATCCACGGCATGAGAGCTATGCGCAGCCACTGCGCAGTCGCTGTTTCTTTGCTGCGAATTTGCACTGGCTTCGCACTGATCAGTGCGCAGTGATTTCAGTGCGAAGACGCCGTTTCCATGATTCGGAGATAGCGCAACTCCGAAGCACTGCGCATCATGGAAACATAGTGTATGATAAAGACTGTTTTTGTTTGTTATGTACTCAGCATAGAAAAACATTCATATGTTAATAAACAAAATATAATTATGTTGATGGGAAGAGTTAGCAAAATATTTGTATCGAGTGATTTATTTTGAGCAGCCGAACGATCTTCTGATAAATCTGCTGTGTAATTATAATTTATAATTGTTCCTCAAAGTTTTTTTGTTTACAATAGAAATATTTAACTCAAATACATAACGACTACTAATGAAACCATGTCCTGTCTCTATACGTATGGTATCTAGGAAGCGAAGTTACTTCGGTGGCCGTGTGACAGGTGCCACGAACCGAACCAGCCTCCGAACCGAACCGATCCTACGTCGGTTCGGTGCTCGTGTGACCACGCCTTTACGTATCGCTATCAGTGTAACAGTCACATAATCGCCATTCCAAGGGTATTAAAGTGAAAGTAAACACATAAATTTAACATTGTTTCATATGATTGGTATTGCATCATACAACATTAATTCAACAACAAAAACAAAATTTTAGCAGATTTTTTTACTGGTTCAGCAAGTTCAAACCTGAAAATATATTTTGGTGCATTTACCTCGGACCATCACTGAGTCGTAATTCAGCCTTTTTCGGTAACATATCCTTAGTGAGATAACGTCTAACGCATTTGAATTTTTTTGTTTAGCTGCAATCAGTTAGTTACAATGCATAGATGTCATTTTGGTAGTTGCGAATCTGACACTAGAAGGCGTGGCCTAACTCCTTTTTGAGTGTCTTTGTCTCAGTCGCAAAATTTACCAAAATTGTGGCTGTCTAAGGCAAAGCGTGCCGATTTTACTTTTCACAGACTACCTGCTAGTGCAGTCGTGTGCATTAGGCACTTCCATGAGAGCCAGTTTTATTCTGAAAAATTTGGGACAACCACAAGATTAAGGGTGAAAAAGGGAGAAGTACCATTTTCTCATGGTTTGGCACCATATAGCAATAGGGCATCATCGAACAGGAAAACCTCAGCTGTTAGTAATTAATAAATAATTTTAAATAAATAGTGTCATCCATCATATGTAAATGATCAAAAGAAGGCTTTCATAAAAATATAATACCATTTCTGCATAATTATAACCTGTTATTTCACTTCAAAACAAAAAAGTAATTTATGAAACAGTATTATTTTAGAAAAAACAGATATAACAATATTACATATAACCGAGCCAACTCTAGAGTAGTAAAAAGGTTGTTATATACTACACAATAATTAAGCACAGTTGATAACATTATGCTAAAGTGTTCCTAGTTCAACCTTTTTGTATTGCTGCAACAAATATCTTTGAAATGAAGAAAAAACCCATTTCTCAATCTCCTTGCATGGCTACTATAACTGATCCTTCTCTTTAGGTTTGCTATATAATATAACAAGTATATATTAAAAGTCTATTTTGAATTGAATACCATTTAGACTTTCATGAAATCACTCACTTCTGTTTTTTGAAATTTAATCGGCATCTCAATTATTAGCCATAAACTTTATCTACATAAATTTTTTCCCAAAAAAGGGATATGTTGACTAAACAGCAAAAGCAGAAAGTAGATCTGCTTTTAGGTTGAGACAAAGTTTCTCTCATCTGGCTGCTGCTTGGTAATTATCAAAGTATTTTTATTACTGTAACTACCCACTATTCAATAGACAGAACTAATCTGTTTACGCAATCAATTCAAAAACTACTCTATTTCAACTCCGTACTTTACCAGACAAATCCTTTCATAAATAAACCATGAGATGTCTCTCCTCTGAGTGGATACTATGGTACTCTAATTCCAAAAAATTCATTGAGTAAATCGATTCACGGCTATGATGGGAAATAATTGGTACCGCGAATGGAGACTGGAGATTGGTATTGCATATACATAATACTTTCCACAGACAGCCCGACATGTCTACTTTCCTTTCATTCAACATACTAAAGTTTCCTACTTATTACTTGATAAAGCTTGAAAGCATCACATTTTGAGTTGGAGCTTTGTTGGTAAATCATGGACCGGTGCGGAAGATGTAATAAAGTTGTTAGTAAACTTCATCTTGCGGTTGAGTGTGATTTATGTCATAGATGGTGGCACTTACGCAAATGCGTTTAAATCCATATCTGTTCAGGAATACCACAAAGCTGCAAAAATTGGACAGCATGATATTCAGTGCGAAAAGTGCCTCAACCCATTTCAAGTAAGAAAGATATGTAATAAAACACATGTGAGTTTGCAGTGTATATTTTAATTGTAACTACACATAATTAGAAGCTGTGATATCTCTCAAACTGGCTGTTTGCAGAAAAGTTTGCCTGTAAAATCTGTTACAATTACTATAGATGTTTGAAACCAATAAGGCTGTTTGGGTGACAAAAGGGCACATTTCTAGGAGCATTGTTTAATTTCTATTTCATTCATGACCATCAGTTAAAATAGAAAAATAGTTTACTATTGGCGACATGATACAATAACAAAATATATCATACGATTATTTACCAGGATGCTGATAACAACGTCTATAGATCAGAGTCCACAATGAGAGAAATTACCGTTGCACAGAACCTAACTATGAATATCTCATAAGTTTAAATTAAATAGGAATAATATACTGCAATGTCTACAAACTGTTATGAAAGTTCCGGGTTAAAAAAAGTTTGCAGTAAATGACAGGATTTGAACCTACACCTTCTGTCTCTTTCCCATATAGTCATTACTAAAGCCTTGATCAGGTTGTCACACCTTTGTTTCTGATTTCCTATCATAATTTGTATCATTCAAGTGAGTCGTTGAAGGATATTTTACTTTAAATGATCTTTCAAAACTTTGTCTTGTGGAACTTTCTACCTGTTGTAAGTATTCATCATTACATTTAACATTTGTAGATGAACCATGCATCTTTATGCTGTTTTTATGTATTTTAGTCATTTATCCATGCTTGCAGGTGTAGATAGCCAGAGTCCATTCATCAGGTACATAGTAGGTATCAGCTCCTCATTCATTGTTTGTTTCCCCAACTACGCTGTCAACAGCAATCCCATCAGCTTGGCTACTTCAGCTGTAGACTCCAGCAGTCTGGCTATAACATTGGGATGTGAGCACAACTCTCAGTGCAGCAGGTCAAGCTGGTCATACGCAGGTTTTTGTATGGACTTTTGGAGCAACTCTAACTGTACCTGCGTGTCAGGCTACACTGGACTAAGGTTGGTATACGCTTGTTCAACTATTATTCTTCATTAGGATGCTGGCAGCCCATGAGAGGTAGTCAGATGTAATAATTAGGTGCACAATTATTATCAGCTGCGGAGAGATAGCCAAGTGTTGCCTTAATAGTGCGCTTGTCGTCGAATACAATTTTCTGTGTTTGATTTTCATGTGGTGCAATATTTATCCTAACGCTTTTATGGTGGCTTCAGATAAATGAACGGACTGACCTGGCTCTTATATTCTGGCTCTTGTTCTTGGCTCGTAATTGTGCCCTGTATACAGTAAATTATGCATATAAGCATAAAAAGGATGTGCACAAATGTTAACCAAATATACAGGGTGATTAGTCCAAAACAGTCCAATGCATGCATTTAATTGAACATATAGTAATAACACTTACAATATGATATATCTTATAAACCACTAGTAAGGCTTGCCCCAGTTTAAGTAGGTGAGATATATTAATGACTAGCTGCTGTGAATCATATAGAATTCTGGAATATAACAATTAGGTTCATTTTAGTGTCCACTTTAGTAAATGTGCAAAGAGACATTAAAAAAGTGCAAAATTACATGTAAGTAGAAAAAATGAACTTTCTATTAACTCGGATGTTCATTATGATGAGAAGTACAAAAATTGTTGCACAATCTCAAGTGATCCTTTGAGGTGCATCACAAACCAGCTAACGGCCAGTCTTATAAGCTCAACTGTTTATATAAGCTAAAGTCATAAATAATATCAATGCGTGTGACGAAAAGCGAAGCTTGCTAGTTTAATGAGATATAATAACACTGCTTGCAGCAAGTCTGAAACACCAATAACCGCTTCGACTATTTTACACCATGTCTCAACGCTGACAACTTCTGACCTTGTTACAATTACTGTAGAGTTGCTAGACAATGTAAAAATAAAATGACAGGTTAGGACCATATAAGGTTAGGACCATAAGTCATTCATAACAAACATTTTAAAAATAATATCTGAGATGGTATTACTCTGGCAGTCAAATGCTTGGTGTAGCCCTTGTTGCACAATTATTTCTAAATACGGAAAGACAATTGATTTGTATTAGTAATAAAGTGTCAGTATATGGTTTGTAAATAATTCTGTACAATTATGGCTCTAGTAAATATTAGAATGACTGAAGAGATCTGGACCATTTCTATATGCCGTTGAGCTTGCCACAGCGTTGTCACAGCTGTAATTTCACAACACATGTGAAACTAAATTTTGTTTCCGTGTATTTAATTTTTGGTGTGATGATCTGTGAGTGCAGTTCATATCTACCGATCACGGGGTCATAAAAGTTCTATTAAAGTAGATGAGAAATGGAAGTTTTAAAAAATTTATGAAATGATTATTTCATATGCCAGCTTGACTCATAACCTTACTGATTTATCACTTTACACAATATTGTAATAAATGCTGCCCTTATTTTACCACTCTGACTTACATACCTTATATACATTAGCCATATATGTACATTTATATGAGGTATATATTTTATATTGCTCAAACATAAAATTAACCTTTCAAAATTTTTTAATAAAATAATGGCTTAATAAAAAAAGTGACGTTAGCATTCCTTCACCTGTTTTTTATTTGGAATTTATTTATCTTTCCAAACTTCTGACAAGGTACTCTAGAATTCAGCGACGTTTTGAACATCACCTCTAATAAAATGTCACTATAGAGAAGGTTTGAATCGTGCATCTCCACAGCGTTCACATAGAGAATTTATGGCACATATAGGTTGTTGAATTTCTGTTACCTATTCTGATATTAAATTATGCTTTCAAATCCATTTTTATTTTCACTCTGTGCTCTTTTCAACAAGAATTACTCTGCTGTCTGTTTTTTCCTCATTTTTCGTTTCCTTTAGAACTTGAAGGGCTATATCAGAGTAATAAAATAGTATGAGTTATTTATTGACATGAATAGACCATATTTTTATGAAGGACAATATCTTGAAGTTATCTATTTGAGCAATCCCTCAGAGTTCGATATCGTTTTTAAGAATATTATTGTACAAACAATGCTTCAATGTTTTTGGCTTGACCTATCCGAGTATAGTTGCAAGGAAACCTTGATAACTGGATATATGCTCAGTTCCTGAGAACAATTCAGTGTTGGATGCCAACAGTCTTTGTTGGGAATTGAACTCTCATCTGTTTTTACAAGTCAGGCCTTCTGACCGCGAGGCCAGAACTGCTTTTTTGAAATTACCACTAAGTAATTCAAGGTGGGCCCAAAACACATCCCAACCGAATAAGAAATTTGGCGGATATGAGTAGTTGAAATTATCTCTTTGATAGTGGATGCCTATAGATTTATGTAGTGCATATCTTTTAAAAAGCTGTTTTCTTCATCCGACCTTACAGCCTGGTTCCCATAACAATTGCGAGACTCCGGCAGTAACTTGAGCAGCAAAACGCTGGCGTTGCTAGGCTTGGCGGCTGTTGTTCACATATAAGCTGCATCGCTAAACATAATTGCATAATCACATAAAATGTTCGCGAAGCATGCCGTTTTGATAATGCTGACCTTCACCTGTACAGTGCATTTTGTGAAGGTTTCGCCTGCGGATCTTTGCAAAATTTGAACAGCGTCAAACTCTTGCACTGCCGCCGGCAACTACCGGCAGTCTTCGGCGCGTATGCTCCTATTTCACTGCTAACAGCCTGCGGTGCCGTCGCTAGTGCTTCGTGAAGTATATGGGAACCAGGCTTAACTCTTCGCCCACTGAAAAACTCTTGTAGAACTTAAGTGATTAACTTACAGTATTTAGACACAAGGACTAGCAATAAATAATATAAAATATTGGCTACTTATTTTATTAAAGAACAGGAAGTAAAGAGTGACATGCAGTGTCTGATAACATTGTAAGGTTTTGCCCACAATATTCACCATTGAGATAACCTCAACTAGTTTCCTTTTATAATGGTTTATTCTTTATTCTAATTTACCAGCTCTTCACTAATACTTACTAATTATTAACAGTAACCATTATTAGTTGGTATATTTTAGTATTTTAAAAGTAGACCGGGAAGATTTCATCCTAACAATGATTCTTGCCATAGGTTTTGTTGCTGGTAACGATGTGGTAATCAGAAATAATGTACCCAAATATTGATTGGTCAACAAATATCAAAATTTACTTTTTCTGTCTGAATGAAATCTTTTGAAGAAAATGGGTAGAATGCAGTTTGAATTTGTTCAATTTGTAAATGATTGTACAATTGAGACAATCAATTCGAGCAAATCGATTGCATCTTTTGTGGCAGTACAAGCTAGTAATAACTGTAGTAGCTGCTAATAACCAATGAGAGATGAGCCATGTGCATTTTAACTGCGATCAAGTTGTATCGATTTTAATCGTGAAATATTCTGGCAGTCGGATCACCTAAAACATTAAAAACTATCGTGAATGATGAAACAACACCAACACTTTCTGATAAAATCTATTAAAATTTTGCACAAGTGCATCTTTTATTTTTAATATTATTGGAAATGTCTCAGTTTTCTAGAACTAAGTCATGAGCTGACAACTTCCGTTGAATCAAACCTTGCTAGAACTTTTCAAGCGTTCATCTGTTTGTAAACCAAAGCCAAATGTGAGGAGGCCTGCCCTCTTACAATGATTACTACAGCATATGTACCTGTTGACACTTGTAAGCTTCCACACGTAGCAGGACAGTGAATAAATATTTTAAAATCATAGGGAATTATAGACAGAAAATATGTAGTATTTATACACGGAGGTTGTGAAAGGAATGAGAATAGATACCAGTGATTAAAGTGATTGAGATGAGAGCTGTTTAATATTGTAAACAGTTCAATCTTTACTATAATAGGAGTTGTCTCTATCTGTCCCAAGCTATGCTGAGACCATCAGGAACAAAGATTCCTCACATGACACTCGAAACCAGATGTCCGGCTTCCCAACTAAGCTTGCTACCATAATTATGTGTCACTCAACCACTCGGTTGCATTTTGGTATAATTGTGTGTATACTTATTACCCTTTACTCGTGATGCACATGACTGTCGGTGTTAGTACTAGTTTGTGATCATCGCTTCAAGTCTATTTCTTATTTTGTAGCCAACTCTCAAGAAAATCATGCTTTATAATTAATCACGCTTCTAGTATGAGCAATAGTTGCATTTGTCTCCCTTGTTAGGAGGTGATTAGGCAAAGTAGGTATTGCCTCTATTTCTTTTGTCTTATCAAGGAGAGCTGGAATATTTAGGTTCTGAGTCTATAGACAGTCACTAGATATGGAGTAAATTTTATGCATGGTTTATGTTTTCTTTGGGTTGGCTGAGCTATCTATAAAGCTTTTGTTTTTATTTAAAACTTAGAATAAAAGTTAGAAGATTTGGGTAACCATTTTAATATTAATAAAGGTATATCTATGAGCACCCTGGTAATCCGGTATACCAAGAGGGATTGTCAGGTGTGGTAACCAATTTAATATTAATATTATAGTGTCAGTTTACTAAGATGAATGTTGCAGGTTCAAATCTTGTACAGTACAATCTTTTTTCCAATCTGGTGAAAAATCACTATATTGGAACAAATCACAATTATTACATATGAAAATCTTGTGAGAGATCTTCATGTGTACTAGTTATGTGCACAAGTATTCTCAAACGTGAAAAGGTGGCCATGTATTGCGGTTGGCAATGCAGTTGGGTTGAAATCTGAATACTTAAGGTGGATTTATATGCAGTGCATTTTTTGTGCAATAACGCTCATAGCGTTGGCTTCAAACAGACAGACTCAGCTCCTATTATAGTAAATATTGTTATACTAGATAGTTCACATGTTTGCTATTATTGAACTAAGGCTATCTTATATGAATGCATTTAAATAAATAAGTTTATAATTTAAGTTAGTGAACAGTTTAGTAACTATTTTAGCATATCTGATCAAGAGCTCCCTGTGTACCAGCAACGTCTGTAGTCCAGGTCCTTGCCATTATCACATAGAACATATGTTTAATGTTCTTCTCCTTTTGATATTGACATCTGCTATTGCTGTGTTAAGTTTGTAGTGTTACGCCTCTCTATTGACATCCATTTTATTTTGTATTTGCTCATGATTGTTGAAGAAACACTCCAAGTATAGCCTCAGATGCATTGCCATATATGTCTCAAATGATTTAAAGACAATTTGAATAGAATTTGTGACATTGTTTTTCTCTAAATGTTGTGTAAACATATGAGTAGCCAATGCTGATGATTGGCTGAAGATGATATCGTATATTTATCACTTTAATAGGAAGCGTGTTTGTTCAATGTGTAAATGATTGTGCAATTGAGACAACCAATCAGAGAAGATCAAGTGTGATTGCATCTTCTGAGGCAGTACAAGCTAGCAGCTGCTAATAACCAATGAGAGATGAGCCATGCATATTTTAACCACAATAGGTTTTGTCTACTCTAATTGTGAAATATCCTGGCTGTCAGATTACCTAAAACATCAAAATCAGTCACAAATGATAGAACAATACTCATACTTTCTGATAAAATATACTAAAATTTTGCACAAGTTTAACTTTAAACTGGCAGCCATATTGAGTCCCTGACAACATATTACTTAGAGGGTTTAAATATAATTGTAGATCCAGCAATCTGTGATGTCTAATCACCACCATCAAAGTTGTTCACATTGCAAATAGTCTTGTGGGTGCCTGGCACACTATCAGGGTAGTTTGACAGAATCAAACACTCTCAACACTTTCTGATAAAATCTACCAACATTTTGTGCGAGTTTATCTCGTTTTTAACACTGATGAAAAGGAGTTGTCTTCCAGAGCTATTTCATTAGTTGACAACTTTTGTTGAATCAAACTTAGATTTTCAAGTGTTTTTGTGTTTGTAGAGTAAAGCCGCATGTGAGGAGGCCTGCTTACCTACAGTGATTACCACAGCATATGTACCTGTTGTTACTTGTCAGCTGCCACTGGTAGCAAGGTCGTGAAGGAATAACTTGAGATCATGGGGAAATAAAGACAGATAATATGCAGCAATACCTAATATACCTATATACTGAGGTTGTGAAAGGAATGCAAATAGATTCCAGGGATTAAAATGATTGAAATGAGAACTGTTGAGTATAGTAGACAATTTGAGCTTTAATATAGTAGGAGTTGTCTCTGTCTGTCTGAAGCCGTTTTAAGAATGTTAGAAAAAAGATTCTTCAAACGGCATTCGAAACCAGATATTCAGCTTCCCAATAAAGCTTGCTACCGTCTGTGCCACTCGATCACTTAGCTACATTTATGAATAATTGTGTGTATACTTATTACATGTGACAACATCTCATGGTGCATGGGACTGCCGGTGTACCAGTTTGTGATCATCACTTCATATCTGTTTATGCTTTTATAGCCAATTCTCAATAAAATTATGATTTATAGCTATTCGCCCTTCCAGTATGAACAATAGTTGCATTTGTCTTGTATATATTACTCACCGTGTTAATTGCTTGGGCTGGTTTATGCAATGTGAATGGAAAAGTGAACTATATATTTAAATGTGACTACAGTTAAGAAGTTTAGATAAAAGATTGCTTCATGCGGGGTTTGAACTTGTGACATTCCATCTGGTTGACCAATACCTTATATTATCTTGCGCACGACTGTAAAATTATTGTAATAGCACTCACAGCATGGCTAGAAACAGATAGACTCACATCTTGATCTGTCTCTGTGATCAAGGCCTCATTGCTCACCAAATGCGATGTTTTAATCTAGTTTTTTGTCCCTATGTTGAAAGGATTTTTACCGCTTTTTTCCTTTTGGTATTGGCATCAGCTGTTGTTGTGTTTATGTTTGCAGTGTTACCCGTCTCTGTTGACATCTATTTTATTTTGTATTTGCCAATGATTGTTGGAAAAAAACTTTAAATATAGCCGGAGATACATTGCTATATTGTACGTTTTAAATACTCTAAAGAGCTTGTAGAAAGAGTTGAATTTGCGCCATTGTTTTTCTCTTACTGTTGTGTAAACATATGTTAGTAACCAATGCTGATGATTGGATAAATAAGATGTTGTATATTTATCTCTTTTAAACTTAAACAACTGTTAGGTACATCATTTTAAGGGAAGTCTGAATGTTTTAACTGCTACCAAGTTTTGTCAGTTTTAATCTTGAAACATCCTGGCACTCAGAACACCTAAAATAACAAACAGAATCTCACAGGAAAAAAGAATATCTATACTTTCTGATATAATCTACTAGAATTTGATGTGATCACATCTTTAAGGATCAGAGATTTTTGAGTTTTAGTTTATTCTAACACCTCGACAGCTGTATTGGGTGAGTGGTCAAGAGTGCCTGACATGCGATTAACAAGTTGTAGTTTGGTGTCATTAATTTTAAGTTGTAGGACCTTTTATACCACCAGAAAGGTGGTAAGAAGTACATCTGATCACATGTTGCTGTAGTTGTAAAAAGAGATCTACTAAAACATGATTGTAACATGTAGTCTTGTCGGCACAAATATTGATTTTGTAGGAAACTTTTTGTTTCCAATAGCTATAACAATGATTCACTTTTTATTGCTGTAGTTTGGCAAATTCAAATACAGCCATAAAATCACGAAAAAATCACCAAATTAAGTATATATGGCCAATAAATAGCAGCTGTGGCCTTGTGGTCTAGCACGCTTGACCTACAAACAACAGATTGTGATGTCAAAAAGTGATCTAAAAATGTCACTGCTGGGAACAACAACGGTAATTTTACCTTAAATTACTGCAACTTGGTATGTCTCAAGTATTGGAGGTTTTCTTGCTGCTGGGTTTATGCATGTTCAGATAAGCAGATTTGTTCACCAATGCTCTCAAAGGTGAACTTCCATTAAATTTCTTTTGGTTTCAATAGAAACTTTTGTATGTTTCTATTATTTGCGATTGTTTTTCACGCTTGATGCGTCCTGACTTCAAAAATGTTTCAAAATTAAAATATACCAAACTTGATCGTAGTTAAAATAATCAGAAGATAAATACATTCTAAATGACATCACTAATTGCTATTGTTGAGACAGTTGATATCGGCTTTTGCATTGAAGTTGCTGCGCTACATGTTTCTATGTTGTTGATCTCTTTACTACTATAGACATTATACTGACACTTTCAAATGATCGGAACGTTTTAACTGCAATCAAGTTTTGTAGATTTTAATTATAAAATATCGTTGAAGTCAGGTCACCGCAAACGTCAAAAATAATCTCAAATGGTAAGAAAACACCAATAATTTATGTTAAAATCTGCTATATTTTTTGTACAAGTTTATCTTTAAACTGGCAGCAATATTGGGTCCCTACCAGCATATTACTTAGAGAGTTTAAGCATATGCAGAAGAGCAGCAGTGATAAGGTGTCACCTCGATAGATGCATCACTTGATTCTGACACTAGTCAACTTTTTGCTATTAGCTGTCAGTTCCGTTTTCGGTGGGTCATCAACATCTTTATAAACTTCGCAAGGGCAGAGTGAACATTGTACAACCTTATGCACTGAAGGGTCCAACTATAGGCCTTGATAGATGCCTTAATTGATTCTGACACTAGTCAGCTTTTTACCTTTAGCTGTCAGTTCCGTTTTCGGTGGGTCATCAACATCTTTATAAACTTCGCAAGGGCAGAGTGAACATTGTACAACCTTATGCACTGAAGGGTCCAACTATAGGCCTTGATAGATGCCTTAATTGATTCTGACACTAGTCAGCTTTTTACCTTTAGCTGTCAGTTCCGTTTTCGGTGGGTCATCAACATCTTTATGAACTCCGCAAGGGCAGAGTGAACATTGTACAACCTTATGCACTGAAGGGTCCAACTATAGGCCTTGATAGATGCCTTAATTGATTCTGACACTAGTCAGCTTTTTACCTTTAGCTGTCAGTTCCGTTTTCGGTGGGTCATCAACATCTTTATGAACTCTGCAAAGGCAGAGTGAACATTGTACAACCTTATGCACCGAAGGGTCCAACTATAGGCCTTGATAGATGCCTTAATTGATTCTGACACTAGTCAGCTTTTTACCTTTAGCTGTCAGTTCCGTTTTCGGTGGGTCATCAACATCTTTATGAACTCCGCAAGGGCAGAGTGAACATTGTACAACCTTATGCACTGAAGGGTCCAACTATAGGCCTTGATAGATGCCTTAATTGATTCTGACACTAGTCAGCTTTTTACCTTTAGCTGTCAGTTCCGTTTTCGGTGGGTCATCAACATCTTTATAAACTTCGCAAGGGCAGAGTGAACATTGTACAACCTTATGCACTGAAGGGTCCAACTATAGGCCTTGATAGATGCCTTAATTGATTCTGACACTAGTCAGCTTTTTACCTTTAGCTGTCAGTTCCGTTTTCGGTGGGTCATCAACATCTTTATGAACTCCGCAAGGGCAGAGTGAACATTGTACAACCTTATGCACTGAAGGGTCCAACTATAGGCCTTGATAGATGCCTTAATTGATTCTGACACTAGTCAGCTTTTTACCTTTAGCTGTCAGTTCCGTTTTCGGTGGGTCATCAACATCTTTATGAACTCCGCAAGGGCAGAGTGAACATTGTACAACCTTATGCACTGAAGGGTCCAACTATAGGCCTTGATAGATGCCTTAATTGATTCTGACACTAGTCAACTTTTTACCTTTAGCTGTCAGTTCCGTTTTCGGTGGGTCATCAACATCTTTATGAACTCCGCAAGGGCAGAGTGAACATTGTACAACCTTATGCACTGAAGGGTCCAACTATAGGCCTTGATAGATGCCTTAATTGATTCTGACAATAGTCAGCTTTTTACCTTTAGCTGTCAGTTCCGTTTTCGGTGGGTCATCAACATCTTTATAAACTCCGCAAGGGCAGAGTGAACATTGTACAACCTTATGCACTGAAGGGTCCAACTATAGGCCTTGATAGATGCCTTAATTGATTCTGACACTAGTCAACTTTTTACCTTTAGCTGTCAGTTCCGTTTTCGGTGGGTCATCAACATCTTTATAAACTTCGCAAGGGCAGAGTGAACATTGTACAACCTTATGCACTGAAGGGTCCAACTATAGGAATTGAGTCATAGATCTTTCTGTAGTCAATACAGGCCATAGAAAAATTGTGTGTGTTGAGTCAAAATTATTAGAATCAAGGGAAGTATGAGTGTACTTTTTATTAGAGCTGATGTAGTTCTAAATATATATTTTACTTTGAGGCATTTAAACTAAGCATTGTGAATTATTGTAGATATTGCAGAGTTGTTATGAAATTATAATTCTTCCATATTTACTCTAGTAAATGAGTTACTATATTATTTATATTTATCCAACATTGTGATTAAGATAATTGCAGTTACTTGACATTCAGAATGTGGTTTAGCTAGCCATCGAGAGAATAACCAGGGTAAATAGCCATAGGGAGAATAAACAGGGGGAAAATTAATGCCACGAGTGGGTCTTGAACCCACATACTTACAGAACACTGAGAAGATATAATTTTTATACTCCTTACTTTTATAGGACACTGAAGGCATTTGAAAAGAACTGTCAAAAATGATAAATGGGGCAATCGATTCCCAAAGGAGAAATGACTGACTTGCGTTTAATCAAATGTGTTTACTTTCTACTTCAAATAGCTTGTTGTTATTTAACAAAATAGCGCTTTTGTACATTTGATGAAAATTAACTTGTGTTATTAATGTACATGTATAATTGTATACTTGTTTTGCTTTGGTATTTTAAGGTCAAACATAGACTGTAGAAACCAATTTATCAAATATGCTTCTGTTTGTTTTGATCATTTCATAAGTAGATACACGAGATATATCAAAAGCAAGACGCCCAAACCCCTGGTTAAGGAAGGTCCCTAGCTCGTCCCTTATTGCTAGCTCTCAGTTTTTAGGCTACTATGTAATGTAGGAATGCCTCTATAATCATGAGCCTTGTTATGCACTTTACTGATAGCACTGATTGGGGAGGCAACTGCTATTAACCATTTCCTGCATTTCTGAAACTGACTTTAGTACTGGTATCAAGAACTAACAAGGAAATAATCTCTTTACTACTGCTTTCTAGTAGTAACCAAGTTTTACCCATTCTCTTACTTATGTTCTAATCTAGTTTGTGATGAAGATGTTATATAACAGGATTAGTTGTGTGTGTTAAACTCTACCTTCTGTAAAATATAATTATTGCGTTTTTCAAGCTGATTAGCAGACTTCACGATCAAACAAGTTTGTCAGCTGACATATAATAAAGGTAATGGTACCTTTCCTCTTGTCTCCAACGACTAACTAGTTAACACATTTCTCCCCATAATGAATGGAGAGATACACTGGTTGTTGTTTAAGGTCTCTGATAATATGCTAGAGACTTCATGAGCATCATACAGTGGCTACATGCTGACCAGTTAACAATATCTGTTCTGGCTGTATATTAGTCAATGTAGTTACTAGTAGCCACTACTATAATCTATTGGTAAGTTTTCTAGTTTGTTAAGTAGGGTTCTCTGTCGACCACTACTACTACCTAACATGAGAAAATATGATGATAATTCGGAGTTATCTTTTCTTTGTCAATATCTATGTTGAGCTAACACAGTAATTATTCGATTATACTATTCTATTACCTAATATAACTAATATTAACTAATATAACATTTTAGCACTGCACAAATATGGTTGTTACACTTGTTGCTGGATTTTTACATCACATATTAATTCTCTTTAGTAGACTTGGCAAGCCTCCAGACAGCAAGGCTATAATAAATTAGCTCTATACAAATGTTCTTGTTATACACAGGGTCGGGTGTCAATCAACAAGCTTTCTTCTAGTAGAGTTGGCAAACTTCCAAAAATTCAATCGGCTGCGAAGAACAGTTTTGTCTTGGTTAATAGTTTGTTATCTTTATCATTCTTGGTTACTATTTAGGAATTTAGGAAAAATTTATAATTGACTAGCTCTGTGAACCGACCTTTTAACTTTTCCTACAGACAGATAATAGTCTCCAGTAAACAGATTACAGTAAATGAGTATATCTATTCTCATACTGATTGTTCATGATGAAGACTATGTTATAACATACTACATGTGCTAATAATCATATGCACTTATGTCTGTTTTCTGTAACCTGCAGTTTTTCTTATCTACCTGCAAACATTCACAACATTCAGTATAGCAGGGCAATTCTATTAGATGATTTATAACTTTTCTAATTGCTTATTATCAGCTTTCTTCTAGAAGGTTTGGCAAGCTTCCAGGATGCGTTGGATTTCATTTCTATGGATGTTTATCAAAGAAAGTTTGAAGAGCTCGCTGACTGGTCACCTATCGACATATTCTACTGCCCTGCTATGATAGTCTCACATTTTCTGCCCAAAGACAATATAATTTATTACAAACCTTTAAATTTAAAAAACACAGAGTAAAATATCCAAACAAGTATGAAAATGAGACATTCTGGTCTACAAATACCTGAACCCAGCCTCAAATATACCGGCATTCCAACAGCCCAACACATAAAATCAAACATACATATTCAGGCCCTACAAGGATGCATGTAGTTGTCAACATGGCTACAAATAACATGATATGTACACCCATGCATGTATATATACTTATACACTCCAACACTATGGTGTATGTACTCTGATTGTTCAGCATGCAGAGAGTCATATACAAGTAGAAACACACATTTTATACTCACACATATTCAGATGCATGCAGACATATGTACATATAGCAAGGATTACAGACAGTCATCAAGAACATCTAGTAATATAATAATCACTAGTAATAATAGAAGGAATCAACATGTTTATAATCAACTCTCTCTAGTTATTAGTTATGTCATCTTGTAGAAAGAGAGATTCTTGCTCTCCCGTTTAGGAACCAGGAGGGTGGATTCATACACTTCTAAGGACCACACACTACCTCCAGCTATATCATCATGTGCCATCTGAGAGACTATCTTCCCTATAATATATAATAATAAATACACAGTCAGACTTCAACAGATGAATATTAGTTACACATGGACACTGCTGTCAGTCAGGTCTTCCAGTTAAAATAGAAGGAACATGGAGGCAGCATACAATTTGACATGAAATTACATGACACAGTTTAAAGGTGCAGATGATTGGCTCTATCATAGCACGATAATAGCCATTGTTACAGAGAATGTTGAATGAAGGGGTTAATATAGTAATAGATACATGCATTTTTTATGAGGCTTACAATCATTTTTTGAAAATTATTTTTTTTCCATTTAGCGTACATTAGGAACTCAGTCTACCATCAGCAGGAGCTCAGTTTATCATGCAGTTTTATAATTCACATTTAAAATGCCGCAAATACTGCATATGGCCAGCTTTTTGCTAGCCAAAGAACAAATGCTTCTTGGAGCTCAGTCTATAGTAGAATAAAATGTGAGTCAAGGGCTTCCATTAACAAATTACAAAATACTTTTTGTTTAAATATCACCCTGCGATATGAGCTCGGTCTACCATATGGTATTATATATTGTACTTTCAGTGTAAGCACAGCTTATGATGCAGTAATATATTATATATTACACTATTATATTAGCCATACATACCTTTTAAAGTGTTTTGTTTGAAAAAATAGGAGCTCAGTCTATCATGAACTATTTAATATGCTAAAAGTATATGGTTACCCTTTGTGTAGTCATTTACATATTTTAATCAAAATATATCCCTATAATATAACAATATATATTATAATCACCCTGCATCATGCTAATAACTAACCTGTAGTGGAATTAATGATGTAAATAGTCTTGTCATCATATGCAGCCAGTAGAGTGTACTCCCCATAGCTAACCATCCCTTGAGGCTTCTCCACTTCAGTGAAGGTCCACATCACTTCCTGGGTGGCCGTGTCTATTTTAAACACTTTGGAATGTTTGCTAGATGATATTATGAGAGAGTTGTTGTCATGGGCGCACATTCTGACACTATAGCTATCAGCGAGAAGAGGACAGGGAATATGATGTAGAACTTGACCATCTAAGGAGTAGGTAGTGATTCTGGTGTTGGATGGGTCTGTGATAAAAACTTTTTCTTCAATTATCACCAACGTGTAAGAGTAGTAGCCATAATAAGGATGCTCCCAGCTGGTGATCAACTCCCCTGACATGCTGTAGACACCAACTGTATGAGGACTGGTACCGGATAAGGTGTAAATTCTTTCCTTGTAACAAGTGACAGAATTTACTGGACCAGAGGTAGAGATGAACTTGTTGGTGATCTTATTATCAATATCTACTCTGCTGACTGTCTTATCATCTAGTCCAATATAAGTATTACCCTTATAGTGGCAGATGGAGAGGGGATGGGCTGGTAGTTGTATGGAGGACAGTTTGGAGAGGGACTTAGGGAGTTGAACAGGTGGAGTCTTTTGTTCTTCAATGATGATATCATGAGAGGAGGTAACTTCTAATTCGATATCTCTCCTCTCACCTGTAGCATATAGAGTGTACATGTGACTAGCAACAGTTATTAAATATTGTACACAGATATATTGTACTTGAGAGAAAGATATTAGCTCATAGTAGCCAGGATTCCTGTTTTATCACCATCTCCACATTGCTCTTTATACAACTATAAAATTATGTTCATGAATTTTCCTCTTCCTTGCATGACAAGTAGAGTAAGGAAATGATATTTTATCCAATTAAAAATATCTCAACAGTCAGCCCATGTGACAGCGCTGCCATACTGTAAAACTATAAACTAATAATTAGTTATATAATACTAATATCAACTGTTATCAGCAGCATCCTATATTAACCATTGTTATATGAATTACTTGGAGGTATGCCAACCTGGCTCTTTTTACCTAGCTATTTTTTCACCTAAACACCAGACTATTAACTATTAGTATGGTTGAAGGTGCTTTAGTATTCCATGTAACAATGGTAATTATTATGTGAATATACAGTCATGGAAACTCATCCTGTAAACGTTGGTTTGACAGCGCAAGGTTAAAAAATATGGAGGCTACGCATAACTGACAATGAGGCTATGAGACTTATAGATATTTGTAATATAAAACGTATTTCAAATCAATATTTTGACCAAATTCATTCAAGCATATTTTCTGAAAATAGATATACCGTTAGTATTCATGCAATATCTTGTGAATCAATGCAGATATTGTTTTATTTTAAAATGCATTTTATTCAAAAAACAAGATTCACTACGAGATAAATATAAAATCATTTAGTGAATCTTGCAAAATCTCTTAAGGTAGAGCCACACGAGACAAAATTCTCACGAAATTGGCGAAATTTGGACGAAACGATTCGTCCGAATTGACATTTGGACGAATTCATCCATCGTTGGTTGCGCACGATGAACAAATCCAGAATTGGACGAAACGTCAGAAATTCCTACGAATCGTTGTTTGATTGGTCGGTCGAAAAGGTTAGTTGAATGTTGAAGGTCGTTTTCTTTTGCGCATGTTTGGTCAGATCTAAAAAAGATAACGATTTGCGAGTTTCTAGCCAACAGTTCCTAACTCGGTTTGAAAACTGCGTACTTTGTTGGCGATTATATGTAATCAGTAGTACCATGGCTGTAATGGATTTTTTTAATAGAAATATAACTGTTTTGTAGCTAGGCTAATAATTGCTGAAAATTCAAGTTCAAAATTGTATTGTAATTAGAAGAAAAAGTAAAACGGTTTTGTGGGCAAGCCAAAACCTGCTGTAGTCATACAAAATAACCGTTTTGCAATGTAGTACATATGTAATAGTTCGTAATAATATTATCAATGTACAAGCTCTATTCAAAAGTATACTAAAAACCATTTACAACAACAGCCTACTACAACTACTCAGTGCAATTAGCATTAGCAGTTTTCTAGTTGCGTAGAAACGACCTTATTAATGCGCAGTTATATTGTAAGCCCCGAAATTAATTTACGTGTACATTCCGCAACCGATTTTAGGAATTAAGAATTGCGACTAGAAACTCGCAAATCGTTATCTTTTAGATCAACACGTAGATCTGGCCCACGTGTTTGTACTGAAACAAATGATTGAAACGGAATCGGCTTCAATTTATCACCGCGTTATGATTGGCTAGTTGAAAGTTAGTTTCGTACGAATCCGTGGTGGGGAAACTCCGTGTGGCAGGTCAGAAATTTCGTACGAATGGAATTTCCCAGATTAGTTGAAATTACACGGTCTGTGTGGCCCGGCCTTTAAGCTTCCTTTGAATAAAACAAACGTGGTGAATTTCTTACTGCCATGACGACGGCGATCTGGTTTTTCCGTGTTGAAAGATAAGTAGAAATGGAATTGCTCAGCCAAAACATTTTGATTGGCTACCCGTGATTGGCAACCAGTTTGCTTTGTTGGAGGCAAAACTTGATAGGTCGAGTTAATTTGTAGGCTTCGTAATGAATAGAAAAGTGAAACCCTACTGACAACTCGACTCATCGACTCACGGTCTGTACTTCTATTACCGCGAAAGCCGATACATCGGCTTGTGGTACCAAAATAGTTAAAGCACATAAATTACATAATTTTCTTATTAGATATTTCAATACATCAGAGTCTTGACTTTCGAATGCGCCTATATTCAACACACAAAGAATAATATAACTATGAAAAACAGGGTGTCAAAAGTATGTCCTGCAAAAAGAAAACACTTGGTTCAGGTTCTCAAAATGTGATGTCACAATTATTATTTAGCCTTAGGTAGTCGATCCCTTTCGCTGCCATTGAGGCTGCGCTTTTCTGTGACAATCAGTGCTGTTAAACTCAGAGAGCGCTAATAATTAACTAGGATTCTAAATAATCAACAACGCCCGGGATCGTGCTAACCCTGACCAATACAAACACATGTCCTGGGTTAATTAATTATGCTTCAATAAATGTACTATCGTTGATAAAGGTAATGAAATCACATCAATTAAAATGTGACCTGTGGTTGCGAGGCCCTAGGACTATATGCAAATCGCACTTTCGCAAGATTGAGCAAAGCTTGAAACTAATTAGTCTCAGTCGCAACCCTCAACATCACAATAAATTGAGAGGGCTAGACTAGCCCTGCATAATATCATCGGGAAAACATAGTATGATGCTTGGAATCTGAGTTATTTATTATACGTAAAAATAATCTGTACATGGAGAACTAATGACACTGATTCCTTTGTCATCGTCATTGGTTCTATGGATTTGTCCTATTTTCGCCTGACACTCGCGTCATTATCGTCGTTGATAAATATAAGTGGTAAGCAATAGAATAGGCGGTAAGAGCACACAACACCGCATATGAAAATTGTGACATCACAATTTCCAAGCCTATGCCAGTAAAAATTTCTGCGGTAGAGCTCTGGGGAAATCCTATAAACACCAAACAATGTATGTCACACTATGGCCAACAATACCTAATTCAAAAGCCAAGACTCTGATGTATTGATGAATACAATAAAAAATTATGTAATTTATGTGCTTTAAACACTGGACCTGAAACTAATGAGCAGCTCTAACAACTACATTAATTTATCCAGTTATTTATATTAAGAATATCTTAACTATCGATATGTCAAAAAATTAAAATCACAGAAGGCTGAAAAAACTTCAAACATCAGAAATAAAGAAGGGGTGGCTCATCATATACAGTAACTCTGAGGCTATGAACCTAATAGTTCTGCTTAGGAACTGTCTAAATCATTAAAAAATCAATAAAAGTTGCAGTTTTATAGTCTTTATATCTTTATACTTAGTCAAAAAACTTGGTAATTGTTGATAGCTTTGTTAATAATAGTTTATTAGATTCATTCATGAGTCATCAATAGAGTAATCCTCTTTTTATTTTAGTACAGTAGAAAGTGACAGGCGGCAGTTAACTCTATGATCACAGATACAATTTGGGCTTAATGATCGCATGAACTTATGGATGTATTTTTGATATTTCACACCAGCAACCCACCAGGGCACATGCTTCAAAATCAAGGCTTCCATGCCAGTAGCAACCTGATATGTATTTTGATGTAAGAGCTAACAAAATTTTCCCTTTTCTAGCCAAAATTTTCAGATTCTAATTACAAGCTTTACAAGAAATAAAAAAGACATAAATTTTATTCAAAATACTAAAAATGTGCAAAACAAACATGTTGTACAGTACATGCAGCACAGTGTGGTCACCCCTCAATGATGATAGAAAATGTATACATCCATTTTCAGTTATTCATACCTATCTGCTTTAACTGTAGCTGGTCTGTGAGTTTGAGCTTTGGCAAATGCTCTTGGGTGATTTTGTCAAGCTGGGCCTTTAACTCCTTGAATCCTCTCACAATCGCTGCCTAAACATAGAGTTATCCTAATAGAATCGATAGAAGAAGGACAGAGACATGTAATGTATAAATTGGTAAACTTTCAATCAGTTTATCTATAGGAGAACTGCCATTACTGAATATAAGCCCTGACAAGTGGTACCTGGGAAACAGGACTGATGGTAGGTAAAGCAGGGATGGTAAGGCTGAGAGTGTAGACTAAGCAATGGAAACATACAAGTAAGGAGAGCTAGTAGACAACTCACAATGTATGTTACATTAGTAATAGCAAGTTCATAGACTCAGATACATTGAAGGAATGAAAGGAGCAGCCAGCTGATAGTATGAGGTCAGTAGGTCATGAGCAATAAGTCTAGGAGTCTTATGAAGTAGATCATTCCGACTGAGTGGATCAAAATATGGTATGCAGCAGATATGCTGACACATAGACATGAATCCACTGCATGAAACTGACAAGTACAGAAACTGATGTCAATACATGTACAAACACAATTATCCACACATACTCAATAATATATATGCGTATCAATACAACCACCTCAAACACCTCAAGCACATTACTACACAAGTATACTGATACATACATGTTCACCAACATATTCACAAACACTCACATACAGTTAGTACAATAATTCATTCACATTACTGAACTCTTGAATAACAACACTGCTTAATAACTTACTGGGGGATGACTCTTGGTCCCAGTTTCAAACAACTCTTGATGGGTTCTCAGGCTATTCCACTGCTTGAGCAACACATCTTCGACAAAATCAGCAATTTTAGTTTGTGATTTCTGGCGGTTTTCTTGCACCTGTTTCTCAAGTGTGTCATATTTGACTTTAACCGCATTTAGCTGTAACAGAAAATAGTAAATGGAAATAATAGAAAAGCTAATAATCAGGAGTTGTAGCCTCCTTGTCATACTAACACAATTGCTTGAGTATCACGGCAACTACTTGGGTAAACCTGAAGAAGAAGAGGAGATAAGTTAAAACAAAAACATAACATCCTTTAGTAGCCATACAGTGCATAATAAGGAATAGGCTGCTTTTTACTTAAATAAAAAGATATTAGACGGAAAATTGTGCCATAAATCCCAATTAGAGACATTATAAGGTGGGATGTTTACTCTATAATTAAAAATTATCCGAGTCGACCAATATCTTGGTGTCCGCAAAAGTCAGCGTGTCTGCTTTTGCTGCAACCACTCATTCAAAATGATGGTTTCATAAAACACCAGTTGGTTTCAGTGAGTACCAGATAAATTACTCCTAATATATGCTGTTTTTGCAGTTTCCTAACATATTTATTAATAAGTATCTAAAAATATTCTGTCAATAGAGTCCATATTAGTTACCTTAATAGAGTAACTGATAGATTTTAGGTACTGGTTTTACCAGCATGAAACCTTGTAACTAGAATAATAATTACAAACCTGACTCTCTCTGGTTTTACGAATAAGCTGAAGCATGCTTTCTGTTTCAGCATCATAGTCCGACTGAACTTTGGATACCTCCTTGAAGAGTTTTTCATATTCCTCATCCTTCTTTGTACTCTCTACTGTTATCATAGTACCCAGGAGGGAGGCAGCCAGATTTTCAAGCAACTGGAAGTCATGTGGTACACCTGTGTAATATAATCTTAGCTGTTAGTATGAAACAAATCAAACAGAAAGAATGAATATGATACAAACCACAAGATGTTAGACAGAAGGCAGGTGTTTGTGTAGCATCATCTATACCAAACTTTGATCTCTACCTGCTGACTATATGTGTTGAAATAAGTTCAGCTAAAGGATGTATAAACATGGTGTTTTCTTATGCTAATCAAGAAACATGAAACAGTTCAGAGAGGTCAACACACCTAACCACTTTTCCATGTAATAAATGTTATAAGACCGATAAAGCTCCTCAATCAAATAAGCTTCCCTGGCAATGTTATAACTGCAAAAAGTGGGTACAGTAAACTTCTTAAATGAGGAGAAGAAATGAAACAGACTGAAGAACAAATAGGAGTAACGGTAAAATTCTACTAAGTTGTCAGGCGAGTGTGCGATAATTGTCTTTGACCTTTATTGTAGTCAATTTTCATCAAAAAACTTGCAATATAAATTGAATATTTTAACAACTGTTTCTAATAGTTTTATTAGTTACGAAAGTGTTTGTCGGAATATTTCAGTTATATTTTAAAACAGCCGAGGTTTAGTTACAAGTTAGCTTATTTTTATTTCAAGCAATTTGTGTTTCTTCATAAAATACACTAACTGATTATCAGCCAGCCAATCATGACAAGGCAGCAGATGTAAATATGAAGCACTCTTTACATATGCTAATAGAATGGTGTTCACTAGCATCAGCTACAGCAAAACCTCAGACCAATTTGCCTACTACAGAGTGCCCTGGGGTTACGATGACACTGGTCTTTGACTTTTTTGCCCAACAATGTAGAACACAATGATTTTTTGCTTTTTACATACAAAATATCTTCAGCCATATGTTATTAATGAAAATTTCTTTCCAAATTCAAATTTGTCAGTCAATGTGCTGATTATGCCAGAATAATACTAGTGTTCACTAATAACAGCAGCAGCAAGATCCCCCTATGTTGATGAGTTCACTGATAAGTTACAGTGTTAACTCAATAAGCTTACCATTATCACATCTGGTTGAATCTGCTACACATTTAATACAGCTGATAGTATGGCAGACCTTACATCCCATTACTAGCGGTTGATTCTCATGTTTTGTACAGATATCTGGCAGATGGGGGCATTCCTTTGATAAATACTGAGCCATAGGAATTGTATGATGGTCTCCAAGTACATCATCATGTTGCTAAAATAAAGCCAAACATGTTATGACAAGATACCAGGCTATAGACACTGATGCGATGGTCATCAATTAACCAATCGAGTTGCTAGAATAAAAAAAGATGTGGTTGCCATAGAATTCCTATCATTGTAATTTGTCAGGCAAATAAAAAGATTCAAAATATTGGTGACAGGCTTTTATTATTATAAATTAACATTTGAAGATATTTAAGGATAATTTTGGATTCTCTGGGCAAAGTAAAGAAACAGTTGCGACTCAGATAAGACAATGTGATATCTATTTGTAAACTATAATAAAGCATATTCACTATTCATAGCTTTGATAGCTAGATGTATAATATCCACCTTTGTATCAATGAATAATGGGAAGAAAATACAGAAAAATATAAATACAAAAAACACAAACATACAAAAGACTACCGTGCATAATTTGTGTTGCAGCTGAAGTTACACAAATTACAAACATAATGTTATCATCTCTAGTATAACATTACTCATATAACTCATATAACACATTACTCAGTTGGTATACTAGTATACCGACTGCCTATTATAATCATGTTTAAATGGAATAGCAGAACAAGCGCTAACTAGTGAATCTCCCGCTCCACTATCAGGATAACCATTAGGAGTAACTTTGATTTATAAAATAACCACATAGAAAAGGCTCTTTCGTAGTAAACCTCTAGTGATCAACTATATGACTTAGTTGAAACTGCATAGCCTATGTGCAAATTTTCTCCTACTAAATAATAAGCGAATAGCAGGTCACCCCCCAATAATCTAATGCTGCATATGAGCTGGTGGCTAGAGTAAATATTTACAGAGAGAGACATTGCTGCCTGTTAATACAAGTAAACAACTGGACCATTATATTTATATCTAAAGAATAACAGAGCTAACAACAGGAAGTATGCTTATCTGTAAAATGACCTTCGTGTGGCCAGCTGAAATCTGAAGGTATGAATGGTAATGACAAATAAACTAATATACTACATGTGCATATGTTACATACCTCAAGGTGCTTCATGCAAAACTTTCTGGAGCAATCCGTGCAATATGACACAGCTTGACGCTTGTTTTGACCCTTCTTGACACAAGTGTCACAGAATTGCGCATCATCAAAATCAGGTAGCGTTTCAGGAGACATTTTATACACTTTGCTAAAAACCAGAGATGGCATAAAACAGAACATTCCAAAAATAGTATAATAAAATAACATTATAAATATTGTCACAGCAATATATGTGACCTCTCATGTGAAAATCAACCAAAATGAGGGATTTTCAGATTTTGAGTTAGTAACACAGCCAGATGCAGAAATTTGTGGAGCATTTAAAGCATTTTGAACTTTTGAGTTAGCTTAAGTAGTTCATGAGATATTGCGACTTTTTGGAAGGCACGTCAGCCAAAACTCCCAAAATCTGAAATTGAGAAAATCGCGAATAAAGATGCGACACACAGAAATAGGTTGTTTACGTTAGGTTCTCCTTGGATACGGCCATTTGTATTTCACTGAATGAGGTGAAACTTGGTCTATAGGGTAAGTAAACATGCTGAAACAGCTGGTGTACATCATTTTAAGGTCAGGACAACGGAAGACTGGTAAACCCTGCTCTTAAATTGAAAAAATTTGTCATTTTTACGCATCCGTACTTTACACTAACCGCACATTAGGAATAAGATGAGAAGCTCCTAGGTATATCACCACTAACTGATAGGTTTCAGGATTTAACATCACATCTGAAATCCATACTGAGGTTTATTTTGCCAAAACACTGAGTGTAAAAAACACAAGGGGTATCAGACCCAAAACCACGATTACATTCCTACACACATCTGACTCAGAAAAAGGTTAAAATTCATGCTATGGTCACGTTCTACGTCTTTTACCATGAGGCTTCAGGCAAACTAAACCCTCAGTGCCAAGACGGCAACATTCTCGAATGTTAGTATGCATGTATTATTGGCGGTCATAGTCTAAACCTTCAGGTTTTATCACATTCGGCAGTCCATTGATACCTTCGAGTCTTACTTCATGGCAGGGAGGTCTAGATACGTCTGAACTTTTCCTAAACAAAACAAAAACATGGCTGTGCATCAAAGTGACCCTGGTAGCATGGTTAGCAAACAGTACACACAACAATCTATGAGAATAACCTGTCATCGTACCGGGGTAAGCTTGGCTGATAGAAAACTTGTGAAAGCTCTTAATTCCTTTAATTTAGAAATAAATCCTTAAGTTCCTTTAAATTAAAATTAAACTCCTTTAATTTAGAATTTCCTTTAATTCGTAATTAATTTAGAAAAAAATCTAAAAAATGAGCTAATGTGGTGATTGGCAACGGATTCTGACTTTGACACACTTTTACGAGTAATAGACTTAGTGGCCTAGTGATCGTGTGACGAAGGGATTGGTTGCTCATGCCATAGGATTAAAGTCAGCAGGCAAAAAAGTAAACACACAAGCATTGACCCATTGAATAAGTCATGTGGCAACGGGCAATCAATTATGAGTGAAAACACACCTAACTCAGGCCAGTGAGTACGACTGATCCCTGAGTCATGTATTGTATGATGTAATTTTATGTGACTCAGGGAGGCAAACACTGGGCCAGCAACTAGTAGGCAACTACACCTATAATACTATTACCCTAGGACACTTATATTTCGCTAGTATTTAGCTTCGTGAGTAGCACACAGAGTAAAATTTCGCTGCAACTTAATTTCGCAGCTCTGATGAGTGCGAAAATATAGTGATGTGAAAATAAATACAGTGGAACAAACAAATTAGATTCCTCAGGTCCGGTCCTCTAGTAAAAAAAGTTTTTATATTTGCGACTAGTTTGTATTTGTAACCCGCAGGTATAAATGTATGGCAGAAATCGATAATTCAACGTGATCGCTTGCTGCCATTTGTTTCTTGGACTATCAATGACGTCTCGGTCCTTTCTGTCGTGACCGATATGGTACCAATATTAGATCTCAAGTATTTATAGCAAGCGATGGCCATGGCACGTTTTGAGTTCACAATATTTCAAATTTAAAAAAAATCAAATACAGTACATGTCTCATAAAAAAGAAAATAGATAACAACCAACATCACAACCAGAACTGTATAACATGGTTGGACCTGGTGAGTGTTGTTATCGTTTTTGGTTGGCAGTAAAATTCATCACTACAATAAGTATTATTTAATTGTATGACTTCACCTACCAGACTTTCATCCTCATCAGTTACAAATTCGGTGACTAAACTGATATCATCATCTTCTTCGTTTGTCTTGGCTTTTCCAAAAAAACTTGTTATCTTAATTTGCTTTGCCATGCTGCTCATTTGGTGTATTAACGAATTTACTAGAAATTTCCCAATGAGCTCAATCACACACAAAATTATCTGCATTTCTAATATCACGATTTTGTTGTGGATATCAATGAACTACAGGGCCGTATTCCCTTGGACAGCTGGCCGGCTAAGACGCCCCAACATTTTAGGAATTTCATAGTCCAACGGCTATAGAAAGGTTTTTATCGCTGTAGAATATCACTTTATTCGTAGCCATAGATACAAACATCAACTTTTAGTAGTTCTTAGGCGTCATTATTATCTTCATCAGCGGCAAAATATTCTTGTTAACGACTTTTATAAAGGTTTGCAAAATATCAAGTTTTAGCAAACATCTGCTTGCCCATATCCTACTTAATGAACTTGAAATAAAATCGGCAAAAATGATCTTTGTTAAAACGCTTAAAAGAAAAAGATGTCTTCTTTCTGAGCTTTTCAACTGCATACAAGTTTTGCCTGTTTTAATTTTAAAACGTTTTGTCAGTCACATCAGCTAAAACAAAGCAAATCTCAAAAAATAGAAAAATGTTGATACTTGCCAATAAAATTTTTTAAAACTTCACGTGAGAGGCCCGGCTGAGGCCCTACATAAGAGAAACCTGTTGGGAGCTTACAGCACCCCCCCCCTCCTTCTCCACACGCCAGATGTTCATAACTAGTCGTCTAACATTAGCCCCCCAACTTGCAACCAGTGAATACAGGCCTGTGTAGAACATGGCTATTTAATTTCGAATTTTCGCTAATTCGTTATGATAGTTTAGTTTCGCGCATGAATTTTTCGCGTGATGATGACTCCGCGAAAACGCGAAAGTTAGATGCCGCGAATACTTAAGTGTCCTAGGGTACTACCAAAAATGAACAGGGTTGATCAGAAAAAATTCAATAAGACCCACCATGATTATTTAAAGTTGCATCTAGGCTTTTTTCTGATCTTCTCCTTATGCTCGAAAGGTTATGTGGTGTTTCCATCATCCTTACAAGTAGAAATTCGGCCCATGATAATCAAATCTAACTCGGTCTTTAAAATTCCTTTATTTTAAGTCAGCTGACTGGAAATCAGAGTTCTATCAAATTTGTTGATGCAGTCCCACTTGCAACTGAAGCTAATAGGTTCATCAGGCACCATAGGATGAGTTGGTAAGCTGGCAGCAGGTGATTCTGAGTCATTAACCCGAGTACTATACGAGTGAATAACAGTTAATCCTTTGATAGGTTCAACATCGTCTTCTTCATTGTTAATAAATTCGGGCATCCGAGCTTGCAGGTCATCAGTAACATGAAAATCTGTATCTCTAGACATTGTTTCTCTATATTCAGCATCAATATCATCGAGCAATGTGCTAATTTCTTCAGATTCATCAGATTAAAAAAAATTCGAAGTTTTAGAATCTTCACGAGTCGCCATTTTGATGATGTCACGATCGCATAGCAACGACTTTGATCGCAAAATTTCGGCATAAGGAGCCAATGAAATTACTTTTTGACTTCAGAAATGAATTCCTCACACTCTGATTGGGCTAGGGTAAAATAATAAACAAAGTAGCCATGTGCTCCCCAAAAACCTAATTCAAACTTCGAAGCTACATTACTAAGGATAGTGAATGCCGACTTTTGGTCGATTTTCACGCGAGAGGTCACATATTATGTTATCCTATAAGTTTATTAGGCGCTTGCTCCAATAGATATGCTAGCATAATAAAACTATAAGCTTATTTTTTTTCAAATCAGATCAATTTGCTAATGAAATACTCTCAATTATCTATAATATTATTAACCATCTTTCGTCCATCTGTTGGCTATTACTGTAACAAAGCAATATTTATTCCTTGATTGGTACTATTATTTAAGGATTTGGTAGGCAGTTGATTAGCTCAGTTGGTTAGAGTGTCAGCCTGATAATCTGAATGTCAGGTACTCAAGCTCCATGTTGACTTGTAGACATGTAGACATTTTAGTCATCTCATAACTTGTGTGTACATAATTTTGAGATTGACTAAAAGTTGGCATATTTAAAACTGCTGCAAAACAAAATAAAAAGCAAATTTCTAAAAAAGCTGATTTCAGATTAAAATTACAATGGAATTTGTAGTCTGTCCTGAAAAATTATAGAAAAAAACTCATTTTGACAAATCAAGTTTGCATAAACCCTTTCTCAATTGTTCGATAAAAATTTGTATAAACAGAGAGCATAATAGCTTTCTTCAGCTTTCCTTTATCAATTTTCAACACATCTCGTTTGTCTCTATTGTCAGTCATTTGGGCCTGTTGAAAGCAAGTAAATGCTAATTTACCAAAAGCACACAAAGTAGCAGACAACCTGTTCTACCAATCAATGTCCTTGAAGAGTACAATGATCAGAAGCAGAACTTCAACAATAATCACTATTTGAAGTGTTAACTCTCTCACGTGTTAAATATTTTTAATGTTAACATGACAATATTGTTGAATATTACTTACCTGCAACTTTGCAGACCACACCAGAAAATGTCGTTCTCCTTGTAGTGTGACGTAAGGCATGGCATGCAGTTTATGTGCCCACATGGCAGCTTCTTCGGATCAACTATTTTATCATTTTTTAGACCACAAAACTCGCATTCGATGTCCTCTGATGCAGAAGCCATTGCTACAATGAAATACCAAGAATACAAGATAATTTAAGAGTTCAAATATTCTTCTACAAACTTCTACTCCTTAAAATTATATCTTCAGCGTTGTATTATAAAATTGCAATGCACACAAATGAGAGCATTGTATCTAGGCAGAAAACTGGCACACATCAATGCTATAGTCTAAATTTATTAGAAAGCTCATGTTTATTGCGATGGAAAACTGTCAATAGTTCTAATGAAAAATGCCAGAATTGAAACAGTTCATACCAGTTTTCTAATGATTAAATAATAGTATTTTAATATTATTTTTATTGACAATAACAATAAAAACATTTCATTTTTATCAATAAAATCAGATGTTTTATAATTAAAAATACAGTTTTGAAGACTAGTGAGGAAAGCAGCTGCTAGCATCTGTGACAATAGAAGGCAACTCCCAAGTTGAAACAAAGATGTATAAATTACCAATAAGAATGTCGTAGACTGGGTAACATCTAAATGCGAGACAAATTTGTGATGTTTGTTACTTGTAATACATTAAAAATTTATATTAAAATCTCATAAAATGCACAAAGTCATAAAGATTCACAGTAAAAATAGGATTGCTACTAGTAGTACAAACTGAGCCAGTCTCGACTAGTCAGTCTATAGTTAGGATGTTGGTGATTGATTCACCAAAACAGTGATTGACATTTATTGACCTCAGTTTTACGCAATGGCATGACATGAAGACACAACTTGCTCAAAAAGTACAGAACTTCTGAAAAAACTTGTGTCATCTAAAATATTCTATAAAAAAAGTTGCACTCATGTCTTTAGAACGATGTTGATGAACAACTCCAAATTTATTGTTCACGTTCTCTTATGTACTGCGCTAATATACGCCTAGGCAGCGTCAGTGGTTTGTCAGTAAAGCCAAGCTTTGTTCCTCAACGTGAATTAGCTAACGGTGCATTTATTTTAAAACCTCAACAAGGCTGCAACAAAGCATTCAGTTCTTTCAATATCACAATGCATTCTTGGCAACTGGCAATGCTATCCGCATGGTCTGTGAGCAAAATCGATACACGCACTTTACAAATTTTCGGCCATCTGTCAAAATAGACCAACATCACGTGAAGATGTAAGGAGATAAGCTGAGAAACTATGATCTATTGTGGCAACAACCTAGATTGACTCATTATATTTAACTTATGTGACATAACAACGTAATCAAATGTAATACTCACTGATACAACCTTTAACTCGAGATAATTGCAACGAAAACGTAACTGCACTTGAACGAGGAAGTCACCGGTAGGCGTATCCCTTTGTGCGCGCATTCCAATCCGCACTAGCAAATTGCCACCATTTATTTCAACAATGCTTAATAAGGGAAAGGAAGAGTGACAAATACGTAACTACTGGTAGTAGTTTCGATAGTTGCGCCAGTACGTATTCCGATGTTCTATAGCTATTGGGTAGGAGCAAACAACTACAACATTTATAGGCTTTCCGTTTCTATCGAGCGCACATACATCGCGCGTGCAGACTGGAGATTATATAAGATCGCTAGGTAGCATTAATTATTTCACTGAATGGAGAGTGTAAGGATATCAGTGAGGCGTGAATTTTCACGTCATGTTAGCGTTGTCATGTTAGTGCCATCTTAAATGTTAACATTCAACAGAATTCACATTGCAGCTATTTGGTATCACAAGAATAACCATGTCTTACCCTGCTGTGTTGTAAGTTCATAATACATGAAAATGTGATTACAAGCTCTTAAAAGCTCAAAAACGAACATTTAATCACATACATCACAAAAAATGTCGTAGTTTGGAATCTCTTGATTTCGATGATGTTATCACACAATGTAGTTGTTGTTTTGACATGAGAGGTTATCAGATGAAATTTTAGGCTAATAAAAGGCTCAATATAAAACATCTTGTAGCACTAGTTTATGAAAAACACTTCGGGTTCTACCGGAAAGCCCTATCACATATAGATGCAGTTTACAGTTTCATTTCAGCCTGATCTGATCGTCTATTCGTAATCTGATCATGTGACCCCTGCATTCTGCCATATAGCGCGAACCATTTTTTTACTATAACAGATGCCCAGCAGGCTGCTCACGTTTATAAGAAGATGATATACACTCCTTCAAGCTAAGGTAAAAAAGTTGAATAAACTTTTACAATAGGTTTTGATATATTAGTGCTCAAAGTGACAGCATTGCAATGATGATGAAGAAGAGGCATTTGGACAATAGACATTGCACTATTGAATGCGTGAAGTATATTTGTAAAACTATTTCGACAAATGAGGTGGCATGAAAGCGTAAACAGAAACCATTGTGTTCCGCTAAGCCCCATTTGAGCTGCTTTGGAAGGGATTTCCAATATACAGCGTTTTCGCGATGGCTTCAATTAACTGTTTGTTTTTGAGCTCTTAAGACCTTGTAGGGACACTGTCACATATGTTGCACCTACAACATAGCAAAGTAAGACATGGTGATTATGTTGATGCCAAATGACTGTAATGTGAATTTTGTTGAAAATCAACCTGTAAATGAGTCCCGTTTCTTGCCGTTTAGTAAAAACCTACCTGAATTTATTCTTGCCACCCTCAGGGCTGTATTCCCTGGTTGCAAGTTGGGGCGGCAAGTGTTGGACGACTATGTTATGAACATCTGGGGGATTGGCGGCGGTGTTAGCCTCAACGAGGTTCGGGGCGGCACCACGAAGCTCTGGAAATTTCAAGCATCAACAACTCTCAAAGTATACATAAATGCAATACATTGTAAGCATCAAAATCTACATAAATATATTGTTTATGGTTCGTGGAAAGCAAATTTTTTTCTTTATTCAACGAACGATAATAAAATTATTACATAAAACTCATGCCCCTACAGATTTTTGCAAGGGGAATTGACAGCACAGGAGATATTACTTTTTTGGTGGAATAGCTCATGTTCTGTCAATGTGTCCATGGGGGAAATCTTTCACAACTGATTCTGTATCTATTTCAACATCTTTGTATATGTGAAATATTAGAAAATTATTTATACGAGCCTCCCCTAGTGCTCCTCATCGATATTTTGATTTGGTTATGTTATGATAAGGAAAATGCAAGTTTGGGGGTCTTCTTAACACCCCCACCATAAACAATAAAGTTTAGTTTCCATGTCTTAACAGAGTCTCACAAGATCACTCATTTGGCGAGATCACCACAGAGACAATATATACCGCTAGTTGCTCATAAATTAATTGTGGGGAATTCCAGGTGAGTAAGCTTAGACTTCAATTTTTAGTACTTAACCAGCAAAAATCACTAGAGCGTTAGGGCGGCTCAGCCAACAAGCCACCCCAGGGAATATGGCCCTGGCCACTCTTTCCAGTATAATTTTTTAACAATTTTTAAGGTAATTAGCAGTATGGCTGGCATACCAAACAATTAGTAGCAACTTAAAAATGTTGGTAATAGTAATTTTTCGTTCTGGTTTTATTATTTTTTAATTATATTTCAAAACTTATGTTACGATTTTGCGCATTAAGACCTGCAGTAGGGATAAATTAGATATGTGGAGATTTTGTTTGCAGATTTGGAAAAAAGGCTTGTGAAGTTATAATGTCACTTAGTAAAATATTCATCGTATATATTTAGGCATAATTTTTTTAGGTTTTCTAATGAGAAAAAGACAATAATGCAACATGAATTAAATAAGAAAAACAATTTCCTAAATTGTTTTAACCGTTTAGCGTTTTTAGCGTTTGTCTGTGTTAATTTTTATCTGTATGTAAAACTAAACATATACTCTAAAATTCTATTTCTAGGGTTTAGATGAGGTTTAGGTTTATTGAAAATGTTGACAAAAAATAACTGGTACTTTTATGTAAAAAAACTCACAAGGAGAGTTAAAGTTGTGTATATCTTATTCATAGATAGAGCAAAACATTATGAAAGCAGGCAATTAATTTGAGTTTGAGTTATATGACAACAATCAAAGAAATGCTACTGAATTTTAATCAAAAAATAAATAATAAAATAGTTGTATTTTACCAGTTCTATTTTTTGTGTGCGGTAGGACTTTGAACCGAGTCTCCCATAAAACAAATAAAGGTTTTGAACTCTCCAAGTGGCTTCTTTTACCAAGCGAAGAAATATTTTTCCAGGTTGTAATACTGTTAATTTATTCCAAGCATTGGTGTAAGATCCATTAAATATCTCTAATTTTGACACAAGTTGTCTTCTCCTGTTCATATGAACACTCAACTCTCAGTTTAGTAGTTGTCTTGCCTCGCTTCGTCACTAAGGTTCGTTTTTCAATAGTATGAAGAGAAGTTTCCGTTTTGCCATGCCTAGTTCCTAGCCTTTCTTGAACATCAATGATGACTTGTGTGCAATCTTGAATATGTTTGTTGTATCAACAGCAGATTGGCCTACTTCAAGCTTCGATATAATTGATATTTAACTGTAATAATTATAATAGTCCTTACTTGAGAACCAAATTATTTAAGAAAATTGTCCAAACAGTTTGTAGCATATAATGAACATCTTAATAATATGATCGCAATTAGAAATGCTTCAAAAATATATTTAAATTAGTGTAGTATTTATACTCTACCACTTGGACTGTTTGGTCTGCTCTCTCCTCATTTCATCTCATTTATTCACTTTCATATGTTCATTTTATACAAGTTATTTTGAAATAATTTGTTGAAGAATAATCTACTTCAATTGACTTTTTGTCAGAATTGTGCAAGCTATTTACAAACGCTGACTAAGCATACTGCAGCCCTTTTGCTGTGGTTGAGCACATTACCTCTTTTAGGGAAGACCATGATGTCTTGAAAACAGTCATTTTACCGAGTGTATAAATTATATAAATGGCTCTATTTCTTTTGTTGTTAGTGTTTAAGATCTAGAAAAAATTTCTAGGGTATATATTTTACTCAATACTTTCTGCTTTATGAAGGTCATACTTAAAAAAAATTAAACAGGGAAAAATTGGTAATACTTATTTTTCAGAGGCTCCATTTACTTATAAAAGCCAGCTATTTGAGAACATCCGTGACTAAATGAAATGTCATGGAAACTTAGTTAACAAATCTGTTTATGTTTGATTTATAGTTTATGAGGACTACCTTTACATAGCTAGTTCAAAATACTAATGTAATGTGCTTAAAATGCAAAATCTAAATTTCACCCAAAGTGGAAAGACAAAATTTATCATAAGATACAAATGCTAAAATTTAAGCTCAAGCAATGCAAATCTTATTTGTAGGATGTTTGTCATACAAATAAGAATTGCCGTGCTCTAACACAGATGCTAGAGCAGCAGTCTCCTAAACCAAACTTTGCAAGTTCAAATCCCCTGCAAGGTAGTTCCTTTTACATCAGTATCAGAAAATATTGCAGCTGTCAAGTTTTCCAACAGTGCGTCAGAGGTGCAGCTATTTACAATAATGTGAGCCAACAGCTTTTCGTAACGTTTTGCTATGACCCGTGTTGTACGCAATGTCGTTGGGTATTTGCTGTCATATAATGACTTATATCAGCAAGCTAGCAACTCAATCCCGCTGGCCTAATGGGCATGGGGTTGGACTAGTGAACGACAGGGTCCTAGATTGAATCTTTTTATGTATGGACTCTTTATTCCGAGGTTTTAAGATCTATAGCCGGAACAACATATATACGACATACTTTGAGAATTATATCGATTTAAGTATTCTGGTGAGATACAGTGATCGGTGGTTTTCCTGTCCAGTTGACACCTAAAATCAGTTGGTTGGTCTGATGTAAACAATGTGATGTGTCAAAGATGAATAGGTTATTAAATTTCCTTTACGCAGGCGTTGTCTTCATAGACCATGGTAGTTTATGGTTTCCATACCAAAATAGGCTTTGCTTTTTCCAGAACTGATATCTGACATGTGTCTCAAAGGTTGATGTGTGCTTCTTTTACTCTTTAGCTTTGTGGTGGACTCTGACCTTTTCTCCTCTACTGATCACCATGCTATACACAGACCTGCCAGTGATGACTTAGTTAGCTGACTAATTGTTACTGAGCCTTGCTGACCTTTTTCTGTTCTTTTTGGCAGCCTTACATTGCAATATTGCATATAAAATTGCATTCACACCAGCTGATTTGCCAACATAAGTTTTGGTGTCGATACCTGAACAATTTTATAGAAGTTATTGGTCCATATTTTCCATTCAAACTGAGGCGAGTTTGGACCCATGGGCGACTTTACCATTTTCTTGCAGGATAGGATAACTTAAACTTTCCGCTTGCTCAGCATTCTTAGAGTTTGTAACACAAATTGAGTCTGTAGCCTATTTTAGACTATAATTAGCTACTACAGGGATTATAATTAGCTACTACAGGGATTATAATAAGTTACTACAGGGGTTGACTACCAACTGAATAACTAGCTGCTAATTTCCAGCAATAAACTACATAAACTTGAGAGCACAACAGCTGACCTTTGACATCACAGTTCACTCTGTAGTATATATACTGCACTTGATAGTTTGTATCTTTTGGTTGTAATATAAAATATAAAAACATTTTGAAATACAAAATGCATGTTTTTTAACATTTTAAAATATAAAATACCATATGTATGGTTGTTTAAATACTATATTTATATGTTTAAAATATCAATAGGTAAACTTGATGAAAAAAGTTATGAATAAAAAGTGGTTAAGAAAACCTCAATATTAAATTTAATGTCCAACCATTTCATTTTGAATAAATGACTAACTCATCTCCAAGTTCAGCAAGGGGAGTATTTAAACTATGTAAAATTTAAAAGTTGGACTCACCAAATGCAAATGCTTAGCAATGATTATAGAAGCAAGCGTAAACATTGCTCATTATGTAGTAGCCCATAAGCTTGCAGCTATCGATGAGAGACAAGATAGAGAATCAGCAGCGAGTGAATCAAACTTAGAGGTTCAGACTACTACCATCTGCACGAATCAACCACCTTTCCACATTTAAGAATATTGGTGCACCTAATTATTACACATGACAATCTCTTACAGCTCATGAACATAAGTACATACGTACGTACCGAATCACCTCCTTTCTACCACTAAATCTCACAGTAAGTAGATTTAACATCCTCATGACCATCTTCTGTTAGCATTGTTTGAACCAGCTCAATCAATTTACAGCAATTAACAAAACAATGTAATAAGGGAGACAAATGCATTATTGTTCATACTACAAGGGGATTACTATGAAGTATGATTTTTTGGTACTCACCTCAAAATCAGAAACAGGCATGAAACAATGGTCACAAACTGGTACATCGGCAGTCCCATGCACCATGAGAGGTTGTCACATGTAATAAGTATGTGTACAATTATTCCAGAATACAACCAATTGGTTGAGTGACACAGATGATAGCAATCTTAGTTGAGGAGTCAAATATCTAGTTTCTAATGTCATGTGAGGAATCCTTTTTCGTAATGCTCTCAGCATGGCTTTGAACAGACAGAGACAACTCTTATTATAGTAAATATTGAACTGTTTACAATACTAAACAGCTCTCATTTCAATCACTTTAAACACTAGAATCTATTTTCATTCCCTTCACAACCTCAGTATATAGATACAACATATTCACTGTCTATATTCTCCATGATCTTAAGTTATCCCTGCACAGTCTTGCCACCAGTGACAGCTGACAAGTCTCAACAGGTACATATATTTTAGTAATAACTGTAGATGGGCAGGCCTCTTCACACGCGGCTTTGGTCTACAAATAAAAAAAAACATTAAATAATTTCTGACAAGGTTTGATTTAACGGGAGTTGTCAGCTCGTGTTTTAGATATAGCAACCAAAGACATTTTCATTAGTGTTAAAAATCAGAGATGAACTTGGACAAAATTTTAGGGGTTTTCATCTAAAAGCAATGGAATCGTTCATTTGAATTGTTGTTGATGTTTTAAGTGATCTGACTGCCAGGATATTTCATGATTAAAATTGACAAAATTTGATCGCGGTTAAAATGTGCATGGCTCATTTTTCATCGTTTATATGGCAGCTGCGAGCTTGTACTGTCTCAGAAGATGCAATCACACTCAATCTAAATTCAATTGATTGTCTCAATCATACAATACTCTGCAAGTTGAAAAAATTCAAACTACATTTGGGCTTGTCTATAATTAGTCGATTGACTTTTGCATGAGTTTCCTAGCAATAAATTCGTTTAAAATATTCTGATTTTATAATTTTTGAACAATTTTACTTAGTTTTCGAGGTCATCTTGAGCTTTGTTAAGTTGGATTTAGGCCAATTGTTAAATCAAAGAGATACCATGTGTAATTAGAGGTTAGTCGCGTGATCCAGAGAATTCTGCTTAAAAGGAGCCATTGTGTTTGATGTAATATTTCTGTGAATTGAAACACCCTATCGTAAAATCACTGCTAATTTACCATCAATTAGGTGTTCATAAAGATAAGTCCATTTTTAGTTTTGATCAAACAATTTTGATTCTCAAATTAATTCAATTAAAAACAGTTAGCCATGTGACTTTTAAAAATTAACTGTGTGACTTCTGTGATACTCCGTGCAAAATATAGAGAAAAAAGGCACAATACTCTAGTTATATTTATGATACTTATAAGATAGCCGATAACACTAGTGTTCTACACAATCAAAGGTCATCAACAATGTCTTCATCAATCATGTGGCCTCTTTGTCTGCTGTCAGCTCTGAACAGATGACGCTTTGTGTCCATTCTAGCAGCGGTGGAGTATCTCACTGATTCATTACCGCAAGCCATAACATGATGTCTTTTCTGCAAGGCTGGTAGCCCTTTGACGTTCTCCCAGTGCTGGTGAAGGAAGTCTTTGTTACTTTTGATCTCAGCAGTATTTATTTCCAATATCTCTATGTTGGAGTGGGCTTTTGCAACTCTACAGAATGATGCCGCATCATCTACTGTCTCTCTTCTAGTTTTCACCAGTCTCCAGACCTGCCTCTTCAGACTACCACCAACACCATCGACTGCTCATTTGCCATGAGAGGTAGCAAAAATGTTCTACTCAACATGGGTGAGGTCATTGGACTGCTTGATGTGAGTGCGGTTGGAGAGTATGAATCTTTGTTTGAACTGTGGTGCAGTGCCATCAGAGAACAAATAGAGTGAAGAAACTCGTGGACTTTGCTGCTTTACTTTAGAGATCAATGCCTCGAGGAAAGTGAACCCAGCGTACTTGTCATGTTGAAGGTAGTCAAAAACCACAGCATAAGATTTCACACTTCTTTCGAACCAAACACAGCAAGTGAAAATGGTGACTTGTTTGTAGGTGAAGTGAGCTGATTGTATTTTATCTTGATAGCTAGTTTGGTAGTTCTCAGAGAAATTCATTGGAATGATGCAGTCATCATCAGCCAAGCTGGATCTTTTCTGGTTAAAGTGCTCGAACTGGTGATCTTTATAGCAGCAGTGGTTGAGATAGGCCTTCCATTGCTGTCGGCGTGCATTCATTGCTTCTCCTGCTGTGCCATTCTGTTGAGTCTTTAAGCTTCTCCCTGCAACTGTTGACCAGCTGTACCATTGAAGTTGTGCCATCTCTGCAAAGCTTGAGGTGTTGTAGACTTTTTCAGGTCCCTTGCAACCAACACATGAAGTGCCTTCAATCATTATACAGATGGGGTTTTTCTACTGCATACACATGAGTCAATCAGTTCTCTTCCAGTGCTTGGCAAGTCGTTTCCTGTTCTTTTAAGAGCCTCAACAAGAAATCAAAAGTTTTCATGGACGGCACAGACACAGACAGTGTGTGGAACCTTGTTGAATGGCAGCACATGAGTGGGTCTAAGAGCTGCAAACTTACTCCGACTGACTACATCGTCGGGGTTGTCAGCTCTGTGAAGCTCGTACATCTCACTGATGTTGTTGTACAGATGGGGTTTCTGGACCAGCTCACCATTGACCTTGATAGAATCTTTTTTTCCTGGCGCCATCCTAGTGATGTCATCATTCTCATAGAAGTCAGTGACCTTTTTGATGATATCATTTCCAAGTACTTCCCGCCCTCTTGAGCAAGAGCCACTTGTGCTTGGCTCATCTGGAGCGTACTGATCAATGAGACATCTGAGTACATGAGCATACTATCTGGGACTTTTTGGTAGAGCTGCTTCTGCTTTCCTGAATGCCATTCCAGCAGACTATGCAGAGCCAAAGGGAGAAGGACCTGAAATGTAAATTAATCAATGATCAAAAATATTTTCCAAATAATGCACCAACCACCATAGAACAGTCAACTCCAGTTTGCAAATCTCCAAACATTATCCCTGTGAGATTTGTTACTAACTTGCTACCACACTCTCCCAGGTTTCTATTTTTGCTGTCACCATCAATACATACCTGGTGTAAGTTTAACTGTCATAGTTTTACATTTCAGGTCCCTCTGCTTTTGCTTTCGTTCTCTGTTGTTAGCTCTTTGTAGCTCCACTTCTTCCTCAGTCATATCAAAAATTCTCTTCTGTCTAGAAATCTTTGATTGTTCTGCTTTCTTTCTTTTAAAATCTTCATACTTTTCAGGATCCTCCTTTATAAGCTCTTTGTGAGCTTTCACTTTTTCAGCATTGGTCATGGGTCGACTGCGTCTCATGATGAACAAAGTTATACTGATTTTTAGCACATGCACTGTGTCTTCATGTAACGACGCAACGTTTTACACAACTCATAAAACCTCCTTTGATCATCAATTGACCAATTTTGAGCTGGTTAGCCAGTCTTCCAGTAGTGTATTAATTTTTCGGTTCAGATCTTGAAAATCTATTACCAGACCTTTTATTTTTATAGACCATGAATTGAATAGAAATCTCATAAGGATCAGTGCTGTTTGCTAACTAGCCACAAACAAGGTTTAATTATGTGATTTAATTGAATTATGAAGGCAACTGAACGCCAACCAAGGGGGTGTCACGCGACTAACCTGTCACAGAGCTAACCATCCCACAGCCATTCTTTTGAACTTAGAAGCCTAAAAATCATTCTGTGGAGCCTTCATGGTAAATGCTAAGATAACTTAAAATAAAAATTCTGAGACTTGAACAGTATGGGTGCTAGCGTAATTTGTCAATGTTTTTAGTTAGCCGTGTGACAGTTAAAAAGCTACTAGTTGTGTAAGTTAACTATAGATAGACGACTTACATATTTTGATTTTTTCTGTTTCCCATAATCTGGAACAGTGTAACACGTAGAATAAAATAATTTGTAGTCAGTTGGCACCTTTAATTTGCTTAATATTAGCAAATAAAATATTACCAAGAAAACAAAATCTCCAGAGCGCTTTAATAACCCCTAACTTCTATTGCTTGGTACAACTAAAGTATACGCAATACAATTATGAGTTATATATTTTCTGAGCCGTCAGAATAATTTGAACAAAACAGACAGAGTCTGTAACAACAGATAACATTTTCAAAATTGGTCCATTTTTTACTGAATTTATGGACAAGCCCATTTCACCTCTTTTTAAACATTTTCAACTAGCCGAAAATAGTTTTGCGATATTTATTGACCAGTCAAGATTTAGGTTAATTTTTTTGTGATAATCGGTTGGGTGAAAACAAAAAATTTTCCGGCAGCGAATTATTGTTAGGATGAAATTTTCAGGGTCTACACTTTAATTTCAATTTACTAAAATATATCTACTAGTAAATTTTACTGTTAATAATTAGTAAGTATCAGTGAAGAGCTGGTAAATTAGAATAAATAATAAACTATTATAAAATGAAACTAGCTGAGGGTATCTCAATGGTGAATATTGTGGGCAAAATCTTTCAATGTTATTAGAGACTGCATGTCACTCTTTACTTCCTGTTTTTTAATAAAAATCTGTAGCTAATACTTCATATTATTTATTGTTACTCCTTGTGTCTAAATACAGTAAGTTGATAATTTAAGTTCTACGAGAGCTCTCAGCCAGCAAAGAGATAAGGACAGAGAGCAAAAGCTTTACAAGATATGCACAAAATAAATCTATAGGCATCGACTATCGAGGAAATAACTTCAGCTATTCATACCCTCATTATTTTTCATTTGGTTGGGATGTGTTTTGGGAACACCATGATGTACTTACAGGTAACTTCAAAAAATTTTTGACTTTATCTTCGCAACATTTGATGGCTTATTATTACATAACTTAGTAAATTATCTAATTATCATATCTTGTGTTGACCCTGTCCGACTGTCAAAATTGGAAAGTCAAGGTGGCCCACTGGTTGAAAAAGTTTACCAACCGTTGCGCTGAAGAATCATATTTTTAAGACAGCGGCCATTCATTCCTGCTGGTAAAGTATATCTACATGAATGTGTATTCCATAATCTTTGCTATAATATGAGCCGGGTTCACTTGTGTGTCTGTATGTCTGAAGTCTTGCTGGCATGTTATAAATAAAGAAATGCTTTCAACAGGATTTGAACTCACACCCTTGAGCATGGCTGCCCAGCGCTCAATTATTTGCACCATTGACTGCCTTAGCAAAACTAGTTATTTATAAAATTAGCCTTAATGATCCCATATGACAACCAGTAGTCACATTGCTAGGATGGTTCACTGTTTTAGTACCGACAGGTTTGATGGTAAAAGTTGGTTAGTAGGACTTGCCTTCTGTCGCTGGTTTTAAATTGATTTGCATAGATGTGCGCATTGTAGAAATCATAAGTCAACCCGTGGACAATTTGTTAAAGTGGAAAATGGTTTTCCAATGCATCAAAACTTTAAATAAATAAAATATATTAATAAAAATGAGCTCAAATAACTTACTACTTCATTAAATTTCCAAATTATTTTTTAGAACATATTTTTATAACAAAACTCTGAATGCAATAAAAAGAATAATATAACTTGTGAAGACAATTACTAGAAAATAAAAACTAAAGCCCTTTGTTCATAATTTAGAACCTAATAATGACCTATGAAGCTAATTTGTTATAATAAAGTGAATAAAGTCTCAGCTGTTAACTTGCTATGATAACATGAACACATGAAACACCTATATATAATATGAATATCTACTAGTATATGCTAGAGTATCTACATTATCTACTAGAGTATTTACTAGTAGATATTCATATTCAAGGATATCCAGATATGGTAACAGATAATACAGTATTATGATAGAGCACAGATAAAGAGGGTAAATTGAGGCAGGTAATACAGTGTCTGCCTACTAAGCTGAATGTCACAGGTTCGAATCCTGTGCAGTGCAATATTTTATCGTAAACTCTCCCTTGACTTCAGACATACCCTGCACTTATTATAGTTAATATTTCATAATTAACTTTTTTGCTACTAAACTTAATTATTTATTTTTTGATACCGATTTAATCACAACTGTGTTGCGGAATGAGCTCTAACCTTTTTCAGCTATTTTTCACAATTTCCGTGAGCACGTCCGATACGATATTATATGAGTTATCAATATCTTTATAGCTCAAGGCATTATTTTTAATGCTAAAAATAATCAATTTCAGTAATAGTAATGTTCAATAGAGACCCCATAAATAACATGGATACAACATAAACATCTCATAGATGTAGAATCAGTGAAACATCTCTAACTGTAATGTGTCTGACACAACTGGGCATCGTTAAGAAGAAATTGTTATAAAAAATTAGGTCTTTACCAAAAGAAACTGAAAGCAGGATGGGTTGTAAACACATTTTGTATTGGCTCAACACATGTAGATAGTAGTTTACATTTGTTTAATTACAGACACAATATGCTAATTAATTAACCAACTACTCACTAATCAGTAACACTTTACACAGAGTCTACTAAAGCCGTACCATGTGACTCTTGGCCATATACAAAAGGTGTAGCGAGCTGCACTACACGGTGGGTGGTCTTCGCAAAGAGTTGATAGTTTTTTGCTTGATAAAGTGAAAGTTAATTTTAACCTGTAGACAATGCATATAGCCTCCTAAACTATCTCATGGAGCTGTAGCTGTTAAGTTTTAATAAAACCGGTTGTTAGAGTTTCCCTTGCAACGACAGTAGATGAGCTCAACACAGCTGCCATTGCCCCAGTTCAGCAGAGCACTACAAGGTCATTTTACCAATGGAAGTTCGCAGTAGTGCGCTGGGTTGGAGCAAGCAGCCTCTCAATCTACTTTTATAGTTTTCCTCTTATTGCACCTAGACAGCCAGATTTCCCTACAAAATGTAGCAAAATCAAAAGAATGTGCAAAGAGCTTTCATACAAAATTGTTGAATATATTTAATATTATTTTCTATTTGTTTCATACGAGCTGTTAATAAATACAGTCTTTTATTTGTATCGTATCTTGTGCTGACCTGCCCCAACTGTCAAATGTTAAAAGTCAAGGTTGCCGCCGGCCTGAAAAGTGGGTTCACCAGTGCCCTAGACTCTCCTATTTTTGAGGCAAAGAGGCATATATCTACATGAATGTGTATTCCATAATCTTTACTATAATAAGAGGCAGGTTTGTTTGTGCGGCTATATGTTTGAAGTCTTGCTGAAATGTTATAGAAAAGAAATGCTTTCAACAGAAATTGAACACGTAACTTTCAGCTTGATTGCCCAGCACACTATTACCTGCACTAATTGACTGCCTTTGCATAACTAGTTATTAATAAAATTAGCCTTGATGAGTTGACATGACAGCCACTTGTCACATTGTTATGATGGTTTACTGGTCTAGTACCAACAGACCTGACGGTAATAGTTGATTTATAATAGAGTTGCCTTCTGTGGCATGTTCTAAATTAATTTGTATAGATGTGCACAAAGTAGACGTAATTTTAAACAGTCAAACCTCAGGCGCTTTGTTAAAGTAGAGACTGCCTTTTCATTAAGTTGAAACTTTAGATAAGAAAAACTTATATATAAAACTAATAACTTAGTACTTGATAACTTTTTTAAAACAACTTGCACAGCACAATAACAAATCTCCGATTGAAAACTAATTTGTAATTTCAAAATGAACAAAAGCCTCAGCTGCTATAATAACTGCTATGATAGAAATACTCTGTAAGTGACTACTTTTATTAGACTAAAGAATGTGTGGTTATTACAAAGTGCAGATTGGAACATGGCGGTAGTTATTTAAAAACATACTGAGAACATGTGAGAACTTACCACATCATATGTCTTCAGTTTGTCAAGTGAAAGGGATAACAACTCGAAAAATTTAATAAGAACTGCTTAAGCATTCTTTGTTCTTGAGATTTTGTGTTGCCTGATAGTCTTCAAACTCGATTCTCAAAGCTGATTATCAACGGATGCCATATGGAGCAAGTTGTACTGTCTGTAAGAACATATATTCTAAACTAAACCAAGTGTCAAATTAACTTAAAGCTCATCAGTTATATCAGTACTGTTTCAGCTTATTCAGGTTCTTCAATATCTTGGCTTCCAAATGAGCCATTGTTTGACATGTTGAAACAGACATTGGTTGGTGTTTATAGGATTTCCCCAGAGCTCTACTGCAGAAATGCTCAATGTTGTAGGTCGTAAATTATTACGTCACAATTTTCATATTCGGTGTTGTATGCTCTTACCACTTATTTATCAACTACCATAATGACGCTAGAGGCAGGTGAAGGTAGGACAACTCATGAAAACCGATGAAGATGAAAAAGGGATCAGTGTCATCAAGTCTCCATGTACAGACTATTTCTTTGGTAATTAGCTCAAATTCCAAGCACCATATATTATGTTTTTTCAATGATATTATGCACTAGCCATATATTTTTATTGTGATGTTGAGGGGCACGACTGAAGCTAATTAATTTCAAGCATTATGTGATCTCGCGAGAATGCGAATTACATATAGTCCTGGAGCCACGCCACTGCAGGTTGACAGTTTATCAATGAGAGTATATTTATTGAAGCATAATCATATTTAGAAAGCAACATGGAAAGCAATACAGAATTTTCAGATAATAATACTACTACAACAGCAACTACTTTCACAAGAGCCCACATCTGAAGTTGACAAAAGGCGGGTAGAAATTCCTGTCGTATACAAAGCAATCCTATTAATAGCTTCATAACTTGAATATTATCCTTAGTTTTGCCATCCTCTCTCCAAAGACAAGAAATAATATAAACTAATGCTAACAAGAGCCCAAACAGCATGCTGAAAGGATGCCTACTTGACAGGTTGCACATGTGATGGTTTGGCAAGGGTGTAGCACACAGTTGTTAAATAGTGTTATTGTTTTCAAGGGTCAAGCTCCAGCACCAACAAAGAAGAAGACGACTACCAAGAACAAGACTGTCACCAACACAGAGGCTTCAAACTAGACAACTGCTGAGCGGGAAAATAATTGATGTTTTACTTTCCGGTTGTATTTTATTTATGTTTTTAAAGTTAGAAGATTAAAAAGCTATGTGATGAATTTATTTATAAGGCAATCAGTATATGCCCAACAGTATCAATCTATTCATTCATGATATTTGCTATAAAGTAACTTATTATCAGTGTTTGGAAATATTAAATGGACATAGTGCTATATGCAAGCTGGAAGCAGATGCTTCTCATTTCTTAAAGTCCAGGATATAGCCAGAACACAAGGTTTCGATAGCCAAAGAACCTCCTCTTAAGCCCTTATGCCACTGGTTCCCCAGTAAGAGCATATTTGCCATCTAGAAATAAAATATAATTAGTAATAAATGTGTTTACAAACTGTTAATAAATCACTGCTATTATATCAAATCAGTGGAATTGAGAGGCAACAATTATAATAACTACGTACCATGATATACCAGGTACTGCTTCCTAGACATTTCTAGAGGTGCCTCCTGTAGTAGTTGTTCCATCCAAGGGTTCATTGTTATGCATCTAAAGTGATAAAACAACAAAACATGTCAATCCCCGCATACAAGAGTCACGGTCCTGCCGGGGTATAGCCAATAGCAACCATTCTGTTTCAATACTAGTGATAACCATTGAATTGGCACTAACCTGTCTCCAGTCAAAATCTTCTCTGATGCTGCAGCATGTTCTTGACAGCATACATTCTGGGCTCCAGTGGGCATCAACGCACAATGTCCACAGCCTCAATCACCTAAGATCAATAAATGATGGTTAGTAATTTTATTGATTAGAGGGTGAACAGCCATGCGTGGGTAACAACCAGGTATGTTGTTAGTGGTCATTTCTGTTTTTGTTTCTTTTTGTTGTAGAAGTCAATTGAATTAAATCAACTGTTGGGGTTGACTCACTGCACTCTGGGATTATTTAGATTAGAGAAGCCTACTGTAAATAGCTTAATTTGCCTATAAGCTAGTATCATACCCGAAGTGATTAATTTCACTGTCCAATACACCTGTATTCTATTTACCACATAATTTATTTGAATATATAATAATAGAATATAAATATTTCAATTATTGTATTCTTTTTTTATATTTAATTACTAATTAGTTATTAATCAAGTTCACTTACTCTTTGTCTCTCTTCAACCACCTCTTGCAACACAAGCAGCTCGGGGTCAATTTCCTCTACATTTCTGTATGGAACAAACAATGCCATCATGTAAAACAATGTGATAATAATTACTACGTTTAAAATGAACAAAAGGATGAAAAAAGCAAACTCTAACAATCACCCAAAATCTATTAACCGAGAAAATATGTTTGCATTGGTCGGGAGTTAGCACGATCCCAGGCATTGTTGATTATCTAAAATGCTAGTGTATTAGTAGCGCTCTCTGGGTTTAAGAACACCGATTGTCACAGAAAAGCACAGCCTCAATCGCAACAAAAGGGATTGATGACCTAAAGCTAAATAATAATTGTGACATCACTTTTAAGAACCTGAACCAAGTGTTTTCTTTTTGCAGGACAAACTTTTGACACCCTTCATATTATTCTTTGTGTATTGAATATATATTATTCTTATAGATATTATTATATTTATTATTATATTATATTATTATTATATTATTCAAAAGTCAGGACTCTGATGTATTGAAATACATAATAAAAAAATTATGTAATTTATGTGCTTTAAAAATAGTATGCAGCAGACCTTGTCCACTGTAGACCTGTGCTGTTGTAACATGTAACGTGTGCTGTTGATGATTCAACAGAACACAACATAACAGTGTTTATTTACAACATTTCTAACTGTGCAGTTACTAAGCAAACACAAGGCCGCTGCCGAGAAGCATGCTATCTCGCATAATTGAATATTTATACATACAAATTTCTATCAAATGTTTCATGATTGCACAAGATAAAAACATCAAATGTGGACGATGCAAAATAAATCACTGTGCAAGCAATTCCATGTTAGACATTTTCCATATTTCAGTTATTCCTATTTGAAAGCTGGCTGCTGAATGAGACATGAGTTGCTGCTATGAGCCTCTGGTGTGAAACTCTTTATCTTGTTTAACAAAGCGCTGATGTTAATCTGCATGGCCATTGTAACACTTATTGCAAGGTAGCTCCAAGTACGCACAATTTCAAATCCGAGTCATCACGATGATAGAAACGGTGATAGTTAAGCTGGGTGAACAGGCTTACCAGGCTAATCCAATTCATCACATTCTAGTCAGGACAGCATGACAAGACTGCTAGTAGTGCTACTAGTCACACTGACAGCAGTGAGAGGATTAAGACAGCCTATATCCTGTTACTCCTGTGAGTGGAACCAGGTCGAAGGCTGCAAAACAAAGGTCAAACTCAACAGAAATTACTTGATGGATAACTGTGCAGCGTGCTATAAGAGTGTGGAGCCATACAAAGTGAGTTTGGTAGTTAAAACTGGTTTAAATTCGATTCACAATTTTTGAAAAACATCAGTTTTAAATTGAAAGCCTGGTTAAAGTCATAAACTTGGGAGTTATACACACAATAAGTTCAATGATAAGATATCGACACTGTAATTATCAGAGTAAGAGCCTTAGACAAAACGAAAACCGTAATACCTTAATGGCTTAAGAAAATGTGATCCGGAACCAAGCTCATGATAATTTATTCGCATCTCAAATCGATTTTTCTTACATAAAATAACTTAGTACAAATCAATGTTCCCACCCTCTGAAAACTACCCAAAGAATGATATTTTGGGTACTACAATGAAAAAATGATGGAAAGGATATTATGATGAAAAATTTGATTTCAATGGTTGTAATTCACTACCTATGCTCACAGTAACAAATACCTATCTAGTATTGATGATCTACAATAAAACGTAACATTATGTTATTTATGTACCATACTCTATAGAGTTCAACCTCTGGGCCAGAGGTATTTTCCATTTAAAATACATTTTCAATGGAAAGAGATCTATTTTATGAAGATGAAATATTTCCATTAACAATCATTATCTCTTACCCTAAGGGTACTACAATAGTTAAAACTAACAAAGAGTTATGAGAGGCTTTGGAACACCATTGAATTGCCCCATTCTAATTATAACATATCTGATAAGTTTGCAAGATACACTGTTTCTATTGTGACGAGTATGAGAATTTGGAATTGTGCGCGCATGCAAGTTATCTCGCGGTGAGCAATTCAGTGGGATGTTTGCATGATGTGGATTAACTCAAGCCCATTGATAAAAAGATACAGAATTTTACATCAGAGGTCATAGCTGCACACTTCTGTATTGTTCTTTTGAAACAGGAATGACTAATTTCTGCATGACGTTTTCTTGAGCACCAATCACCGGCGTCATTTCTATTTTTCGCAGGCCTGAAAAAAATTAAGCTTAACGGAAATCACTTGACTTGTGGACTTTTGCCGGTTTCATCTTGTAGATGACACAAACTTGCACATTAACTGCATCATGGAAACAGTGATAAATACTAGTTAACAGAATGACAACTTTAAACAGGATTGAGGAGGTGCCTGAAGGAAGAGGACCTGTCTATCGCCATCGGATACACAGGCAAAGAAGAATGCTGGATGATTGATGGATCATTGCACCGCTACTGTACATGTCATAAATGTAACGCAGGGACCCAAGCAGTGGCTGACTTTACCCTGCTAACTCTGACCAGCTCAGCTGCACTCTTGTATCTCAGAGTCACAAAAGGGAGTCTGAACCAACGACACCTTTTATATTCAATTTTACATAAACTGATCATGACAGCTGCATTCTAGTTTATACCGAAGAACGACAAAACAAAAAGTATATATTTTACCACAAGTTATAAGTATGACAGAATTTCCAAGATCTCGATCAGATTAATTTTATACAATGCATTTTTTTAAATGTTTCCATTGTTTTATGTCAAATAAGGTATTTCATGGATGAGTAAGCAGTCCCTAAAAGATCGGATATGATGTCTGCTTAGCTTACCGTAAGCAGAGGCTGCGCATGTTTATAAAAGCATTATTGTACAAACAATGTCTCTGTGATCTTGACTGTACATGTCTGAGTCTAGTGTAAAGGGAACCTCAATGACTGGAGACATGCCCATGGTAGAGAGTAATTTAAGGTTTGATGACATTCCTGTCACTGTCAGTGGCTTTTTTAGGAATTGAACCCAAACCTGTGTTTGGAGGCCAGGAGTTTTAAACCATCAGGATGCCTCTGGAACAATACTATAGCAAGGGAGACTATACTATACTAAAACAATACTATAGCTATCGAACAGATTAAATTTACAAAATCAGTATTTAAAATGTTTGATAAGCAGTTCCAATTTCTGCTAGTGGTTTCCGTTTATCTGTTAGAGTAGAAAGCGTCTCTCGACATATAATTAGCTATTTGATAAAACTCTATTGTCATCTTAGTTGGAGAGATAATCTTAGGTGAAACCAATTGAACCGCAACTGTTGTTTGAGAGACGACTGATTTGTGTAACTTGTGTTTACACCTTGCATATCCCTCACTAATTTAAGAACACTCCGGAAGTTTCAGCCTTTATTGAAGTGCACAAAGATACGTGAAAGCCGAGCCAGTTAGGGTCCGTGTATATGCGCATGTGTCGTGATGCAATAACACATTTTAGAAATATTTTATTGTTTTTTTAAAGTACTACAGACAACGCATGCCTTATAACAAAGGCGTAGGGTGTATGCTGCAACGTTAGATTGATGCATATGCCCTTGATAAGAAAAATTGAAATGCCTGTTGCACATCCTAAGATATGGCAGTTGGAAGACAACTCCAAGTTTATGGATATGCTACTCCATTCCCCAATAGAGAGTTTTTGAAACTTTCAACCTTGCATGATAGGCATAGCAACTTGAGTGTAGCCTTATAGAATTGCCATGACAGTTTAGCAGCAGGACTTTGCTGCTGATGACAGGGTCCGACAGTCTAGTAAACTAGTTCCAGTAGTAGGAAATTTTGCAGTCCAAGAGAACATCTAATGAGGTCTACTGTAGAATGGAACCAAAATCCCCCAAATATCGATCTCCTCTGAGGCAGTACTTTCAACCCTATACCTAACGAAGATAAAATCCTCAGGCAAACAGAGGAAAGACAACTTACAGCATCCTTTGAAGATTTCCCACTCGCCTTTATTTCTCTCAGTCTTTTCTCCTGCTTATCATAATCCATTATCTGCTGCTTCCTTTCCTGTTTGAACATCTTTTTGAATGACGCTACACAACATACATCCTAATGATAATACACAACAACATATATCCTAATACTAATGCTACACAACCAAATATATCCCAATAATAATGCTACACAACCACATATATCCTAATAATAATGCTAAAAAACCACATATATCCTAACAATAATGCTGAACAACCACATTTACCCTAATAATAATAACGCTACACAACTACATACATTGTATAGAATATACAATATATTCTAATAATAATGCTAAACGACCACATATATCCTAATAATAATGCTAGACAACCACATATATCCTAATAATAATGCTAAACAACCACATATATTCTAATAATAATGCTAAACAACCAAATATATCCTAATAATAATGCTTAAGAACCACATATATCCTAATAATAGTGCTAAACAACCACATATATCCTAATAATAATGCTACACAACAAAATACAGTCAAACATGGATAACTCGTCACGGATAGCTCGAACACATGGTTAATTCGAACATTTCCTTTGGTGCGTTCCCACGTAATGATAAATTGCTATAGATAACTCGAACTAAACACTGTTAATTCGAACTGTTATTTTGCCCAACGGCTTCCGAAACGGTTGTTATCGCTTTAGAAAATCACTTTATTCAAAGCCATAGAGGTAAACTTCATCCTTTCGTAATTCATAAGCGTCGTTATTACCACCATCGGCAAAATATTTTTGTCAACGACTTTTCTAAAAGTTTGGTGAAATTTGATTTATACTGCGATACGATGAATAGCACGAGCTAGCCGGGTCATGCGCGCAAGGATTATTGCCACGCACATACAACACAAAAATCGCATGTTGTTTTGTATGTGCGTGGCAAAAATCCTTGAGTGCGTGACCCGGCTAGCCCGTGATGAATAGTTTTCCGACGTTGATTCCGTGTTGAATCAACGTCGGAATGTTAAATGTTTAAAACGTCTTAAAAATTGTTGTAATTAAACGTACACGTTGTCTGAGCTACAAAAAACTATTCATCGTTTGACCTAAACACAGAATACGTGTGTACATTCAATAAGTATCTATTAAAAAAGCGTGAGTGATATAGAATGTACCGTAAAACCTCGTAAAACTTCTAATTGAACTGCCTCAGAGTGTTGCTCTTAACGAATCCCAGGTAAAGTAAGGTAATCTGCATAAACTTCAAGAAAAAACGGCAAAATTGATCGCGGGTAAAACCCCAAAAGAAAAAAAATGTCTTTTCTTTTGAGCATTTCAACAACGATCAAGTTTTGCCAATGTCAATCTGAAAAACGTCCTGGCAATAACATCACCTCAAACAACAAACCAATCTCAAGTGATAGAAAAATCTCTATACTTTTTCATGAAAACGTTTTAAACTTTACATTAGAAGCATTTAATTTGAAACAAGCCATTTGTGCTTTTGATTTATATTAAGGTTTGTATATGTACATGTATCTACTAATAAATAAGTAAATATATGGACTTGTGAGAGTGCTCTGATAACTTGAACGCTCTGATAATTCGAACACTTTTGCTCGGTCCCATATATCCTGATAATAATGCTAAGAGAAATATCCTAATAATAATGCTAACCAATCACATATATCCTAATGAAATGGTATACAACCAAATATATACTAATAATAATGCTAAACAACCAAATATATCCCAATAATAATGCTGAGAGAAATATCCTAATATTAATGCTAAACAACCAAATATAACCTAATAATAATGCAACACAACCAAATATATCCTAATAATATGGCTAAACAACCACATATATCCTAATAATAATGCTGAACAACCAAATATATACTAATAATAATGCTGAACAACCAAAATAACACTAAACAACCAAATATATCCTAATAATAATGCTAAACAACCACATATATCCTAATAATAATGCTAAGAGAAATATCCTAATAATAATGCTAACCAATCACATATATCCTAATGAAATGGTATACAACCAAATATATACTAATAATAATGCTAAACAACCAAATATATCCTAATAATAATGCTGAGAGAAATATCCTAATATTAATGCTAAACAACCAAATATATCCTAATAATAACGCTACACAACCAAATATATCCTAATAATAATGCTAAACAACCACATATATCCTAATAATAATGCTGAACAACCAAATATGTGTCGCGGTCACAGAAACCATGGTTAAGGCGCAAATCACGAAGTTGAGTTATCCGACTTTCAAGTTCCACCAACTGAATTTATAATATTGGTAACGCTTTTTTTAACACGTTCATCTGGACCAATCAAGGAGTGATCTTTCTGAATCTGAAGTCAATTTAGCCAATAAAATTCTTCAACCCTCGGAAAAACCCTCTTAAAACCGTCGCTAAGCTAAACAGGAAGTACTGAAAAATGGCGTCCGATAAATATAATCGTTTCTTTTTTGCCGATTTTAAAGATTACTCTGACATTTTGGACACTAATAATCTGTACTTTGGTGTTCCAACTGATGTCAAAAGCAGTAAAAGTAAAAGGAATTACAATGATAATTTCCTAACAATTCTTAAAAGATTATTACATTATTTAATCATAAGAATAATTATTCGATTTTATAGGATTATTATCAGATTTAATTATAAGAATAATTATTCGAATTTTCAAGATCAAAGTACATAGTGACCGATAGTGTGCAATATGTTACTGTTGTTACTTTTTTAAAGATTTTGCTGATGATTTGGCTGTGCCCGTTATCGCTGTACTGCCAAACCGTTTTAAATATTTACAAAATTAAGTAATACATTTTCTTATAAATATACAGCTATTTCTGTGACAACCAGCTAAAATCTGTTTAGATTTTTGAATTCAGCATAATTTTTTGAATAGAAATGCAGAAATCTTGATGAATATCACAACCTCTTGATATTGGTTGCTATGACGTTTCGAAATGTAAACAAAATTGGGCATTGGTTTTCGTTTCTCAAACTTTAACACCAGTTTTCTCGGAACTATGTTTTTGCACTAATGGTAAACACGCATTCAGTTTATTGACCATAAAATCTGCTGTGTTCAAGCTAGAATCAAAATTTTTTTTGCAAAATAACAGAGATAATTTTCTCTTTCTGGTAATGTAGATAACTCCAAATCTTACAATCCCGACTTAAACATGGTTTCTGTGATCATGACCCATATATACTAATAATAATGCTGAACAACCAAAATAACACTAAACAACCAAATATGTCCTAATAATAATGCTACACAACCACACATATCGTATATCGCATATATATATATATATATATATATATATATATATATATATATATATATATATATAATATATATATATAACATATATATATATATCAAGACACATACATACACATACATCCATGAAGCGAACTACACCAATCTCGCAGCATCAATTAAGCAAATTCCACCAACCATAAGAACTGTTTAACAAAAATTGGCCCTGAGAAACATGAATATAGCTTAAGTTCCTAATATAATGCAGGTACCCACCATAGTTGCCCTTGTAGAAAAACAGATTTTGCATGTCAAGGTCAATAATGTCAGTGGAGACCTTGTCAAGGAAAGACTGGCCCTGGGAGACGATCATGAGGGTCTTTTACCAATTCTGCAGGTAAATGTCTAGCCATATGACAGCATTCAGATTGAGGTGATTGGTCGGTTCATCAAGCAGCAAGAGGGTTGGCTCAAGGAGCAAGGCTCTGAGAAAAGTATAAATTTTATTCTATACAACATCTTGATGCGGATTTCAAAGTATTTTATTTTGAATCCTGCATGTAACAATTGTTGGCGATGCAATCTATGGCAATTATTTTATCTTTTTTCTAAAACAAATCAGTTTTAGTTGCTTAATGACTGTGTTTTACATAATTCTGTGTTTTTCAAAACCATCATCAAAGATTGGGCATTGAAGTGAGTTCTAAATATTATCATGGTGGCAATTCCGCAATAAGCAATCAAAGAAGTTTGGAAATTACGCTGAAATTCTGTCTTGTTTGTCATTCTACGATCAGCAGCTTTAACCCTTTGCGTACCAAAACCGACCTTTGTCGGTTTACGAGCAATGTCTCAGCGTACCAAAACCAACAAACCCGACATTTTTACCGTTTTCGATAGACCTTTTTTAAAACGTTGTATTTATTTTAAAAACAACGCAAAAAATTAAAATTAAAAATTTGAGCAATTTCAGTAAGTTTATTACTACTGTTTTGAGGCTAGAAATAATAAATTTTAATAAAATTTTACGCATGTGCAAAAAGAACACGTTGTAAAGATTTGATCTTTCTTTATGGAAAGCTGATCAACATGGACGTTTGTGATTATTTGAGCTCGGCTAAAAAATTTGTTTAGTGGATGATATCGACTGGTTCGAAAGTGAAGAAGAGGATTTCAAGTCAGAAGAATGTTGGGAAGACGATGAAAGTAAAAAAGAAGATTGCCAGAGTGAATTGGATTGCAAAAGTGGGATTGAAACGGCCGGCGTTGAAACAGGGAATAATGACGGATATCAAAGAGGAGCTAATTTAAAACCAAAATAATTACATTTTGATGACAGCATGGCAGGAGATAAGTTCGAATACTTAAACAGGTAAGTATTTTTTATTATTTGAAGCTTTTTATAACATTGGCCATGATAAATGTAATATTTAACGAAACGAATAAATATGGCTTTCAAAAACATCGCGATGCTTCGGAGCCTGTTGATGATAAGTATATGTGACGAGTTATTGGTTTAGTTTTGCATATAGGTATTCTCAAAAAGCATACTCTGTTGTCTTACTGTTCCACAATCCTTCATCATCTACGCGGATTTTTAATAAAATTGAAAGTAGAAAGAAAAATAGAAGCAAGTTTACCTTTTACTGACAATTTTGAAGACCCTGCTGGCAATAAATTGTTCAAGTTGAAAAATGTTTTTGCCATGATATGCGACTGGTTATATTCTGTTTTGCTGCCTGATAAATTTCTATCTATAGATGAAAGCTTGCTGGCATGGAAAGGACGGCTCAACTTCAGACAGTGTATTCCATCTAACAGATATGGATCAAAGTTATTTGCTCTCTGATGCTGTCTCTGGCTATGTGCACAAGTTGTCTGTATACATGGGTGATGAGCAAGTAAAGCTGAAGGTACCGGCAGCAGATTTTCTTGTGGAATATCTCTATGCGAGTCATATTTTGATCCCGACCATGCAAAATAAATTTATTTACAAATTGTATTTTATTTAGTTTCTGCAAATGCTTCCTCGCTTTGTATTGCTAGCTTTTGTACATACGTTCGCTGAAATGTCATTATCTATTGTATTTGTTGTGTATTGATATGTTGTATTTGATGCCCATTGCCCTTATCACCCACCTTATCAAAAGAGTTCAGTTCTCATATTGCTTTGCCATCTAGCAGAATGATTTCTCCATCATTTGCTGTAACTGCTCATAATAAATGTTGCTTCCTGTCTTTTGCTGCTTCACAAAATGTGTGAATACAGGCTCACCACTCAATTCTTGTGCACAACCAGTTAATCCTTGCTGCAGCACACATTGATCTTAGCTGCATCACACCTGAATCGGTGCAATGAGTTTATATGCAAAATTGTTACTCGAATCTATAATTTCAAGAAATGCACATTAATCTGCCAGTAAAAAATCATATATGTGAATATATTCATCTCAAGTTGCAGTCTCAACAAGCTGCTTGAAGGAAAATGTCTCAGCTTTCAGATGCATATTCATTTGCAGTCTTATGCCAATTTGCGCGAGAGTTATAGCAGAGTTTGAGAAGCCATGTCGGGTAACAGTTGCACTGCTTATCGCCATGGCGATATGAGCATCTCGAAGGTCTGCTCCCGCAATGCACAGAAGCACCTAACTCAACTTTTGATGCGCTTGAATAACCCAATATTTTTGCAAACTCTTGTAAACATATGACAACGTGCATATGTTTATCATTAACCAGTTTTGGCAGAGATATTGCTTTTAAAAATATATTTGTAATCGATATTTCATGATAGAGAGGTGACAACTTTGTTAAATCAGAATTTTGACTAAAGTGTGCACAGCCGATTTGCAGGGAATAAATGGTTGTCCGTTGAGAAATTTTTAAGCTTTCAAATGCATATTCATTTATAGCTCCATGCTAATTTGCATGCGAGTTATAGCCAATTTTAGTCGGCCATGTCAAGCCTCGATTGTCGCAGGTCGTTAGGGTCACGCGGTGAAAATTTGGAAAGGCGCTCCTGCATTATAACGGAGCTCATATCTACACTTTCAATGCTCTTTGACGTCCAGTTTTTTTTGCAAATTGTTGTGAAGATATGAATCTATGCAAGAATTATTTAGACAACCTTGTCAATTGCCTTTATCAATTTAAAAAATACAATTAAAAATGACGTACAAAAATAAAAAATTCATTGCTTCAGCAAATTGAGACTTCTGTTGGTAAATATTTGTAAGCTATCTACATAAAAGAAGCATCAGCTTGTAGATAAATTTCTCAGCTTTCCTATGCATGTCAATTTATGTAACTGCCACAATTTTGATGTAAGTTACTGCAGTTTCTATGCGGTCATGTCGAAAGCTCAAATCGCGCCAGTTATTGGCTGGTACGCTAGTGGTTTTTCCATCGTAACCTCGCGGTCGCTAAAGGGTTAACAATCCTCCACCTAATATCCGTTCTCTTAGCAGAAAAAGACATTTTAAACGCAATTTGTCAAACTATTTATCCAATTTTAGTGGCTAACTGTTGCACTTTTTTTCTTTTATTATTGTTGTATGGCACAATTTGAAAAACATTTTTATTTGAAATAAAATGAATGCCGATAAATTAACACACATATACCAATATTACTGTATTGGCCGTAATTTCGATGAGCTGTGACCATCTATTTGTCCAAAGCTACACTTTGAGAATAGAAAAAGATCGCTCTAAAAAGGATTCAAACTCACAGCTTTTAAGTTCATGAATTGTCACTCCTCCACCTTTGCCAATTGATTGCTTTCCACACTATGGAATTATCGTGCAATTAGTTATTACACCTTACAATTTCTCACAGCCTCCCGCATTGCCCAGTTATTAGTAAATATAAAAGTATAATTGTATATAATAGATAAATAGTTATCTTACGATATTATAATAACGAGGTGATAACCTTCCCAAGCACGCACCACTATAGACCAATATTATGACTTCTATAGACCTAGAGGACAGACCTGGAAAGAGAAACTCTCATCCTTCAGCCATCAGAGAAATCTTTGATTGGTCTCCTGCATCTCCTTGGTGAAACCGAGACTGGCTAAGATACGCCTAGCCTTAGGTTCCACTGAATCTACTCCGATAGCTTTCGTTTTCTCTTATACCTAACAAAAAGCCGTCAGATGTAGTTGTGGTCTCTATTTTAAATCACAATATTTTAACACAATCATATAATACCTTGTAGCACACACAAGGAGAAATAGTTGTCAACCTCAATTTTTTTAATGGACTCGAAATAAAACCGAAATATAGAACATTTATTTACATATATATTTATAGATATATACTTATAAATATATTTATATAAATTTAAATATAAAAATACATATATATTTATACATAGATACATTTATATATAGGCCCTACATGTATTTATATACAAAAAATAGTTAAATACCAATATATCTTCATATATAAATATAAGTACATATTTTAAAAAAACTTAAATATTTCTTTATATATATATATATTATAGTACTAGGAGAAAAATATGTGCTGAAATAACATCAATAGTTGCTCAGTGATATCAGCTATTATGGTAAAATTGGCACCTCTATTCTGTCAGTCTCTTAGCAACTATGTTCTATCATTTGCGATTTTTTTGAAGAAATTTGACTACCGCAATGTTTCAAGATTAAAATCAAGTAAACTTGATCATGGTTAACATGTCAAGGAGAAAAATACGTGCTGAAATGATGGCACTAGTTGCTCAGTCGACCGTCTCTCTCATTATTAATATCAGCTATTATGTTAAAGTTGCCACAATTCTGTCTCTTAGCAACTATAGATGCCATAATCACACTTTCTTCAATCTGAGTGTTTTAATTGTGATCAATTTATGAAGATTTTAATCTTAAAACATCCTGGGAGTTAGCTCCCCTTCAAAATCATAAACAATCACAAATGATAGAAGATACTGATATTCTCTGATGAGAACTACTAGAATTTAGTGTATGTTTATCTTTAACCGTAATGAAACGAGCCCAAGTTTTAAAGAGAAAGCAACTCCACATTGAACAGGAAATAAAATACACGCTGTCGGGAAGTAGGAGAATCCCAGATAAGCAGCAAAACGCAAAAAACCAATCAGGTTAACAATGATACTTGGTCACAGTAGTTTAGTTATCTTCTATGAAAACAAGAGCTGTCAATCTATGCAATCAGATCTATTAGTAATCAAAGATGTTTCTATACATATTTCAAGCCTATGATTTCACACATAGAAATTAAAATGCCTCCAAAATTGCCTATATCATTCATTTTACCAATCTAAGTGTTATGTTCCTGTATGAATAATAACACAAGATGTGGTTTATTCACTCTCATAGTATGTATTGCATTGTTGCCTTCCAGACCTAGTTTATATAAGCCTCAGCTGTGGCTATCTAATAAATAGCTAAACAAAAGCATTACTTGTATTAGAATATTTAGCTATATTAGAATAGATAGTGCAAATTTAGCTTGACTTAAGCTTTATGATGGCAATCTAACACCTCCTCACTAGTCTGGAGATGATATGAACAGACGAAACGTTACGGATAAAATTGTGTTTGCTGTCTCCTTCTAGATGACCTACGTGGATTATGTGGTCCATAATCACTGTGTGGAGGATGTCTAGGATTTGGTCTCTTTGGTTGACGCACTGGTTCTTCGGGAGGTACCGGAATAGGTAGCCTGTCACTATTTTTATCTGATGTTTGAAATATATCTCCAGGGTGTAGGTCTTCTTCTGTGCTAAATCTAGGTTGTAGTTGTTCTACATGTCTCCTCCATGTGGGTCCGCGTGGCCATACTCTAACATTAACACTTCGCTGGCCATAGACTTTAGTCACTAATGCTGGAACCCATCGAGGCTGATTAGATCTTTTAGGGCCACAGTATAACGCATAGCATGGATCTCCAACTTGATAGCTGTGAATCTTGTTTACCGTGTCATTCAGAAGCTGTGTATTTTTAGATTGTTTTCCTTGAGCCGAATGGGCTGGTGATGGAATAATTGTGTCAATTTTGCATCGGATTTGCCTTCCATGTAGCAGTTGGCTTGGTGAATATCCTGTCTCTAAAGGTGTTCTTCTATAATGCATCAAGAATTCTAATAATGCTGCATTAGGTGGTAGAGTAGACTTTTTCAAAGCTTGTTTAAATGATTGCACCATTCTCTCAGCAGCTCCATTTGTTGCAGGATGATAAGGAGCTCCTCATAAATGTGTAATTCCTCTTTCTTTGCACCGCTGTTGAAAGTCTTCCGATTTAAAGGTAGTGGCATTGTCTGTAACTAATGTGTGTGGATAGCCAAAGTGTGAAAAATCTTGTTCTAAAAGATCAGTAGTTAATTTTGTCGATGTAGAACTGGTCCTGTGTATGCAAGGATATTTAGTGTAAGCATCTGTGAGAACTAGCCAGTTACTTCCCATAAAGTTGACAGCATGATCTAAGTGTAAACGACTCCATGGTTTCTCTGGTAGCATCCACGGATGTACAGGATACTTTGAAGGTAGTCTCTGATTTTCAGCACACGATATACACAACTTGCTTGTCTCTGCAATGTCAGCATCCATTCTAGGCCAGTATACCGCTGTGCGTGCTAGCTGCTTCATCCTTTGTATCCCAAAATGTCCGAGATGCAATATCTTCAGTACTTCTTTTTGTAAGCTGGTAGGAATTACTACTCTGTTTCCATAGAGTAGACAACCATTACACACCGATAGTGAGTTTTCTAACTTTCTAAATTCTTTGATTTCAGAAGTAGCTGGAGTTGCTTCCTCTCGATGTGGCCATCCTTCTGTTGTATATCTCATGACTGTAGAGATAACAATGTCTTTAGAAGATTCCTTGACTATTACTCCTGGATCTGTAGGGTTAAGTTGAGCTCCAATAGTTTTAATAGTGCAAATAATGTCTACGTCAGCATCGTCTTCCTCTCTGTCAAACTCAACATCTGGTCCAACAGGTAGCCGACTAAGAGCATCTGCATTCCCATGTTTGTTAGTCTTTCTATATTCAATTTCATATTCATATTGACTGAGTAAGAGAGCCCATCTTGCTAATCGGTTAGCAGCAAGTGCAGGAGTTCCTTTGTTAGGTGCAAACATAGATGTCAATGCTCGATGGTCCGTAATGATGGTGAATTTTCTGCCATAGAGAAATTGGTGAAACTTCTTCAACGCAAATATGATAGCTAGTGCCTCTTTTTGAATCTGACCATATTTTCTTTGGGTCACCGTCAATGTTTTAGAAGCATGCATAATAGGTCTTTCACTATTATCCTCATATCTGTGAAATAAGACAGCTCCAATTCCTTTTTCGGAAGCATCACATGCTATTCCTATAGGCAGCTTTGAGTTGAAATGTGTAAGAACTGTGTCAGCAGTCAGCAGTTGCTTTAGCTGAAGAAAACTGGTTTCTTGTTCTGCATTCCACTTCCACTGCACATTTTTTCTAGTTAGCTGGTGTAATGGTTCTGTAATCGTTGATAGGTTAGGTAGGAATTTGCTGTAGAACTGTACTGATCCCAGGAATGAATGTAAACTGTTTATGTTAGTTGGGGCAGGCATCTGTTTAACAGCATCTGCTTTTAGTCCTTTAGAAATTCCTTTTGCTGAAAGGTTATGACCAAGATATTCTACCGAGGGTTGAGCAAAATGGCATTTTTCTTTACGACATCGTAAACCTTTCTCATTCAGTCTTGCAAGTAGTTGTCGCAAATTCTGTAAATGACTTGTAGCATCAGTACCACCAACCAGTATATCATCTAAATATTCAGCTACCCCTGGTAGATCAGCTTTCAATTGTTCCATTATCTCCTGAAAATATCCAGGTGCTGAACTGATTCCAAACGGAAGTCTCATCTGTAGTAGTACTCCTTTTTGAGTGCTAAGAGCAAGCTTTTTCTGACTGTTTGGTCCCAGGGGGATTTGGTTGTATGCATCCGCTAGATCAATTTTAGTATATCCGTATCCTCCTCCTAACTTGTTCATCAGGCCTTCGGGTAGAGGTATAGGCTGTCGGTGAGTCTCTAATTGTGGATTGACTGTTTGTGAGTAGTCTCCACATACTCTGATCGATCTTTGATGACTGTTGGAAAGTTGCGCTTTCCTGACCGGAACTACAGGCGTATCATATTGATTAAACTGTACTGGTTTCCAGATTCCTCTTTGAATTCCAGTTTCGTAGGCTAGATTTAATTCATCTTGAATAGCAAATGGAACAGGTCGAGGTTTGTGAAACACTGGTTTTGCATCTGCCTTGAATTTTATTTCTAGCTCGTAATCCTTTAAACAGCCTAGATCGTTGTTAAATAGATCAGGAAATTCATTGCAGAGTTGCTCGCAAGATTGTTCTAGACTTTTGTCAGCCGTTTCCTGGTCTACTAATTTACAAGTCGTAGTAGTTTGTTGGCTGAGCAGGTTGTCTATTGATATCCCCAATAGTTTGATTGCTCCTCGTCCTATCAGGTTGAGATTTGGAACCCGGCTAACTACAAAGTTCAAAGCAATAGGATTTCCCTTTACGGTTTTAGTATTCAGCTGGCACTGTCCAATTACTTCAATAGGATGTTTTGAAGCAGATTCGTAGTTTGTCGTTGTTGTAGAGAGTACAGGTTTTCCAAGTTTACACCAGACTTCCTCAGTAATGAAGTTGTCACAGGCTCCTGTATCTAACTCCATCTCGATGATCTGCTCTTCTACCTCAATACTCTTTTGAAGTTGTTCCATATGTATTCTTCGAATAGTTTTAAGCTGTTGTTTTGGTGTAGATTTCTGTGCTATAGGCCTTTTATTAGTAGTTGCTTTTCTTTTTCGGCAGGCAACTCTTAGATGTCCTAACTTCTGGCAAAAATTACATGTAGCAGATCTGTATGGACATTCCTTAGCAGTATGTGTAGTTTTATTACATCTGTAGCAATTGAAAGTTGTCTGTCTTGCTTCTTTGTAGTTTGAAGTTCCTGGTGGTGTCTTAGTTCTATGATCTGGTTGTACCTTGTTAACTTTTTGTTGCTCTCCATATACGGTTTCTTTGGCTATCTTGGCTGCGTCCTCCGTTTCTGTCGCAATTTCAATAGCTCTTTTAAAAGATAGCTCAGTTTCTTTTACTTTGAACAGTGCTTTGAGAACTGCTTCATTATTTACTGAGCAGACAAACCGTGTTCTCATAGCTTCATCTAATGGATCATCAATATTAGAAAAGTCACATGTGGTCGCTTCCTGTCTAATTCTATTCGCTAATTCATGAATAGTTTCTCCAGGTTTCCTTTTCATAGTACTCCAGAATTTATAACGCTCGCGTACTAAAAATCGTGTGGGATCATATTGTTCTTTTAAGAAATTATCTATTTCTTCCATGGTAACTTCCTTTATAAGTTTTGGGGTCTCCAGTTGGCTAGCCATGTTGCTGATCTGTTTGTAAAGAACAGGTGACTGATTAATTAAGAACACGTTAGCTTTCCTTTCCTCAGGTATAGAGTGAGCTGCTACAAAAGTGTCATATCGATTCATGTAATCAGTCAATAGTTCGGTAGCTGGATCATACTCTGAAAACTTGGGTAAGGCTGCCGATGGTGCTAGCTTCGCTGCTGTCTCGGTTTGACCTTTCACCAGTAGTTCCATGAGTTTCCTATTTTCTTCCAGATAAGCTTGTTGTTGTTCTTGATGAGCTTTGTGTTGCTCTTGATGAGCTTTTTGTTGCTCCTCCATCTTTTGGTTTTGAGCCGTAATGACTTCGATTAACTTATCCACTTCCGAAGACATACTTGTATATACTGAGAATGCTGTATAGGTTCCGGGTTATATTCTTGTAAGAATATCAGTTGCACTGCTCAAGAATATCCCATCCTCGTCGCCAATAACTTCTGTTATGTTCCTGTATGAATAATAACACAAGATGTGGTTTATTCACTCTCATAGTATGTATTGCATTGTTGCCTTCCAGACCTAGTTTATATAAGCCTCAGCTGTGGCTATCTAATAAATAGCTAAACAAAAGCATTACTTGTATTAGAATATTTAGCTATATTAGAATAGATAGCGCAAATTTAGCTTGACTTAAGCTTTATGATGGCAATCTAACACTAAGGAACAATTGAGAGATATTCTCACCTCCTTAAGACGAGTGCCCGCGTCAGCCTTCCTATTTTCCAAGGCAGTAGACAACTTCTTCTCTAGCTCTAGCAACTCCAGACGCTTCTTGTCAGCATTTAGGACAGCGAGTATAGCGGGTGTATCGTCTGCCTTTACCTCTACCAACAGTATAGGTACAGTGTGAGACAAAATTGTTGCGACGTGCAACCATCAAATAAATTAAGAAACAAAATAAAACAGCTATAAAAGTGTTTAAATGTGAAATAATTAGGAAGTAATAGCTAAATTGAGGCTGTTTTGCTACGATTACGATAAAAATGACTTGGTAATGATACGATTAATACAAACTGAAAAAAAATCCCGAATAATAGAATATGTTGAATTAATAATAATAATTCGTGCATATAAGTGTGTGTGTGTATAAACAATGTTAGTGTACCACCAGAGAGAATGTAGAGGCTATTCCTACTCGAGATAATACCTTTGCTCATTTAGTAATTGAACCTTACAAAAAGTGTAAATCGAAGTTCACGAAACCCATTGTGTTTCATAGAGTTAAAAGTGTCTCAATTAATACCGTATTCATCATTGAAATCGGAACAAGGGGTATAAAGTATATAGTAAAAGCTGTCAATAGTAAAAGCTGTCAATAGTAAAAGCTGTCAATAGTAAAAGCTGTCAATAGTAAAAGCTGTCAATAGTAAAAGCCTTCGTAGACTCGTGGTTAGACGACTGGATTACAAACCTGCGTTTACAATCTTTGTGAGTTCAAATCCCAAACGATGCAAGATTAATCCTAAGATTTCAATAGCCGTAGCTGGACATACTGAAAGACATACAGACTTAAATTGCTCTCTGCAACTGGGAATGTCTCCAGTGATTCCCTTGCCATTGGACTCAGACATGTCCAACCAAGATCACGGAGCTGTAGTTTGTGCAACAATCTTTTTAAATCCAAATACAAAAAATTTATAAAAAGTGACAAAATTACAAGCTTGTGATGAAGCCGAGTTTATTCTTCCGATTTGCTGTTCTGAAAAAAAACAGTTAACAAAAACTCACCTTGTTCACAGAGCAAGATATCAATGTTAGGTGAAATATTCAGTTTACGCTGGGCCATGTGGTTGAGTAGAGTTGTCTTCTCAAGCCCATTGGGCCCAACGAGACCATACCTTCTTTGGTTTGCTATGATGAGAGACGCATTCACAAACAATTTTTTTCCCGAGAGCTTATTGAAAAGTTCTCTACCTGCAACATTCCCTGTCTGTCATAGAATCATGTGAGGAACATGCAGCCATCATATACATCTTTCACTTGACACATCTGACAGACATTGTCAATCTACTACGTCATTGGCGAATCATTTAGCAGACATTAACAACGGTCTGAAAGCACTTTACTACCGTTTGTCAGCTATTGACAACCACCTGGCAGTTAATGTCGCCAAACAATAATCGACAACCACTTGAAATCATCAACAAAATTGTCACATATTCATCACACGTAGTTGAAAATTCATTGAAAGGGTTGTCACTGCATCCCAAGAACTTGTCAACTTCTAAGAATAACACAGAAAATCACAAACAGCCTTTTCTTAATTATAATTGTGATGAAAGAACAGAGTGAGCAATTATTCATGTTATAAAAGTAATAAAACTCAATAGTTAGTAAAAATATTAGTATATATTAACTATATTAATATATAATTAATATATTAATTATATATATTATTATATATAAATATTAACTACTTAATATATATAATACATATTAATATATATTAATAGTAATATTATTAATTATATTAATATTAACCAAAATAAAGTAACTTGTTTGGTTTGAGCACAGATAGAGTTATACTAGAGTCTTACAGTTGCAGAATAAACCACCAGTGATAAAAGAATTAGCATAACTGAACTCTGATTGGCTACTGCCGTGTCACCACCTTTCTACTAACTCAAACTGAGCCCCTGGTAAATGGATGGCTGGCAGATGAGCATACATAGTTAAACGAGATTGAGGAACGATCAGTCTAACCTTACTAACCTTAAATGTTTAATATACATGTAAGAGGTTCCAGCATGACGATCACCACTGTGATTAAATGTGACGGAGGAGTGATAGAGTCTAACCTTAATGTCAAAGGCGTTGTCGAGGAGATTTGATGACTTGCTCGACTTATCGGCCTGTGAGAGGGTGAACTGGTCCTCAGCATTCAGAGCATTCAGTTGCTCCTCAAATAGCTTCTGTTTCCTCATTTTCTTAAGCTCTTTTCGGGTGAGCTTAGCTGTTGGCTCCACCTCCTCCTCCTCCTCCTGTAGCAGAAGGAATCAAAGCTACCATATAGCAACCTGAACCGTGCCAAGTAAACCCATTTTATAGTAAAGTCAAACCTCGACAAACTTTCAAACATACGACGGAGAATTTGCGCAAAAATTTGACATGAAACTAAAACTTCTAACTTTGAAGGTTTAAAATCTCTAGAAAAAGTTGTTTTTGAAAATTAAAAATCAAAGGAAAAAACCAATAAAGAGTATGTAAGCTAAGTTAGTTTAAACATTCCCCAATAAAAGTGAGACTATAGGGGTGCGATTTTAGCTTGCTGCTGTCCAATTCATCAACAGCAAGATACTGGTTGATTGTACGACATGATCTAGTCAATCACAGAGCTATTCGTTCCATATCCATTGGATCCATTGGATTTAAATGTCATGATGGAACCATTGTGTGAATAGTAATTCTGCTCATATTCTATTCAGGTAGAAGCTATCATAAATAAGGTTGTATAACTTCTTAAAGGTTGACTTGCAACAAAATTCACATTACAGTTATTTGGTATCAAAAGATTGACCATGTCTTACTCTGTTGTGTTGTAGGTGCAAAATATGTAGAAATGTAATTACAAGCTCTTAAAAGCTCAAAAACGAACAGTTAATCACAGCCATTGTTTGTTCAGAATTATGAGTTTTTTCGTAACTTGTCACAACAGACTAGAATTTCCATTGTAACTTTAATCTGAAATCAGCTTTATTTGAAATTAGTTTTTTTTGTTATACAGCTGTTTTAAATATGCCAACTTTCAGTCAATCTCAAAATTATGTACAAGTTATGAGTTGACTGAAATGTTGGTTAATGGGAAACTTGAGTACCTGACATTCAGATTATCAGGCTGACACTCTAACTGAGATAATCAACTGTCTACTAAATATTTTAATACTTGTACCAATAAGGGAAAAAATATTGCTTCATGATAGTAATAGTCAACAAATGGATGGAAGATGGTTAGTGATATTATTAAAGCTGGGCGGTTTGTCGGTATTACCGTTTTTTTTTGCGATACTTGCTTTTAAAACCGAGCGGTTAAAACGTCACAATAAAACCGTGCGGTTCGATTGTTCACGCACCGAGGATACCGAATACTTTTGTGAAATTTCATGGTGTGTCGGTACGCACCCAGGTAGACCGAGCAAACGTTGTCAGATGGTAAAAGTTGCGCCAAAATAGAGCAGATTGATTGGTGGATGGAGATGATGTTTCATCGCAGGGGGGCTATCATTTGCGGAAAGAAGAGGCGTCACCGCGCTAGAATGGACAGCGAGAGTATCGTAGAAGGTAAATGCTTTCATTGTTTATTATTGTACTCGATGTTAGGCCATGAGTGGTCACACTTTAGATTTGTGTCTGGACTGGGTACATTAGTATGGCTGGGAGGCATTTGATTTTTTATTCTAATGTCTCAATATATCGTATACAGGTGTGGGGATCATCATTTTTCAATTTTTTATTTTGGATTCAATATGCAAATCGGGTGGACAGCCTTGAATATTGACTTGCCAGTTATTGCAGTTTGCTGCAATGCTACAATGCCCAATGCTACTTTACTACTACCGCCAGTACCACTACTAGTATTACAACCACTACTACTAGTACCACTAGCTAAGCCTATCATCACTGCGTACATGTACATGATTGGACTCGAATGCATAGATAACTACATAACATAGAGGCTGCTTTCAGTGTCAAAGAGAGAAGTAGTTGAAGTGGACAGTGACGAGGAAAGTGTTGATGAGATTGGTACTGGAAGTCAAACTCCAAGTACATCTTTATCACATACTACAGCAGGTATGTACATAATAAACTGTTTATTTATTTTTTTTTATCGCCAGGAATGGAACCAGCGATAGCCCCCCTCCCCTCCAACTGTTGCCCATGAGTTTTGCATAAGAAGTTAACGCAACTAGGATAAGATTTCGTGACTGTTGATCACTGGGCTATCTTTTGATCACAGTGACTAGCTGTTAATCTTCATGTTTGTTATGACTGTCAATATAATTTCCAAACCATACACTTTGTCAGTTGCATTATCTTTTTAATTGAAATAATTAATTCCTTATCACTAGGAGTTTTGTTTCTAGCTTGCACTTAACTAACCGCCCGCCCAAACTTAAAGTGCTTAAATAAAATCTATCATCTTAACAATGTGCATTATTCATTTGAAGCGCTTAAGAACAAAATTTTATGATATAGACATTGTTCAAAGCTTTTAGAATGACAATTACTGATATAGACATTGTTGCTTGCAAAATTTTATTCTTCGCTGTTCACTCTTCTCACGTTTGCGGACTGCTCTATATTTTATGTTTCTGTTTAGTTTGTAGTTCGTACTCTAATTGATTTTTGTTATCATTAATAGGTGGAGACACCGAGGATGCTGATTTGGGCTTTCTATCACCGACATCATCATTGAAATCTATCGAAGATGCTGATTTGGAAGTGTTAACACCGACATCATCAAAATCCGATGTTTGGCAATGTTTCGATACGTCGAGTGTGATAGAAAAACAGGATACAGGACTGAATGTAACCATAAAGACTGCGAAATGTAAATTTTGTGTAGCGAGTTTTCAAATTAAACGTGGTAACACAAGCAATCTATGGTCACATATCCAAAGAAAACATGCAAAGAAATATAGAGAAACAGCTTCGATGAAGTTACAGCAATCACGCAGTAAAACTCTGCCCACACCAAACCTAAAATCTTTGGCTTTCCAACCATCGATAAAACAATCGCTGCTGCAGAATTTACCCTACCAAAAGGACAGTCGTGAGGACAAAATTAGAACAAAAGCCATACTTGATTACATTACATCTAGTGGTAGGCCACTATCTATGATCGAGCAGCCAAAATTCATAGCAATGTTGAAGGTGTTTGACCCTCGTTATTGTCCGCCGTCTAGGCGCACCGCTTGTGAGCAGCACATTCCCAACTTGTTTTTGAAAATGAGAAGTGAAATACAGGATTTGTTGAATGAAAACAAAAGTTCAATGATTCCAATGTTTAGTTTTACTACTGATTTATGGTCATCGGCCACGTTAGATCCGTACATATCCTTAACCATACATTTTCTCACAGTTGATATGAAACTGGAAAGTCGTGTGTTGGAGACCAAATATTTGCCAGATGCACACACCGGTGTCAATTTGGCAGCGGTTATAGCGGAGTTGCTTGAAGATTGGAACTTGACGAAAAACCACATGCAGTGTATCACAACGGACAGCGCTAGCAACATGATACGTATGGGTGAAGTAGGTAACATGCGTCGACTCCCATGCTTTGGCCATCTTCTGCACAATGCTGTCAAGAAAGCGATGGAAAAACCTGAAATCCTCAATACTACGAAAAAACTGAAACATGTGGTTGCTTTCTTTCACCAAAGTCATCGGAGAAAGAAAAACCTTGAGCAAGAGCAACAGAAAAGCGGAAAGAAGATGATGATGTTACATGGACCATGTCCTACCAGGTGGAACAGTATATACGTAATGTACCGAGCTGTTCACAACAATCTCGTCGAGTTAAAACGTGTCGTTGTTCAAGAAGATTCAACACTGGTCACCACCGTTGACGAAGACAAGTTAATTGCGCTAGTGGTAGAAGCATTTGGTGCAATTAATGATATGACAGACCAGCTAAGCGGTGATAAGATGGTAACGGTGAGCTCAGTGCTGCCCATGGTTCGCCTTATCAAGTCCTTACAGTATAGCAATATGACAAACATCGAAGGACGGGAATACAGAAATACAGTGTGGGACTACTTCAAAGACAAGTAGGCAGGCATTAGGCTAAATAGTTATTTCCTGGCGTGTGCTTATGTTTCCTTTCCTTATCCCTACCGCCGAGTTATCCCTATACTGAGCTATTACTACCTCTGAGCTATCCCTCTTCTATCGCTGAGGATTTGGAGCATTAAATTATTATCATATAGCATTTGTTTTGTCATCTGTTTTTTGCTGTTTTTTAACCTTTAGCTGCTCTTTTCAAGTCACTTCGCTCTAGAAAAGGCAGTTGAAAGTTACTACTCAAGTGAGAATTGAGTGACAAAAATTCACTGAATGCCGTCTTCGCCTTGCTATTAAGTGATGAAAAGGCTTCAGAATTATTAGCAAATTTTTAAGGACTCTCAGTCTCATTTCAGTCACGTGTCACTCTCAACAGCTAAATATTTGAACTTGGCTATTAATTTTAAAAACATTTAATTCATTCAGTAGTTGGAGAAAATATATCCTCTATTTGATATTTTCTTCAAACATTGATTTTGCTTGCCTATCGCATCGTATTATCATGGCCTAACCGAGTGCGAAGACATTTGACAAAGTATGAACAAAATCACTTGTTGGCCTTATTCTTGCAATCTTTCTACCAATAACCAATTACTAGTAATGCTTACAGGCTGGTGAATAACGTAAATGGAGCATATATGGAAATTCTGTCAAAGGCCACAGCGCTTGATCCCCGATTCGTATTACAACTGGAGACATTAGGCTCATCATTAGGTGTGGAGACCAATTACACGGAAAGTCTGCTGGCACAATTGTCCTCAATTATAGAGAAAAAGGGTAAGCTTTTATGTGCTCTCGAAAATGGGGATTGATATTGCTATATAGCTATGTATCATTTTTCATTTCCATTCACTTCTATAGTTTTGTCAGCGACTCGCTGGTAAAATTTCAACTTGAGAAGTCATTTACGGAATTTAAATTTACAGATCATTGTCAGTTTTGTCACACGCTATTTTCGACGACTCTCTCTTATGTCTTATGATCGCAATTAACCAATTTACAATACACGAGATGAGATACTTATAGTTTTAAGTGTTTCAAACTGCAGTATTGCTAACAACTTCTTACTGGTAGTTACTAATGAGTCTGTTGATCGCTAGCCCTCGATCTATTTAGTATAATACAATTAGTCGACATTTTTTCTGCAGCAGCTACTACAGCACCTGGGGATGACAATGCAATACCTGCGAAAAAGTCAAGACTCGGTTCTCTGATGGCATCCTTGGAGCCCAGCGATTCTGCAACTAACCAATGTACACCGGAGCAATTGGCATTGAAGCAGTGGGAAACTTATAAGACCTTGGCACAAAAACACGCTTTGTCTTTTGATGATGACCCCTGCGCGTGGTGGGCACGTTATGGTGAAATGTTGCCTGAGCTACATCTTATGGCGAGGTCCTATTTGGCAGAGCAGGCGACAAGTTGCAGCTCGGAGCGCCTCTTCTCAAAAGCGGGCTTTATAGTGAACAAACATAGGACATCGCTGAAAACAGATAATGTTTCGATGCTCACTTTTCTAGCTACCAATAGTCATGAGTAATAGGCATAAGTAATTCCCATGTACCACCGACCATCATATATACAGGCCAGATGTTGTCCAGGTTAAGGTGTTAAGGTATTGCTGGTATTGCTCTGCTAACCTCCACGGATATATTGCTTACATATATAAATAAAATAAATTGTCATTCATTGCTGAAGAGCTGGGTTTATTCTCAACAAACATGGCACATGATTTTATGTGTGTCTGATTCTGTATTCTATGCTCACTTTCTATACGCTCGTCGAAAATAAAGGATACACAATATTCAAGTTTAGAGTTGGGTGGAATGAACCAACAGGTGGATTGTGCAATCCAAATGCTATCCCTCGCGCAAGGGTTTTATTAGCACACGGGGTGACGGGACCCTGTACGCCAGTCAAGTAGAGCTGGAGTTGCCTTCCCCGACTAATCTGGCGATTGCTGCGTAGCAATGGTAGGTGGAGCACAACTCTGAAAATTTCATGCAGTAATTCTGTATTTGGTGCGTAAACCGAACCGTATGTTTTTGGGAGTTGTTCTCTCAATGTCGGTATGCGGTACGGTATCGGTTTGAACAGGTGCAGTCTCGGTATACTGTTGTTGCCCAAAACCGCCCAGCCTTAGATATTATAGATAATTGAGAGGATTTAATTAGCAAATTGATCTAAATTGAAGAGAATGAGCTGCCCATTTTATTTTTATTATATTAGCATATCTGTTGGATAGAGCACCTATAGCGTATGGCATAACACAAAACAATCTACTGTTGTTATAGTCTTCATAATGTTATTTTATTACATTGTTCTAGGAATGTTGAGTTATATACTGTCTCTGACTTTTAGAAAAGTGTATAAAATGTCCCCTGAAATGCTCCCAGATTTTGATGATGCGCAGTTATGTGACACTTGTTTCAAGAAGGGTCAAAACAAGTGTCAGGCTGTGTCATATTGCACAGATTGCTCCAGAAAGTTTTGCACCAAGCACCTTGAGGTATGTAACATATACATATGTAGTATATTAGGATCTTTGTCATTACAATTCATACCTTAAGATTTCAGCTGGTAACACGAAGGTCACTTTACAGAGCAGCATACTTACTGTTGTTAGCTCTGTTATACCTTAGATATCAATATAATAGGCCAGTTGTTTACTTGTATTAACAGGCTGCAATATCTCTATCTGTAAATATTTACTCTAGCCACCAGCTCATATACAGCATTAGATTATTAGGGGGTTACCTGCTTGACACTTATTATTTAGTGAGATAAACTTTGCACTTAGGCTATGCAGTTTCAACTAAGTCATATAGTTGATCACTAGAGGCTCACTATGAAAGAGCATTTTCTACTTTGTGGTTATTTTACAAATCAAAGTTACTTCCAATGATTATCCTGATAGTAGAGCAGGAGATTCACTAGTTAGCGCTTGTTCTACCATTACATTTAAACATGATTGTAATAGGCAGTTGGTATACTAGATGTGATAACATTTTATTTATTATTATGTGTAACTTCAGCTGCAATACAAATTATGCACGATAGTCTTTTGTATGTTTTTGTTTTTTATATTTATATTTTATTTTTTGTATTTTTCTTCCCATTATTCATTGATAAAAAAGTGGATATTATACATGTAGCTATCAAAGCTATGAATAGTGAATATACTTTATTATAGTTTAGAAATAGATATCACATTGTCATTGTCTTATCTGAGTCGCAACTGTTTCGCTACTTTGCCCAGAGAATCCAAAATTATTCTTAAATATCATCAGATGTTAATTTATATTAATAAAGGCCTGTCACCAATATATTGAATATTTTTATTTGCCTGACAATTTACAATGATAGGGATTCTATGGCAACAACATATTACTTTATTACAGCAACTTGATTGGTTAGTCGATGACCATCACACCAGTGTCTATAGCCTGGTATTATGTTGTAACATATTTGGCTTTATTTCAGCAACATGATGATATACTTGAAGACCATCATACAATTCCTATGGCTCAGTATTTATCAAAGGAGAGCCCTCATCTGCCAGATATCTGCACAAAGCATGATAATCAGCCGCTAGTGGTGGGATGCAAGGTCTGCCATACCATCAGCTGTATGAAATGTGTAACAGATTCAACCAGATGTGATAATGGTAAGCTTATTGAGTTAACACTGTAACCCATCAGTTAACTCATCAGCATGAGGGGTGTTGCTGCTGCTGCTGCTATTAGTGAACACTAGTATTATTCTGACGTAATAAGCACAACCGACTGCCAATTTTGAATTTTGAGACAAATTTTGTTAATAGCATATGGCGAAAAATATGTGTATGGAAAGAGCGAAAAATCGTTGTGTTCCGCATCGCTGGGCAAAAAAATCAAAGACCAATGTCATCGTAACCCCAGGGCGCTCTGTAGTATGCAACTTTGTATGAGGTTTTTGCTGTATCTGATGCTAGTGGAGAACACCAATCTATTAGCATATGTAAAGAGTGCTTCATATTGACATCTGATGTCTTGTCATGATTGGCAGGCTGATCTTTAGTTAGTATATTTTGTAAAGAAACACAAATTGCTCTGAATACAAAAAGTTCAACTTGTAATTAAAACTCGGCTGTTTTAAACTTATTATTCTCACAAAACGTTTGTAATTAAAAAAATTAATAGAAACGGTTGTTAAAATATTCATTTTATAATGCAACTGCCTTGATGAGATTTGACTACAATAAAGGTCAAAGAAAAATATCGCACACTCGTCTGACAAATTAATCGAATTTTGCAGTTACTTCCATTTTCCCTACAGTCTGTTCCTTCTTTTCTCCTTATTTAAGTGGTTTAATGGACCCACTTTTCCCAGTTATTACAATGTTAGAGAGCTTTGATGAATATAAAATAATATAATATAAGGTCATATAAAATTTATTATACAGAAAGAGGTGAAACATTAAGCTATCTGTACTGCTTCAAGTTTTTGGATTAGCACAGGAAAACACATTATATATATATACATTCTTTAGCTGAACTTGTTTCAACACAAATATAGCCAACAAGACCAGATCAACGTTTGATATAGATGATGCTATGCAAATCACTGCTGTTTGTTTAACATCATGAGGTTTGTATCAAATTCACACTTCCAGTTTGATTTGTTTCTTACTAACAGTTAAGATAATATTACACAGGTGTACCGCATGACTTCCAGTTGTTGGAAGATCTGGCTGCTTCCCTCCTGAGTACTATGATAACAGCGGAGAGCGCAAAAAAGGATGAGGAATACGAAAAACTTTTCAAGGACGTTTCCAAAGTTCAGTCGGACTATGATGCTAAAACAGAAAACATTCTTCAGCTTATTTGTGAGACAAGAGAGAGTCAGGTTTGTAAATATTATTCTTGTTACAAGGTTTCATGCTGGTAAAATCAGTATGTAAAATCTATCAGTTACTCTATTAAAGATGTAGTTGCGTCAAAAATGAAATTAGGACCCATAAAAGGCTAAAACATCAGCTACAATTTGATGCCATTTTTGTCTTTGTAGACACACCCTGTCCAGAGATATATGCGTTTGAATGAGGCCCTCTTTTGAAAAGCTCACGTTCCAGCGGGTGCCAATTTCGTGACGTCACTAGCTTGTTTTCTGAAACGAAACCACGAGCGATAAATATGAGGTCGCTTCGTTAGCCAATCACGATCGCGAAATTTTTATATAGACCGTAATAAATGTTATCACTCGTAAAACGCGTTGTCTGTGATCTCGAAGATTCTCATTGCTAGAAAATTCATGCTCATCGTTACTGATTCAACGCGTTTCAACAATTACTAAGTTATACATAGTTTTAAAATGGCTTCAAGTTCGAGCGACCGCTACTCAGAGTTATCTGAGCAACGTTTAGTAAAAGATTAGAGTAGACAGCCTATGGCCAAAGCTGACAGGCGTCAGCAGCGTTTTGCTGCAGAAGAAGACAGAATGGAGGTAAATTAACTTAGAGTCTTCTATACTTTAGTAAATGTAATATTTTTCATAGTCATAAATACATATACTAATTAATAAAATGATAATTCTTTGCTATCTCCAATCATCGTTTCATAGCTTATCTGCCGTTTTACCTAGCTATAATATTTTTTTCGAATTTTCTTTGGTAAATTAGAGTCATGATTACAAATTATTTTCACACGTAGGAAGTGGGTAAAATCGATTGATCATTGCAAATCTTTAATTTCCAGAACCAAAGCTTCGAATCGTTGGCTTGGCGTACTTGTGCCTTTATTAAATGTTTATTCGTTTTTAAAATTACACTCGCAATCTATTTAACTCCCAATTTGGAAGCTGTCAATAGATACGCTTTAGAATGATATATCTATGAATGACATATTTATTGCATCTACTTTGTTTACATTTACTTGTTTTACTGATTACAGAATGTTTATGTCGTCCCACCAGCCGAAGAAGCTTTGTCAGTGTGGAAACTGCTATAAAGGAGAAAGCAAGACTTGAATGCGTGCTGGATGATGTTTTGTTTGAGTTTGTTGCAGTAGATGAATTTGTCTTATTGTATCAGCTAATACTATGTGAGTGGCCACGACTTGATGAATATTTTTAATAAAAGCTTTATGCCGAGATGAAAATATTTTTGCTTGTAAAAATTATATAATAAAATAATATTGTTGAAGATAATGCAAAACATGATTTGCAGAATATTGTAGTGAATCGGATATGGTATATGGGTGTCCGCAGAACTGGAGAATGTGAGTTCAAATCCAGTTTGCAGCAGACTTCTCATCCTTAAAACTCTATCCCTGTCTATATTCTTTTCAAAGAGGTGGCTTGCTAGTAGTAAGAAACTAGTACGTAGGCAATAGGTAATAGGCGACATAATGTGGGCGGGGCTTATGGGAGGCTGTATATCGTTTATATGGGTAGCTGCAGAACTGTGCTGATACAAAGACCGCGTTCTGCATAAAGTGACTAGACAGAATTACCGTAGACCGGTAGAATTGGTAGTCGGTACCCAAATGTTTACACAAGATTTGGAGAAAGTGAGTAGAACAAACTTTCAATTTTCGTTATTTGAGGCCTTTTAAACATTCATAATAATGCATCTGTAGCAGGATTTAAAATTTTATTCTAGCCAACACAAGCAAATACAAAATAAGATATATGCCAATAGAGCCGCGTAAGACTAGACTTTTATCGCAAATAGCCGATGTGAATACGAGAGATAGAGAGAGGTTGCCAAACGCGTGACATCATTTTTGGCGAGGCTGGGCACGTTTTTGTGGCCTGAGCGTTTTTACAGTGATCAGATTTTTTCGGTTTTAATCTTCAAATATCTTGGCAATGCGATCGCGTAACACAACAAACAACATATCAACTGATAGAGAAAAAAAATTCTTTCTTTTAAGGTCAACTTAAATTTTGACGCAACTACATCTTTAAGGTAACTAATATGAACTCTATTGACTGCATATTTTAGAGGTTTGTTAATAACTATGTTGAGAAGCTGCGAAAACAGCATATAGTAGGAGTAATTTTTCTGGTATTCACTGAAACAACCTGGTGTTTTATGAAACCATCGGTGGAATGAGTTGTTGCAGCAAGATCAGACACACTGAGTAGTGGTTGCTGTGATACTGAAGGATCTGTGTTAGAATGAGGAGGAGGCTACAACTCCACATTATTAGCTTTTCTATTATTCTCATTTACTATTTCCTGTTACAGCTGAATGAGGTTAAACTTAAATATGACACACTTGAGAGACAGGTGCTGGAAAACCGACAGAAATCACAGACTAAAATTGCGGACTTCATAGAAGATATCCTGCTCAAGCAGTGGAATAGCCTGAGAACCCAACAAGAGTTGCTTGAAACTGGGACCAAGAGTCATTCCCCAGTAAGTTATTGATCGGTGTTCTTATTCAGGACTTTGGTACTGTTCCTGATTTTTATGTACTTGCTGTGTGTGAGTGTTTGTGAATATGTTGATATACATTTATGTACCAGTGCTTGTGTGGTAAAGTACTTGAGGTCTATGAAGTTGTTGTATTATATGGATAGCTGTGTTTGTACATTATTTATATTTATTTCTGCTCTTGTCCGTTTCATGCGGTGGATCCATGTCTATGTGTCAGCATATCTGTTGCATATGCTCAATTGATCTACTCAGTCAAATTGATCCAATTCATAAGACTACTACACTGATGTCTCATAACCTACTTCCCTCATACTATCAATTGCCAGCTCCATCCATTCCTTCAATGTATCTGAGTCTATGAACTTGCTATTACTAATGTACCATACATTGTGAGTTGTCTAATAGTTCTCCTTAATTGTATGTTTCCATTGCTTAGTCTATACTCTCAGCCTTTCCATCCCTGCTTTACCTACCATCAGTCCAGTTTCCAGGCACCACTTGTCAGGGCTTATATTCAGCAATGGCAGTTCTCCTATAGATACACTGATTGTAAGTATATCAACTTACAGATAACATATCTTTGTCTTCTATCGATATGCTATCAGGGTAACTCTATGTTTAGGCGGCAATTGTGAGAGGATTCAAGGAGTTGAAGGCCCAGCTTGACAAAATCACCCAAGAGCATTTGCCAAAGCTCCAACTCACAGACCAGCTACAGTTAAAGCAGATAGGTATAAATAACTGAAGATAGATGTATACATTTCCTATCATCATTGAGGGGTGACCATACTGTGTTGCATGTACTGTACAACATGTTTGTTTTGTACATTTTTAGTATTTTAAATATAATGTATGTTTGGTTAATTCTTGTAGAACTGTATTTAAAATCTAAAATTGTTGGCTATAACAAAAAGAACTTTTTATCTCACACATAAAAAGACATGTTGGTTCACTGAAAATCGTGAAAGCCTTAATTTTGACACATGTGTCCTGGAGGGTTTGTTGGCGAATATAAAAAGGACATAAGTAATTACAGGTAATCAATAAGCTCTAGTCACATCTGTGATCTTGGAGTTATCTCCTGCTTGTCACTTCCTACTGTATTTAAATAAAGAGAGGATTACTCTATTGATGACTCATGAATGAATCTAATAAACTATTATTAACAAATTCCCAGTTTTTGACTAAGTATAAAGATGTAAAAACTATAAAACTACAATTTTTATTGTCTTTATAACGATTAAGACTGTTACTGAGCACAACTGTTAGGTTCATAGCCTCAGAGTTACTGTATATGATGGCCCACCCCTTTATTTTTGATGTTTGAAATTTTTTCAGCCTTCTATCATTTTAGATTTCTGATATATTGATAGCTGAGATATTTTTTATAAAAACAGCTAGAAAATTTCTTGTAGTTGTCAGAATGGCTTAATAGCCTCAGGTTCAATGTTAAAAATATATCTTATATCAATGATATATATAAGTATCATAGCCTCATTGTCATTCATGTGCAGCCTCAGGTTATTTTATACTTTGTGCTGCCAAACCAGCTCTTACAGGATGAGCTGCCATCACTGTATATCAACATATTCACATAATAATTACCTTTGTTACATGGAATACTAGAGAACCTTTAATCATACTAATAGTTAATAGTCTGGTGTTTAGGTGAGAAATAGCTAGGTAAATAGAGCCAGGTTGGCATACCTCCAAGTAATTCATATAACAATGGTTAATATAGGATGCTGCTGATAACAGTTGATATTAGTATTATATAACTAATTATTAGTTTATAGTTGTACAGTATGGCAGCGCTGTCACGCAGGCTGACTGTTGAGTTATTTTTAATTTGGTGATGTATCCTCTCCTTCTTCTACTTGTCACGCAAGGAAGAGGAAAATTCATGAACATAATTTTATAGTTACATACAAAGCAGTGTGAAGATGGTGATACAACCGGAATCCTGACTACTATGAGCTAATATCTTTCTCTCAAGTACAATATATCTGTGTATAATATTTAATAACTGTTGCTAGTCACATGTACACTCTATATACTACAGGTGAGAGGAGAGATATCGAATTAGAAGTTACCTCCTCTCATGATATCATCATTGAAGAACAAAAGGCTCCACCAGTTCAACTCCCCAAGTCCCTCTCCAAACTGTCCTCCATACAACTACCATCCCATCCCTACTCCATCTGCCACTATAAGGGTAATACTTATATTGGACTATATGATAAGACAGTCAGCAGAGTAGATATTGATAATAAGATCACCAACAAGTTCATCTCTACCTCCGGTCCAGTAAATTCTGTCACTTGCTACAAGGAAAGTATTTACACCTTATCCCTTACCAATCCTCATACAGTTGGTGTCTACAGCATGTCAGGGAAGTTCATCACCAGCTGGAAGCATCCTTTTCATGACTACTTTTCTGACATGGTGATAATTGAAGACAAGGTTCTTATCGCAGACCCATCCAACACTAGAATCACTACCTACTCCTTAGATGGTCAAGTTCTACATCATACTCCCTGTCCTCTTCTCGTTGATAGTGGTAGTGTCAGAATGTGTGCCCCTGATAACAACTCTCTCATAATATCTTCCTTCAACCATTCCAAAGTGTTTAAAATAGACACGGCCACCCAGGAAGTGATCTGGACCCTCACTGAAGTAAAGAAGCCTCGAGGGATGGTCAGCTATGGAGAGTATATTCTACTGGCTGCATCCAACAACAAGACTATCTACATCATTAACTCTACTACAGGTTAGTTATGAGTATGATGCAGGGTTATTATAATATATATTGTTATATTATAGGGATATATTTTATTTAAATTATACTTATGGTTACACAGAAGCTAGCCATATATCCATAGCATATTGAATATTTCATGATAGATTTGGCTCTTGCTTATGGTACTTATGGTAGACTGAGCTTCTGTTATAGCTACTAATAGGCAATAATACTTTATGATAGACTGAGCTCTTATTTTTCCACACAAAAAAACACGTTAAAAGAGCTTTTAAAATGTTTTTTGTGGAAAAGATAAGAGCTCTATGTACATCAACAAAGATGCGTGCCATAAATTTGTGAAATATGTATTTTAATATGATAGACTGAGCTCCTATTTTTTTCAAACAAAACACTTTAAAAGGTATGTATGGCTACAAAGAGGTGAGCCATATAATAGTGTAATCTATAATATATTACTGCATCATAAGCTGTGCTTACACTAAAGGTACCATATAAAATACCATATAGTAGACTGAGCTCATATTGCGGGATGATATTAAAACAAAAAGCATTTTGTAATTTGTTATTGGAAGCCCTTTATTCATATTTTATTCTATTATAGACTGAGCTCCAAGAAGCATTCACTCTTTGGCTAGCAAAAAGCTGGCCATATACAATATTTGCAGCATTTTAAATGTGAATTATAAAACTGCATGATAAACTGAGCTCCTGCTGATGGTAGACTGAGTTCCTAATGTACGCTGAATAGAAAAAAATCACTTTCAAAAAATGGTTGTAAGCCTCATGAAAATTGAATGTATCTATTACTATATTAACCCCTTCATTCAACATTCCATGTAACAATGGCTATTATTGTGCTATGAGAGAACCAATCATCTGCACCTTTGAACTGTGTCATGTAATTTCATGTTAAATTGTATGCTGCCTCCATGTTTCTTCTATTTTAACTGTAAGACCTGACTGACAGCAGTGTTCATGTGTAACTAATATTCATCTGTTGAAGTCTGACTGTGTATTTATTATTATATATTGCAGGGAATATAGTCTCTCAGATAGTACATGCTGATATAGCGGGAGGTGGTGTGTACTCCTTAGAAGTGTATGAATCCACCCTCCTTGTTCCTAAATTGAAGCGCAAAAATGTCACCATCTACAAGATGACATAACTGATAACTAGAGAGAGTTGATTATAAACATGTTGATTCCTTCTATTATTACTAGTGATTATTATATTACTAGATGTTCTTGATGACTGTCTGTAATCCTTGCTATATGTACATATGTCTGCATGCATCTGAATATGTGTGAGTATAAAATGTGTGTTTCTACTTGTATATGACTCTCTGCATGCTATGCGATCAGAGTACATACACCATAGTGTTGGAGTGTATGAGTATATATATATATACATGCATGGGTGTACATTTCATGATATTTGTAGCCATGTTGACAACTACATGCATCCTTGTAGTGCCTAAATAAGTATGTTTGATTTTATGTGTTGGGCTGTTTGAATGCTGGTATATTTGAGGCTGGGTTCAGGCATTTGTAGACCAGAATGTCTCATTTTTATACATGTTTAGATATTTTACTCTGCGTTTTTTAAATTTAAAGGTTTGTAATAAATTATATTGTCTTTGTGCAGAAAATGTGAGACTATCATAGCAGGGCAGTAGAATATGTCGATAGGTGAAAAGTCATAGAGCTCTTCAAACTTTCCTTGATAAACATCCATAGAAATAAAATCCAACGAAACCTGGAAGCTTGCCAAACTTTCTAGAAGAAAGCTGGTAATAAGCAATTAGAAAAGTTATAAAGCATCTAATAGAATTGCCCTGCTATACTGAATGTTGTGAATGTTTGCAGGTAGATAAGAAAAACTGCAGGTTACAGAAAACAGGCATAAGTGCATATGATTATTAGCACATGTAATATGTTATATCATAGTCTTCATCATGAACAATCAGTATGAGAATAGATACACTCATTTACTGTAATCTGTTAACTGGAGATTATTATCTGTCTGTAGGAAAGGTTAAAAGGTCGGTTCCCGGAGCTAGTCAATTTTAAATATTTTTCCAATTCCTAAATATTAACCCAGAATAATGAAGAAAACGAACTATTAATCAGGACACAATTGTTCTTCGCAGCGATTTGATTTTTTGGAAGTTTGCCAACTCTAATAGAAGCAATTTTGTTGATTGACCCACGACCCTGTATATAACGAGACCGCTTGTATAGAGCTGAATTTATTATGGCATTGCCGTCTGGAAGCTTGCCAAGTCTGCTAAAGAAAGTCAATATGCGGTGTAAAAGTCCAGCAACGTGTGTAACAACCATATTTGTGCAGCGCTAAAATGTTATATTAATTTACATGCTTGTCTTCTTCTGATAGATATGGTAATAAAATAGTATAATGAATAACTACTGCGTTAGCTCAACATAGATATTGACATAAAAAAAAATTTTTGAATTTGTATTTGCCTATTTGTATTTGCATCAGCTGATGTTGTGTTTATGTTTGCAGTGTTACCCGTCTCTGTTTACATCTACCTCTATTTTATTTTGTATTTGCCTATGATTGTTGGAAAAAAAACTTTAAATATAGCCTCAGATACATTGCTATATTATACGTTTCAAATACTCTAAAGAGTTTTTAGAAAGAGTAGAATTTGCGCCATTCTTTTTCTTTTACCGTTGTGTAAACATATTATGTTTACACAACAGTAAAAGTTCGAACCCAACATGAAGCAATCTTTTATCTAAACTTCTTAATCGTAGTTACATTTAAATATATAGTTCACTCTTCCATTTGTATTGCATAAATCAGTCCAAGCAATTAACAAGGTGAGTAATATATGCATGATAAATGCAACTATTGTTCATACTGGAAGGGCGAATAGCTATAAATCATAATTTTGTTGAGAATTTGCTATAAAATCAAAAAACAGATAGGAAGGGCTGATCACTAACTGGTACAGTGTCAGTCTCCATGTACCACGAGAGGTTGTTCACATGTAATAAGTATACGCACAGTTATTCTAAAATGCAACTAAGTGGTTGAGTGACACAGATGGTAGCAAGCTTAGTTGGCAAGCTAAATATCTGGTTTCAAATGCCGTGTGAGAAATCTTTTTTCTAACTTTCTTCACATGGCTTCAGACAGACAGAGACAACTCCTACTATAGTAAATATTGAATTGTTTACAATACTAAACAGTTCTCATTTTAATCACTTTAATCCCTAGAATCTATTTGCATTCCCCTTCACAACCTCAGTATATAGGTATATTAATACTGCTTATTATCTGTCTATATTTCCCCATGATCTCAAGTGATTCCTGCACGACCTTGCCACGAGTGGCACCTAACAAGTATCACCTAGTACATATGCTAGTACAGTACCTAGTACCTAGTACAGTGGTAATCACTGTAGGTAGGCAGGCCTCCTCACATGCAGTTTTATTCTACAAACAATAGAACACTTGAAAATCTTCTAGTTTGATGCACCAAAAGTTGTCAGCTCATGATTTAGCTCTGGAAGACAACTCCTTTTCATCAGTGTTTAAAACTTGAGATGAACTTGCACAAAATGTAGGTAGATTTTATCAGAAAGTGTTGGGAGTGTTTGATGCTGTCAAACTATCCTGATAGTGTGCCAGGCACCCACGAGACCATATGCATTGTGCACCACTTCAGTGATGGTGATTAGACATCACAGATTGCTGGATCTACAATTATATTTAAACCCTCTAAGTAATATGTCGTCGGGGACCCAATATGGCTGCCAGTTTAAAGTTGAACCTGTATAAAATTTTAGTATAATTTATCAGAGAATATCGGTGTATTTCTATCATTTGCAACTGATTTTGATGTTTCAGGTGATCTGACCACCAGGATATTTCACAATTAAAATAGACAAAATCTATCGTGGTTAAAACGTGCATGGCTCATCTCTCATCGGTTATTAGCAGCTGCTAGCTTGTACTGCCTCAGAAGATGCAATCACACTTTATCTGCTCTGATTGGTTGTCTCAATCGTACAATCACTTGCAATTTAATTGCAATTTGTTAATTTAATAAACTCCAACTAAATTTTACCTGTTTTCTTTAAAAAGTTTCAGTCAGCCGTAAATTTTTTTTTTATATTCATAGACCAACCAAGACTTAGGTGAATTATTTTTGAAAACCGGTTGGATTCAAGCAAAACAATCAATGTCTACAAGTTATTGTTAGGATGAAATCTTCTGGGTCTATGCTGTAATTTTAATTTTCTAAAATATATAAACTAGTAATTGTTACAGTTAATAATTAGTGAGTATTAGTGAAGAGCTGGTAAATTAGAATAAAGAATAAACTATTATAAAAGGAAACTAGCTGAGATTATCTCAATAGTGAATATTTTGGGCAAAATCTTACAATGTTATCAGACACGGCTTGTTACTCTTTACTTCCTGTTCTTTAATAAAATAAGTAGCTAATATTTCATAATATTTATTGCTAGTCTTTGTGTGTACATTCACTATGTTGACAATTTAATTCACAGTTATTTTCTGACCTGCAAAAGTCAACCTTTCAGTGTTAGTTGAATATCTTATAGTAAAATTATTTACCAACAACTCAAGATATAAAGTTATTCAACAATTACTTAAGCATAAGCAATATTTTTAACATAAAATGACTTAAATTTATCAAAGTTTCACAGCTTTCCTGATAAAAGTAAAAAAGTTAATAGAAATTGGAAAACATAAAAACAATAAAAGTATTAACCATATGATATAGCAAACAGTGCCCAGTATATCTATCACTCACTTGGACACCAAGCTTGTTGAAATATGTACTGGCTATAATCAGCAGACGTCACATGACCTTGGTGTAGCTGCTCTACGTACAGATACTTGGTGTAACTAAAGCTACTTGAAATGAATAAAATGATCACACTTACATAAAAATGCTTGGCAATGGTTAATGTTGAGCCATTTTTATGAGTGGACCGTTTGAAAAAGCACCGGTGCACAGCACTAGTACGTAGTGAAGACATGATCAGAGGCAGCATTGAATGTTTTTTGAACTTCCTTCTAAATACATTCATCAAATATAGCTTAAATTCAAGAATAGAAAACATTAGAACTTTTTATCGTAATGCTTACTGTAATGAGAATCGTGTTTCTCTGTAGCCACGGTTGGAGCGTTATTATTAAAAAGATTGCTCCGGGTGGGAATTGAACTTACATATTCAGGTTTTAAGCCAACCACACTACCATCTGCAACTCACACCAATCTTTTTCTATTCAAGAATAATTATGCACATAATTATTACACATGATTATCTCTCACGGCGCACAGAACTGCCAGGGGACTGATGTTTACAATAGCCAAAGCCATGTCAGTTTTCTGTCTGCCCGAAGCCACCATTATAGATTAGAAAAAGATTGCACTGTACAAGATTTGAACCTGCACCTTTCATCTTGGTGAACTGACACTATAATAACTGCTCTAATTCACTGCCTATTGGTTTACCAGAGTAATGTAAAATAATATAGTTATTGCACCTAAAAATCTCTGTAGGCATAACAGATTGCCAGGGTACTCATAGATATAATTTTATTAATATTAAATTGTTTACATTAATCTTCCAACATTTAATCATGGCTTTAAACAAAAAATAAAGCCTTAGATCAATCTGCCTGCTCAAAGAAAACCTAAGCTATGCACAAAACTCACTTCATACCTAGTTATTGTCTATAGACTCAGAACCAAAATATTTCAGTTTTCCTTGATAAGACGAGAGAAAGAAATAGAAGCCAGACCTACTTTGCCTAATAACCTCCCATGCACCACTTAATCTCACAGTAAGTAGATTTAAAATCCTCATGACCATCTTCCGTTAGCAATGCGTGAATCAGCCCAACAAATTACAGTAATTAACAAGACAAGTAATGTGAACGAGGGAGGCAAATGAAATTATTGTTCATACTAGAAAAGTGTTTTCTATAAAGCACGATTTTCTTGAGAATTGGCTACTAAATCAGAAACAGATATGAAGTGATGATCACAAACTGGCACACTGGCAGTCCTGTGCACGTGCAACAAGTATGTGTACAGTTATTCCAGAATACAACCAAGTGGTTGAGTGACACAGATGGTAGTAAGCTTTATTGGGAAGTTGAATATCTGGTTTCGAATGCCCTGCGAGGTTTCTTTTTCCTAACATTTATAGCACAGTTTTAGACAGACAACTCCTGTTATAGTAAAGATTGAATTGTCTACAATATTAAACGATTCTCATCTCAATCACTTTACAACATTCATATAAAAATAGTATATATTTTATCACATAATTTTCCAAACGTTCTTAACATGGCTTCAAACAGACAGAGACAACTCCTATTATAGTAAAGACCCTACTGTTGACAATACTGAACCGGTTTCACCTCAATCACTTTACTCACTGGTATCCAGGCCTGTATTCCCTGGGGCGGCAGGCCGGCTGAGCCACCCCAACTTTTAAAACACCTTCCGCGTCTAAGTACAGTCAAACTCGGATAACTCGCCCTCAGAAAAAAAGTAACATTTTATCTCAAACACAAGGTTAACTCGAACGGATTTGTTTGGTCCGTTCCCACGCAATGATAAATTCCTTCAGATAACTCGGCCTCAACATCATTTATTCGTAAGGTTATTTGCCCAATGGCTATGGAGACGGTTTTTATCGCTGTAGAATATCACTTTATTCCGAGCCATAGAGACAAACATCAACTTTTAGTAGCTCTTAGGCGTCATTATTATCATCATCCGTGGCAAAATATTCTTGTTAACAACTTCTATAAAGGTTTGCAAAATATTAGGTTTTACCGACATCCGCTTGGCCATGTTCTATCGAAAGCGTGGAAACCTCTGTGTAAACTTAAAATAAAATCGGCAAAATTAATCTTTTTTAAAACGCTCAAAAGAATAAGATGTATTTTTCTGAGCGTTTAACTGCGCTCAAGTTTTGCCTATTTCAATTTTAAAACGTCTTGTCAATTACATCACCGAAAACAAAACAAGTCTCAAAAAATATGAAAATGTTAATACTTTCCGATAAACTTTTTTTAAACTCCACATGAGAGGCCCTGCTAAGGCCGTACATAAGAAAAACCTGTTGGGGGCTTACACCGCCCCCCTCAACACCCCCAGGTGTTCATAACTAGTTGCCTAACATTAGCCGCCCCAACTTGCAACCAGTGAATACAGGCCTTCTGGTATCTAGTCTCATTCCCTTCACAACATTCATATTAAAATAGTGCATATTTTATAACATATTTTTTCCAAACGTTCTTAGCATGGCTTCAAACAGACAGAGACAACTCCTATTTTACTAAAGACCCTATTGTATACAATCCTGAACAGGTTTCATATCAATCACTTTACTCACTGGAATCTATTCCCATTCCTTTCACAACCTCGGTATATAAATACTACATATTTTCTGTTATTTTTGCCATGATCTTTGGTTATTCTTGCATAGTCCTGTCTTCTGTGGCAGCTGACAAGTATCAACAGGTACATATGATATAGTTATCACTGTACGTGGGCCGGCCTCCTCACAAGTGGCTGTACTCTATAAACAAAAGAACACTTGAAAAGTTCTAATGAAGCTTGATTCAACAGAAGTTATCAGCTCATGATTTGTTTCTAGCAAACAGAGATATTTCCATTTGTGGCCATTTGTATTAAAAATCAGAAAAGAACATGCACATAATTTTAATACATTATATCAAAAAGTATTGATATTGTTCAATCATTTGTGATTGCTTTTGTTGTTTTAGGTAATCCGACTGCTAAGATATTTCACATTTGAAATTGACAACTATTCATCGCAGGTAAAATGCGCTGAGCTCAATTCTCATCGGTCGTATTGTAGCTGCTAGCTTGTAGGCCTAATGCCTTAAAAGTGCAACTGGACTCAATTTATTCTGGTTGGTTGCCTCAATCACACCACCATTTGCAAATTGAACAAATTCAAACTGTGTTTTACCCATTTTCTTCAACAAGTTTTTAGTAAGCCAAAGATTTACTCTTTGTTACTCCTTACTCCAAGTTACTTTTTGTGTCTATATACAGTAAGTCGACAGTTTAGTCTCTGCAAGAGTTCTCAGCCAGCAAAGAGAAAAAGACAGAGAGAAGAAAGGTTTTAAAAAAATATGCGCAAAATAAATCTATAAGCAATGCACTATCAATGAGATAACACCAGCTACTCACACCCTCATAATTTCTTATTCAGGTAGACTGTGTTCTGTACACACCTTTATGTAGTTACTAGTAATTTCAAGAAAGCAGTCATGGTCTTGTGGTTACAAAGCCTGACCTGAAAGAAAGAACAGATGAAGGGTAAATTCCCAAAAAAATGTCACAGCGTCCAACGTTACTCATACTATTTTATTACTGTAAGATGACAAGTTCTAATGGGAAAGACCAAAAAAGACTGACAGAAAACTAAAGCTTGTTGAAAGATACACGTAAACATAAGGGTTTGATAACATCATATTAATATCAGAATATATGGTAGAAATTCAATAACACACATTTACCGTAAATCCTCTATTTACACGCCATAGTGCAACACATTTTAACCCTTATTTTATAGTGACGCTTTATTAAAGGTGATGTTCAAATGCCGCTGTATTTTAGATCAGCTTCTCAGAATTTTGGAAACATAAATTCTGAATGAAAAAGAAGTGAAGAGATGCTAATTAATGGACATTAATTCTCAGCATTTCAGCCAAATCGTCTTTCCCAGGCTCTCTAAATAACAGATTGAGCTGAAAAACCAAACACTTTAAATAAAAATATATTAGCAGGATGCAATTATTAGTTATTTCAAAAGTGTTGCTTTAAAAGTTTAAGAAATGTTGTAAATAATTTTGAGCTACAGTACGGACTTTGATACGCCATATCAATGGTTGCTATTACATTATATGTGGTTCCACAAGAGAGTTCCCATCATTCATCAAAACGCTTCAAAGTCTTCAAGTCAGTTTTAAACCACATTGCATATGTTTCTGAAAACATTGGATCAGATTCAGTTCTTATAGTTACGTTGAAATTGCTACGATTGAATCAGAGTGCGATTCTGATCATTGTAATTAACGATCGATCTTTCCAAGTAAAACATCACTAAAACCATGAAAAAAATGAAAGAATTAATTATTATTCATGTCAACGAGTCAGTATTTGTTTATTAGTACCAGTTTGTGGACACTTTTCTACTGATCACCTTTCATTATGGGTTCATAAAGATCAAAGAAGTTAAAAGTGGTGGTCGAATAAAAGTGACTTTCAATTAAATGGTGGCTCTGGTTCTTTCAACCCTTTTTCTATATAATAGTGGCAACTAAATGGAGGTTTCACGCTAGGCTGTAAATTACAAGTTTTTACTGCATCAGATCAGGATTAAATTAAGAGTTTTGCCAAACTTAGCAGGAAATTCCCACATAACTGAACAATAGCAATAAAAATATTGTTGATACAAAAGCAGGTAGTCTACTGTAGGGAGATAACTTAACAGCAATGAATGTTTGTTTACAAAACCAGTCTGAGCGACAAACAGTCGATGTATTGATGAATTGATGTACCTGCCTTTGACTGAGTAAAGATCGACAAACTTTGGCTACTTCTAAATCAGTATAAATATATGTATACATATTTAAATACAATCTCAAAATCTGACACTTGTATATACAGTTGTAGCAATTAAATTTTACCAACAAAAAATCTGCATTCCATTGAGTTGAAAAGCAAAACAGCGAATTCATGAGGCAGCCAGCTAACTCATTAAGCCATACAGGCCATTTCCATATCTATGGAATAATAAAGTACATAGCCTTTACATCAGTTAACATAAACATAACAACCGGATGTGACGCCTAACGTCACTAGAGCTGGGTTCATGTCGTACCTCTTTTACTATAGTAAGTTTAGCAATATACTAACTTCAAGATGTGGTATTTATTTAGTTTTTCATGTAACAACTAACTGAATAATTACTAAGAATATTTATAACAAAAACAATTACAGCAGTCATTTTATGATTCATTATAGATATTATTATAATTATAATTATTATCCTTATTCATTACTATTATCCATCATTTATTATCATTTAACATATAGATTTACCACATTTCTACTCATCACATAACATAATATTTGAACATATTGCCCCATCCTAAAGTTGCTCACTTCCACAGTTGTGTTACATGTATTAAAATCTTTAGTAAAGTATGCCGAGAATAGTTGGTTTATTTGTATTTGTCTCTCCACGCATAGAAACAAGTATTGTTTTCTATTTCATAAAACCTACAAACTACATTCACTATTATATACTTCACTTCATGAAATTTCTGTTACTCTCTTCAACTCGCCATTCTGACACTTTTTTCAATATTATTATATAATCGCTATTTATCAATCAGTCTACATTTCTGTACATACATTTTTTCTTTCACCATGTAACAGAAAATATTATTCTGTTGATTCTTACCAATGACTAAAACAACTTATAATTCATACAAACGCTCCCAAAATCAGATAACAACATAAATTATTTTCCATTATTAGTCACGCTTCCGCTAAGTACATAAGTAAAAGAGAAAGTATACCAAAACTAGAGGAACTTACCAAAGACTGTTAAACTACTCCTTACAGCCACCATAGATGATCTCAACATAGATGTTCACTCAATATAAAGAAATATTTACATATATTTCTCATATTTTGTGTGTCTGTGCATGTCCAGCTATAGCTATTAACATCTGGATTTAAAACTCCGCACTCTGATGGATTTGAAACCACGGATAATGCAGCCAGAAGTTTTAATTCTATGAGCTCTACCACTGAGATATGCGATATATATTGATCCAAAATAGTATCATATACTGCATAGCATATACACATGCTAAATGATGTTTTATTTGGAATTCTATGAATTCTTATAACTCTATGAAACACGATGTTTTTTAATGTTGTCTTGAAGTTCTATTTTAGGTTTTTCGTAAAGTTGATTTGCTATGTCACGGCCAAAGTCAATTATTTTCATGCGGATAATTGTATTATCTTTGTAGAAAGTGCCTCTAAATTCTCTTTTTGTTCGGTCAGATAAATTAAGACAGCACGATATCTCATTTTTACATTTGCTTGAGTATCGAGAGGTACCAGTAATGTCGTATTCAAAGCTTTGATGGATAGCTTCTGATGGAACGGTAGTATTTTATTATAACGGTAATACAAACACACACACAGAGCCCATACACACACACATGTACACACATACGCACACAAGGCACACACGCATGCACACAGGCACACACACTAAGCCACATGGGATTACTCTGTAACACACACACCCGCTCTTACACCCAACACCTAAATTCAAAGCCACTTCACATACCTAACCTGCACACCACACATTACGCACCACACACCAAACAACACCCATTAAACACCACACACCAAACACTACACACTACCCATCACACAGCACGCACCACACACAACACATCACACACCACACGCCACACGCCACACGCCACACGCCACACGCCACACCACACATCACACACTACGCACCCTGCACCACACATTACACACAGTTCTATGCAGGAAATGTTATTATTAATTCAACATATTCAAGATTTTTATTTTGTTTTTTTTCAGCTCGTCTTAACTGTATCTTTACTGAATTATCTTATAATGCAATCATAGCAAAACAGACTCAATTTATTTTTTAATTGCTAACTATTTCACATTTTTATTTTATCATTTTTATAGTCAATTTATTTCTTTATAGTTAATTTATTTAACCTGTGCAAAACATTTTCCTCATAACATGAAATTAAAAAGTCACAGTTCTTTGACAAAGTTTAAAAACTTTTATAGTTGTTGTTTTATCTTTCTCAGTTCATTTCAACATCTATTTCAACTTTATTTTCAACATAAAAGACATTTCTCATGATATGAAGTTTGAACGTTAGAATGGTGAGTAATGGTATATGTTAAATACAAGTAAATTTTCTGCCTTAAACCTTATTATTACCTAAGCAAAGTTGGGTATTTAACTAGTTTATAAGGAAGTTGAAAGATTTAAAAACATCTATTAGAGAGTTTGTTCTGATTGGCTAAGCTGTGATTGGTATGCTGTGATAGGATGAGATTGGTATGAGCCCAAAATCGATGAAACAGTTAGGCTTGGATAATATCCTGTTTTAAAGGTTTCGAACCGGATCAAACTAACAAAGTTGGTAATGTTTTCAGGATGCACAAAATAGATATAAGAAAGATATCGCTGCCATCTATTGGTTATTTGTTTCCTGTTGATTAGTTATTGATTTATTAATCAGCTGTCACTATGATTATATAGTGCGGACTACTTCTCTAGCACTCACTGTCTACTCATGTAGATAATACTCTATGATAGAATTAGTTTTATGTTAATTTCACCCCTTGCGTACTACGAGTCACATGGTGCAGCTTCACAGCTGGTTCGCACTCTATCACTTTATGTCAATGTTGATCACACTATACTTTAGTAATTGTCTGTGATAACAATGTTCACACTATCACAAACTTATCCACGTTTACATCAGCAATTATTTCAAGGCATAGCATTCACATTATGTAAAGTGTTAGCGGATGATGAAATTCTGGTCTTGCAGCAACTGTTGTGAAAAAACATATATGTTGTGACAGCCAAATATTGTTTGCAGTTACAATTATCTGCCATCATGTATTATATCAAATGCCATTGATGTGTCCGCGGTGCCTCGACTATTCCATCGGTTTACTGTGCACATAGTTGATAAATACTCAGAGGACAAACCTGACATCCAGCCTTCAGTGAACCAGCCTTTAATAGGCTTCATAAAAGCTGTTTCTGATTAGCTAGTATTTAGTTAAATAACCTATCATGTCTGCACTTAAATGAAATGAAACAATCATATGTCTGTATTGAGTCGATAGAAAACGTGTTTACAGCTCTTTCTGAGATTTTTTTACTTCGATGCTTTAAAAATTGTAGCTCAATGATTTTCCGATAATTATCTATTGAATAAGAGTAATATAATCTGCAAACTTTCCTACTGTTTGTGTAAGTAAATTACTACTTTGTAAGGGTTTCGGACTCGGAACCTTTGGCTTGGTTGACCTTTCCTTAACCCCTGCATCTCTGACGCCCTATCAGGAAAGTTTGACAGCGGCAATCACAATTGATAGTGATGTCAAAAGTTAAATATGTGTCCTCGGCTATGTGTCATTTCCTGTTGACTGTTTCACCTCTCGGCGCAATTTATACATAAATCACATGATAATTTTCTTTAAAATGATTTAATGCTGAATATTCTCATAACTCTAACATATACAACAGACTCACCTTTATTTGTTATAGTATAATCTTTCTTATAATAAGAGTTCTGTCTGTCTGGTCGAAGCAATGTTATGAGTAATAGAAAACATAGTACATCACAGAGACTCGAACCAGCCAAGCGCGCTACTATCTATACCATTCAACCACATTTCCACATTCGAGAATAATTGTGTGTAGTTATTATACCTGATGGTCTCTCACAGTGTACTGGATGGCCAGAGTACTAGTGTGTAATACTAACCCAACCATTCTATACATAAATGTATTTTGTTTGTGAAATCTTTTGAAAGCTTTACTAGTTATTTTATGGTAAAGATTAAATTCATTCACATTTTAATATTTCTGTATTTTAGAAACAAGCGTGATTGTGAGGCTGCTTGCTTTGACCTGGGTGACTACTATAAACTACCACTGGTGAAAGGACCTTGTAGCGCTTGGCTGACCTGGGGCAGCAGCAATGACAGCTGTGTTGAGTTTATCTATGGTGGTTGTAAGGGAAACTCTAACAGTCTTTGGTAAGTTCCTCTAGTTTTGGTGTACTTACCTTTTTACATACTTACAGGAAACATGTGTAATATACATGTAAAACAAGACTTTACCTTCATCTGATATGTGTAGATTATTGTTGAAATCTGGGCCAAGCACAGGAATGTTCATTGTTCATGTTCATGATTTTCTGGAATAAACTCAAGTTTACGGTTCTCTATTTAGGTTTTTAAATTACTTAGTAGGTCAAATTAAACAAAATTATCTCATTCATTTTATTTTAATAATAAATTATTAATGTCACGATGACTCAATGAATAGACAACTCCAAGAGTGAAACTAAGAGAAAAGTACATGTGTAAAGTTGAAGCTACTGAAGACACAAATAATGTGTATCCAGCTGCTTTGTAGGACTGAATGACTCTGTAATGAAGTCATCTTATAGTTTCTGATGAATCCTCTACTTAATAACAAATAAAATGTTTCTTTATAAAATAAAGGGTGAGTAGATCTAGAGTAGTGAGTTGGGATCAGAGCTTCACTATATTAAAAAATCTCCAGACAATTCCATATTACACATAGACGATTTCATATTGCACATAGACGATTTCGTATTGCACATAGACGATTCCATATTGCACATAGACGATTCCATATTGCACATAGACGATTTCATATTGCACATAGACGATTCCGTATTGCACATAGACGATTTCATATTGCACATAGACGATTCCATATTGCACATAGACGAATTCATATTACACGTAGACCATTCCAAGTTGCACATAGAGGATTCCATATTGCACATAGACATATCAACATTGCACGTATGATTCCAAAGTGTACATAAACGATTTCATATTTCACATAGACAACTTATTATTTCACATAGACAATTCCATATTGCACATAGACGTTCCATATTGCACATAGACGTTCCATATTGCACGTAAACGATTTCATATTGCACATAAAGGATTTTATGCTGCACATAGGCGATTCTGTATGGCAAATAGGCGATTCCATGTTATGTTCCTGGCTATTGAATCAGTTTATTATAAAAATAAATAGCCAGTGCAATTTAGTTCTAGTATTACTCCTTCTTGAAGTCATCAGGTATGAGATAATCACTCTTACACCATGATATCATTTATATGATTGACGGTGTATATTTTAATTATGGCGGTTTTCAAATCATTCACCTTAAAAATCGCCGTACAATTAAATCATCGTATCGTGAAGCTATAGGTAGAATGAGGTATAATGGTTTTGGTTATATATTAGCTAGTATTATAAACAAAGGCTTTTGACATTAAAAATAGTCTTAGATATAACTTGTTACAAGGATATTGCATTTGAATATGGTCCATTCATATCACAAAGTGTTCTTTGCTTTTTTTGTTAAATAAACTTCATTGTAGCATGTGATAATACACAACATAGAATACTCACTGTATGTAATTAAATCAGATAATAGGTTATTATATTATCCATTGTGGAAAATTGCACGCTGACGCATCAATCACATTTAATGTAATTGATTGTGAAAAACTGTAACTGTAACTGATTTTGTTGTCTTACTTTTTTGTCATTATGCAAACCTATTAAATACCTCAGGCTGAGCAACCAATAAATAAGTTATCAATGTCTTATTATTATTATTACTATATGCTAGTACTTTGGTAGTGAAATGTGTCAATAAAGCATAGAGATTAACTGTTTGTTTACTTATTCAGAGATGATAGAAGGTGCTTTATTGGTGCAATTATAGAGCAGCATGTTAGGTTAGCTGTGCCGGAGGCTGTGAGCTCAAATCCCCTTCAAAGTAGACGTTTTCCCAACATTTAACCATGACTACAAACAGAGACCGCTCTTATTATAGTAAACAAACTTTTCAATAAGCTCAAGTGTTCAAAGTTGAAGCGATCTGTAACATTTGGCAGGAACTATCTTGTTTTGTCATGTATAGAGGAGTTACAGTAATATGAATTCTCAATGTTGCATTTGAATCAAATAACTATTTATAAATTCCATTTGCAGGAGTCACTAGAAGTTTGTGAAAGCTTCTCATTCCAATTCAACTACACCACCTCTGCTTATAGCTTGACGAGATCTTGTTGACACCTGTCAGCTGAGACAGGAGTGCGCCTGGGGTCCTTTCTTTCATGAGATATTCCAGGAAAAAAATGTGCCAGGGTAATTTGTGAAAGATCCGAAAGGAATGAGAACAGATTCATGTAAAGGAAAGTGATATTTCTTGTCTGTGCATCTGCATCAACTCTATTAATACTACTTGATTGTCACAAAAGTAGACTTTTGTTAAGATTTAACAGCTGTGAAGCAATGATATAGGTTAGGAGGCTGTCTTCAATTTCTACCAATTATAATTAACTTTCACTATCAAGCGAAATACTATATCAACTCTTTTTGAAGACCACAAACCTTGTAGTGAGACTCGCTACACCTTTTGTATATGGCTAAGAGTCCCATGGTATGGCTTTAGTAGCCTTTGTGCCAAGTGTTTCTGATCAGTGAGTAGTTAATTGATGGTGTATATTGTGTCTGTAATTAAACGAAAGAAAACAATTATCTACATGTATTGAGCCAATAGAAAATATGTTTACAATCCATCATGTTTGTAGTTTTTCTTGGCAAAGACTCAATTATTTATCGCACTCTCTTCCTGCCAATGCCCAGCCGTGTCAAACGCATTGCATTTACTGATGTTTCACTAAGCCAGTTTCACTAAATGTAGATCTATGTACTTTTGGTGATTTTTATTAAACAATACTACTTCTGAGGGTGACTGTTACTTTTTAGCAGTAATAAAAAGGGCTCGAACTATAGTAATAGTGATAACCCATCAGGTGGTAAGATGGCTGAAACAGTGTCTGAGATCATTCTGCAATATGTTTGTTATTATTATGGCATTAAAATATTTTTTTAAACACTTGATAATACAATGGTTGATGGATAAGGCAACATGTTCAAATATTTGTGACATGATGAAGAGAAGTGTGGTATATAAATATAGTACATAATAAAAAATAATAAAATGGTTGCAATAAATAATTTTTGTTGGAACAATTGTTAGTAGTTATCCAATTGCATGAACGACTAAACAAATATAGCACAGCTACATACAAAGTTAATTCATACGTTGTATGTTGAAACGATTGTATGTTGGAGCAAATTTTCTCATTAAAATGCATTGTATTTCTTTTGTTCCCAGCTAAAGAAACAGCAGTAGCTCCTTATTAAATCCTGTCATTAACGACAGACTCCATTGAAACAATTGAATAATTTAAAACTACTAGCTGTGCCACCCGGCATTACCTGGGAAATATAAACGTCTTTGCACAGAAAATTGATTTATATTTAACATATAATCATATTTTCCATTCACACTTTCAAACTACATATCATGATAAATGTGTTTTTGTGTAGTTGAAATAATTTGAGAGAAAATAAAAACAACTTTAATGGTTTTCAAACTTTTTTAAGCAACTGTAACTTTCAAACTCCATATCACGAGAAAAATGATTTTTACAGGTAAAATTAATTAAAAAATATAAAACAACTATAAAAGGGTTTAGATATAAATGTGAAATAACTAGCAAGTATAAGAGCTAAATTAAGTCGGTTTTGCTTTGATTACAATAAAAGATGTTTCGGTAGTGATACAATATTAATACGAACTGAGAAAACAAAATAAAATTCCTGAATATGTTGAAATAATAATAACAATTTGTTGCATAGAAGTGTGTGTATAAAAAAGGTTACTATCCCACCAGAAGCTATCCATCAAAACTTTGAATACGAGGATACTGGTACCTCTCGATAATGGTTCAAATGTGAAAATGAGGTATCATGCTGTCTTTGTTTGACCGAGCGGAGAGAGAATGTCGAGGCTCTTCCCATGGAGGTAATATATTTGTCCGTGTGAAAAAACTTGACCTTGACTCTAAATATAGTACACGTAATTGAACTTTACGAAACATATTTCTCAACAGTGGCAACACAACGCGTGGGTGCAATACTAAAATAATTAGCCTGTGCATACTGTAAAGGATAACGACTATAGTTACTATGTTTTGTATGGATCAGTGGGAGAGCTCTTAGATTTTGAACTCGCGGTTGCAATCTCTGTGAGGTAAATTTACATCAGAATGTGGAAAGTCATTCCCAAGAGTTTAATAGCTATAGCTGGACACGCTTATGTACATAGATACACACAAAACTTTAGAAATATATATATATATAGCGTAAGTCTGAATCTGAAAAACTATATTTTATGTAAGCACTAAAGTTTTGATAAAATAATTCACAAAAAGGTTTTAATCTGCGAGTTAGTCTTTTTGATGGAACTAACAAACTTTCTAAAAGTCAAGTGAGTTTTGTTTCTCGTGATTATTATCGAATGTTTTACGCCTATTAAATATGGTTAAAGGTCTCTGTGGTTGGTGTGCAGAAAACTGCCTGGTAAACACCTATTATAAATATGTTTCACGCTTGAGTCATTTCTGTTTTGATGTGATCAGATAGAAGTGCACCGATTTGACGTCTGGCATATAATTTCTTATCCTTTTAGATATTTTTTGCAGTAAAATGTAAAATGTTAATCTACGACAGGTGAATGTTCATAAAACACTCATCACCTGATAACCATCAACTTAAAACGTGGTAACACAATTCCAAATCTGTATTATCCAGGCAATGGAAACATAGTGATGAACATCTCTATGATTTCTGTTAATCACTACTTGCAAAGAGACTTGTTAATATTGTTCGATTTGTTGCAGAACCAAAAGTGATTGTGAGAGAACATGCTTTCCTACAGCAACAGAAGCATTTTTTGACACTTTTTTAATTGCTACCATTGACAGTGTCACGCAAAGACATATTTCCTAGATGGTCGAGCAGAGATGGAAATGGTAATTAATTTCAGTAAGTTGGTTGTGTAACCGTAGTGTAGGAATATCAGGTAACTCAAGGCTGGTTCACAATATATCTCTGTATGTAAATGTTAATCTCATGATACTTTGGTGATTGTCTGTGATAGCAATGTTCACACTATCACAAACTTATCTGTGTTTACATCAGCAAATAGTTCTCAGCGCAGCATTCTCACTATACAATGTGGTAGACGAACGATAAAATACTAGTCTTGCAGCGACTGCCATGAAACAAAATATATAGATCAAGCAATCTGTGATGACCAATCACTGATTGCTAGATCAGTGCTACAGGTTGAATTTATTCGCGGAGTTAAATTTGGCGAAAAGTGCCATTTCATGCATATTCGCGAATTAATCTAACACTGTCACTCTCTATAAAGATTTAACTCTATTGCGGATAGCAATAGAGTTAACCCTACGCATGCGCACATTGCGTGTTTCGGTTTCTATTTAGCTTGCAACTACGAGTCAATCGCGCTAAGCTATAAATTTTTTGCTGGGTTCAGAGGTTTTTACGAATATTCATCAATTTGGAGGCCTTTGATGAACCAACAACTTCTGATAAGTAATGAGTTTTCTTCAAAACCGTTTACTAAATTAGTTGAATTTTACTTTAGTTTTTCGGTAAAACGCAATATTTATTTTTTCCATCTTTACCGCTTCGTTATTTGTTTTAGAGTGAGAGAGAGATTTTTCATGATAACGGAGGCACAATGACTGCAAGGGTAATATATGTCATTCTTAGAAGATCACCAATCATTCAGGGAGGTCTTGAAATTGAGGTAAAAGTGGCCATGCAACTGCTAACGAGAAGAATGTATCTGTTTTAAAAACGAACAAAAACGGGTTTACGAGCGCAAAGTTTTGGCCAACCAACAGAACTTAGCAATAGTAAGCCATGAGGAGTGGCTTACTATTGCTACTACATGGATTATAAATTCCTTACCAGCCATGTAGTAGCGAGAGAATCACCTTTTACAGTGACAGCGATATAGAGCTGCTATTATCATAATAACTAGTCAGAGGGCTCCATTATACACTAGTATTCACTTATCAAGAGTATACCAGTTTAGTTTCATTGCTAGACAACAGCCATATTGACTAAAATGTTTATATTTACTCCAATCATTGTTTGTAAAATATTATTTGTTTTTGAAATATTTTATTTGTACGCTCGTTTGTAATAAGTTATAATATATCTATACATGAAATAAAATATATAATTTAATCATGTTTGCTACAGCAATATCAAGGAGTTGTTGTTGATGAAGGGGTCTAGGCTGACTGGTTGCTTCTCTGCCAATATTCCTGCCTTGATGAATATTACTACTTGTCTCTAGTTTTCGTAATCAGAATACGTTATATTTCATTCTCAATCTGCAGTAAACACAAAAAAGACAAAACATTAATAAGTGATACGGAAGTACAAAAGCAATAGGTGAAGTATTTAATGAAAGCGATCAGTTTTTAAACAAAATAATTAACTAACGCAGTTAATTATGGAAAAACGTATTTGCACTGCAAATCAAATGGGTACATACCACAATGTCCAAATCAGAATCATTATCATTCTCAACTACGGTATTAGAGATTGATGGAGTTGATTTCAATATCAAAAGACTGTAGGAGATATTTTTTGTGATGACGAAGCCATGCCGAATAACTTGTCAGAACTTTGAATAATTTTGTAAAGAAGTTTGATGCAATAGCAATAAAACTCGATGGCCCGGCAATGATTTTAAAGAAGTTCTGGAACTCGGCTACGTTTAGCATTTCTGCCTTGCGACTATTTTTGCAATGACACTATTCTGGATATCTTGTGACAACCTTGAACAATTTTGTAAAAAAATGTGATGCACTAGCAATGGGGTTAGCTCAAAGCCCCAGCAATTACTTTAAAAATGTTTTGGAACTCAACTACGTTTAGTATTTATGCCTTGCGGCTAGTTTTTAATTTGAGGCAGTAATTATTCCCCCCTGTGATTAAAAATAGGACTAATTATTCGTTGAATTGAATAATTTGCGGAATTGACTGCTCGCGAAATCATGAATTTTTATAACCAACAAATATTTTTATCATGTAGGGTATTTATTTCTCAATGTTTCTGTATAATATGTGGCTATGTCCAGCTATAAATCTTGGAAATGATATTCCTGGCTTTATCCTGGCTTTTTAGAAACGGAAGTTGGGGATGATAATTACGATCTATAATTATAAAGATGAGTGTCTTAAAACCCATTATTATTTAAATTCAGCCTCCAAAACAATCTCTGTATTTCATGACAGGTAGATTAGTTATTTAACAATGCTCGTAGCTTGTTACAGGATGTATAATAGGCTGAATGTCGAGAAAAATTAGCTCAAAATGCGCGATTTTATTACAAGCTACTTTTGCTATTTTTGTTATCTGTTTTGCATTATATCTGTTATATATGACTTTTTGCGACATTGTAACTCATCATAATAGATTGTTAAATGTGTCGACAAAAAATTCGAATAGAATAGCTGTGCTATTGTTCATAAATAACAAGGCTAACGATTGGTGAAGGTATTACAACGTCAGTCTACCAGTCGTAATTTCACGAGTTGGAGTATCGTAAAAAGTTATTTTCGTCCTAACCTTGACGCCTGAATAGCGATAGATGACAAACAGGTAGAACACCCTTTTATAGTAAAATAGGTTTGTTGCTCTGTCTTTGTTGATTGTCTTCAAGCGTCCACTGTATTCAATTTATTCAAAGTTTCAACTCAATGAAAAGGTAATTTCGACTTTAACAAACTGCCCATGGGTGCCCATGTGTTTATTATGACTTCTGTAGTGTGCAAATCATGTTAAAACCTGCAAGAAAAGGCAACTCCTTTTACTAACCAACTTTAACCATCGGGCCTGTGTGTACTAGAACAGTGAACTATCGTAGCAATGTTATGTTGTTGTCTTATGGGCTCATTCAGGCTATTTATTAATAACTAGTTATGCTAAGGCAGTCAATTAGTGCAGATAATAGTGTGCTTTTTAAAGTGGCAGTTAAACTAAAAGTTGCGAGATCAAATCCTGTTAAAATAATTTCTTTTCTGTAACATTTTAATGTGGCTTTGAACATACAGACGCAGAAATGAACTCGTATCTTGTTATGGTAAAACTCATGAAATACACATTCATGTAGACATATTTTATCAACAGCATTGAGTCATCTCTGCATCAAAATTGGGAGAGTCTAGGGCACTGATGGACACACTTTTCAGCCCAGAGTGCACCTTGAATTTTAAAGTTGGACAGATGGGCCCGATCAGCACAAGATACGATATATATAAAAAACAATTTAATAACGGCTTGTTTGAAACAATTAGAAAATAATATTAAACATGTTTAACAGTGTTGTATCAAAGCTCTTTGCACATATTTTAGAAATTTGCTACATTATGTAGCAAAATCTGACTGTTTAGGTGCTCTGGAAGTAAAGTTATAAAGGTGCGTCCGCACATGCTGATTTTTTCGTAGGTTTCAACTGATATAACAAAATGAACAAAAAACATCAAATTATTTGACTGAAGCTCACAGAATTGACAGAGCTGTACATGCACACTCAAATTCTCAGCGAAAAGCTTTGAATTGGCAAAACAAACTGCTAGCGAGCGCAGTTCTAGCAGCCATTGCAATACCCTAGGACACTTATGTTTTCACCTCATCTAACTTTCGCGTTTTTGCGAAGTCATCCTCTCGCGAAAATTTCATGGGCGAAATTAAACTATCATAACGAACAAGCGAAAACGTGGAATTAAATAGCTTTGTTCATTGACACTGTATAATGGAATTTTATAACAACATTTATTTTAACGTTTTTAACGACCACTATAGCATCGTTAAAATATAAACCAACAAAATAATTTGACTGTCAAAATTAGATTACATTATTATTTTGCAATTAATTATGATTATTTTCCCATTAATAATGATTTGTGATGATAGGAACTTGACGCCAATGCACACGCATTAGTAGCGCTATTGCTTGTTGGGGACATCAATCAATGCAGTGAGCACCGCGTGTTGAAAGAAAATAAGACACACTGACACTCACAGTACTACACAAGCAGCATGGCTCCGGAAAGGTTTGGATTCGCCACTGACACCTCTTCAATAACTTGTAATGATTCAGAAGATGAGACAATAGAGAAAGAGTTAGCTCTGATAAATAACACTAATAAAAAAGGAAGAGAAGTTATAATAACTACACACTGTGCTAGTGTCTGTAGCTGTAGTATTACTAGCAGCTGTATCATGTATGTATTTGTATGCAACTTGTAATTACTGTAATGAAAATTTTCAGCAATTATTAGCAGCAGTCGAGTGTTTGGGAAAACGTTGAAATTAATATACACAACACTGTTGATCGTTAAAATTAAAATACATTAAGGAAAAAACAAGCTAAATTGTGACAAAAACGTTAAAATTGTCAGCGTAATTAAATTCCATGCTGCAATACTCCATGAAACAAATTGCAGCAAGCGATCAAATTGCATTATTGATCTCAGCCATACAATTCTACGTGCAATTCACAATTACAAACTAGTCTGAAATTGAAATATTTTTTTTACCGGCGAACCGAACCTGAGGAACCTAATTATGTTTATTCCACTGCATTTATTTTCACATCACTATATTTTCGCATTCATCAGAGCTGCGAAATTAAGTTGCAGCAAATTTTACTCTGTATGCTACTCACGAAACTAAATATTAGCGAAATATAGGTTTTCTAGGGTATACATAGTTTGAGGCCCACAATGCAACACAAAAGAAAAATAGGCAATTCTACTAATGTAATTCACTATAGTAAATGCGATGCAACGGACTTTATCGCCCTAGAGCTTGCAACTCATGTCACAACAGAACCTTTGCTACTAAAAATAAATTAATTATTATAAAAAATAACGGACTTGTAGTCATGGTGTTCGACAATAAAAAACCAACGATAGTGCAATCTAGACAGTTACATCGTATGTACGATTTTGAATTTTGCTGGTACTATTATTGTGTATCGTAATACGTGTCTTGGACTATAACAATCGCAAAAGCTGCTAAACTTGCGCCCGCTAATAATTTGTTCAACCTCATAGACGTGTTCCATCAATGATTTTGGTGTGCATGCACAGCTCTGACAAATCTGTGAATTTCGGTAAAAACGAACAAAAAAATGGGACTCATAGCCGTACCTTAAGCCTCCATCCACAGTGAGCCTAGTTTAGATGATGACTGTCGTATTTTGTAATGGTTGCAATAAATCTGCAATTTCGTAAGTTTTACAATAATCTTTCAAATTTTGCAAAGAAGTAGTCAAAAACAAAATATAAGACAAAGCTTTGATAATACTTTACAGAAACAATAATACACAAATTGGAAAGAATTATTTGACATTTATCGGCTCTTGACATAAGCTACTTGTTGCGATCTGACTGCTGCTTCCACTTTGACATTTCAGCTTCATTTTGTTTCTCAAATTCTTCTTCACTGTCTTCTATCTTTAGATATTTTCCTTCGCTGCTGTGCTAGTCAATATCTGCGCCCAAACGGAATTTCTTGGCAAAGGAGATATTTTCCTTGTGTAGTTTTTTGAATACTTTTCACGAAACAGAGAATTTGTCTCATCCGCAAGATGGAACCAGCGAATATTGACCAGGTCAAGTATGTTTTGTTACTCACGATTATTATCAAATGTTTCATGGAAAAGGAAATCGGTCACATGTTCACAATTAAAAGGAGGCTGTCAATGCTTGGCGAACTATCGGGAAAGTTTGGCAGCTGCAGACTTTCCCGACTTGCCCCCGATGCTTTGTCCATGCGATCGGCTTACGGTTCATATAGTCGACGATGAATGCGGAAAGAAAAAACGCTGACTGATGTCGATATAGTGGGAACCAGCGTTTAGCGAACCCAGTGAACTTTCATTCAGTAACGTTGGTCAATATGTGGTCAGTGTATAAACAATGATCAATGTTTCAGCAGATTTAATATTAAGGATGCTCAACTCGTTTGGGAAAGACCCGCATAACAGTATAAGCAGTTTCGCTATTTCCACATATATTTTCTGTTTGTTCCTCTTTTTGAGGATGGTTGACAATATTCTTCTGAATATCGGTGTGCAATTATGTTAAGGTTAAAAACTTGAAGTTTCAAAGTTTAAATGTAAATTCAACCTTATTTTGTGATACTGGTCAGATTGGTCATATGATACATAAATCAATGAGACATGTAGGGTCGGATAAATCCACTTTTAACTTGTTCAAACAAGAAAAGTTGGTAGTATTTTTAGGATCTCAGGGTAGGTATAACCAAGACAAGGCTGCCCCCAATCGGTTATTTGTTTCCTTTTGATTAGATATTAATATATATAATCACCTGTCACTATGATTATATATCGTAGTTTGTTTACTGTTGATTAGATATTAATATATTCATCAGTTGTCCCTATGATTATATAGTGTAGACAATTTCTCTAGTATTTATTGTTGACTCATGTTGATAATACTGATACTCTATGATAGAGTTAGTTATATGTTAATTTCGGCTTCATGCTCTCATCTCATCCCTCACATACAACGAGCCACATAACGCAGCTTTAAGGCAGGTTCACACTCTATCTCTGTATATCAATATTAATCACGCGATACTTTGACGATTGTCTGTGAAAACAATGTTTACTCTACCACAAACTTATTCATGTTCAGACTAGTAATTGATTCACAGCACAGAGTTCTGATTATATAATGTGTTAGCGGAGCGATGAAATACTATTCCTGCAGCAATATTATGACATACATCACTCTACATCACTGTATGTCAAAACCTGACAAACATTGATGTAGAGTGAACCAGACTTTAGTAAGCTTCATACAAGTTGTTTATGATCTGCTAGTAGTTAGTTAAATAGCCTATCATGTCTGCACTTGATTGAAATGAATCAATCATAGGCCTGCATTGAGCCAATAGAAAACGTGTTTACAGGTGAAGTTGAGCTGAGTTTTTGAGCTGCAAGTCAAATTTCCAATATCTCAGGCTAAGTGAGCATGAATATAAGCTATCAATGCCTTCTCATAATTATGCGCTAGTACTCTGGTAGTGAGATGTGTCAATAAAGCATAGATAATAATTGTTTGTTCCCTTAATCTTAGATGATAGTCCTGTTTGACAGCGTCAAACTCTCCCAACACCTTCTGATAAAGTCTACGAAAATGTTGTGCAACTTCATTTCAGAATTTTAACACTGATGGAAAGGAGTTGTCTTCTAGAGCAAAGTCATGAGCTGACAACTTCTGTTGAATCAAACCTAGTTAAAGATTTTCAAATGCTCTTTTGTTTGTAGACCAAAGACGTATGTGAGGAGGCCTGCCCACCTGCAATGACTACTACAGGATATGTACCTGACGATACTCGTCAGCAGCCTATGGTGGCAGGGTCATGCAGAGATAACTGGAGACAATGGGAAATATAGACACGTTATATGTAGTATTGGTATACTGAGGTTGTGAAAGAAATGACAATAGATTCCAATGAGTAAAGTAATTGAGATGAAACGGTTTAGTATTGTAAACAACTCAATCTTTGCTATAATAAGAATTGTCTCTGTCTGAAGCCATACTAAAAACGTTGGTAAAAAGATTCCTCTCACGACATTCAAAACAAGATATTCAGTTTCCCAACTACGCTCGCTACTATCTGTGTCACTCGACCACTTGATTGCATTTTGGATTATTTGTGCGCATAATTATTACATGTGACCTCTCACGGTGGACAGGACTGCCGGTGTACCAGTTTGTGATCGTCACTTCATGTCTGTTTCTGATTCTATAGCCTGTTCTCAAGAAAATTATGATGTACAGTTATTCACCCAACCAGTATGAACAACAGTTGCATTTGTCTTGTATATATCACTCACCTTGTTAATTGCTTGTGCTGGTTTATGCAATGTGAATGGAAGAGTGAACCACATGTATATATTTACATGTAAATGTAACTACGGTTATAAAGTTTAGATAAAAGATTGCTTCATGCGGGGTTTGAACTTGTGACATTGCATCTGGTTGACCAATACCCTAAATTATCCGGTTGAAAGCTGTAAAATTTTTATAATAATGCTCTTAGCGTGGCTAGAAACAGGTGGTTAGAAACTCAGCTCCTATTCTGCTAATAAAGTCTTCACCGCGTACCAGCGATGTTTGCAGTCTAGTTTTTTGTCACTATGTTGAAATGATTTTTACTGTTCTTTTCATTTTAATATTGGCATCAGCTGTTGTTGTGTTTATGTTTGCAGTGTTACGCATCTCTGTTGACATCTATTTTATTTTTTATTTGCCCATGATTGTTGAAAAAAACTTGAAATATAGCCTCAGACACATTGCTATTTATGTCTCAAGTAATATAACAATAAGTTGGGTATAATTTGTGACATTGTTTTTCTGTAAATGCTGTGTAAACATATGAGTAGCCCATTCTGATGATTGGCTAAAGATGATATCATATGTTTATCACTTTTAAACAAGAAGTACTGCTATGTACGTCAATTTGAAAGAAGTTTGGCGCGTCTTCCTTTTCTGAGTGTTTCAACCGCTATCAAGTTTTGTCGATTTTAATCTTGAAACATCCTGGCACTCACACCACCTAAAATAACTAACGAAATCTTACAGGATTGAAGAATGTCTATATACTTTCTGATATAATCTACTAGTTTGATGTGATCAAATATTTAAGGATCAGAGATTTTTTAATTTTGTTTTATTCTAACACCTCGAGAGTTGTATTGGCTGACTGGACAATAGTAGCTGATCTGTGAACAACAGGTTGTAGTTCGGTGTCACTAATTTGAAGTTTGAGGACTTTTCAACCACAAAAATGTGGTAAGAAATACATCCTATCACAGATTGCTGTAACTGTAAAAAGAGATCCACCAGTACATTGTGGTAACAGGTAGTTTGGTAGGCACTATTATTTGTTCTGTAAGAAACTTTGTAGTTGCAATAGCTATGACAATGATTCACTTTTTATTGCTGTAGTTTGGCAAATTTAAATACAGCCATAGAATCACAGAAAATCACCAAATTAAGCATATATGGCCAATTATAGATAGCAGCTGTAGCCTTGTGGTCTAGCATATGCTTGACCTACAAGCAACAGATTGTGATGCCAAAAAGTGAACTAAAAGTGCCACTGCTGGTAACAACAATGGTAACTTTACCTTAAATTACTGCAACTTGGTATGTCTCCAGTATTGGAGGTTTTCTTGCTGCTGGGTTCATGCATGTTCAGCCAAGTAGCTTTGTTCACCAATGCTCTCAAAGGTGAACTTCCATTAAATTTCACTTGGTTTCAATAGAAACTTTTGTATTTATCTATTATTTGCGATTGTTTTTCACGCTTGATGCGTCCTGACTTCAAAAATGTTTCAAAATAAAATATACCAAACTTGATCGCGGTTAAAATAATCAGAAGATAAATACATTCTAAATGACATCACTAATTGCTATTGTTGAGACAGTTGTTATCAGCTTTTGCATTGAAGTTGCGGTGCTACGTGTTTCTATGTTGTTGATCTCTTTACTACTATAGACATTATACTGACACTTTCAAATGATCAGAACATTTTAACGTTTTAACCGCAATCAAGTTTTGTAGATTTTCATTATGAAATATCGTTGAAGTCAGGTCAGCGCACATATCAAAAATAATAACAAAACAAAACACGGATGTTTTCTGTTAAAATATACTAAAGTTTTGTGCAAGTTGATCTTTAAACTGGCAGCCATATTGGGTCTCCACCAGCATATTATTTAGAGAGTTTAAGTATATGCAGAAGAGCAGCGGTGATAAGGTGTCACCTTGATAGATGCTGCAGTTGATTCTGACACTAGTCAACTTTTTACCTTTAGCTGTCAGTTCTGTTTTCGGTTGGTCAATAACATCTTTATGAACTCAACAACTGCATGGAAAAAATTCTACAGCCTTATTCACTCAATGATACAACTCTGGGGAATTGAGTCATAGACTTTTTTGTAGTCAATCCAAGCCATAGAAAGATTGTGTGTTGGGTCAAAATTATTAGAATCAAGAGAAATATGAGTGTACTTTTTATTAGAGCTGATGTAGTTCTAAATATAAACTTTACTGTGAGGTGTTTAAACAAAGCATTGTGAATTATTGTAGCTATTGCAGACTTATTACGAATTTATAATTCTTCCATAATTACTTTAGTAAATGAGTTACTATATTATTTGTATTTATCTAACATTGTGATTAAGATAATTGCAGTTACTTAACATTCAGAATGTGGTTTAACTAGCCATAGGGAGAATAAACAGGGGGAAAATTATTGCCACAAGTTGGTCTTGAACCCACATACTTACAGAACGCTGAGGACATATGATTTTTATACTCCTTTCTTTTAAAGGACACTGAAGGTGTGTGAAAAGATCTGTTAAAACTGATGAAAGGGACAATTGATTCCCAAAGGAGAAATGACTGACTAGCGTTTAATAAATTGGATTTACTTACTACTTCAAATAGCTTGTTGTTATTTAACAAATTAACACTTTTGTACATTTGATATAAGTTAACTTGTGTTATTAATGTACATGTATAATTGTAAACCTTTTTTGCTTTAGTAATTTAGGGTCAAACAAAGACTGTAGAAACCAATTTATCAAATATGCTTCTGTTTGTTTAGATCATTTCATAAGTAGATCAACGAGTTATATAACAAGCAAGATGCCCAAACCCCTGGTTAAGGAAGGTCCCTAGCTCGTCCCTTATTGCTAGCTCTCAGTTTTTAGGTTACTATGAAATGTAGAAATGTCTTTATAATCATGAGACTTGTTATGCACTTTACTGGTAGCACTGATTGGGGAGGCAACTGCTATTAACCATTTCCCTAATACCTACGTATTACTACACCTTCAAGAACTCACAGGCTATAGTTTAAATGCTGTCGGATTAATATTAACCTTAATATTTAAATAGGCCTAGATAGCTACACTAAACTGTGATGAACAGTGTTAGCATAGCCACATAACCCTGAAAGGATGACTTTCGGGTTATTGATATTGCCCACAGCTACACTAAACTGTGATGAACAGTACTAGTGTAACCCCATAACCCCGAAAGGATGACTTTCGTGTTATAATTGCCACTTCAGTAACGTAGTCCTATGTAATTGAGACAATCAATTGACACAGGATAATCAACTTGACATAGTGATATGATGACTATGAAAAGTTGTACAAACTCAAACAATATCTGAGATAATCAGATAGTGATAGACCAACGCTGTTCGGTGATAAGCCGTTACAGCCTAGAATAGCATAGCATGCGACTAAAATCTCTTATTCACAATCTAGATTGATAGATATAACAACAAGCTTAATTTCACAGGTTATAATTCCTTTTATTTACTAATTCAGACTAAGACATACCTTGAATATAGAATAAGGCTTAGAATATATTCAGATAAGAGCAGGAAAAAGACTGAGTAAAAATAAGGTAACACAGTATTTTATACCTTCTAAACATAAATGGTAGACCAGTAAACTTAAAGTTTTTATTTACTTGGTCCAATCATTATCTCTTCATGTGTAGACTATTTACTCTGTAGTTCCGGCGTCAGCAGAAATACCAAGCTGACCACTGTTCTTAGCAAACAACATGATTCATAATTTCGTAATTCAAGTCTAGCGGTTGTTTGTCATGAAGAAGGTGAAATTCTCAGCCAAACAAAAATGGCCAACATATCGCAGCTATTATATATAAATCCATTACACGGCCCCTTCCTTTGAATGACTTAATTAAAAAAAGGCATTTTAAATCGAGATAATATACAACAGTAAGAGTAACAATAATAATAATGTGAGTAAAAGATTAGTCAGTGGGTTAAAGTATCCTTTAATGCTCTCTGGAGTCTTTCTTCTTTGACCGCAACTTTGGAGGCGAGACGACACTGAATGAATTTCAGTTCCCTCAGTTCTTCGAGCATGGTGATAATAATATAATAAAGTATAATGACATGAGACTAGGTATATATATATATATATATATATATATATATATACTCAAAATATGTAGGATGGGAGGCCCCCTAATAAGAGGCCTTCGTATATATAAAAATTATTCAAAATGTGTATAGCAAATTGATAATAGGAGGCGGAACAATTTTGCCTCCTATCGTGGATATATTTTTAATTTCGTTAGAGGTTGTTTTGAACTTGGAGTTGTCTCCTCGTTGATTTGTGTCTAAAATTAATGAATTCGTTGGTAAAATTTGTTCACACTATAAAAGTTAAGTCTCCTTACACCAAAGTTTGCCATAAAATGCACAACTGATGGCTGCCAGCAGAGCTTTTATAGGCAGGTTTTTATCAGGCATGAAATCAAAGTGTTTTGGGGTGTAAAAGAAAAACAAACCAATTATGAATTGAATTACCAAGAAGTGGTTTGTGAATATAAAACCGCAAAACTGATGGTTTGATTTCGATGATGGTAGTCTATCTTTCGAACTTGTCTGTAAATTGGCTACTTTTCCACAAAGTACAAAAATTCATAGAATTTTATTTATTGCACAACAAATATAGTTTGCAAATGTGGATGTTGGCTGACTGGTTATGGTCACGGTAAAAAGTGACTGAATGGTAGGTACTAGAACAGCTGGTTTACCTAACATTTTTATCCAAAAAGTTGTAAATGCATTAAAACCAACTAAATTAGTTTGTATTTTATTACCTCCCAAGGGTGCCAAAAATAAATAGCACACATCAATAAATTTATGCAAACATAGTATGATCATGCAGAACTACGCTAAAAAATTTGTCTTTGGTTATTAATGTTAATTAATCAACAACATATTGATACATAATTAAAAAAATATGATAAAATAACAAATAAATTTAAAAGATAATTTCTACAAAAGTAGAAACACCATTATTCAAACACATACAAAATGTTCACATTGTGTTTTTATTATTTTGTATGAATCATCAGTGTCAGTTTATAAAACATAGTTATAATGTTTTTATTTTGAATTGTAAAATCAAGCTATTGAAATGTACAGTTATATACCTATGTACATATACGTATGTACATGTATATAATTTAAGTGCGTATGTGATAATCATAAGATATGGAATGTTCAACAATAGATAGAAGGTAAATTTTGATTTTACCCTGACATTCTAAATCACTGAAAAATAATTTTGATGAAAAAGTTGCTAATCTGATGCTTCTATGGAAGGAATCGTTTTTACAGGGGAGATAAATCCTAAAAAATCATTTTTATCAAATCTCTCATAGAAGTGGAAATGACAGCTACGGCACTTCTTCAGCTTTGAATTATCCATACAACAATTAGTCTAAATCACTGCATAAATTTTCACTGAAAAACTGTGCCAATGGAAATGCAAGATAAACTGCCTTGGCGCACGGCCTATACTGCTTGAAAGTGTTAATCGACTTCTTAACAGGTGTTCAGAAAACCATGAACAGGCCATTAAGCAAGCCACCAATTAACAAGCTTACACTGTTCTGTCTACAATTGAACAAACATACTGTGAGAATCGCATACAGCTAGTTTTGCGATGAAGGCAGCAAAACGACAGTTATTTTGTCTTAGTTCATTGGCTACTACTACAATGATGCATCAATTGTTACAAAGAAGATATTTTCTTGCTTCTACTAGCATTTTATATTTATATAATTGTAAACAATAAAACATTGCCTTTTGCCAATAAAATGCTACCTTATCAAGCAGAGAGTGTTTAAGCGCATTACTTCATTTAATGAAGAACCAGTTCAGGCATTCTTTTTCTACCTGTTTTAATAACAGCACATCAAACAGAACAGACACTGGTCAATCATTTCTATAGTATATGGAATTTTTGTCTGGGCCTCTGAAGCCAGGGTTAGAGATTTAGGAATCGTTGTTTTTATTGGTTTCAAATGTGTGGTATACAGCTTAAGAGTCGACTACCTTAACGCATGCAATAATGAGCTGCCTTCTTTAAGGATAGAATAATCGTAAATATACTTATTCTCTGCACATTATCGACACACATGACCATTCCTCAAGATACAGCGGACTGCCATGGGACTAGTAATAATAATAACAATAATAACTGTAAAGTATGAAGGCCGCATTCTGAAGAAATACACAATGACCAGAGTGAAGAAATTATACATATTTTAAATGAACTGATAACTAACAATGAAGAAGACATACAAATATAGAATTTAGAGAAAAACGGAAATTTGCTATGCTAGATAATATACACCGAAACTGATGAATGAAAAATAACAAATAAAAACAAGTAATCAGAGAGTACGGGGACACAAAAGTGGATAACAAGAAGAAGCCTTTAGAAAGAGGTAGATAGTCTAATAACAGCAGCACAAGACTAAGCACTGCAAACCAATGCCAGGAAAGCATGGATTGAGAAGAGTATGAATGATGTTAAATTCAGATTGTGTAAGCCAAAGGATGTACCAGCCATATTGTAAATGAGTGCTCAAAAATTGCACAAACATAATACAACCATCGACATGATCAAGTGACTGCAGCAGGTTGCTGGACTTTCTGTCAGAAGCATCACATGCCACACACAGCATATTGGTATAACAATAGGGTAGAGCCAGTGTCTGAAAATGACAAAATGAAAGGTTTAGAACTAATCATAAAAGAAACAACATGGGTTTAGATTAGTTATATAACCATCCCAGGTGATGCAAGACTAAAAAAAAGATATTAAGAAGATGTACAAAGGGCAAGATTTGAGCTTTGAAGGCTGGAGAATGTCCAAGCGAAAGTGTTATCTGTAGTAATTGGAGTGATTGAGACATTAATCACCTAGCTTCTCTCATATCTCTCTGAGGGCAGTGCTCAACAGTTTTTCAAACAACTTAGCAAACAGTGCTGCTAGGAGCTAGTATTCTTATGAATACTGATGAATCTAAAATCAGTTAAAATAGTAGGATTTGCAGAAAGCACTTCTCCATAAGTTGTCAGAATTATCTTCTCTTTCCTTAGTTTACAAACAGGAGCCCTCTTTGTGTAATGGTCCATATCAGTGACTATACTCATATAGGTATACTTTATAGGAATATTTATGTCAGATTTTAAGGAAGACTCCTCAGTAGAAGGACTCGTTAAAGTCAAATTCCTCAAGCTAAGGCCTTGGCTCACCTACTACCAGCCACTCGGTTGTGAAGACAGTTTTTAGAATGATACTAAAAATATTAATAAAAGCCGTGTCTGTCCATCTGTCTAAAGCTAAATATAAAGGTTAGGAAAAACATTGCACGGAGAATTGAACTCAAAATATTTGGCTGAGCAGCTGTGCACCCTAACGATGGCTCAGCTGAACCACCTTGCAGCTATGTGTAATAATTTTGCAAATTCAGCGTGCCAGACTGACAGGGTAGGCTACTAGTTTTCTGGTAATAAGAGCCCTGGACCTCCTTGGTTCCAAGCCATGGTTGGAGGTTTGGGATAAACATTGCGTAATAGGGAAGTCAAACCTACAACATGCAAACTGATTCCCAAGAATGCCGCTACCAGCTCGACCATTCAGCTTCAATTGGTTTAAATTGTTTGCCTAGGCATACTCACTATACTTTATTGACACATATGTTAGTGTAGGCTGTACTGGTATATATAAACAGTTTGGAAAAAATTGTTTGTTGATAATCTAATCATGACACACTTACATCTGCATAACATTACCATGGTTGACAGTTAGTTGTAAAGATAGCTTGCACATTACTTTCATAACAGTATTGTTTACCAAAGTTAAAGGGCAGATGTGCTTTGCTATTCTCAAGCAATTATCTGTGTCGCTTAAAAAATGATACTACTGAATAAATGGGCTGTTTGCTTAGTTTGTGTGACAACATGCAAAATTTAATAAAATTTTCTGTAATAGGTTAAGACTGAAAAGTTGCAACGAAAAAATTATTTTTGAAAAATAAATTCCTGTTGTGATAATTTGCTGAGATATAGTTTTTAGAATTTGACCCATTCATGAAACATTACTGCCAGAGACAGTTAAAAGAAAAACACATGGATAATGAGAGCTTAGAAGATTAGGTCGTCACACTGACCAAGAACAATCCTAGCAATCTTGTACTATGGCTAGTAAATCAGCAAGGAGCAACAAAAATTTGTAAAAACTATTTAAAAAAACACTACCACTGATTAGTTTACACTCTCATCCATCTACAAATAGAACTGGTTGGAATTTGTATTGGGTGATGAAAAGGCTAATGAAAAGGCTGAGCTAATGAACTGCCTATACAAGCATCCAGGCATCTTGTTTGCAGCTTTTGCATATATGCAGGATGAGAAAACTTGTGCTCAGAGGCCACTTATGATTCGATTGTCAAAGCTGCCATGATTTTTCGCACGCTTTTTAAAAATGTGTGGTTCTCCTTGCTGTCTATTACACGTTAATATAACTCTCGCTGTGCTTCCCGAAATGTCAGCAATTCTTATAAGGTTTAAACAGTAATTAAGATGCTTGTGACATTTTAGTCTCAATTTTTATACATAGTTCATTTGCTTTAATACCTTTAAGGCAATTTTACCTGTCGAGTATTTGAAGAGTTAATCAAAAAGTATTGAAGTTTTTTTATCATATGGAATTTTGCTGGTGGTTTTCGGAGTTCGGACAAGCAGGATATTTTAAGATTAAAGTTTGCGAAACTCAATTCCAGTTACAATGCTCACAAGAAAAGAAATGTGCCCAGACCTCAAAAATTACATCAATAGTCATGCTTGTTGTTTATCAAAATAGACATACTGTCTCATTATCAATGATTCCTCATGTGTTCATACAGTAGTTAATGGAAAACAATGGGACTAATTCTAATCAACCTATATTTAAAAAGTTTGAAACAGCTATAGCAATGTATCTAAGTATAGGCCTATATTTTAATTTTAATTTAAACAATCGTAAGCAAACACAAAATAAGATGTATGTCAATAAAGATGCATAACACTGCAACTTGGCTGCAATAGCCGATGGCATCACGGGAGGAAAAAACAGGAAGTGCAACGATTGACATAATTTTTGGAGAAATCTTTTTCTTCTGAGCCTTATAATTGCACTTAAATGTTAACAATTTTAATTTTGAAACATCCCAGCAACCAAATCACATAAAACCACATGCAGAAATTCAACAAATTGAAAAATGCCAATAGTTTTTTAAAACACTTTTTAAAATTTTATGTAATGGACCCTTTCAAAATATTTGTTTCAAAAAATTTATGGAAATTATTTGCCAAATAATGACATCAAGATTAGTTATGCGTTATACTCAATAAATAGTAGATAAAAGTTGCAACAATTTACATGTAGATGATATCAACATTTTAATATTTTCATGAAAAACGCTTTGATAACTTTAATTAGCTCGTGACATACAATAAACTCTGCTACAGAAAGCGAAATCTGACAAAAAGTGATTATTTTTAACGTCTGTGAATTTTTTTGGTGGACTGCATCACAACTGTTGTGTCACACATGAGAGCACATCACATATTACCCAACATATATAAAAAAAAGTCGTTGTTAGCTCATTTGTTTTTTAGGATATGATGCTACCTCGCAACGCTTGTAGGCTTATACTGTTTTCTGTTGGTAGGGCTTTTACTGTTAAGGATGTGGTTGTGTCAAATTTGAGTTGATCTTAAAAGAAAGCATTTTTTTCTCAATCAGTTGATATGTTGTTTGTTGTGTTAGGCAATCTCATTGCCAAGATATTTGAAGATTAAAATCGGAAAAATATGGTCGCCGTAAAAACGCTCAGGCCAAAAAAACATGCCCAGACTTGCCCAAAATGATGTCACAAGTGAATTTATCTGTCAATATATCTCGTATTCACATCGGCTATTTGCGATAAAAGTCTAGTCCTACGCGGCTCTATCGGCATATACTTTATTTTGTATTTGCTCATGCTGGTTAGAATAAAATTTTAAACCCTACTAGAGATACATTATTATGAATGTTTCAAAGGCCTCAAACAACAAAAATTGAAAATTTGTCTTGCTCACTTTCTCTAAATGCTGTGTAAACATTTGAGTACCGACTACCAATTCTACCGGTCTACGGTAATTCTGTCAAGTTAACTGTATAATAAGGTCCTTGTATCAGCACACTTCCGCCGCTACCCACACTAACGATATACAGCCCGTGTCGTATAGGGACATGTCCCTATACGACACTGTATACAGCCTCCCAAAAGCCCCGCCCACATTATGTCCGTCGCCTATCCTTGGGGCGCGGCCGTATATCATTGCCAACACTGAAAACTAGTTTCTTACTACCTTCGAAAATAATATACATAGGGATAGAGTTTTAAGGATGAGAAGTCTGCTGCAAACTGGATTTGAACTCACATTCTCCAGTTCTGCGAACATCCATGTACCGTATCCAATTCAATACAATATTCTGTAAATCATGTTTTGCATTATCGTCAACAATATAATTCTATTATATAATTTTTACAAGCAAAATATTTTCATCCCGGCATAAAGCTTTTATTAAAAATATTCATCAATTCGTGGCCACTCACATAGTTTTAGCTGTTACAATAAGACAAATTCATCTACTGCAAGAAACTTAAACAAAACATGGTTTATACAGCACACATTCAAGTCTCTCTTTTCCCTTTATGGCAGTTTCCATACTGACAAAGCTGCTTCGGATGGTGGGACGACATAAACATCCTGTAATCAGTAACACAAAGGCAATAAATATATGTCATTCATAAATATGTCATTCTAAAGCGTATCTACTGAAAGCTTTCAAATTCGGAGTTTGATAGACTGAGTGTAATTTTAAAAACGAATAAACGTTTAACAAAGGCACAAGTACGCCAAGCCAACGATTCGGAGCTTCGGTTCTGGAAATTAAAGATTTGCATTGATCAATCAATTTTCTTCACTTTCTACAAGTGAAAAGTGAACATCTAAAGTCAAATCATAAATCTAATTTACTACATAAAACTGCCACAGAAAATTTGAAGCAAATGCAGCTAGGAGAACCAATAAAAAAACATAAAAAGATAATTAGTGATAGCAAAAATGTGTAATTTTATTAATTAGTACATGTATTATTGAGTACTAAAATATTACCTTTAGTATATTCATCAATCTAAGCCATTGTATTGCTAGATGCTAAAGATTAAAGAGAAGCCATCAAAAATTCACTGCACATACGTATCTCGCACGCGCAAAAAATTACATTTCAGCCTCAAACAGGGAAATATAATCTAAATGTAAACTCAACAAAAAACTCTATAGGAGAATCATAGTAAAAGATAAATTTATCTCCATTTTCCAATCTTCCTCCGTAGAACTTTTACTACCTGATGCCAAGAAAACTCACAGTCACCTTCGCAGCAATTTTTACAATCATGTTGTTCGCCAATAAATCGTGTCGATCGAGTAATTGATTAAAGTAATGATGTTAATTAATTTAGTAAATATCGATGCCCATGCGATTTAATAATAGAGTAAAATTCCTAAATTTGAGATCACAGCCAACGCGTCTTACGAGTGACAACATTTGTTACGGCCTATATAAAAATTTTGCGCTGATGATTGACTAAGAACGCTACCTCATATTTATCGCTCGTGGTTTCTTTTCAGATATATTGCTTGTGACGTCACGAAAGAAGCACCCGCTGGAACGTGAGCTTTTTAAAAGCGGGCCCCACTTAAATGCATATATCTCTGAACAGGGTTGATCTACAAAAACGAAAATGGCATCAAATTGTAGCTGATGTTTCAGCCTTTTATGGGTCTTAATTTAATTAAATCAAATTTTTTGACGCAACCACATCTTTAAAGCCTTTGTAAGATATATAGTTGGGGTCTGAAAAGTGAAAACATGACAAGCTACATCAAATTTACATACTTGAGCAGTAGCAACTGCTTTGCTTCAAGGAAAGCTTTTAGAAGTTAATTTCTTTTCAGCCTTTGAAGTTTTTCGTGACTCTGAGTTCGGAAAGAAAATTTTTAGTTTACCAACGCAAGTGTGTTACTATGCTACATTGTTTTCATGATTGTTTATAAAAATAAAAAATCTCAGTGAGCCGCAGCACTACTAATGTAAGCATTGTTTATAAACTAGCTGAATGCATTTACTTGCCTAGGCATTCTCATTGCGCAAAACTAAAGATTAAATTATCTCAAGGAGTATGAACATTGTTCAGAATTTTCTAACAACAGACTTTAAACTTACAGTGAAATGTTGATTATTTGCAACATTTTATTAATTTGCAGTTTTAATAATGTCTATTCAAACAATGCAACTTTTTGTGGTGTATACTTGTGCTTTTAGATATAACACTAGACCCATTCAAACCAAGCTCTTGCTGATTAAACTCCGCTAAACAATTGCAATGCAATCAGACTGCTGATTTGTGTGAATGGTTCAGAGTTGTGACGTGTTAAATCTGTATTGTGTAATTGCAGCTCAGTAAGCAGTAATTTTCCACCGCATTACAACTTTACAAGGCAAAATGGACATTTTCTGTTACTTAAACCGTGCTCCTACTGTAAATTTCCTACTTTCATCCACTGCCTATTTACTTTCATGACTCATTACCTAAAACCCAGCAATTCATACATAGTACTAATGCACATTCTTAAAAACTTGAAACTGCATGCGTACTGCAATTGTGAATTAGTATGAAAATGATACTGTGAACCAGCTGACACTACTGACTTTCTAAGCATCTGTACTGCATTGTACAAGATCGTTCAATACTATTGTTAGCACTACTGAACTTGTCTAGTAAGTCCCATATCATATTCCAGATTCCAATCATATAAGCTACAATATGCTAGTGGTGATCAACTTGTTTGCCTAATTACATGTACATTCAAATTTTAATACCATCCACATCTTGCAATTGTGTTGCAATTTTCAACACTATACTTGATTTTGGAATGATATTTCATGAAAATGTACTGTGCATGTATGTACAATCAACCGTAATGCAGAGGTTTTTATTGCTTGTAACACTACGAAATGTACCTTAGCAACACTTCCACTGTATCTAGCATTGCACACTGTGCAGAAGGTAATACTGTCACTGAATCAGTACTCATTAGTATGCATTATAAAATACTTGTACAGCATGTATAGTGCATACTACCCATAGTAAAAGTTTGTAATGCAATTATCCTGACAGCATCATGACTGTGACACACTTACTAGTGCTACTGCACGGCTAATGCAAATATATAGATGTCTAGACTGGCAATTGTTGAAATTGCAATGAGTTTTATATACAAGCACAAGTGAGGGCAGTGCTCATTAATGAGTAGTTATGTTTTCTCATAATGGTGACAACCCTGACCATGGTTTTATGTCAACTGTTAATCCGCTTAATCTGCAAGAATAATGTAATCCCCTACCAAAGCTAAGTGATTAGAATAACATAAAAATGTTTTGTGACCTTGTCTTTAAACCTTGCAGTTACATGATATTGACATGTTGGTATGAAGTTTATTTTACTGGCTGATGGAAGAATTGGTAAAAGCAAGTGATGTTGTGTGGAAATGAAAGAAAAGAGCAATTATAATGACTCAAAAACTTAACAACTTTTAATAGCAAACCTTTTGTTAGATCAGGATATTTTGTGGCATCAAAGTTGCGGCATAGTATGCAGGATAGTCTGTTGACGTGCTTTAGACAACAGAGATTAAAAAAACCCGAGGTACATCGAGCCCAATTCTATACCTATCAAACATCATCAATCTGAAAAGAAACTTGTGTAGTGTTTCTAGCTTTTCCATAGCTCTATCTAATAAATATGAAAAAAAATTAAATGAAACAGCAAGCAGTTGCAGTGAATAACTTTGTTATATATGCATAGGACATGATATGTTCTCATGATTGGCCTATGATTTACAGACTAGCTAGATAAAAGGGGTAGCGAGAGGGATTTTCTGTGTTATGAGTAATTGGTTTAACATTACATAACCAGGCTTCATAATTGGTAGCTAAATGAAAGCAGTGGATGTCATTTGGAAACGACCTAGATACTGACATTTCAGTAGATGCTGTAATGCTGAGATAACATTTTACCAAATCTTTTACCTTGTATCAATGGCAGTGACAATTTGTCACTACACTGTGTCATCATAGCGCAGTACCAGGTGATATTTCAGTGCAATCAAATCTTTTAATATGAGTAGGCTTTTACTTTATAGGCTTTAACATATATGTAATAAATTTAAATACTTATATTATTTTTAGCCATTTCTTAAACATATTTCTAGTAAAAATCAGCCCCAGACTTCTTTGTTTTCAAGGTGTAATAGATAATTACTTCAACAGATGTGTCATGACTATATAACGGGTACATTTTTATTAAATTCTAATGATCTTTCCAGTCTTTGAATGCTGGGATGAATAAGCTGGAGAGCTGCTGCTGCTCCTGCGGCGATTGGTGTGGCTGAGACTAGGACTATTTTAGGCACCGAGATGTGCACTAATTCTGTTTAGTTTTTGGCATTCTCGGCTCATCTTGGTCTACTGTCTTCTCTAGATCTGGTCAGTAAAGCAGCAGTTGTTGTCCTGAGCAATATGGCTTAACAAGCTTACCCTATTGGTGATAAAGTTTCTAAGTTTATAAAGTTTTTTTTTAAAGTTTCAAAGTCCACAATATTTTCAATTTTATTCTACCAAGACGAGCCACAGAAGGCAACAAGGCAATTTTTTCTCAATTATTTTGTGTATTTCATTTTAGCAAACTGTTGAACTTTTACACACATTAATATTTGTTACACTCACTGCCTATTTCTGATTTCATGTTTATTTTACAATTTATGACTAATTCTATTCACTTGAGCTGCCTCTAAAACATTTGCACCAATATGTATATTTTAATCTGTTAGAAGTATTTGCAACTATTTTATATTGATTTACATGTCATGTAGTTCACAATGCAGACTTCACATTGAGCCAGTTGGGTTAAATAGAGTCACATGAACCACAACTTCTCATCATTAAATCTAGCTCTCCATTATGGCTTGTTGCCCTAGATAGGGCATGTTGCTGCAATCACGTAATTAACTTCAAATTGACTGATTTGAAAAAAAATTTCATTGACGCTTAATGTTACAGTGTTTTTTAAACTTCTCTCCTTGACAAGCGATTAGTCATGATGCATTTCGCATGCCGATAGCTTGTGAATTGTGTGCTGTTTTTAAGCATTGCAGAAAGCCCTAAGATCTTCAAATAAATCCCATAGGCATACCAGATAGCAGAGATTACAAGAAGGGGTTGGCAAGGCATTAAAATCACTGGTATGGTTCAAACTTGTATGTCCTAGAACATGTTATACAATACAAAAATACTGTTTTTTAAAGATTGTGCTCATAATAATGCAGGCTTTCATCATTGCCTTTTAAACCAATCATTTGGCAAGTCTCTCCCAGCTATTGGTTTAAACATATACAGTATGTACATTGTCTATACATATTAGTGTACGTGCTGTAGCGTATAAATTAAAACCATCAAAAATGTACATGCCTGATAGTAAACTCTCTCTGTAATATTGAAATCATCAAAGAGTTACAATACTTTTTCTGCACAGGCTGAGGTAAGGCCTGCTTCAGACCTGCAGACAGCTGTGTAAACTCTGAGTTTTCATTATTACAACAGCCAAAAAATTAAACAAATTGTCTAGCTGCGTATGGGCATCAACCTAATTTAATTGTGCTGATAACCACATTTCTTTCTGTAGGACTTAATATCGCTTGCGTGAACTCGGAGTGCACTCGGGATCGCTAGCAAAGCAGGTGCCGAGATTCATGTTGTAGATATCAAACCTAAAGCCGGGTTTTCATATACGTCGCAAAGCACCGGCGACACACTGCAGGCTATTAGCGATGAAATGGAAACGTATGCGCCGAGGACCGCCGAGGATCGCCGGTATTTGCCGGCGGCATCGCAATAGTTTAGCGCTGTTCAAATTTCGCAAACGGCCGCAGGCAAAACCTTCCCGAAATGCACTGTACGGGTAAAGGTCACCATTGTAAGAACGGCATGGCGAGCAAACATTTTATTTGATTACGCAATTATGTTTACGATATTATTAACGATGTGGCTTTTATGTGAACATTAAAATGCGCCGAGCACCGCAAGTGTTTTGCTGCGCGATATTACCGCCAGTGCTTTGCGACGTATATGGGAACCAGGCTTTAGGCTTCAAATCTAACTCATTTAACTCATCTTATGTCAGCAACGCTTTTTAGTGCAAGTATTATCAATGGAGGACAACTGAACTGGCAGAATATCTATGAGACTGCGAGTTTCTGATTTAGACCAACGTGAGTAGATAATACTGTATTTAAGAAATGAAACAGATAATGAAAGCAGCAGGTATGTGTGCTTTTGCTTTAGATTTTACTTTACCTTGAACTTTGGGGACCACATTGGGCTACAGGATTTGTTGTTGTTGCTCATCCAAAGTAACCAAAATATACGACTTTCAATGAAAGCTTGGATGACTGTAGCCTAACATTTGCTTCATACTCAAGTCAAGTCAAGCTCATATGTCAACCGATTTTCAGGAATCGAGTGTTGCGATCATTGGTAGACATTGGTAGATATGCATCACTGAATAATTTTCCATTGCTAGCTGGATGTCGGATGCATGCTTTACGTTATATCCTTAAAATCCCAAATTTATCCAACTTCTCAAAAATTCAAGTGATTCAAAGATCTATAACAAAAGTTTAATTAAAAATGGTTTACAGAAAGAGTTCTTAATTGAATTCTGAAAGAATATATAATCTATATTGTACTACTCATACAAAAATTAGTTCCGTACTATATGCTAATCAAAGCTACCGTTTCAAGGCAGAGGTTAGCAGTAGTTAACTTTTCGGTATAGAGATTCAAGACGAAAAAAATTCATGTAAAATTAACGTTTTATAATGCTAGAAGCCTAGAACTAAGTGTAGCATCAGCTTTGCTAGCAAAGCTTTGTGAAGCGTATTAAATACACATGGCATGAGGAAAATCTGTTGCTGCAGATGTTTATATTATTGATTGATATAATTAATGTGGTTATGTAAACATTGACTGTAGCATATATTCTTTAAGGGAAAATGTATATTTTGCCATAAGCTTTGATTTTTTTTTGAAACATTTTTTGAAGATTGACTAACCAAACATGAAACAGGTACATTAAAAATAATTAAGCTTTTCGTATACCCATTATTATGCTAGTTCGCAACGAATTTGCGTGTAGCATCAGAAAACTCAACGACCAAAATTTGCTTGATATTTCTCCAGTATCTTGCGGGACATGTATTGCCTCCAGCTTGCTTTAGCTTTCAGAGCCAGGCATAGAACCCAGTTCAAGCAATAAAGGTCATAAACTAGTAACAAGCATTAATTAAACATCCCTTTGTATATAGCTTAGCGTATGGCATTATGTAATCTCATACCTGTTGGCTGTTTAGCTCAGAGAAAGAGCTAATCTCATCAATCACTGTCAACAGGGTGTCAACAATCACTGTCTCTGTTGGCTGGCACTGGCTACATCCATTACTCATGTGTCTTTGTGTAACTTGTGATGTACTCTCTAACGTGGTCCACATAAATGCATGCTAATAATCAAATGTCTTTTTTTCTTGTAGAGTGTGACATTGTGTTTCGTAATAATGCTATAATGCCTGGCTTGCTCTTGGTTGCAGGTATGCACTGACAAGATAAAACAATCTGACTTTTTTCCATTTTTTTCCAGGCTTTCATTTATATGGTCTCTAATTTAGACAACAACTGCGACGACTTAGCCTTTAGCTGTGCGCTTTTCTTGTTGTTTTGTTACCGTTACTTATGCCAACAAAAAATTTAATATTCACATTGTTTTATATAGTAATAATAATAGCAAAAAGAGTACAATTTAAAATAGTTTTTCTCTTTAATTATCAAAAATCATATTTAGCAACCAATATAGTTCTAGTTATAACATTAAAATGAATATTTACATGGTGTAGTATCCTGGTTAGCCTCTGAACCTTGAGTTAAATGTTCTGTGTTTTTTTCTAATTTGAAAGTTTTGAGCTATTGAGACATACACTGACCCTCGAATAGAGATAAACCCTGGCTTTAACAATGATGATTTCACCCAGCTTTCAATAACCTAACCAACAGACCTTACCCATCATGCGTAGTGCTGTCCTTGTATTGTGGTTGGTTTTTGTTAGTGCAGAGTAGGTGAGAAGTAGGATACTTGAGCCAATAAAAGAGTTACATTTTTAATGTGAAATAACCAAGGTTTTTTTTGCGTTGTATTTATAATTTTGCATGCTCTTAAAGCTTGGTTAAGTGCATCCATGAACATGGTTTTACTTTTGCTCTCTCAACTGCATTCAAATAATTTCATATAGTAGAGTCAATGGGCCATCTATCCTTGAAGAAAGATGCATGGGTCAGTATGGAGGATTCAGAGGCCACCACTTGAGGAAACTTGGGCATAAGGGCAAATTTCATGATCTTTGGCTATACATTTAACTGAAAGCTTTTCATTTAATATCATATTACAGCACTACCCATAACATTATTTGACGTATAGATTTTTGCTGCTTTCTTTTTATAAAACTATGGTATTGGCTAAAAGCGTAAATTGAATGGGTTATGATAGAATTATACTTGGCCGCTTGACCCATCTATCCGTTTTTGCGCTTGCATTGCAGTAGATTAGTTGGGCCAACTGGTCCAACTATCCTCATCCTTAATGGCCCATGTATACCCAGCTTATAACTTTTGTAAAGTGCCATAACTCTCAAGTTATTTACAGATTAGTTTTAAATTTTGTCTCAAATTGGTTAAAAGATGTTTATTTATGTTGAAAACAAAAATTTGAGTAAACGTCATTTATTTGCTGCATGTTAAACCTGCTAGAATATTAAGTGAATTTACGAAACAGTACTGATGAAAGGTAACTTACCTCCATGCTTGACAGTTTCACTTTGACAGAAACTAAGATGGCAGCAGTGACCTATTTTTGGATTGGACAAAATTATACAAGCAATAGAAAACTAAAATAAAGTAAACAATTTCTAATAATGGGGTTACCTATGTATCCCCTGTTTCCATATATCCTACTTCTCCCCTAATATTTGTCCTGAGTAATTATACTCACTGGAAATGCGAGTTTATCTTCTCTCAATTTATGGCATTAGAAAATTTGAGTATTTTTATCATGTTTGCTAGAATTTTGACTTCTGTGATCGAGTTTGGCACATGAGTTCTTGAAGCACAATGAATAAATGCTGGGATTAGTCACTTGAAAGATGAGCAATACTCAACAACTATGCCTGCTATGGACTAATGCATCTATGGAAATAATTATAATGGTATTTTAATATCACAATTACTATTCTGGTGTTATGGATTAAATTAGGCTGCTGAAATATAACACTGGATATCTAACATGTTTCAGTCAATGCTACTTGCTAAATTTAGTATGAGCAGGGTAGTGTTTTTAAAAGTTTACTCTCTATTCTTCGGATTTAAGATTCAATGTTTTTGTAGTTGTACCTGCAAAATGATAGAAAATGATTTTCACCTGTAATTACAATTTAAGTATATGGAACAGTACTTGAATTGTTCCATACACTTGAAGAAAGAGATAGAGATAAAGTTATAGCGACCAAAAAAGGTAATTGTCATGGTATGGCTAGATATGACAGGGTTGTTATTCACTGATGCCACATTCAAGGCAAGGCCAATGTTTTCACTGCGGTTGGTTTATCTAGTATTTTGCAATATTATCACAGACTCATTATGCACGCATTATATGGCTCTCAGCGCTAATAAGAGTCAGGCTTATAGGGCAGAGCTAGCTAGAAAGTGGCAAAACACACATGTGAATAATAAAACTTGATCGGAAACACTTACTAGAACCAACATCTTCATACATACATAAAGCACTAAGCTGGGACAAGAACCCACCAGAGCGCGCAAGCCAATAATAGCTCCGTAGTCATAAAAGCTGAAGCAAGTGGTAGAAATGTCAAGTGATTTGCAGGAACTGATAATTGCAGGGCTTTGTGAAGCGTATTAGATATGCATGACATGAGAAAAACTCTTTGTCGCGAATTTTCATATTATTGATTTTATTGAATGATATTAATTCATTCGCACCCGTCTAATTTTTAGGCGATTAGCCCCAGATACTGCTGATTTTCGGAAAGTTGCCGTAATTCAAATTACTACTACAAAAAACAAACTTGAGATAATTTACTCATTCAAATTTCACAAGAACCAGCTAAATCTCCGTTTTCAAATTATATTATATTCATACAAACAACTCGTATTCCTTTTATGTAGATTCATGCATTAAAGAAGGTAGTTTTAGGAAATTTCCAATCTTCAAAAAATTGTCATTTGCTGAAACAAAGTTAGATTTGCACCATAGAAATTGCAAAATATACTAAGTTTGACTGAAATTAGTTATTTATTACAGACAATACATAGTTATAAAGATTATTTTTACAGATGTAGTTAGTCACGAACACGAAAATCATGAAACTTCGAATTTTTCCCATCGAGAAACTTTGAATTTTTTCTTCAAACAAATGCATAGCAAATCTATATGCCAATATAACACGAATAAAACTTCATGAAAATGTTTCAAATAATAAAAATATGTTCAATAACTCTGTTCTTGACTTTTCAGGTATTATAGACAGTTCTCAGAACCAATCTGATCCTATTGAAACTGAAAGATAACGTTAGTCTGACTACAGATGGCAGCGTGAAGAATGCATTTTTATTCGAGCATAACGATTCAAATTGGCAAAATTGAAAGTTCATAGAAACTTTGAAACATTAAAAATAATGTTTTAATTTGATTTATGCAGTCTTTCAGTGTCTTACCACTTTTTAATCTGCATATTTACTGCTGGAGTTGAAAAAAGATTATCACAAACGATAAAATTTTAAGTCAGCATGATGATTTCCGGTTTTGGTAGATATTGAGATAGGCGTACTAATCTGGTTATAATTTTTGCCGGAGACGTCACATAAGCATATTTTAAAGTTTGTCTGATTGGCCAGAAATCTTTCTTTATAAAGAATCAAAAGTATTATTTTATAACTCAAAAATAATGATGCAAGGAGTTGGTAAATTTCAGACGTGAGTTAACACGCGTTGAGTGCCTAGCAAGGTTATAAATACGCATGTTAACTTGCGTTAACTCGCGCATGGGTGCGAATGAGTTTATCTGGTTATGTAAACATTCACAGTATCAGATATTATTTGAGATAAAATGACTATTTTGACTTAGCCTTGCTTTTGTTTGTAAACATTTTGTTGAAGATTGGCTAACCCACCATGATACAGGTACATGCAAAATCGTGAAGCTTTTCGTATACACATTAATATGCTAGTTTGCAACGAATTTGCAGGTAGAATCAGAAAATTCAGTGACAAAAATTTGCAGGATAGTTCTCCAGTGTCTTGCAGGACATGTTTTGTCTCGAGCTAGCTTTAGCTTTCAGAGCCAAACATAGAACCCCATTCAAGAAATAAAGGTCTTGAACTAGTAAGAAGCATTATTTAAACACCCCTTTGTATATAGCTGAGTGTATGGCATTATGTAATCTCATACCTGTTGGCTGTTTAGTTCAGAGAAAGAGCTAATCTCATCAATCACTGTAAACCACATGCTGGCACTGGTTACACTCATTACTCATGTCTTTGTCTAACTTGTGATGTACTGTCTAACTTGCCTTGGCCAACATAAATGGATGCTAATCAGCAATTACCGTTTTTTCTTGTAGAGTCTGATATTGAGTTTCATAATAATGCTACAATGCCTGGCTTGCCCTTGATTGCAGGTACATACTGACCAGATAAAACAATCTAACTTTTTTCCATATTTTCTTTCCAAGTTTTCATTCATATGGTCTCTAATTTAGACAACAACTGCCAAGACTTAGTCATTAGCTGTGCGCCTTTCTTGTTTTTTTACTGTTACTTATGCCAACAAGAACTTTAAAATGGTATTGTTTCATATAACAATAATAACAACATAGAGTTACTACTTAGAATGGTTTTTCTCTGTTATTACAAAAAATCAAAATTCGCATTAAATATAGTTCTGGTGATAATATTAAAATGAGTATTTTTATGGTTTAGTGTCATGGTTAGCCTCTGAGCCTTGATTTCAATGTATTCTGGTTTTCCTAACTGGAAGATTTTAAGCTATTGAGACATTCACTCACCCTCCAATGAAAATAAACCCTGTCTTTAACTCTTTCGCTACCGTAAGCCGTGGTAATTCAAGTACAGGCCGTAAGCCTATATATCGGCGTTTCAATATGGTTTCACTTTTCTTTTAATTCGAAGCCTATATAATAGCTAGACCAATCAAATTTTGTCCCCAGTGAAACAACCTTGTTGCCAATCACTTGCTATCAATGTAAATCTTTTAGCTAAATATTGTCAACAAATCGCGGTGATAAATGTACTGACCGTAAAACGATATATCGGCTTATCAATAGAGTTTCACTTTTCTTTTCATTACAAAGCCTACACATTAGCTAGACCAATCAAAATTTGTCTCCAGTGAAACAATTGTGTTGCCAATCACGTGCACCTAAAAATCTTTGTTTCCACTATTCCATTTCTAATTATTTTTTCAAAACGGCGAAACCAGATCGTTATCGTCATGGCAAGGAAAAACACACTGCGTTCGTTCAACACAAATAAAACGTTGGATATTGTACAAGAGTAAAAATCACCTTGTAATTATCTTGTAGAAAACTTTGTTTTGAATAGGATGCATTTTACAGTAAAATTATATCTGCTTTTATTCTCGAGATATTGCATAATTACCAGCAGTATATCAGCTTTTCAAAAAATTGTTTCATTAATTTGGGCTGAATATTCATTCGGTAAGATTTTAATGTGGTAGTGAAAGAGTTAAAGGTTTACTTGCATCAAAATTTACATTACAGTTATTTAGTATGGAAAGATTAACCATGTCTTACTTCGTGGTGTTGTAGGTGGAAAATATTTTACTAACTATATTTTTCCAGTATATTTTGAGTCATGAAATGATGATGAGCGTGTGCTGGATGGATATGATCTGTAAATTTTTTTTACGAGTTTTTAAAATTGTACAAAAGTTTATAGTTTCAGCCCGAACAATGGTGAAATACCGTTTTTTTCTGTTTGATGACATCGGTGGTAGGTTTTTTACTGGTGTTTGATCAAATATCATTATACTATTCTTCGGATCGCTGAAAATATTGCCCAGGTTTACTGACACACATTGATAAGATCGGCAAGGATCAAAGCGATAAAACACGACATATCATCAAGTCATGAATTTTTTCAAGTTTGTATTTATATTTAACGACTATGGTATTATCTTATTGACATGGAATTACTTAATTTATTTGAAAATTTTAGCACTTTAACTACCAGAGGTGCGAGCTGTCTACTGACACAGGCTTGGGTAATATTTCATAACAAAGGCTAGTACAAAGCCATTTGTCCAGCTGCTTGCATTGAAAGCTGCTCATCCATAACAGCTCGTGTATTGCTTTCCATTTGGCAAGCACTTTAAGTATGCCTATATCCAATTTATCGGCATGTCCACCAACATATCAACTGGTCGTGGATCAGTAGTTTGTTATCCGTTTAGGCCTACGTAGTCATTAAAGTCCTCTTTCCTGAGAGATATTACAATGATGAACAGATCTCAAATGCCCGTCATTGGATGCGTACCCAACCTGATTTTCAAGGGCTGGTAGGTCATCCTTAACTAGTTCACTTAATAAGCTTTTTACTCAATGACCTCGCATAGACCTTTCAACACATTAGTTTCAACACTTGTTGCCATTTGTCTGTTGCTTTGAATTTCTTTGCATAAAGTGAACATTTTTGCGGTATAATTTTAATTTATTTTAGACTTGATCAATACCCCAAACTTTTTTTTAAACTTTTGATAAACGCGATAATAATACCTCAAAAAAATGCCATAACGCATCTATTTTGATGCAACAACACTCTATCTTTCAGTCCTACTCCCATCCTTCAATAAAAAAATGGCCCTCAATTTTTCAAACAATTGCCTTAAGTGGTCTCAAATAGCAGTACCATTAAAATAGAGTTAGCATTCAAATATAGGTTTAACGGTAGCCCACTTTCAACATGTCTGCAAATACCAAATAAAAGGTGGTCAGAGGCCCAATGCATAAAGTGGTCATCAACTTTCTTACTTAATGTTACGTTACTAACATTTTACTTTTGTAGAAGTTGTTTGATCTGGAGAATGAAGATGAGCTCTCCACACCGAACTATAGTCCCTCGATCATGTCCTCATAGAACCAATCATATCGGTCTACAAGTTTTTAAAAAAGCTAAAGGGTGAGTTGATAAGCCCTTGTTTTTTTAGTCTTGATCTTCTGATGATTATAGTTGGCTCTGGAGACTGCAGTCATTAATTACATTGGGCAGTTGGCTAAACCAAAATACCATAGCACTGGCAATCAAAAAAATAACTAAAACAATAGTTAGGATGCAAAATATTAATGTATGGAGTTGTATGTACAAATTATCAGTTTTTTATATTTATGTACAGTATTTCAACTATGTATAAATTTAGTATAAAGTTTATTAAAATATTAATTTTTAATATTAATATTTCAATGTTAATATAAAAATATTAACCATTTTTGCAGAGTTTGACTGAATTTTTTAATGAGTTTAATTTGAAACTCTTAGAATTTGGTTCTCAGAATTGAAACGTTTTAAAACACAAGCAGGTTTGTACGTAGTCCATTAACTGAGTGCATACAACAGGCTGTGCAGTGCAGCTCGGCACAACGTACGTGTTTAGCCAAGATCAATGTTCTATGACTCTTACAAAATTTTCTGTACAAAAAACTTTTTTTTAGTGAGTAGCTGATTAATTGATCAACTGATTAATGGATTACTGATTGCTTCCTATTTTATTAGCGAAAGAGGCCGAGAACACGGCCGAGCTCACACTGCAACACACTTTTAGCTTTTTGTTCGCATCATTAGATGTAAAATTTTCTGTTGATTGATGTGTATATAAAAAATCTCATAGGCTGCGTGGTTCATAAATAGGGGCCATGCTAACCTGAGGGCACACTTCATTCATTGGTGAAAGTTAGGTCTTTAACAAAAGCCATTACATTTATGAGAATAGCGATTTGTATACCAAAATATGTTGTATTCTAATAAATAGTGTATTACGTTATTCTATATAGAACGATATGGTAATGATGCTACCATATCACTTCCAGTCTCACTGGCTTTTTAGCTATAACTAAAAAACAACTTGTATTAACCGTTTTAGGCAACACTTTTGCTCACCTAAATTCTGGAGTTTTCTGTTCATGTAATAATATTATGTTTTCCAAACTATGATACAATTAAAAGTGCTTTTGTGAATCCTGGTCATCAAATGTTTTTAGCATTTTTTTATAACATCAAGTGGCAATTAAGTTTTCCTATTTAATAATAATAGTTTATTGTGTTTTCCAAACTATGATACAATTAAAAGTGATATTGTGAATCCTGGTCATCAAATAGTTTTAGCAATTTTTTATAACATCAAGTGGCAATTCAAATTTCCTATTTTCCAGCAAGATCAATAATCTTTTAACCCATCTTAGCATTTTCAACATATTGAAGAGTGAAGTAATAATTTGTTCAAAAATCATGAACTTGTGGTATGACTCTTACTCTGTTTCTTACATCAAGCCTGCTTATAAACATGCTGTCAAAATGCAGTTGCATTTAAAGGTCGACTCGCAACAAAATTTACATTACAGTTATTTGGTATCAAAAAATTCACCATGTCTTACTCTGCTGGGTTGTAGGCGCAGAATTTGTAAAATGGTGATTACAAGCTCTTAAAAGCTAAAAAATGAACAGTTAATCGCAGCCATCAGGAAAACATCGTAGGTTAGAATTTCTTTATTTTGATTACGTACTCAACTCAATGTAGTTATTGTTCTGACATGCAGTGTTATCACGTAAAATTAAAAGCCAATCACAGCCTCGGTATAAAGCATCTCGTAGCACTAGTTTATGACAAACACTTCGGGTTCTACCGGGAAGCTCTCATCAAATATACATGCTCAATTATAAATGCTCGCTACTTTACAATTTTTTTCAGCTTGGTGTAGTTTTTTTGTCGTAATCTGATCATGTGACCCAAAATTCCTGTCAAAAAGCATGAGCAATTTCTGCAGAATCTTTTGACTATCGCAGGTGACCAACAGGCTCCTCATGTCATCAGAGGATGGTATACATTCCTTCGAACTAAAGTTAAAAAATAAAATAATTTTTAGGCTAGGTTTTGAGATATCAGTGCTCGAAGTGGCAGCATTACAATGATCAGGAAATAGTCACCTAAGGACAATAGACATGATTTATTGAATACATGAGGTAAATTTTTAAAAATATTTCGACAAATGAGGTTGCACAAAAGTTTAAACAGAAGCCATCATTGCGCAACTTACATCCCACTTGAGCCGTTTCGTAAAGGGATTCCAACCTATGACGTTTTTGCGATGGCTGCGATTAACTGTTTGCTTTTGATCTTTTAAGATCTTGTGATCACTTTTCCACATATTTTGCACTTACAACACAGCAGAGTAAGATATGGTAAATGGTTTGAGACTAAATAACTGTAATGTAAGTTTTGTTGCAAGCTCACCAATAATTTACACATAAATTGTCTCAGATATTTTTTTAATCATTTAAGAATTAAATTAGCTATAATAATAATTAGCTCGATTATTATTAAAAACTTGGAAACCTCTGGTCCTGATTTTTTCTGAATTATACGCGTATGCAATATGATTCTCAAATACAGCAAAGCATGACGTAAAAGTAATACAAAGCAGATTTTACACTGATTGCTTCTGTTTTCTTTTGACGAAGCTGTTTCAGTGTGAATCAAATTGTTCAACTCCTGAGCTACTGTGAACCTAGTAGTACAGTAAAGCTAGTCAAAGTGTTTCCGTATGGCCAAGTGCTGCATGATGTGGCTTTGTCAAGCTTTTGTACGAATGGGTCGCAATCTCAGAAACCATGGTCAAGTCGCAAACTACGAAGTTGAGTTATCCGACTATAAAGCTGCACTAACTGAAGAAGTAATACATTTTCTTTTAAATATACAGCTATTTCTTTGACAACCAGCTACAATCTGTTTAGATTTTTAACTTCAGCATAATTTTCTGGATATAAATTCAGAAATCTAGATAAATATCACAACATCTTGATTGATATTGGTTGCTATGACATTTTGAAATGTAAACACAATTGTGCATTAGTTTTTGTTTCTCAAACTTCAACACTTGTTTTCTCGGAACTATGTTTTCGCATTAATGGTGAACATGCATTCAGTTTATTAACCATAAAACCTGCTGTAATTAAGGTAAAATCAAAAATTTTTTTTGCAAAATAACTGAAAACTCACTCCTTTTGCTAGTAGTGTAGATAACTCCCAATCTCAAACCACAGATTTAACCATGGTTTCTGAGATCATGACCCAAATTGTTAATTATTAGTGAGTAATTGACAAATTACTTTATTGTATATATACCTGAATGAAAGAAGCAATTGTTTGTATATGTTGAACCAATAAAATATGTTTACAACCCAAGTGTGGTTTCGCTTTGCGAATACTTGTTTTATGACAATTTATTCTTAGAAATGACAGTCATGTCGGAAGCATAACAGCCACAAATTTTTACTAGTTTTAGTTCTATGGACTGGGTAATTTTATTGAGTAATAGTGCTGATGAGAGTAATTATTTTTATCAGTAATAATATATTGTAAACTAATAATATTCATGAATCATCTGACTCGAGTTTTATGCTCACCTCACGGTAATTTCAAAATGAACGAAAAGTGTTCCCTCTCATTCTGCAACGCATTTTTGATAGTTTTCGCGGCATCAACTAACATATTATTATACTGATTAACTTGCTATAAAAATACTGTTAATAGATCATGTGGTTTAAAGTTATAACCATTTATACAGACTCATTTTAGAAGTTAGGTGTCACTGATTACTTATGTCGCAGTAAAGAAATTCCTTTAGTAGTAAAGGAGTCGACATTTTTTTGTTAAATACATCATGTAGTTACCACACTGTTTAGAACAGATGGTGCTAATGTAAAACTACAATAAAAATATGTCATCACTAACATAAATTTGCTACCAGTCTTAATTTTATATTATATATTTTATATAAGTTTCACAGTTTTTATTAAAGGATTTTAAATGTTCCCAGGACAAAATGAAGCAACTGCAACGGGCTTTTCATAGAAATGATTTTAAACTCTATCTTAGTATGATAGATATTTCTGTAACAAGTATTCATGTGGCTAATTGTGCCTAATACTTTTATACGCTTTTGACTAAGTCGAACAAATCTAGTTTGTTTCACTCTTACCACCTGCCTCAAGTCGGTGCAAATGATCATCAAAAATTAGATTTTTCTGTGCCGCTAAAAATGGCTCATTGAAGAAAATTTAGTTTGGTGAATACTCAAATATTGGTTAATTATTTGCCTTGCTAAAAACCGTAATAGACTCATCTGGATTACATGTACAACTTAGCTGCCTAGGTTGCTAACTCGTAGTTCCGTGGCTTGTTATCATTTTGCTTGTTAGGGAGTAATCTTTTAAAAAAAATGAACCCGCTTTTCTTTTGGAAACATACCATTCAAGCAGCAAATGTATGTCAGTGCTACTGAGCATTATGCTGGTTAATATTCTCAGCTTTGTTAATCATTCTTAGTATTGAATAAGTGTTGCTGCTTTTTGGTTTGTCTCTTTTTCCATATATATGTAACTATTATGTATGACCTTTTAGCTTCATGAAGCTGGTGCAGAGTTCTTACTAACCCTTTAGCGACCGCGGGCTTATGGCTGGAAATTCCCCAGCGCACCAGAGCATTCACTATGGCGATTTGAGCCTTCGATACCACTGCGTAAAAACCGCATCAACTTTCATCAAAATTGAGGTAGATACATAAATTAACATGCATAGGAATGCTGAGAAATTTCTCTACAAGCTGATTATTTTTTTATGTAGCTAGCTTGCATTTGCTTTCCTGCAAAAGTCTCAATTCGTTGAAGCGACGAGTTTTTTTATTTTTGTTGGTCATTTTCAATTATTTTTTATATTTGCTAAAAGCAATTTGCATTGTTGTATAAATAATTCCTGCATGGATTTATATGTTCGCAACAATTTTCAAAAAAAATTAGTCGTCCAAGAGCATTGAAAGTGGAGTTATGAGCTCCAATGTATAGCGGGAGCGCCACTGGAAATGCTCGAGACGCCTTGTCCATAAGCAGCGCAAGACAGTCACCCGACAAGGTTGCTCCAACTTTTGTGCAAATTGGCACAAAACTGCAAATAAATATGCATCTGGAAGCTGAGACATAGTCCTGCAGAATGAGATTTTTTCCTCCACACAGCTTGCAAAAACTTTGCAGCTTGACATATATATATATGCAGCTACGATTTTTTGCTCTGAGTTTTTATGCATTTCTTGAGACTAGATCTATGTAAAAATTTTGCATATAAAGTCATTGCACCGGTTCATGCGTGCTGCAGCAAAAGATTAACTGGTTGTGTGCAAGAAGAATTAAGTGGTGAGCCTATATTCACACATTTGGTGAAGCAGCAAAAGACAAGAAGCAACATTTATTATGAGCAGAAGCAGCAAATCGTGGACTGCTAGATTGCAAAACAATATGAGAACTGAACTCTTTGATTAGACTGCTGCTCTGAAGATGGCAGTGTGCATCAAATACAGCACACCAATGCACAACTAATACAATAGATTAGCAAATTTATGTACAAAAACTAGCAATACAAAGCAGTGGAGCATTTGCAGAAACAATAAAATACCATTTGTAAATAAATTTAGTTAGCATGGTAAAGATCGAAAATGACTTGCACAAATATATTCTACATGTGACTTCGCTGCCAGTGCATTCAGCTTGCTCATCGACGATGTATACAGACAACTGGTGCACATAGCCAGAGACAGCAACGGAAAGCAAATAACTTAATTCCAAATTTAGATCTGTTAGATGGAATATACTGTCTGAAGTTGAGCCATCCTTCCCATGCCAGCAAGCTTTCATCTACAGATACAAATTTATCAGAGAGAAAAACAGGATAGAACCAGTTGCATGTCATGGCAAAAACATTTTCTAACTTGAACAATTTATTGCCAGTAGGGTCTTCAAAATTGTCAATAAAGTGTAAGCTTGCTTCTAATTTTCTTTCAATTTTTAAATTGATTAAAAATCAGCGTAGATAATAAAGGAATGTCACAGTGGACCAGTAAGGCAGCATAGTAGGCTTTTTGAGAATACCTAAATGCAAAACTAAACAAACAACTCGCCAAATCTTTATCATCAACAGGCTCCGAAGCATCCGCAATGTTTTTGAAGGCCATATTTATTTGTTCCGTTCAAAATAATATTTATAATGGCCGATGTTTAAAAAGCTTTGAATAATAAAAAACACCTACCTGTTTAAGAATTCAAACTTATACTCCTGCCAGACTGTCAGCAAAATGTAATTATTTTGGTTTTAAATCAGCTCCTCTTTGATATCCGTCATTATTAGCCGTTTCAACGCCGGCCGTTTCAGTCTCACTTTCGCAATCCAATTCATTCTGTTGATTTTCTTTTTTACTTTTATCGTCTTCCTTACATTTTTCCGGTCTAAAATTCCCTTCTTCACTTTCAAACCAGTCGTTATCTTCCTGTAAACAAATCTTTTTAGCAGCGCTTCAAATATCGCATCCGTTCATGATGATCAGCTTTCCATAAAGACCGTTCAACTTCTAACAAAGTGTTCTTTTTGCACATGCGTAGAAGGGAGTAATTATAGCCTCAAAACAGTAGTATGATATCTTTTAAAACTCCTTAAAATATTAATGAAAAATTTTAGTGCCGTTTTTAAAATAAATAAAGGAATTTAAAAAATACCTATAGAAGACTCAGATCTGATGGGCAATTACGGGTTTGGTGCGCTGAGGCTGCGCTCTCAGCCCATAAGATTTACGGGAACGGTGTGGAAAAGGTTAACAGTAATTTGGTTGAACGTCAGGTTCTGGTTATTATGTTTTACAAATTGGACTATGCCCTGTGAATAACTGCTTAATTTCAATTATGTACACAGCTCCTATTCGCCCTTGCATGTTTATAGTTGTCGTGTTCTTGCATTCCTGTTACCTGTTCACCGGCGATAGCACTTGTACAAACTGTAGGTTAGCAAACAGAACTAGGAACAGGTAGGAACAGAAACTTGCAGTTAACACCCATGGTGACGAGCTCTAAACTTTACCTTAAAATAATATTTAGAAGCCAAGTCCAAATCAAGGTCAGACAACTGACAATCAATTTCATGACTTGGTGATCGCTTTTGAAATTTTGTTCTCATTGTTTAAGTCATGCTCTTCTAATGCTTAAAGACTACACCGGTGAGGAATCTAAAAGCTGTGATTGAATGTCAGGGCTAGAATACCAAATACAGTTCTACTTGCTCAGTTTTTATTTTTTCTGCAGCAATCAATGAACTTGCAAACGATTAGCTGTAAACGTATGATGTAAACGTTTAATATAAATCGGAAAAGGTTCTATTAAAAAAAACTTGTTATTTCTATTTTGTTATGAATCATTGCAGAGTGTTGCCATAACATGTCCTGCATCCACCTTGATGCTAGCCAAGTTATCTACAGAACTGGCAATTTAAGGTTCCAACAGCTTACATACATCTTTGGGATGTTTCTGGTCAGAAGAGAGTGGACACAAGAACTTAGTGAAGGTAAATCACGGTGTTTATAGACCAAAATATTGAGAAACGTAGAATGAGCCTTAGTGAAAAAAACAATTTTTTTAGATGTATTTTACAATTATAGAGATAAAAAATCACTTCTAGTCTTAAAAATTCAATTATGTTATTTTTGGCAAATACATTTAACACTTTTGCTATCGCATTAATTTCTGACCAAACGAAATTAATTCAACAAATTTTCAAAAAACTGATGTACAGCTAGTATTTAAGTAATATCCCTAAAATAAAAACCTACCGCTTCACTGTAAAATGCATCTTTTTCAAAAAAATTCTACAAAATAACTATGAAACTGTTTAGTGAGTCCCAATCTCACAAATGTTCTGACGCTTTCTTTGCGTTGAATGAACGCTGTGTGTTTCTTTTTGCCATGACGATAATGATCTGGTTTTCCTGTTTTGATAATAAGTAGAAATGAAACTGATAGGCCAAAAATTATTCTATTGGTTGCGTGTGATTGGCAACCAAATTGTTTTGGTAGAGACAGAGTTTGATGTGTCTAGCTAATGTGTGTGCTTCGTAATGAAAAGAAAAGTGAAACCCTATTGATAAGCCAATACATTGGCTTATGGTCTGTACTTATTTTACCTCGGAAGCCGTAACATCAGCTTATGGTAGCGAAAGAGTTAATAATTTGCCCCATGCTATACCTTTTTTAACTTTCAATGGCATTCATGTTGGTTAATAGATTGACTCGCATATTAGTATTACTTACAATCTGTTTGTGAGAAATCCAATTTTTGCTCAAAATCCCGTTCTGCTTGTCATAGCTATCTTTTGCAGTTATCCTTCATTTTTCGTGATACACAGGGACATTGGTTCTTTGTGAAAAGTGAAATTGCAAAATAAAAAGCAGTTTTTTTTCAAACAATATATATACATGGCTCAACATTTTTTTGTCAAAACACTTGCATTTTTCTCTAAACATAATGTATTTGTTTCCTGTATGATAAATAAATTGAAGTTCTCTTGATTGACTGTTATGTCGTATTTCAATTTCAATCCCAGTATAGTAATTCAAAGAATGAACTTCAAGTGTATGGGCATAGTTTGGACTTTATCTGGTTGGAATATCTGTCCAGTAAATGCTCTTATAATGTATACCTCTTATAACGGGAACTCCACCTAACATTAATAATTTATGTAAAGCTTTTGTTTGATGCAACGTAAATACTTTCACATGAAGTAAAGTCTCAAGTTGGTGCAAATTCTCAAATTCAATGACGAGAATTTTATAGCTGGCCTTAAAAATATAGTTTACATTTTTGCCGAACTGGAGCAATAAGAGTATGTATAGGGTTCGCTATTACAGATTTCAGTACATTGTTAACTATTTTGCCACCGCAAGCCTATGTATCAGCTTATCAATAGGGTTTCACATTTCTTTTTATTAGGAAGCCCACACATTAGCTAGACACATCAAATTATGCCTCCAATGAAACAACTTTGTTTCCAAGCAGGTGCAACCAATATAATTCGTTTGCAGTTCAACCATTCTAACATTTCGCAGTAATTTAAGTACAGACAGTAAGCCAGTGTATTGACGTTTCAATAGGGTTTCACTTTGCATTTCATTACGAAACCTACACATTAGCTAGACTAATAAAATCTGGTCTCGCACGAAACCACCTTGTTGCTAGTCACATGCAACCAATATACATTATTTTGGTTCAACTATTCAATTTCCAATCATTTTTTTCAAAACGGCAAAACCAGATCGTTATCGCAAATAAAGCGTCAGAAAAATTGTGAGAGTGAGATTCACCAAACAATTCTAAGCTTACCTTGTAGAGAACATTTTTTTAAATAAGATACATTTTACAGTAGAATAATATCTGTTTTCATCCTTGAGTTATTGCTTAAATACTAGCGGTATATCGCTTTTTTTCGAAAAACCGTTTGAATTAATTTGGGTAGGTTAATCGTTCGGTCAGAATTTTATGCAGTAGCAAAAGAGTTAAACTAGTTTGCCATTAGAAGATGTCAGTTGTGTCAAAAAATAGAAAAAAATGACTAGCCTCTCATAAATTCACAAAAATTTGAAAGCTACCTATTGGTGCAAGCATTGGAGTATTGATATACTCAGCTGAATGTTATGAGCTCTAGTCTCATCAAAAGATATATTGGTCCTAACTTTATCCCGACGATGAATAAATGAAAACTCAGACAGACACTGCTTTCACCTTGTTAGTTAGCAACAACAAGTATCAATCAGTCTTTTGTTGCTTTTATTTACTTCACCTTCTTTTTTGTCTCCAAATTCATGTCTACTGCCTTTTAACCGGAAATTTTTTCAATTGTTTAATCGGTTGATATGAGCATTAAAGTTGAAATTTTAGCTGAGCTAGTAATTATTTCAGTTTTCTTGAATAGTGTTACAAAGACGAACTGTAACAAACAGGCGCAGTGGCACTTGCGTGCCAATGGCAGAGTAGCTTTATTATAGAAGCACAGGCCATAATCGTGTAAATCAAGGCTGAAAATCTGTTCCACTAGAAACTTCTGAGCTATTTAAAGGACTTTAAGAATGTCAGATTTTTGGAAATTTGTTTAAAGTGCTCGAGAGGGCAACTTCATATTTTTTGTCCCAGCATTGAACCTTTTTCACATAGATTACAATTTTTTGGAGAAAAGCCGTCTGCACAGCAATTGAAGGCTTATGTTGTTCTTTTGAGCTTAGGGCATACTATTTTAATGTTAATTGTGTTTTAGTTGTATCATGCGTATTTTGGAAGAAAACATTAAACCTAGAAAGAGTAATTAAAAATGGTCTAAAAAACATGCGAGTTATAAAAAAGCTTACTTATTTTTAATGATCCTAGCTTAGACAACTGAAAAAATTATTTCTGTAAGAAATGATATCTTGAAGAATATTTGTTAAAAAATTGTTTGCTTACAAAATTTGTTAGTTTGAACTTTGCTTGATTTTGCTGGACTTGATGGACGTACTATTTTAGTGTTAACCCTTTGGCAGGGAAACGACCAAAATGTCGTTTACCGGTTGCGTGGGGAAACAAACTTTATGTCGCTTTCGGTAGACGTTTATAAAACTGTTGCCTAGTAATATTAAACAAATAATATGAACACTGGTAACATTTGAATATCATCAACAAGATATCGGCTCATGATTAGCAATATGAAACGATTATCTGAAAAGCATTGCTTTGTGTTAAAAGCTAAACAAATCACGCCTCCTTGGAAAAGAATAAAAGTTGGAAAAACCAGTCAACATCAGCTCAATTCTCAAAACAGTAAAATAAAATATTATTTGATTTTGAAATCGTTAGTGACTTTTTGTCTGAACAGAATAAAAATAATTCAAATGATAGAAGTGATGTAAACTTTTTAGATTTTTAATATACTTAGAATATATAGGGAAAACGATCGTTGTGGTGTCAAATGCCTTCCAACGCTAAGTCGGTTCCTAGGCATCTGCAATGTGAGATTTCAAAATTTGATTACTAGCCATTTGAGAAGAACTAAATAGTTTTAGTGTAATCAGTATTAATAATACAAATAAAATCCACATTGCTCGAAAAGCGTGCGTGAAGATCTCGTCTGTTTATGTTTGGCTCCAGTGTCACCTGCCTACAATAAATGATTTTAGTTTACATAAAACCTGTTGTTATTCAATAAAAGCACTGACTCAACTTATGTTACTTCTATTTCAGTTCATCAAAAATTGGTAAATTTGCACTGACTCAATGTACTTATTTTATATATTTAGCTCTTCATCTTAAGCTTTCTTAAATTGCAATTGAGGTCCGTAAAAGTCGACGATAATTTTTTGCGATAGATGTAAGAAATAGAGTAAGAGTCATACCACAAGTTCATGATTTTTGAACAATTTATTACTTCACTCTTCAATAAGTTAAAAATGCTAAGACGGATTAAAAAAATTTTTGATCTTGTTGGAAGAGAGGAAATTTGAATTGCCATTTGATGTTATAAAAAAGTGCTAAAACAATTGATGACCAGGATTCACAAGAGCACTTTTAATTGTATTTAAGTTTGGAAGACATAATATTATTACAGGAGCAGACAACTCAAGAATTTAGAGTGTTGCCTAAAACGGTTAATACAAATTGTTTTTTAGTTATAGCTAAAAAGCCAGTGTGCCTGGTAGTGGTAGCATCATTACCATATCAATCTATATAGATCAACGTAATACACTTTTTATTAGAATACAACATATTTTGGTATACAAATCGCTATTCTCATAAATGTAATGGCTTTTGTTAAAGACCTAACTTTCACCAATGAATGAAGTGTGCCCTCAGGTTAGAATGGCCTCTATTTTTGAACCACACCGCCTATGAGATTTTTATAAACATATCAATCAACAGAACTTTTTACATCTAATGATGCAAAGAAAAAGCTAAAAGTGTGTTGCAGTGGGAGCTCGGTCGTGTTCTCAGCTTTTTCCGCTAATAACATAGGAAGCAATCAGTAATCCATTTTCAAAAGTCTATTGATTACCCATTTCTGAAACCTTGGTAACTTTAAAGGTCTGACACGGCTGGTTAAGTAACCAGCCGTGTCAGACCTTTAAAGTTACCAAGGTTTTTTTACTACACTTGTAGTAAAAAACAAAATTGCGAGAACAAAAATATGTGCTCCCAAAAAACGTAAAATCCCAGGTCGGTGAGGGTTGTTGACATGTTTTCTATTGGTTCAATGCAGGCAGATGGTTCTTTTCTTTCAAATAGGTACACGTATGACAGGCTAATTAATCAGCTACTCAATAAAAATGTGTTTTGTACAAACATATTTGTAAGAGCCATAGAACATTGATCTTGGCTATACGCGTATGTTGTGCCGAGCTGCACTGCCTGCTGTATGTATATGTTGTTTCAGCCTGTTGCAAGTAAATGTTGTTTCTTTTTTAGATCAGCTGTCTCAATGAAGTTTTGCTTGGCTTTTAAATTGGCATCCCACTGTGTGGTCGTGTTTCAGTCAGTTTTTTTACCTCCGTGTTTCAGGTCGCAAGCAGAATTTTGCGATAATAAAAGTACTTAGATGATACACCCCAAGATGCATTCAAAACAGTATTGTACAATAGCTTAGTGCTATAGACTACAACCCTATTCTGGTGTTTCAAACTATTGCCAGTTAGGAGTGTGATAAGTAGCAGCTAAAGCTAAATGTCTTTATTATATAAAATACCTAAATACTGGCAAGGCAGAAGCGCATGGAAAACATGTAACTAGAGAAACTGTTCATAGCAAGATATCCCTTTTGCTGCCATATGCGCATTTATGCAAAGTGTATGGCCAACTGTCATATGCACACTATAGCAAATTTTCAAGCAGTCGCATAGTAACTTAATTTTATTACTTGTTGATAACATAACCAACGACCTTTAGTACTTTTATAGTATTGACAGTGTTGTCTAAATATTTTTCTATGAAAGTTGCATCAATTCGCAAGTCTGTTTTAAGTCTTTGTTTGGAAAATTTCAACTCGGAAACGCTCATCTTTTTTTCAACATTTGAACTATTTAGCGTTATTATGGCCTTCGCAAGTACCTCGCGACTTAAAAAACAAAGAATTACGTATGTTGATAAAATTGCAGCCAATTCAAAATCTGGCTTAGTAATTAGAAAGATAATGAAAGACGCAGCACTAACTCTGACGGTAATCTGCTAAGTTCTGACGGAAATAATAGTTTTGTAAGTGTAAGTAACATTGCAGATGATCATTTTAGTTTCATTGCGATCGCAGCTTTACATAGGTTTAGTAATGCACAAAGCATAAACATGTCGATTTGGTGCATAGCTCTGGTAACACATTTGCAAAATAAAATGTTACAAAAATGTTTTAGAGTTTGAAGTTTAAAAAACCCGCGAACATACCATGAAGTAAAATCACGATCTTTCAGTAAAATGACTGACAGTAAGCCGATGCTTAATTGGTACATGGATGGCAGCAATAGGCATATATAAACACACCAACCTTAGAGTATTAAAGGCCAACTGAATAATAAGGGATTTTTATACAATTAAATAGTCAATCTGTGCATGAAAAAACATTGACTGTTAGACAGTTAATAATTTAATCAGCTCAAGAGTGGACTAAACTTGGTTTGTACCAAAAATACCATGGCAGTCTAGAGTACGGTAAAATATTGTCAGTTGCAATAATTAAACATTCAATTATTGCAAACTATTGCAAGAAGGTCAATTAGCACAATTGTTATTGTATCAGTCTAACGCGTTGAATCTTGCAAGTTTAAATCCTATGTGACACAATTTTTTTTCTGATTTCCAACTGTGGCTTTAGATGGACATATACTGTTCTCATAATAGTACAGGCTGAATGTGTACAATGTTGTTGATTTTTGTGCATTTTGCTTAGAAGGGAAAGTAACGGTACCGCTGTAATTGTTGGTTTGTAAAATAGAGCTTTTCTTAATCCAACTATTTATTACATATTATATTTCAATGATACCATTCTTAACTAAGATTTGGACAAACAAGCATTAGCTTGAAATAAATCACTGATGATAATCATTGTTTTTAATTTTACTGAGCGAAATGATTTGTGTTAACCACAACATTAAACAAACTTTTTCAAAGAAAGGCTTATTGATTAAAGTTTTATTGTTAGGCGGAGCATCAGCATACTGAGAATTGCAATATCTTTAGGAGAAATGTAATTATGCAGTTTCAGTAGGAAGACATCTTCTGTGCCACACTTACATGTAGTAGTGCTGCCAAAGTAACCCGCTGCAAGAGCTTCCTTTTAAAGTTCGGGTCAATTTCCTAAGTATTTTGAAACAACGTGATGGAACACACTTTTTAGTAATTAATGTTAGAAAACCTCCTTGATATTTTGGGAAAGTCTGTAAAATGGGTAGTGTTCAAAATTCTCCTAATTTTCAACTATACAAGCGGGTTACTAAATGGTTTCTTTGCAGGAAGAGCAGCAACTCTACCCGTTGAAGCATAGTGGTCTAGAATGCCTGACCTTCAAACGACAGGTTGTTGTTCAATTTCCAAAAAGGCCTCCAGTGACAGGAAAGACATCCAAGCTTGAAGTTCTTTCTGCAACTGGGCGTGTCTGCAATCAGCAAAGTTCCCTTGCCAATTACTTTAGAGATGTCTTGCTAGAATATTATTGTAAAAAATTGTGCCTAGCCATTGGTTACACTAACCATAACATATTGCGCTATACTCAACATGCAAGGGACTGCTCACACAAATCGCAGGACAATTATTGTAGCAGCAGTGTTTTGAAGCTCTAAAACTTTATTTGACAGAAAAAAATCAGATAATCCACTTTTGTTGACAGAAGGTTTGATGCTATGCTTTGTAAATCTTTCAATTTTCAATATTTTGGTATTGCAACAACTGTTTGGGCTGCTTTTGATGGTTGGCTCCATTTTCACAAAAGACCTTTAGGTTCATACAAACTCATTGTTTGTAATAATATTGTCTTTGTCATCGTTGCACTCAATTAAACTATTTGTTTGACACGCCTATATTAAGCTTATAACATCTCTAAACTCCACTCCCTAAAGGGGCCGCTTATGAATTCATGTTTTTCTTTTGACTAAGAATGATATTTTGAAATGAAAGTGTTGACCAATGTTGATAAATGCGAGATGAATATCTATGTAATCTTCACAGTGTGTTCAAAGTTACTCCTTGGTTTCATCGAATGCTCCTATCGTAAATCTTTTTATAATTCAAAGGCCACCACATGCTATCTTTTCCAGTTTTGTCTGCTAGTAACAATGATTGGATTTGATGAACATGTTTTAGTAACGAAAGTGGTCACAGTTCATGTTTGAAATTTATGTTTTGAACATTTTAGCTCTGTGAATGTAACCGGTATATTTGCAGCATGCTTGAATATATGCGATGCTTTAATATATGATCACAAAGTGTATTTGTTTCTATGTGAAAACTATGATGATCTCGATACCAATCCAATCATTATTGCTACTTGTTTAGAACTAACAAAATGCTAGTTGTTGCGTTGCTTAACACGAACAAGCTATAAAGGGTGAAACAAAAGTTTCATGTGGATAAACAATATGACAAACATTTGATCAAAGCACAAAAATATTTGCAAATAAGTCTTTTTTTAGCATTAGTTGACCAAAGTCCTGAAAACCGAATTAGTTGGCTTTTGCAACCTATTATTAAAACATTTTATCTTACAATCAAGGTTCATTGCAACTAAAATCCTTAAAATTAAATATCATATGGAATTTAGCTAAATTCATATAAAAAGAAGTAATGTAGACCTTGACACTAAGACTATCTAATGCTAGACATCAAAAACCTAATAGGAGTCCATGAAATTAAAGAGAAGATAATTGCTTGTGCAAAAGAGAAGACAACTCCAAATTTTATATAAAAAAATTCGATTTGTGCGCTAATGGGAGGCCCTCCAATTCATACTACAGAGCCTCCCAACCTGCAAAATTTTCCAAAATGTTGCATTCTCCGGCAAAATTTTTGCAAAATGCAAAATAGATATGTATGCGATCAGCATGACGAGTAGAGTTGTTTTAGCATGTTTTTAGCGAAGCCTCCTATCAGAAGCCTCCTATTATCCAAAAGCCCTATATCGTGGATATATTTTCCAAAGTGGCCTCCTATTCACTACAATTTGACTATATATATATATATATATATATATATATATATATATATGTAACTAACTACTTCCCAACACAAGATGGGCCTGTGAGATGATCACAGCCGTGGCAATGGAGACGATCCATCACTTATTTGCATAATCTACGAGATAATGTTTCAGTGAACGTCTCGGTATTTCTTCTAACACTTCAGGCTGGGCGATCGCTTCTACTACATCTTCCGCGGAAGCTCCTTGCTCAGTGTACTGTTGCTCTTTTGGGTTTGGCATTAGCGGAGGAAAATCTTCTAAACTAAACAAAGGATCAGGTGCCTTTCTGAGTTTTCTAGCTCCTTTCATGTTAGGATGGCGCACAGGCTCCGAGATAAACGGAGCCTGACCCGCTTCTTCTACACACTCCACAAACGGTTTTAGTCGACTTTCATTCTGAATGGATTCCTGACCATTCCGCTCCAGTTTGTAAGTGTGGTTCGGCCTCACCTCAGTGATTCGGAAAGGACCAACAAATTTAGGACACAGTTTCTCGCTCTGCCCTCTCTTCTTTCTTTTTTGTGTCATGCTAACCAAGTCACCGACTTCGTATAGTGGAGGTTCGTCAGAATCATCTGTTCGAATTTCGAGCTGCTGCTGCCGCAGCTTGTCATGGGCCTCTTGAAGTCGCTCCAGCAACTCTAGGGCATATTGTTGGGTGGTAACATTTTCAGTATCTGTTACCCCATAAACGATTTGATCCGGAAGTCGCGTTTCTCTTCCAAACATAAGATAGTTTGCTGTCTCGCCAGTTGCAGAATGGGGCGAGGCACGGAACCCTCTCATAATTTGAGGCAACAGAAAATCTCAGTCCTCTTGTTGTCTTCCCAACAGAAGACTGCGCAATGAGTCCCCGAGCGTCCGATTCATTCTCTCTACCATACTATTCCCTTGAGGGTGGTAGGGAGTGGTTTTACTTTTGGCTATCTTCCAGAGCGGACAAAGCTCTACCATTAGGGCGGATTGAAATTGTGCGCCTTGGTCGGAGTGTATTTGTTCTGGCAATCCCAGGTAACAGAAGATACGGCCATCAAGTGCTTCTGCTACTACCGGAGCAGTGGCGTCAGGCAGAGGTAGAGCATCTTGCCATCTTGTGAAATGGTCGGTTAAGACCAGAATCCATTGGTTCCCTCGTTCAGTTTGGGGGAATGGCCCTACTAAATCTACAGCCACTTTTTGCCAGGGTCGGCCGCTGTATAGCCGTTGGCGGTTTCCGGACTGTGGAACTGGGCTGTGTTTTGCTAGTTGACAAATTTCGCAAGTGCGAACGAGCTTGCGAATTTCCGACATCATGCCGGGCCAAAACCACTGCATGCGAACGCGACGAGCAGTCCGCATTATACCACTATGGGTCAGACGATGAGTCTCCCATATAACTGTTTTACGCGCTGTTTTGGGACAAATAGTGCAATTATGTATCCGTCCATTAATTTTAATCTGAATCACCAGCCTCTCATTTAGAATCTTTAGTGATGGTAACAAACTGTGTAATTTCCTTAACTCCTTACTACCGCATTCAAGCTTTTGCCGTGAAATCTCTTGACCGCTTTCCACAGCATTGTAAATGTCTGCAACCTCACTTGGCTGCTGTTTTTGTAAACTCACAACTTTGTTATTCATAGACTGCGAGTCCATGACAGAAATGGTGGGAGACGATCCCTCCATTTCCATCAGGTTAGAGGGCGATGAGCCCTCCACCTTGTTGCTACTAAGTTCACTACGTCCAACTAAACCAATTTTACCTCTAGTGGGATAATGGCATGGTACCGGAGATGATCAGGTGCTCCCTTCCGTACGATCTGGTGGAAATAGAGATGATCTATTTTCATCCACTAGAAGTTCTGCCATTATTTCCTTTTTTGTAGGTCCACCATCTCGGATCTCTGTTCGTTTACATTGTTTACAATCGAAACAAGTCATTCGACTTAAACCATCCGCGTTTCCGTGGCGGATGCCTTTCCGGTGTTCGATCCGATACTGGAATTCTCCGAGAATTTCTAACCACCGAGCCACCTGGCACGAAGGCTCTTTCCTTCTAGCCAACCACATCAATGATGCATGGTTCGTTTGGACAAGGAACTGACGACCATACAGATAGGGTCGAAAGTGTTTAACACACTTAATAACAGCAAGAAGTTCCTTTCTAGTTACGCAATAGTTTCGTTCAGGAGAACTGAACGACTTGCTATAATAAGAAATTACTCTTTCTTTACCATTTTGAACTTGGGACAAAACTCCCCCTATACCTTCAGCACTAGCATCTATGTCCAGAATGAACGAAAGGCTTGGGTCTGGATACCCGAGAACTTCTGAAGTCACCAAACATTCTTTCAAAGTCTCGAACGATTTCTGACACTCGGGCGACCAACAAAAAGAAGCAGACGTAGATGTTAACTGATTCAAAGGACTAGCAATAACTGAGAAATTTGGAACATACTGGCGGTAATAGCCAGCTGTTCCGAGGAAAGCCTTCAGCTCACGCACACATTTTGGAACAGGCCACTCTTTCACATCCACTATCTTTTCGGGGTTGGTAGCTACACCATCTGCCCTCACCACGTGACCAAGGTATTTCACTTCGGCTTTAAAAAGATCACATTTACGAGGCTTCAATTTCAGACCCGCTGCCCGTAGGCGCTCGAATACAGCTGCTAACCGCTCTATATGCGAATCAATATCCTCACTGAACACAATAATATCGCCGAGATACAAAAGCAAGGTTTTCCAGTGAAGACCCCTCATCACCCGCTCCATCAAGCGACTAAAACAAGCAGGAGCAGAGGTGAGCCCAAAGGGAAGCACCGTCCACTTCCACAGCCCATCTCGAGTTACAAACGAGGATTTGTCCTGTGCATCCTCATCTAAAGGAAGCTGCCAGTACCCGGATATCAAATCAAGGGTGCTGAATATCTTACTCCCGGCCAATGCATCAAGACTTTCATCTATTCGCGGCAACGGATGACAGTCTTGTTCTGTGACGAAATTCAATTGGCGGTAGTCAATACAAAACCGCCAGTTTCCATCTTTACGTTTCACCAGGACGACTGGCGAACTCCAAGCACTATTGGACGGGGTGATGAGCCCCTGCTCCGATAGTTCTTTTACCTGCCGCTCAACTTCCGCTTCCTTTTCAGGTCCGAGGCGTCGGGGTGGTTGCTTAATTGGCCAAGTTCCTGGCTTAACCGGTATTGAGTGCTTGATTAAATGTGTCTGGCCAACATCAGCATCAGATCTGCTGAAAACGTCCTGAAACTCCATCAGCAGCTTCCCAATACTACGTCTTTCTCTGTCAGTAGTGCAAAGTTTTATTGCTTCCTGATATACAGAGCCCACATGTTCAGGCATAGAGCCTACTGAGAGATGATCTTCAGTTTGACTGTTACCTTCATTTAACACATTTATTATTTGACGTACTTCTACCACTCCATCGCTTGGAATCTCTACCACATAGAACATCTCCACGCAACTACCCGCATTTATCACGATCGGTGCTCGTGTTATATTAATGCAGCGTATTGGGACTTGCAACTTCTCACCTACTTTTGCCAAGCATGTTCCCAGCCACAACCCTGGAGCAGCCTTGGGATTCTCCTCCCACCTGTCAACTACCCCAACTCCGTTTGTCGTTTTCCCACATAGTCTACCCTTCACTATCATTTCAGAATGGGATGGAATGGTAACTTTGTGAACCACTTGAACTTTGCTCTGCAGTCGATCACCGAACTGATTAGTACACTTCAGCTCTCTGCCTTTCATTTTTAAACTCTGAAGTCTAAAATCCATGACACAAGCATTGTTTTCTAAAAATGGCATTCCTAGTATTGCATCCTCAGTGACGGGGCATACTAAGAATTCAGACACAAAAACAATATCTCTGAGTCTTCCTGACAACTCGATTGTCCCTGAGATCTCCATCTGACTACCATCTGCGAGTCTTCCTTGAGACTCATATGGCATCAGCTGATCTCTAACTCCTTTAGATATTCTTTCAAACACATGCTCTGATATGATATTAGACGTACATCCAGAGTCTATCAGAAAATGAACAGGTCTGCCCGACACCTTCTCTGGGAGGAAGTAACTGGGGTTGATACGTGTAGGTTCAGTTACCTGTGATGAATGAGGTAACTCCCTATTGGGCCCATCTACCGCCAAAGACAAGAGACTATCATTGCCATTTTGGGGTGATGTTGATTTAGAAGCGTTGGTAGATTCCTGACTTTTTGACCTATCAGTATTGCCACAGTCAGCAAGTCTTACTGCTGTGGACTCTCTCCGTTTCCCGCCTTTGGAATTGGTGTTTTTAAGGCGGGACAGTTTTTTTTTAGATGAGGACCCCCGCATCCATAGCATTGGAGAGGGATCCTTGGTCCGTTATTTGAGGCTTGCCCGGAAGATCTACCCGTATTGATGGGTTTCTGCTGTAGAAGTTGCTGTACAACCTTTGTGTTAGTTTCCATTTGCTGCAACATCTTCTCCATCACCAGCTCCATTGGTGACTTCTTTTCGACTGACACCTGGTCATCTTCTACAGAATCAACGTGGTGTTTAGATTTTCCAGAGTTGTTTCCCACTTGGAAATACTCCTGGGCAGCTGTCACAGCATCAGCTACTGACTCTATTTGGAGCACTAACAGATGACGCTGAAGCGCATTATGATTTAGTGCTTGGGTGAAAGTGTCGATAGCCAATGTGTTCCGAATTTCTTGGCCAGCAGCTGGGTAAGCAATATCTACCAACCGCTCTACTTCAGCTCTCAGCACATGTAATGATGAGTTACTCTCGTACCTTAGCTGTCCCAATTTGTCTCTAGCTTGTCTTGGACTAATTCCAAAGCGGGCCCGCAGAACTTGAAAGATGATTTCAAGTGTCTCCCCACGACTGCAAGCTGCAGCCGCCCCTTCCAAAGCGCATTTTAGATGTAATAAGGCGGCTCAATCTTCTCAATGATTAGCAGTACTAATATCAATGAACTGCTGCAAATACAATTCAACATCTCCGCTACCATCATACTTAGGTAGTTTAAAAGTTGCCTGTCTATTTAAATTCACATTAGCCAAAGCCTGAGCTAATTGGTCCATATTTGCGCCTCCCGTTGCCATTGGTTCAGGTGACGCTTGACGACGCCGACGGGGGGGCATTATAAACTATATAAAATCCCACCGCTGCCACCAGTGTGAAGGATTTTCCCTAATACCTACGTATTACTACACCTTCAAGAACTCACGGGCTATAGTTTAAATGCTGTCGGATTAATATTAACCCTAATATTTAAATAGGCCTAGATAGCTACACTAAACTGTGATGAACAGTGTTAGCATAGCCACATAACCCTGAAAGGATGACTTTCGGGTTATTGATATTGCCCACAGCTACACTAAACTGTGATGAACAGTACTAGTGTAACCCCATAACCCCGAAAGGATGACTTTCGTGTTATAATTGCCACTTCAGTAACGTAGTCCTATGTAATTGAGACAATCAATTGACATAGGATAATCAACTTGACATAGTGATATGATGACTATGAAAAGTTGTACAAACTCAAACAATATCTGAGATAATCAGATATTGATAGACCAACGCTGTTCGGTGATAAGCCGTTTCAGCCTAGAATAGCATAGCATGCGACTAAAATCTCTTATCCACAATCTAGATTGATAGAGATATAACAACAAGCTTAATTTCACAGGTTATAATTCCTTTTATTTACTAATTCAGACTAAGACATACCTTGAATATAGAATAAGGCTTAGAATATATTCAGATAAGAGCAGGAAAAAGACTGAGTAAAAATAAGGTAACACAGTGTTTTATACTTTCTAAACATAAATGGTAGACCAATAAACTTAAAGTCTTTATTTACTTGGTCCAATCATTATCTCTTCATGTGTAGACTATTTACTCTGTAGTTCCGGCGTCAGCAGAAATACCAAGCTGACCACTGTTCTTAGCAAACAACATGATTCATAATTTTGTAATTCAAGTCTAGCGGTTGTTTGTCATGAAGAAGGTGAAATTCTCAGCCAAACAAAAATGGCCAACATATCGCAGCAATTATATATAAATCCATTACATCTGTTCTGGCTGTATATTAGTCAATGTAGTTACTAGTAGCCACTACTATAATCTATTGGTAAGTTCTCTAGTTTGTTAAGTAGGGTTCTCTGTCAACCACTAATACTATCTAACACGAGAATGTATGATGACAATTCGGAGTTATCTTTTCTTTGTCAATATCTATGTTGAGCTAACCCAGTAGTTATTCAATTATACTATTATATTACCATATCTATCAGAAGAAGACAAGCATGTAAACTAATATAAAATTTATAAAATTTTAGCACTGCACAAATATGGTTGTTACACTCGTTGCTGGATTTTTACACCACATATTGACTTTCTTTAGTAGACTTGGCAAGCCTCCCGACGGCAAGGCCATAATAAATTCAGCTCTATACAAGCTTCCTTGTTATACGAGCCACAGTCGTGTGTCAATCAACAAGCTTTCTTCTAGTAGAGCTGGCAAACTTCCAAATATTCAATTTGCTGCGAAAAACAGGTTTGTCTTGGTTAATAGTTTGTTATCTTTATCATTCTTGGTTACTATTTAGGAAAAATTAATAATTGACTAGCTCTGTGAACCGACCTTTTAACCTTTCCTACAGACAGATAATAGTCTCCAGTTAACAGATTACAGTAAATGAGTGTATCTATTCTCATACTGATTGTTCATGATGAAGACTATATTATAACATACTACATGTGCTAATAATCATATGCACTTATGTCTGTTTTCTGTAACCTGCAGTTTTTCTTATCTACCTGCAAACATTCACAGCATTCAGTATAGCAGGGCAATTCTATTAGATGCTTTATAACTTTTCTAATTGCTTATTACCAGCTTTCTTCTAGAATGTTTGGCAAGCTTCCAGGTTATGTTGGATTTTATTTCTATGGATGTTTATCAAGGAAAGTTTGAAGAGCTCTCTGACCTTTCACCTATTGACATATTCCATTGCCCTGCTATGATAGTTTCACATTTTCTGCCCAAAGACAATATAATTTATTACAAACCTTTAAATTTAAAAAACGCAGAGTAAAATATCCAAACAAGTATAAAAATGAGACATTCTGGTCTACAAATGCCTGAACCCAGCCTCAAATATACCGGCATTCAAACAGCCCAACACATAAAATCAAACATACATATTCAGGCACTACAAGGATGCATGGAGTTGTCAACATCGATACAAATATCATGATATGTACACCCATGCATGTATATATATACTTATACAACTCCAACACTATGGTGTATGTACTCTGATTGCTTAGCAGGCAGAGAGCCATATACAAGTAGAAACATACATTTTATACTCACACATATTCAGATGTATGCAGACATATGTACATATAGCAAGGATTACAGACAGTCATCAAGAACATCTAGTAATATAATAATCACTAGTAATAATAGAAGGAATCAACATGTTTATAATCAACTCTCTCTAGTTATTAGTTATGTCATCTTGTAGGTGGTGACATCTTCGCTGTCGTGTTTAGGTACAAGTAGGGTGGAGCCATATACCTCTAAGGAGAACACACCACCTCTAGCTATATCATCATGTGCCATCTGAGAGACTATCTTCCCTACAATATATAATAATAAATACACAGTTAAAATTCAACAGATGAATATTAGTTACACATGGACACTGCTGTCAGCCAGGTTTTCCAGTTGAAATAGAAAAAACATGGAGGCAACATACAACTTGACATGAAATTACATGATGCATTCCAAAGGTACAAATGATTGGTTCTCTCATAGCACAATAATAGCCATTGTTACATCGAATGCTAAAGGAAGGGGTCCAGCAAGCCCTTCCTTACAAAATGAGAGCACTGCGGTAATGTAATATTGCTCTTACAATTCCGCAGTGGCAAAAATTTACAAGACAATGACACAGAGTTAATCCTTGCATAAATAGCTTGTTTTGAGGATAAGCACATCTTAGCATGAGTTCTATCATAATCAAATAGTTTCATATTTTCAGACATGATTGAGATAGAAACAGACTGACTTTAAATCAAGAGTGAATATATAGCAGAGGAATCACATATATATATCAGTGAATATATATCAGAGGTCACATATAGTTCACCTATTCTGATATGAACTACATGGTCAGAGGGTGTGATAAGAGCTGGTAATGCTTTATCTAACACAGTACACTCACAGGTACACTTAAAAGTACTTGATTAGGAAGAACAGGATTTCTACAATAAAATAACATTTATCACTGCTATCTTACATATTGGTAAGGTACCGATATACACTTTCTTGTTGTTAATATAAAACTCTGATTTATTAATTTTAATCCTAATTTTAATAACTTGTAAAAGTTATTAAGAACATTGTTCCTTTGTTATGAGTCTTAAAATCATTCTTTAAAAGTGATTTCTTTCTGTTTAGCCAACAATAGGAGCTCAGTCTACCTTCAGCAAAAGCTCAGACTATCATGCAGTATTATATTTCATTGTTAAAATGTTGCAACGACTGTATATGGCCAGATTTTTTATAATAAAATAAATGTAAGTAGAGGTCTTCCATTAACAAATAACCAAATACTTTTGTTTTAATAACATCCTGCAAAATGAGCTCAGTCTACCAAAGGGTATTATATATGGTACATTCAGTGTAAGCTCAACTTGTCATGTAGTATTAAATTACATATTACACTATTATATGGCTCATCTCTTTATAGCCATATACATCTTTTCAAAGTATTTTAATTTAAAACATAAGAGCACAGTCTATCATAGAATATTACATATGACACCCCTAACAGGACCTAATTGTACCATGAAACATTTAACGTGAAATTTCATGAACATTCTAACATGAAACATTTTAACATTGAAACATTTACAAAGATCTTACTAGCCTCTATGTAACACAATTTACTTAAAATATATTCCTATGTTATACTAGTATATATTATAACAACCCTGCATCATACTAATAACTAACCTGTAGTAGAATTAATGATGTAGATAGTCTTGTTGTTGACTGCAGCCAGTAGAATATACTCCCCATAGACCCCCAGCCCTTGAGGGTTCTCCACTTCAGTGAGGGTCCACATGACTCCCTGGGTGGTCCTATCTATTTTAAATACTTTGGAATGTCTGCTGGAAGATATGATGAGAGAGTTGTTGTCAGGGGCGCACATCCTGACACTGTGGCTACCAGCGAGAAGAGGACAGGGAGTATGATGTAGAACTTGACCATCTAAGGAGTAGGTAGTGATTCTGGTGTTGGATGGGTCTGTGATAAGAACCTTGTCTTCAATTATCACCAGCATGTCAGAGAAGTAGCCATGATCAGGATGCTTCCAGCTGGTGATCAACTTCCCTGACATGCTGTAGACACCAACTGTATGAGGACTGCGACCGGACAAGGTGTAAATTCTTTCCTTGTAGCAAGTGACAGACGTTACAGGACCGGAGGCGGAAATGAACTTGTTGGTGATCTTATTATCAGCATCTACTCTGCTGACTGTGTTATAATCTAGGCCAACATAAGTATTACCCTTATAGTGGCAGATGGAGAGGGGACAGGATGGTAGTTGTATGGAGGACAGTTTGGTGAGGGACTTAGGGAGTTGAACTGGTGAAGCTTTTTGTTCAAAGACGATATCATGAGATGAGGTAACTTCCAACTCGATATCTCTCCTCTCACCTGTAGTATATAGAGTGTACATGTGACTAGCAACAGTTATTAAATATTATACACTGAAATATTGTACTTGAGAGAAAGATATTAGCTCATAGTAGTCAGGATTCCAGTTATATCACCATCTTCACACTGTTCTGTATCTAACTATAAAATTATGTTCAAGAATTTTCCTCTACCTTGCATGAAAAGAAGAGTAAGGAAAGGATATTTTATCCAATTAAAAATAACTCAACATTCAGTCAATATGACAGCGCTGCCATACTGTACAACTATAAACTAATAATTAGTTATATAATACTAATATAAACTGCTATCAGCAGCATCTTATATTAGCCATTGTTACATGGATTACTTGGAGGTATGCCAACCTGGCTCTTTTCACCTAGCTATTTCTCACCTAAACACCAGACTATTAACTATTAGTATGGTTAAAGGTACTCTAGTATTCCATGTAACAATGGTAATTATTATGTGAATATGTTGATATACAGTGATGGCAGCTCATCCTGTAAGAGCTGGTTTGGCAGCACAAAGTATAAAATAACCTGAGGCTGCACATGAATGACAATGAGGCTATAAGACTTATAGACATATCTGATATACGATACATTTTGAACACTGGACCTGAGGCTAACGAGCAGTTTTAACAAGTGCATTAACCTTTCTAGCTAAATTTATTGAAAAGCTGAAGAAACTTCAAATATCAGAAATAAAGAGGCCCATCATATCGACTAACTCTGAGGTTATGAACCTAACAATTTTGCTCAGTAACAGTCCAAATCATTGAACGTACAATAAAAGTTAAAGTTTTATTGTCTTTATATTTTTATACCAAGTCAAAAGGCTGGATATTTAATAAAAATAGTTTATTACATGTAGATTCATTCATTCAAAAGTGGCAATCAGAGGATAACTCCAAGATCACAGATGCTATCAGAACATGGTGATTACACGTACTTATGAAAGTCCTTTTTTACATTTAGCCCCAGAAACCCTCCAGGGCACATGTGTCAAAATCAAGGCTTCCGTGCCAGTGGCGACAAAACATAACATTTTATGTGAGAGCTAAAAAAGAAGTTATTTCGATAGCCAAAATTTTCAGATTCAAATACTAACTTGCCATGAATTAAAACAGCATACATTTTATTCAAAATACTAAAATGTGCAAAACAAACATATAGCACTATAGTACATGGAGGACAGTGTGGTCACCCTCAATTATGATAGAAAATGTATACATCTATCTTCAGTTATTCATACCTATCTGCTTTAACTGTAGATGGTCTGTGAGTTTGAGCTTTGGAAAATGCTCTTGGGTGATTTTGTCAAGCTGGGCCTTCAACTCATTGAATCCTCTCACAATTGCTGCCTAAACATAGAGTTACCCTAATAGAATCAATAGAAGAAGGACAGAGATATGTAATGTATAAATTGGTAAACTTACAATCAGTTTATCTATAGGAGAACTGCCATTACTGAATATAAACCCTGACAAGTGATGCCTGAGGAACAGGACTGATATTAGGTAAAGCAGGGATGGAAAGGCTGAGAGTGTAGACTAAGCCATGGAAACATACAAGTAAGGAGAGCTAGTAGACAGCTCACAATGTATGGTACATCAGTAATAGCAAGTTCATAGACTCAGATGCATTGAAGGAATGGATGGAGCTGGCAGCTGGTAGTATGAGGTCAGTAGGTCATGAGAAGTCAGTCTAGTAGTCTTATGAAGTGGATCGTATGCAGCAGATATGCTGACACATAGACATGGAGACACTGCACAAAACATGCAATTACATAAATGGATGTGAATACATGTACAAACACAACTATCCATACGCGTTCAATAATACCTGCATATTAATACAACAACCTCCAATACATCAAGTATGTTACCAAACCAGCACGGGTACATAAACGTATACCAACATATACACAGACGCTTACATACAGCCAGTACAAACATTCATGCACAAATATAAACTCCAGAATAACAATAGTGCTAAACAACTTACTGGAGAATGGCTCTTAGTTCCAGTTTCAAGCAACTCTTGATGGGTTCTCAGGCTATTCCACTGTTTGAGCAACACATCTTCTATGAAGTCCGCAATTTTAGTCTGTGATTCCTGTCGGTTTTCCAGCACCTGTCTCTCAAGTGTGTCATATTTAAGTTTAACCGCATTCAGCTGTAACAGAAAATAGTAAATGGAAATAACAGAGAAACTAATAATCTGGAGTTGTGGCCACCTCCTCATTCTAACACAATTGCTTCAGTATCACAGCAACTACTAGGGTAAACCTGAAGGAGAAGAATATGAGATGTGCTAGAATAAAAACATAACATCCTCCAGTAGCTACACAGTGCATGATATGCTAGGCTGCTTTTTACTGATATAAAAAGCAGTTAAATGGAACGTTGTGCCGTGAATATCAATTAGAAACATCACAAGGAGTGATTATCAATTTATAATTAAAAGTCACTAGATTCCATCAATCTGTTGATGTCGGCAGAAGTCGGTGTGTCCGCTCTTGCTGCAACTACTCATTCCACTGATGGTTTCATAAAACACCAGTTTTTATCAGTGAATACCAGATAAATTACTCCTAATATATGCTGTTTTTGCAGTTTCTTAACATATTTATTAATAAGTATCTAAAATGTTTTGTCAATAGAGTCCGTATTAGTTACCTTAATAGAGTAACTGATAGATTTTAAACACTGATTTTACAAGCATGAAACCTTGTAACAAGAATAATATTGACAAACCTGACTCTCTCTTGTCTTACGAATAAGCTTAAGCATGCTTTCTGTTTTAGCATCATAGTCCGACTGAACTTTGGATACTTCTTTGAAGAGTTTTTCATATTCCTCATCCTTCTTTGCACTCTCTACTGTTATCATAGTACTCAGGAGGGAGGCAGCCAGATCTTCAAGCAACTGGAAGTCATGTGGTCCACCTGTGTAGTATTATCTTAGCTGTTAGCAAGGAACAAATCAAACAGGAAGTATGAATTTGATACAAACCTCATGATGTTAGACAGAAGGCAGATGTTTGTGTGACGCCGTCAACACCACACTTTGATCTGGTCTTGCTGGCTATATTTGTGTAAAAACAAGTTCAGCTAAAGAATGTATATATAAGGAGAAAAAAAGGAACAGACTGTGGAGAAAATGGAAGTAACTGCAAAATTCTATTAATTTGTCAGACGAGTGTGCGATATTTTTCTTTGACCTTTATTGTAGTCAATTCTCATCAAAGCAGTTGCATTATAAAATGAATATTTTAACAACTGTTTCTATTAATTTTATTAATTACAAACGTTTTGTCAGAGTAATAAGTTTAAAACAGCCGAGTTTTAATTACAAGTTGAACTTTTTGTATTCAGAGCAGTTTGTGTTTCTTCATAAAATATACTAACTAGAGATCAGCCTGCCAATCATGACAAGACATCAGATGTCAATATGAAATAATCCTTACATATGCTAATAGATTGGTGTTCTCCACTAGCATCAGGTGCAGCAAAAACCTCAAACAAAGTTGCCTACTACAGAGAGCTCTGGGTTACGATGACACTGGTCTTTGATTTTTTGCCAATGATTTTTTGCTCTTTCCATACAAATATTTTCCGCCATATGTTAGTAATAAAATCTGTCTCAAAATTCAAATTAGGCAGTTGGTGCGCTTATTACGTCCGAATAATACTAGCGTTCACTAAAAGCATCAGCAGCAGCCACACCCCCTATGCTGATGAGTTCACTGATAGGTTACAGTGTTAACTCAATAAGCTTACCTTTATCGCATCTGGTTGAATCTGCTACACATTTCATACAGCTGATGGTATGGCAGACCTTGCATCCCACCACTAGCGGCTGATTATCATGTTTTGTACAAATCTCTGGAAGATTGGGGCTCGCCTTTGATAAATACTGAGCCATGGGAATTGTGTGATGGTCTTCAAGTACACCATCATGTTGCTGAAATAAAGCCAAACATGTTATGACAAAATACCAGCTATAGACACTGGCGTGATAGTCATCAATTAACCAATCGAGTTGCTAGAATAAAGAAATATGTGGTTGCCATAGAATTCCTATCATTGTAATTTGTCAGACAAAAAAAGAGATTCAAGATATCGGTGACAGGCTTTTATTAATATAAATTAACATCTGAGGAAGTTTAAGGATAATTTAGGATTCTCTGGGCAAAGTAGAGAAACAGTTGCGACCCAGATAAGACAATGAGATATCTATTTGTAAACTATAATAAAGCATATTCACTATTAATAGCTTTGATAGCTACATGTATAATATCCGCTTTTGTATCAATGAATACTGGGAGGTTGTTGAGCACGCGTAAACAAAAAAACAACTGTGCATAATTTTTATTGCAGCTAAACTTACACTTACTTATTATAAACATAATGTTATCACCTCTAGTATACCAACTGCCTATTATAATCATGTTTAAATGGAATAGCAGAACAAGCGCTAACTAGTGATTTATCTTGCTCTACTATCAGAATAACCATTAGAAGTAACTTTGATTTATAAAATAACAAAAAGTAGAAAGCTCTTTCATAGTAAACCTCTAGTGATCGCCTATATAACTTAGTTGAAACTGCATAGCCTAAGTACAAAGTTTCTCCTACTAAATAATAAGCGTATAGCAGGTCACCCCCTAATAATCTAATGCTGTATATAAACTGGTGGCTCGAGTAAATATTTATAAAGAGAGATATTGCAGCTGGTAAGTACAAGTAAACAACTAGACCATTCTATTTATATCTAAGGAATAACAGAGCTAACAACAGTAAGTATGCTGCTCTGTAAAAAGACCTTCGTGTGACCAGATGAAATCTAAAGGTATGAATGGTAATGGCAAATAACCTAATATACTACATGTGCATATGTTACGTACCTCAAGGTGCTTCGTGCAAAACTTTCTGGAGCAATCTGTGCAATATGACACAGCCTGACGCTTGTTTTGCCCCTTCTTGACACAAGTGTCACAGAATTGCGCATCATCAAAATCAGGTAGCATTTCAGGGGACATTTTATACACTTTGCTAAAAATCAAAGATGGCATAAAACAGAACATTCCAAAAATAGTGTAATAAAATAACATTATTAATACTGTTACAACAATATATTGTGTTATCCTATAAGTTTATTAGGCGCTTGCTCCAATAGATATGCTATCATAATAAAATATAATGGGCAGCTCAATTCTTTTTAATTCAGTTCAATTTGCTAATGAAACACTCTCAATTATCTATTATATCATTAACCATCTTTTGTCAATATGTTGATTATTACTGTAAGGAATCAATATTTATTCCCTGATTGGTACTATTATTGAAGGATTTTGTAGGCAACTGATTAGCTCAGTTGGTCAGAGTGTCAGCTTGATAATCTAAATGTCAGGTGCTCAAGCTCCATGTTGACTTGTAGACATGTGGACATTTTAGTCATCTCATAACTTGCGTGTACATAGTTTTGAGCTTGACTAAAAGTTGGCATACCCTAGGACACTTATGTATTCGCCTCATCTAAATTTCGCATTTTCGCGGAGTCACTCTCTCGCGAAAATTTCATGAGCGAAACTAAACTATCATAACGAACGAGCGAAAACGCAGAATTAAATAGCTTTGTTCATCGATACTGTAGAATAGAATTTTATAACGACATTTATTTTAACGTTTTTATCGACCACTATAGCATCGTTAAAATATAAACCAACAAAATAATTTGACTGTCAAAATTGATTACGTTATTATTTTGCAATTAATTATGATTATTTTCCCATTAATAATGATTCATGATGATAGGAACTTGATGTCAGTGCACACGCATTAGTAGCGCTATTGTTTGTTGGGTACATCAATCAATGCAGTGAGCACCGTCTGTTGAAAGAAAATAAGACACACTGACACTCACAGTAATACACAAGCAGCATGTCTCTGGAAAGGTTTGGATTCATCACTGACACCTCTTCAGTAACTTGTAATGGTTCAGAAGATGAGGCAATAGAGAAAGAGTTAGCTCTGATAAATAACACTAATGAAAAAGGAAGAGAAGAAGTTATAATAATTACACACTGTGCTAGTATCTGTAGCTGTAGTATTACTAGCAGCTGTATCATGTATGTATTTGTATACAACTTGTAATTATTGAAATAGAGATGTTCAGCAATTATTAGCAGCAGTTGAGTGTTTGAGAAGACGTTTAAATTAATACTTATACACAACACCGTTGATCGTTAAAATTAAAATATATTAATATAAAACAAGCTAAATTTTGACAAAAACGTTAAAATTTCCAACGTAATTAAATTCCATTTCACAGTAGTCCAAGAAACAAATGGCAGCAAGCGATCTCATTGCATTATCGATCTCGGCCATACTATTCTACCTGCGGTTCACAATTACAAACTAGTTCCAGAATAAAAAAAATTTCTTACCGACAAACCGAACCTGAGGAATATAATTATGTTTATTCCACTGCATTTATTTTCACATCATATTTTCGCACTCATCAGAATTGCGAAATTAAGTTGCAGCGAAATTTTACTCTGAATGCTACTCACGAAACTAAATACTGGCAAAATATAAGTGTCCTAGGGTATTTAAAACTGCTGCAAAACAAAATAAAAAACAAATTTCTAAAAGAGCTGATTTCAGATTAAAGTTACAATGGAAATGGTAGTATGTCCAGAAAAATTATTGAAAAAAACTCATATCAACAAATTAAATTTGCATAAATCCTTTCTCAATGGTCTGATAAAGATTTGTACAAATGGAGAGCATGATAGCTATCTTCAGCTTGCGTTTGTCAATTTTCAACACATCATCTTTGTCTCTATTGTCAGTCATTTGGGCCTGTTCAAACCAAGTAAATGCTACTTTACCAAAAACACGCAAAGTAGCAGACAACCTGTTTTACCAATCAATGTCCCTGAAGAGTACAATGACCAGAGACAAAACGTCAACAACAATCACTGTTTGAAGTGTTAACAGGGCCAACAGATGAATATTTATCTTTTTCAAGTTTGCTCTCCCGTGTTAAATATTTTTAATGTTAACTTGAAAGTATTGTTGAATATTACTTACCCGCAACTTTGCAGACCACACCAGAAAATCTCATTCTCTTTGTAGTGTGACGTAAGGCATGGCATGCAGTTTATGTGCCCACATGGCAACTTCTTCGGATCAACTATTTTATCATTTTTTAGACCGCAAAACTCGCATTCGATGTCCTCTGATGCAGAAGCCATTGCTTCAATGAAACAGCCAGAATACAAGATAATTTAAAAGTTCAAATATTTATAATTTCTACTCCTTAAAATTATATCTTCAGCGTTCTATTATAAAATTGCTATGAACACAAATGAGAGAATTGTATCTAGGCAGAAAACTGGCACACATCAATGCTATAGTCTAAATGTATTAGAAAGCTCCTGCTTATTGCAATGGAAAACTATCAAGAGTTCTACTGAAAAATGACTGAATTGAAACGGTTCATACCAGTTTTCTAATGATTAAATAATAGTATTTTAATATTATTTGTATTTATAAAAACAATAAAAACTTTCCAGTTTTATCAATACAATCAGATGTTTTATAATTGAAAATAGTTTTGAAGACTAGTGAGGCAACCTCGCATAGTTGACAATAGAAGGCAACTCCCAAGGTGAAACAAAGATGTATAAATTACCAATAAGAATGCTGTAGACTCGGTAACATCTGAATGTGAGACAAGTTTGTGATGTTTGTTACTTGTAACACATTGAAAATTTATATTATAAATATTAGTAATAAATAATAAATTAATATAATAAATAAATAAAAATTAATAATAATATTAGTACAGAAAGTACAGAAGTACAGTACAGAGTACTTTGTTATTTTAAATGATTTACCAAAACAGTGATTGACATTAATTTTATTGCCCTCAGTTTTATGCAATGGCATGACATGAAGACACAACTTGCTCAAAAAGTACAGAACTTCTAAAAGAAACTTGTGTCATCTAGAATATTCTATAAAAAAGTAGCGCTTATGTCTCTAGACTGATGTTGATGAACAAATTCAAATTTTCTTGTTCTCGCTCTCTTAGGTACTGTGCTAATATACGCCTAGGCAGCGTCAGTGGTTTGTCAGTAAAGCCAAGTTTGGTTCCTTAACGTGAATTAGCTAGCAGTGGACTTATTTTAACACCTCAAATAACAAGGCTGCAATGAAGCATTCAGTTCTTTCGATATTACAATGCATACTTGGCAACTGGCAACGCTGTCCGCATGGTCTCTGAACAAAAGCGATACACGCACCTCACAAAATTTTACAAATGTTCGACCATAAGTCAAACTAGACAAACTGTAATAAAAAAAGTGGATGACAATTACGACACCGAGTTTCCACCATTGTCGTCGCAGAACAAAACCCTTAAAACGGAAATGATAACCCTAAAAAGGGCTGAGGTGGTTGGTGAGACTACTGGCACTCAAAAATCGATTTTGACTGGTAGCCCGAGAGGGTCACTGTCGTCCCCGATAGGATCTACCGATGGGCGAATGGTCTTAGACCCGACTTCATGCTTGTAAAAGCGAATGAGCTGTCAATCAGTGTGTACCCGTAATTGTAGACGTCAGAATGCGCAAGAGTTGATGACGTCTTTTCTAAGCCTATAATCCGGCAGCTTCAAATTGCTAACTCAACGGATCTATATTACATTCATCGCAATTCAGACAAATTTGAATAGTCATTTATAAGGCGCACGCTTAACACTTGTTCAATGTAGAGTGTATATATGTGTGATACTAGCAATTTTTTTATGTTAACCATTTATTACCATATTGTTCTAAGATTTGCATGTTACTATACAGACACAAAAAAAATTATTAATACTCGTATTGCGTGATTAGTTAGTGACAAATGTTATCGTTTTTGTATTCGAAATATGTTATTGTGGAATTGGTTGACCTGATTACTGTGCAGCCAATCAATTTGTGGATTTTTCTTGGGATTGCTATATAACCTGCCAGTTTGATCATTGTTGTTGTGTTACTGCTTGGTACTGAGAGATATAACACCAATAAAGATACTGCGTTCTTTACAAACAAGCTCTGCTTGAGTTGAAAAGCAAATAGGTATAACATTCTTGTCACTGTTTCTGACTTTAGCATTGTGATATTAGCCAGCGTATCATAGCTGCATTCACTATAAGTGCTATTGACCGAACATCAAGAATTATTGCGCTTGGCTTGCTAGGGTGTAATAGTTGAGAAAAGTCACCATCGAGTCTGTTTATCGGCTCACCATCGAGTCTGTTTATCGGCTCACCATCGAGTCTGTTTATCGGCTCACCATCGAGTCTGTTTATCGGCTCACCATCGAGTCTGTTTATCGGCTCACCATCGAGTCTGTTTATCGGCTCACCATCGAGTCTGTTTATCGGCTCACCATCGAGTCTGTTTATCGGCTCACCATCGAGTCTGTTTATCGGCTCACTCTCGAGTCTGTTTATCGGCTCACCATCGAGTCTGTTTATCGGCTCACCATCGAGTCTGTTTATCGGCTCACCATCGAGTCTGTTTATCGGCTCACCATCGAGTCTGTTTATCGGCTCACCATCGAGTCTGTTTATCGGCTCACCCGCGAGTCTGTTTATCGGCTCACTCTCGAGTCTGTTTATCGGCTCACCCACAAGTCTGTTTATTGACTCATCAAGTTGTGTGAACTCGCTCTTGAGTTGGGAGTTGTCTATCCTTGTCGAGTAGAATTTACTTCAAAACATCATGTGAAGATGTAACGAGATAAGCTGAGAAACTATTATCCATTGTGGCAACGACCTAGATTGACTAATTATAATTAACTTATGTGACATAACAGCGTAATCAAATGTAATACTCACTGATACAACCTTTAACTCGAAATAACTGCAACGAAAACGTAACTGCACTTGAACGAGGAAGTCACCGGTAGGCGTATCCCTCTGTGCGCGCATTCCATTCCGCACTAGCAAATTGCGGCCATTTATTTCAACAATGCTTAATAAGGGAAAAGGAAGAGTGACAAATACGTAACTAGTAGTTGCGGTAGTAAAACCAGTGTTCCAATGTTTCATAGCTATTGGGTAGGAGCAAACAACTACAACATTTATAGGTTTCCGCTTCAATCAAGCACACGTGCATCGCGTGTGTAGACTACGAAGATTATATAAGATCGTTAGGGAGCATTAATTATTTCACTGTATGGAAAGTGTAAGGATATCAGTGAGGCGAGAATTTTCACGTCATGTTAGCGCCATCTTAAATGTTAACGTTCAACAAAAGTCCCATTGCATTTATTTGGTATCACAATATTAACCATATCTTACTCTGCTGTGTTGTAAGTTCAAAATACAGTCAAACATGGATAACTCGTCCACGGATAGCTCGAACACATGGTTAATTCGAACATTTCCTTTGGTCCGTTCCCACGTAATGATAAATTGCTATAGATAACTCGAACTCAACACTGTTAATTCGAACTGTTTTTTTGCCCAACGGCTACCGAAACGGTTGTTATCGCTTTAGAAAATCACTTTATTCAAAGCCATAGAGGTAAACTTCATCTTTTCGTAATTCATAAGCGTCGTTATTACCACCATCGGCAAAATATTTTTGTCAACGACTTTTCTAAAAGTTTGGTGAAAATTGATTTATACTGCGATACGATGAATAGCATGGGCTAGCCGGGTCACGCGCGCAAGGATTTTTGGCACTCACTTACAATCAAAAATCGCATGTTGTTTTGTATGTGCGTGGCGAAAATCCTTGAGTGCGTGACCCGGCTAGCCCGTGATGAATAGTTTTCCGACGTTGATTCCGTGTTGAATCAACGTCGGAATGTTGAATGTTTAAAACGTCTTAAAATTGGTGTAATTAAACGTATACGTTGTCTGAGCTACAAAAAACTATTCATCGTTTGACCTAAACACAGAATACGTGTGTACATTCAATAAGTATCTATTAAAAAAGCGTGAGTGATATAGAATGTACCGTAAAACTTCGTAAAACTTCTAATTGAACTGCCTCGGAGTGTTGCTCTTAATGAATCCCAGGTAAAGTAAGGTAATCTGCATAAACTTCAAGAAAAGACGGCAAAATTGATCGTGGGTAAAACCCCAAAAGAAAAAAATGTCTTTTCTTTTGAGCATTTCAACAACGATCAAGTTTTGCCAATGTCAATCTGAAAAACGTCCTGGCAATAACATCACCTCAAACAACAAACCAATCTCAAGTGATAGAAAAATCTCTATACTTTTTCATGAAAACGTTTTAAACTTTACATTAGAAGCATTTAATTTGAAACAAGCCATTTGTGCTTTTGATTTATATTATAGTTTGTATATGTACATGTATCTACTAATAAATAAGTAAATATATGGACTTGTGACAGTGCTCTGATAACTTGAACGCTCTGATAATTCGAACACTTTTGCTCGGTCCCTTGAAGTTCAAGTTATCCATGTTTGACTGTACATGGAAATGTGATTACAAGCTCTTAAAAGCTCCGAAACGAACAGTTAATCACAGGCATCACAAAAATGTCGTAGTTTGAAATCTTTTGATTTCGATGATGTTATCACACAATGTAGTTGTTGTTTCGACATGAGAAATTATCACATGAAATTTTAGGCCAATAAAGGCTCAATATAAAACATCTCATAGCACTAGTTTATGAAAAACACTTCGGGTTCTACCGAAAAGCCCTATCAAATATGGATGCAGTTCACAGTTTCATTTCAGCATAATCTAATCATCTATTCGTAATCTGATCATGTGACCCATACTTTCTGCCATATAGCTAGAACCAATTCTGCAGCATTTTTTTTACTATCACAGGTGCCCAGCAGGCTGCTCATGTTTATCAGAAGATGATATGCACACCTTCGAGCTAAGGTTGAAAAATTAAATAATTTTTTTACAGTAGGTTTTGATATATTAGTGCTAAAAGTGACAGCACTGCAATGATGATGAAGAAGAGGCATTTAAACAATAGACATGGTTCTATTGAATGCATGAAGCATATTTGTAAAAATAATTTGACAAATGAGGTGGCATAAAAGTGTAAACAGAAACGATTGTGTTCAGCTATGCTCCATTCGAGCTGTTTTGGAAGGGGTTTGCAATATACGGTGTTTTCGTGATGGCTTCAATTAACTGTTTGTTTTTGAGCTTTTAAGACCTTGTAGTGACACTCCCACATATGTTGCACCTACAACATAGCGGAGTGAGACATGGTGATTATGTTGATGCCAAATAACTGTAATGTGAATTTTGTTGAGAGTCAACATTTAAATGAGTCCCATTTCTTGCCGTTTAGTACAATAATATGGGAAATACGGGCCTGGCCACACCTACCTGTATAATTTTTTTAACAATTTGTAAGGTAAATAGCAGTACGGCTGGCATAGCAAACAATTAGTGGCAACTTAAAATTGTTGGTAATAGTAATTTTTCGTTCTGGTTTTATTATCTTTTAATAATATTGAAAAGACGTGCAGTAGTGATAAATTAGAATGTGGAAATTTTGTTTGCAGATTTGGAAAAAAGTAATGTGAGGTTATAATGTCACTTAGTTAAATATTCATAGTATATATTTAGGCATACTTTTTTAGGTTTTCTAATGAGCAAAAGACAATATTGCAACATGAATTAAATACGAAAAACAATTTCTTAAATTATTTTAACCAATAGCGTTGGTCTGTGTTAATTTTTCTCTGTATGTAAAACTAAACATACTCTACAATTCTATTTCTAGGTTTTAGATGAAGTTTAGGTTCATAGATACTGTTGAGAAAAAATAACTTGCACTTTTATGTAAAAAATTCTCAAGGAGAGTTAAAGTTGTGTATATCTTACTCGTATTCTTAGATAGGGCAAAACATTACGTAAACTAGTAATTAATTTGAATTTGAGTTATATGACAACAATCAAAAAAATTCTACTGAGTTTTAATTAAGAAATAAATAATAAAATAGTTGTATTTTAACAGTTCTGTTTTTTGTGTGCGGTAGGACATTTAACCGAGTCTCTCATGAAACAAATAAATGTTTGGAACTCAAAGTGGCTTCCTTTGCCAAGCAAAGAAATATTTTTCCAGGCTCTAATACTGTCAATTTATTCTAGAGATTTCGCTAAGATCTATTAAATATCTCTAATTCTGACACTAGTTGTCTTCTCCTGTTTATATGAACGCTCAACTCTCAGTTTAGTAGTTGTCTTGCCTCGTTTCGTCACCAAGGTTCACTTTTCAATAGTATGAAGAGAAGTTTCCGTTTTTCCATGCCTAGTTCCTAGCCTTTCCTGAACACCATTGATGACTTTAGTGTGCAATCTTGAATATTGTTGTATCAACAGCAGATTGGCCTACTTCACGCTTTGATATAATGGATATTTAACAGTTATAGTTATAATAATCCTCACTTGTGCAACAAACTATTTAAAAAGATGGTCCAAACAGTTTGTAGCATATACTGAGCATCTAAAGAATATGATCGCAATTAGAAATGCTTCAAAAATGTATTAAAATTAGTCTAGTATTTGTACTCGGCCACTTGGACTGTTAGGTCTGCTCTCTCCTCATTTCATCTCATTTATTCACTTTAAGATGTTCATTTTATACAAGCTATTTTGGAATAATTTGTTGAAGAATAATCTACTTCAATTGACTTTTTGTCAGCAATGTACAAGCTATTTATAAATGCTGACTAAGCATAGTGCAACCCTTTTGCTGTGGTTGAGCACATTACCTTTTTTAGGGAAGACCATGGTGTCTTGAAAACAGTCATTTTACCGAGTGTATAAATTATATAAATGGCTGTATTTCTTTTGTTGTTAGCGTTTAAGATCTACAAAAAATTCCTAGAGTATATATTTTACTCAATACTTTCTGCTTTATGAAGGTCAAACTTAAAAGTAATTAAACAGGGAAAAATTCTTAAAACTTATTTTTCAGAGGCTCCGTTTACTTATAAAGCCCGCCATTTGAGAACATCCATGACTAAATGAAATGTCATGACAAACTTAGTTAACAGGTCTGTTTATATGTGATTTATAATTTACAAGGACCACCTTTACATAGCTAGTACAAAATACTAATGTATTGTGCATAAAATATAAAAAACTAAATTTAACCCAATGTGAAAAGACACAATTATCATAAAATACAAATGCTAAATTTTAAGCTCAAGCTATGTAAATCTTATTTGTATGATGTTTGTCATACAAACAAGGTTTGCCGTTCTCTAACGCAGGTGCTGGAGCAGCAGTCTCCTAAACCAAACATAAATTAAACCAAGCTAAACCAACTCAATCTTATATAATGATGTATATCAGCAAGCTAGCAACTCAATCTCATATAATGATGTATATCAGCAAGCTAGCAACTCAATCTCATATAATGATGTATATCAGCAAGCTAGTAACTCAATCTCATATAATGATGTATATCAGCAAGCTAGCAACTCAATCTCATATAATGATGTATATCAGCAAGCTAGTAACTCAATCTCATATAATGATGTATATCAGCAAGCTAGCAACTCAATCTCATATAATGATGTATATCAGCAAGCTAGCAACTCAATCTCATATAATGATGTATATCAGCAAGCTAGTAACTCAATCTCATATAATGATGTATATCAGCAAGCTAGCAACTCAATCTCATATAATGATGTATATCAGCAAGCTAGCAACTCAATCTCATATAATGATGTATATCAGCAAGCTAGCAACTCAATCTCATATAATGATGTATGTCAGCAAGCTAGCAACTCAATATCATATAATGATGTATATCAGCAAGCTAGCAACTCAATCTCATGTAATGATGTATATCAGCAAGCTAGCAACTCAATCTCATATAATGATGTATATCAGCAAGCTAGCAACTCAATCTCATATAATGTTGTATATCAGCAAGCTACAGCAACTCAATCTCATATAATGATGTATATCAGCAAGCTAGTAACTCAATCTCATATAATGATGTATATCAGCAAGCTAGCAACTCAATATCATATAATGATGTATATCAGCAAGCTGGCAACTCAATCTCATATAATGATGTATATCAGCAAGCTGGCAACTCAATCTCATATAATGATGTATATCAGCAAGCTAGCAACTCAATCTCATATAATGATGTATATCAGCAAGCTAGTAACTCAATCTCATATAATGATGTATTTCAGCAAGCTAGCAACTCAATCTCATATAATGATGTATATCAGCAAGCTAGCAACTCAATCTCATATAATGATGTATATCAGCAAGCTAACAACTCAATCTCATATAATGATGTATATCAGCAAGCTAGCGACTCAATCTCATATAATGATGTATATCAGCAAGCTAGCAACTCAATCTCATATAATGATGTATACCAGCAAGCTAGTAACTCAATCTCATAAAATGATGTATATCAGCAAGCTAGCAACTCAATCTCATATAATGATGTATATCAGCAAGCTAGCAACTCAATCTCATATAATGATGTATATCAGCAAGCTAGAAACTCAATCTCATATAATGATGTATATCAGCAAGCTAGTAACTCAATCTCATATAATGATGTATATCAGCAAGCTAGCAACTCAATCTCATATAATGATGTATATCAGCAAGCTAGCAACTCAATCTCATATAATGATGTATATCAGCAAGCTAGCAACTCAATCTCATATAATGATGTATATCAGCAAGCTAGCAACTCAATCTCATATAATGATGTATATCAGCAAGCTAGCAACTCAATTTCATATAATGATGTATATCAGCAAGCTAGTAACTCAATCTCATATAATGATGTATATCAGCAAGCTAGCAACTCAATCTCATATAATGATGTATATCAGCAAGCTAGTAACTCAATCTCATATAATGATGTATATCAGCAAGCTAGCAACTCAATCTCATATAATGATGTATATCAGCAAGCTAGCAACTCAATCTCATATAATGATGTATATCAGCAAGCTAGCAACTCAATCTCATATAATGATGTATATCAGCAAGCTAGCAACTCAATTTCATATAATGATGTATATCAGCAAGCTAGCAACTCAATCTCATATAATGATGTATATCAGCAAGCTAGCAACTCAATCTCATATAATGATGTATATCAGCAAGCTAGCAACTCAATCTCATATAATGATGTATATCAGCAAGCTAGCAACTCAATCTCATATAATGATGTATATCAGCAAGCTAGTAACTCAATCTCATATAATGATGTATATCAGCAAGCTAGCAACTCAATCTCATATAATGATGTATATCAGCAAGCTAGCAACTCAATCTCATATAATGATGTATATCAGCAAGCTAGTAACTCAATCTCATATAATGATGTATATCAGCAAGCTAGCAACTCGATCTCATATAATGATGTATATCAGCAAGCTAGCAACTCAATCTCATATAATGATGTATATCAGCAAGCTAGCAACTCAATATCATATAATGATGTATATCAGCAAGCTAGCAACTCAATCTCATATAATGATGTATATCAGCAAGCTAGCAACTCAATCTCATATAATGATGTATATCAGCAAGCTAGTAACTCAATCTCATATAATGATGTATATCAGCAAGCTAGCAACTCAATCTCATATAATGATGTATATCAGCAAGCTAGCAACTCAATCTCATATAATGATGTATATCAGCAAGCTAGTAACTCAATCTCATATAATGATGTATATCAGCAAGCTAGCAACTCAATCTCATATAATGATGTATATCAGCAAGCTAGCAACTCAATCTCATATAATGATGTATATCAGCAAGCTAACAACTCAATCTCATATAATGATGTATATCAGCAAGCTAGCAACTCAATTTCATATAATGATGTATATCAGCAAGCTAGTAACTCAATCTCATATAATGATGTATATCAGCAAGCTAGCAACTCAATCTCATATAATGATGTATATCAGCAAGCTAGCAACTCAATCTCATATAATGATGTATATCAGCAAGCTAGCAACTCAATCTCATATAATGATGTATATCAGCAAGCTAGCAACTCAATCTCATATAATGATGTATATCAGCAAGCTAACAACTCAATCTCATATAATGATGTATATCAGCAATCTAGCAACTCAATCTCATATAATGTATATCAGCAAGCTAGCAACTCAATCTCATATAATGATGTATATCAGCAAGCTAGTAACTCAATCTCATATAATGATGTATATCAGCAAGCTAGCAACTCAATCTCATATAATGATGTATATCAGCAAGCTAGCAACTCAATCTCATATAATGATGTATATCAGCAAGCTAACAACTCAATCTCATATAATGATGTATATCAGCAAGCTAGCAACTCAATCTCATATAATGATGTATATCAGCAAGCTAGCAACTCAATCTCATATAATGATGTATATCAGCAAGCTAACAACTCAATCTCATATAATGATGTATATCAGCAAGCTAGCAACTCAATCTCATATAATGTATATCAGCAAGCTAGCAACTCAATCTCATATAATGATGTATATCAGCAAGCTAGTAACTCAATCTCATATAATGATGTATATCAGCAAGCTAGCAACTCAATCTCATATAATGATGTATATCAGCAAGCTAGCAACTCAATCTCATATAATGATGTATATCAGCAAGCTAACAACTCAATCTCATATAATGATGTATATCAGCAAGCTAGCAACTCAATTTCATATAATGATGTATATCAGCAAGCTAGCAACTCAATCTCATATAATGATGCATATCAGCAAGCTAGTAACTTAATCTCATATAATGATGTATATCAGCAAGCTAGCAACTCAATCTCATATAATGATGTATATCAGCAAGCTAGCAACTCAATCTCATATAATGATGTATATCAGCAAGCTAGTAACTCAATCTCATATAATGATGTATATCAGCAAGCTAGTAACTCAATCTAATATAATGATGTATATCAGCAAGCTAGCAACTCAATCTCATATAATGATGTATATCAGCAAGCTAGCAACTCAATCTCATATAATGATGTATATCAGCAAGCTAGCAACTCAATCTCATATAATGATGTATATCAGCAAGCTAGCAACTCAATCTCATATAATGATGTATATCAGCAAGCTAGCAACTCAATCTCATATAATGATGTATATCAGCAAGATAGCAACTCAATCTCATATAATGATGTATATCAGCAAGCTAGTAACTCAATCTCATATAATGATGTATATCAGCAAGCTAGCAACTCAATCTCATATAATGATGTATATCAGCAAGCTAGCAACTCAATCTCATATAATGATGTATATCAGCAAGCTAGTAACTCAATCTCATATAATGATGTATATCAGCAAGCTAGTAGCTCAATCTCATATAATGATGTATATCAGCAAGCTAGCAACTCAATCTCATATAATGATGTATATCAGCAAGCTAGTAACTCAATCTCATATAATGATGTATATCAGCAAGCTAGCAACTCAATCTCATATAATGATGTATATCAGCAAGCTAGCAACTCAATCTCATATAATGATGTATATCAGCAAGCTAGCAACTCAATCTCATATAATGATGTATATCAGCAAGCTAGCAACTCAATCTCATATAATGATGTATATCAGCAAGCTAGCAACTCAATTTCATATAATGATGTATATCAGCAAGCTAGCAACTCAATCTCATATAATGATGTATATCAGCAAGCTAGCAACTCAATCTCATATAATGATGTATATCAGCAAGCTAGCAACTCAATCTCATATAATGATGTATATCAGCAAGCTAGCAACTCAATCTCATATAATGATGTATATCAGCAAGCTATCAACTCAAACTCATATAATGATGTATATCAGCAAGCTAGTAACTCAATCTCATTTAATGATGTATATCAGCAAGCTAGCAACTCAATCTTATATAATGATGTATATCAGCAAGCTAGCAACTCAATCTCATATAATGATGTATATCAGCAAGCTAGCAACACAATCTCATATAATAATGTATATCAGCAAGCTAGCAACTCAATCTCATATAATGATGTATATCAGCAAGCTAGCAACTCAATCTCATATAATGATGTATATCAGCAAGCTAGTAACTCAATCTCATTTAATGATGTATATCAGCAAGCTAGCAACTCAATCTTATATAATGATGTATATCAGCAAGCTAGCAACTCAATCTCATATAATGATGTATATCAGCAAGCTAGCAACTCAATCTCATATAATGATGTATATCAGCAAGCTAGTAACTCAATCTCATATAATGATGTATATCAGCAAGCTATCAACTCAAACTCATATAATGATGTATATCAGCAAGCTAGCAACTCAATCTCATATAATGATGTATATCAGCAAGCTAGCAACTCAATCTCATATAATGATGTATATCAGCAAGCTAGTAACTCAATCTCATTTAATGATGTATATCAGCAAGCTAGCAACTCAATATTATATAATGATGTATATCAACAAGCTAGCAACTCAATCTCATATAATGATGTATATCAGCAAGCTAGCAACACAATCTCATATACTGATGTATATCAGCAAGCTAGCAACACAATCTCATATAATGATGTATATCAGCAAGCTAGCAACACAATCTCATATAATGATGTATATCAGCAAGCTAGCAACACAATCTCATATAATGATGTATATCAGCAAGCTAGCAACTCAATCTTATATAATGATTTATATCAGCAAGCTAGTAACTCAATCTCATATAATTATGTATATCAGCAAGCTAGCAACTCAATCTCATATAATGATGTATATCAGCAAGCTAGCAACTCAATCTTATATAATGATGTATATCAGCAAGCTAGCAACTCAATCTCATATAATGATGTATATCAGCAAGCTAGCAACTCAATCTCATATAATGATGTATATCAGCAAGCTAGCAACTCAATCTTATATAATGATGTAAATCAGCAAGCTAGCAACTCAATCTCATATAATGATGTATATCAGCAAGCTAGCAACTCAATCTCATATAATGATGTATATCAGCAAGCTAGCAACTCAATCTCATATAATGATGTATATCAGCAAGCTAGTAACTCAATCTCATATAATGATGTATATCAGCAAGCTAGCAACTCAATCTCATATAATGATGTATATCAGCAAGCTAGCAACTCAATCTCATATAATGATGTATATCAGCAAGCTAGCAACTCAATCTCATATAATGATGTATATCAGCAAGCTAGCAACTCAATCTCATATAATGATGTATATCAGCAAGCTAGCAACTCAATCTCATATAATGATGTATATCAGCAAGCTAGCAACTCAATCTCATATAATGATGTATATCAGCAAGCTAGCAACTCAATATCATATAATGATGTATATCAGCAAGCTAGCAACTCAATCTCATATAATTATGTATATCAGCAAGATAGCAACTCAATCTCATATAATGATGTATATCAGCAAGCTAGCAACTCAATCTCATATAATGATGTATATCAGCAAGCTAGCAACTCAATCTCATTTAATGATGTATATCAGCAAGCTAGCAACTCAATCTCATATAATGATGTATATCAGCAAGCTAGCAACTCAATCTCATATAATGATGTATATCAGCAAGCTAGCAACTCAATCTCATATTATGATGTATATCAGCAAGCTATCAACTCAAACTCATATAATGATGTATATCAGCAAGCTAGCAACTCAATCTCATATAATGATGTATATCAGCAAGCTAGCAACTCAATCTCATATAATGATGTATATCAGCAAGCTAGTAACTCAATCTCATATAATGATGTATATCAGCAAGCTAGTAACTCAATCTCATATAATGATGTATATCAGCAAGCTAGCAGCTCAATCTCATATAATGATGTATATCAGCAAGCTAGTAACTCAATCTCATATAATGATGTATATCAGCAAGCTAGCAACTCAATCTCATATAATGATGTATATCAGCAAGCTAGCAACTCAATCTCATATAATGATGTATATCAGCAAGCTAGCAACTCAATCTCATATAATGATGTATATCAGCAAGCTAGCAACTCAATCTCATATAATGATGTATATCAGCAAACTAGCAACTCAATCTCATATAATGATGTATATCAGCAAGCTAGCAACACAATCTCATATAATGATGTATATCAGCAAGCTAGCAACTCAATCTTATATAATGATGTATATCAGCAAGCTAGTAACTCAATCTCATATAATGATGTATATCAGCAAGCTAGTAACTCAATCTCATATAATGATGTATATCAGCAAGCTAGTAACTCAATCTCATATAATGATGTATATCAGCAAGCTAGTAACTCAATCTCATATAATGATGTATATCAGCAAGCTAGCAACTTAATCTCATATAATGATGTATATCAGCAAGCTAGCAACTCAATCTCATATAATGATGTATATCAGCAAGCTAGTAACTCAATCTCATATAATGATGTATATCAGCAAGCTAGCAACTCAATGTCATATAATGATGTATATCAGCAAGCTAGCAACTCAATCTCATATAATGATGTATATCAGCAAGCTAGTAACTCAATCTCATATAATGATGTATATCAGCAAGCTAGCAACTCAATCTCATATAATGATGTATATCAGCAAGCTAGCAACTCAATCTCATATAATGATGTATATCAGCAAGCTAGCGACTCAATCTCATATAATGATGTATAACAGCAAGCTAGTAACTCAATCTCATATAATGATGTATATCAGCAAGCTAGCAACTCAATCTCATATAATGATGTATATCAGCAAGCTAGTAACTCAATATCATATAATGATGTATATCAGCAAGCTAGTAACTCAATATCATATAATGATGTATATCAGCAAGCTAGTAACTCAATATCATATAATGATGTATATCAGCAAGCTAGCAACTCAATCTCATATAATGATGTATATCAGCAAGCTAGCAACTCAATCTCATATAATGATGTATATCAGCAAGCTAGTAACTCAATCTCATATTATGATGTATATCAGCAAGCTAGCAACTCAATCTCATATAATGATGTATATCAGCAAGCTAGTAACTCAATCTCATATAATGATGTATATCAGCAAGCTAGCAACTCAATCTCATATAATGATGTATATCAGCAAGCTAGCAACTCAATCTCATATAATGATGTATATCAGCAAGCTAGCAACTCAATCTCATATAATGATGTATATCAGCAAGCTAGCAACTCAATCTCATATAATGATGTATATCAGCAAGCTAGCAACTCAATCTCATATAATGATGTATATCAGCAAGCTAGTAACTCAATCTCATATAATGATGTATATCAGCAAGCTAGCAACTCAATCTCATATTATGATGTATATCAGCAAGCTAGCAACTCAATCTCATATAATGATGTATATCAGCAAGCTAGCAACTCAATCTCATATAATGATGTATATCAGCAAGCTAGTAACTCAATCTCATATAATGATGTATATCAGCAAGCTAGTAACTCAATCTCGTATAATGATGTATATCAGCAAGCTAGTAACTCAATCTCATATAATGATGTATATCAGCAAGCTAGCAACTCAATCTCATATAATGATGTATATCAGCAAGCTAGCAACTCAATCTCATATAATGATGTATATCAGCAAGCTAGTAACTCAATCTCATATAATGATGTATATCAGCAAGCTAGCAACTCAATCTCATATAATGATGTATATCAGCAAGCTAGTAACTCAATCTCATATAATGATGTATATCAGCAAGCTAGCAACTCAATCTCATATAATGATGTATATCAGCAAGCTAACAACTCAATCTCATATAATGATGTATATCAGCAAGCTAGCAACTCAATCTCATATAATGATGTATATCAGCAAGCTAGCAACTCAATCTCATATAATGATGTATATCAGCAAGCTAGCAACTCAATCTCATATAATGATGTATATCAGCAAGCTAGCAACTCAATCTCATATAATGATGTATATCAGCAAGCTAGTAACTCAATCTCATTTAATGATGTATATCAGCAAGCTAGCAACTCAATCTCATATAATGATGTATATCAGCAAGCTAGCAACTCAATCTCATATAATGATGTATATCAGCAAGCTAGCAACTCAATCTCATATAATGATGTATATCAGCAAGCTAGCAACACAATCTCATATAATGATGTATATCAGCAAGCTAGCAACTCAATCTTATATAATGATGTATATCAGCAAGCTAGTAACTCAATCTCATATAATGATGTATATCAGCAAGCTAGCAACTCAATCTCATATAATGATGTATATCAGCAAGCTAGTAACTCAATCTCATATAATGATGTATATCAGCAAGCTAGTAACTCAATCTCGTATAATGATGTATATCAGCAAGCTAGTAACTCAATCTCATATAATGATGTATATCAGCAAGCTAGCAACTCAATCTCATATAATGATGTATATCAGCAAGCTAGCAACTCAATCTCATATAATGATGTATATCAGCAAGCTAGTAACTCAATCTCATATAATGATGTATATCAGCAAGCTAGCAACTCAATCTCATATAATGATGTATATCAGCAAGCTAGTAACTCAATCTCATATAATGATGTATATCAGCAAGCTAGCAACTCAATCTCATATAATGATGTATATCAGCAAGCTAACAACTCAATCTCATATAATGATGTATATCAGCAAGCTAGCAACTCAATCTCATATAATGATGTATATCAGCAAGCTAGCAACTCAATCTCATATAATGATGTATATCAGCAAGCTAGCAACTCAATCTCATATAATGATGTATATCAGCAAGCTAGCAACTCAATCTCATATAATGATGTATATCAGCAAGCTAGTAACTCAATCTCATTTAATGATGTATATCAGCAAGCTAGCAACTCAATCTCATATAATGATGTATATCAGCAAGCTAGCAACTCAATCTCATATAATGATGTATATCAGCAAGCTAGCAACTCAATCTCATATAATGATGTATATCAGCAAGCTAGCAACACAATCTCATATAATGATGTATATCAGCAAGCTAGCAACTCAATCTTATATAATGATGTATATCAGCAAGCTAGTAACTCAATCTCATATAATGATGTATATCAGCAAGCTAGCAACTCAATATCATATAATGATGCATATCAGCAAGCTAGCAACTCAATCTCATATAATGATGTATATCAGCAAGCTAGCAACTCAATCTCATATAATGATGTATATCAGCAAGCTAGTAACTCAATCTCATATAATGATGTATATCAGCAAGCTAGCAACTCAATCTCATATAATGATTTATATCAGCAAGCTAGCAACTCAATCTCATATAATGATGTATATCAGCAAGCTAGTAACTCAATCTCATATAATTATGTATATCAGCAAGCTAGCAACTCAATATCATATAATGATGCATATCAGCAAGCTAGCAACTCAATCTCATATAATGATGTATATCAGCAAGCTAGCAACTCAATCTCATATAATGATGTATATCAGCAAGCTAGTAACTCAATCTCATATAATGATGTATATCAGCAAGCTTGCAACTCAATATCATATAATGATGTATATCAGCAAGCTAGCAACTCAATCTCATATAATGATGTATATCAGCAAGCTAGCAACTCAATATCATATAATGATGTATATCAGCAAGCTAGCAACTCAATCTCATATAATGATGTATATCAGCAAGCTAGCAACTCAATCTCATATAATGATGTATATCAGCAAGCTAGCAACTCAATCTCATATAATGATGTATATCAGCAAGCTAGCAACTCAATCTCATATAATGATGTATATCAGCAAGCTAGCAACTCAATCTCATATAATGATGTATATCAGCAAGCTAGCAACACAATCTCATATAATGATGTATATCAGCAAGCTAGTAACTCAATCTCATATAATTATGTATATCAGCAAGCTAGCAACTCAATATCATATAATGATGCATATCAGCAAGCTAGCAACTCAATCTCATATAATGATGTATATCAGCAAGCTAGCAACTCAATCTCATATAATGATGTATATCAGCAAGCTAGTAACTCAATCTCATATAATGATGTATATCAGCAAGCTAGTAACTCAATCTCATATAATGATGTATATCAGCAAGCTAGTAACTCAATCTCATATAATGATGTATATCAGCAAGCTAGCAACTCAATCTCATATAATGATGTATATCAGCAAGCTAGCAACTCAATCTCATATAATGATGTATATCAGCAAGCTAGCAACTCAATCTCATATAATGATGTACATCAGCAAGCTAGTAACTCAATCTCATATAATGATGTATATCAGCAAGCTAGCAACTCAATCTCATATAATGATGTATATCAGCAAGCTAGCAACTCAATCTCATATAATGATGTATATCAGCAAGCTAGCAACTCAATCTTATATAATGATGTATATCAGCAAGCTAGCAACTCAATCTCATATAATGATGTATATCAGCAAGCTAGCTACTCAATCTCATATAATGATGTATATCAGCAAGCTAGCAACTCAATCTCATATAATGATGTATATCAGCAAGCTAGCAACTCAATCTCATATAATGATGTATATCAGCAAGCTAGCAACTCAATATCATATAATGATGTATATCAGCAAGCTAGCAACTCAATCTCATATATTGATGTATATCAGCAAGCTAGCAACTCAATCTCATATAATGATGTATATCAGCAAGCTAGCAACTCAATCTCATATAATGATGTATATCAGCAAGCTAACAACTCAATCTCATATAATGATGTATATCAGAAAGCTACCAACTCAATCTCGCTGGCCTAATGGGCATGGGGTTGGACTAGTGAACGACAGGGTCCTAGATTGAATCTTTTTATGTATGGACTCTTTATTCCGAGATTTTAAGATCTATAGCCGGAACAACATATATACGACATACTTTGAGAAATATATCGATTTAAGTATTCTGGTGAGATACAGTGATCGGTGGTTTTCCTGTACAATTGACACCTAAAATCAGTTGGTTGGTCTGATGTAAACAATGTGATGTGTCAAAAATGAATAGGTTATTAAATTTCCTTTACGCAGGCGTTGTCTTCATAGACCATGGTAGTTTATGGTTTCCATGACAAAATAGGCTTTGCTTTTTTCAGAACTGATATCTGACATGTGTCTCAAAGGTTGGTGTGTGCTTCTTTCACTCTTTAGCTTTGTGGTGGACTCTGCCTTTTGTCCTCTACTGATCACCATGCTATACACAGACCCGCCAGTGATGACTTAGTTAGCTGACTAATTGTTACTGAGCCATGCTGGCCTTTTGATGTTCTTTCTGGCAGCCTTCCATTGCAATATTGCATATAAATTTGCATTTACACCAGCTGATTTGCCAACATAAGTTTCGGTGTCGATACCTGAACGATTTTATGGAAGTTATTGGTCCAAATTTCCTTTCAAACTGAGGCGAGTTTGGACCCATGGGCGACTTTACCATTTTTTGCAGGATTGGATAACTTGAACTAATACATTTTTAGTGAGTCAAGATTTCCATTTTGTCAAAATAACATCGACATAATAACTGAAGCTGATGCTATTACCACTGCTTATAGATAACGCAGTGCTTTGTATGTGTGTTTTTTTCTGGATTCTATTTAAAGCCTGATTTTACTGTAGTTTATCTACTGCTAAAATACAAAAATACTTGAATATTGTTAGTTTTGATTTAGCAGGTTTGTAGCGAGGAATTATTTTAAGGTCACTGCAAGGCCGTCTACATCGTGTCAGGGTCTGAGTCAAACACTCTTCATCTTATACATCTCCAGTACATTTACAGCTTGCTCAGCATTCTTAGAGTTTGTAACACAAATTGAGTCTGTAGCCTATTTTAGATTATAATTAGCTACTACAGGGATTATAATTAGCTACTACAGGGATTATAATTAGCTACTACAGGGATTATAATTAGCTACTACAGGGATTATAATTAGCTACTACAGGGATTATAATTAGCTACTACAGGGATTATAATTAGCTACTACAGGGATTATAATTAGCTACTACTGGGGTTATAATTAGCTACTACAGGGATTATAATTAGCTACTACAGGGATTATAATTAGTTACTACAGGGATTATAATTAGCTACTACAGGGATTATAATTAGCTACTACAGGGATTATAATTAGCTACTACAGGGATTATAATTAGCTACTACAGGGATTATTATTAGCTACTACAGGGGTTATAATTAGCTACTACAGGGATTATAATTAGCTACTACAGGGATTATAATTAGCTACTACAGGGGTTATAATTAGCTACTACAGGGATTATAATTAGCTACTACAGGGATTATAATTAGCTACTACAGGGATTATAATTAGCTACTACAGGGATTATTATTAGCTACTACAGGGGTTATAATTAGCTACTACAGGGATTATAATTAGCTACTACAGGGATTATAATTAGCTACTACAGGGGTTATAATTAGCTACTACAGGGATTATAATTAGCTACTACAGGGATTATAATTAGTTACTACAGGGATTATTATTAGCTACTACAGGGGTTATAATTAGCTACTACAGGGATTATAATTAGCTACTACAGGGATTATAATTAGCTACTACAGGGATTATAATTAGCTACTACAGGGATTATTATTAGCTACTACAGGGGTTATAATTAGCTACTACAGGGATAATAATTAGCTACTACAGGGATTATAATTAGCTACTACATGGATTATAATTAGCTACTACAGGGATTATAATTAGCTACTACAGGGATTATAATTAGTTACTACAGGGATTATAATTAGCTACTACAGGGATTATAATTAGCTACTACAGGGATTATAATTAGCTACTACAGGGATTATAATTAGCTACTACAGGGATTATAATTAGCTACTACAGGGATTATAATTAGCTACTACAGGGATTATAATTAGCTACTACAGGGATTATAATTAGCTACTACAGGGATTATAATTAGCTACTACAGGGGTTATAATTAGCTACTACAGGGATTATAATTAGCTACTACAGGGATTATAATTAGTTACTACAGGGATTATAATTAGCTACTACAGGGATTATAATTAGCTACTACAGGGATTATAATTAGCTACTACAGGGATTATAATTAGCTACTACAGGGATTATAATTAGCTACTACAGGGATTATAATTAGCTACTACAGGGATTATAATTAGCTACTACAGGGATTATAATTAGCTACTACAGGGATTATAATTAGCTACTACAGGGATTATAATTAGCTACTACAGGGATTATAATTAGCTACTACAGGGATTATAATTAGCTACTACAAGGATTATAATTAGCTACTACAGGGGTTATAATTAGCTACTACAGGGATTATAATTAGCTACTACATGGATTATAATTAGCTACTACAGGGATTATAATTAGCTACTACAGGAATTATAATTAGCTACTACAGGGATTATAATTAGCTACTACAGGGATTATAATTAGCTACTACAGGGATTATAATTAGCTACTACAGGGGTTGACTACCAACTGAATACCTAGCTGCTAATTTCCAGCAATAAACTACATGAACCTGAGAGCACAACATCTGACCTTTGACATCACAATTCACTCTGTAGTATAGATACTGCACTTTAAAGTTTGTATCTTTTGGTTGTAATATAAAACATAAAAACATTTTGAAATACAAAATGCATGTTTTTTAACATTTTAAAATATAAAATACCATATGTATGGTTGTTTGAATACTATATTTATATGTTTAAAATATCAATAGGTAAACTTGATGGAAAAAGTTATGAATAAAAAGTGGTTAAGAAAACCTCAATATTAAATTTAATGTCCAACCATTTCATTTTGAATAAATGACTAACTCATCTCCAAGTTCAGCAAGGGGAGTATTTAAATCTATGTAAAATGTAAAAGTTGGACTCGCCAAATGCAAATGTTTAACAATGATTATAGAAGCAAGCGTAAACATTGCTCATTATATAGTAGCCAATAAGCTTGCAGCTATCGATGAGAGACAAGATAGAGAATCAGCAGCGAGGGAATCAAACTTAGAGGTTCAGACTACTACCATCTGCACGAATCAACCACCTTTCCACATTTAAGAATATTTGTGCACCTAATTATTACACATGACAATCTCTTACAGCTCATGAACATAAGTACATACGTACGTACCGAATCACCTCCTTTCTACCACTAAATCTCACAGTAAGTAGATTTAACATCCTCATTACCATCTTCTGTTAGCATTGTTTGAACCAACTCAATCAAATTACAGCAATTAACCAAACAATGTAACAAGGGAGATAAATGCTTTATTGTTCATACTACAAGGGGATTACTATGAAGTATGATATTTTTGTTACTCGCCTCAAAATCAGAAACAGGCATGAAACAATGGTCACAAACTGGTACATCGACAGTCCCATGCACCATGAGAGGTTGTCACATGTAATAAGTATGTGTACAATTATTCCAGAATACAACCAATTGGTTGAGTGACACAGATGATAGCAATCTTAGTTGAGGAGTCAAATATTTAGTTTCTAATGCCATGTGAGGAATCCTTTTTCGTAATGCTCTCAGCATGGCTTTGAACAGACAGAGACAACTCTTATTATAGTAAATATTGAATTGTTTGCAATACTAAACAGTTCTCATTTCAATCATTTTAAACACTAGAATCTATTTTCATTCCCTTCACAACCTCAGTATATAGATACTACATATTCCCTGTCTATATTCTCCATGATCTTAAGTTATCCCTGCACAGTCCTGCCACCAGTGACAGCTGACAAGTCTCAACAGGTACATATATTTTAGTAATAACTGTAGGTGGGCAGGCCTCTTCGCACGCTGCTTTGGTCTACAAAGAAAAAAAAAACATTAAAGAATTTCTGACAACGTTTGATTTAACGGGATTTGTCAGCTCGTGTTTTAGATATAGCAACCAAAGACATTTTCATTAGTGTTAAAAATCAGAGATGAACTTGGACAAAATTTTAGGAGTTTTCATCTAAAAGCAATGGAATCGTTCATTTGAATTGTTGTTGATGTTTTAAGTGATCTGACTGCCAGGATATTTCATGATTAAAATTGACAAAATTTGATCGCGGTTAAAGATGTAGTTGCGTCAAAATTTAAGTTGATCTTAAAAGAAAGCATTTTTTTTTCTCTATCAGTTGATATGTTGTTTGTTGTGTTACGCGATCGCATTGCCAATATATTTGAAGATTAAAACCGAAAAAATCTGATCGCCGTAAAAACGCTCAGGCCACAAAAACGTGCCCAGCCTCGCCAAAAATGATGTCACGCGTTTGGCAACCTGTCTCTATCTCTCGTATTCACATCGGCTATTTGCGATAAAAGTCTAGTCTTACGCGGCTCTAATGGCATATATCTTATTTTGTATTTGCTCATGTTGGCTAGAATAAAATTTTAAATCCTGCTACAGATGCATTATTATGAATGTTTAAAAGGCCTCAAATAATGAAAATTGAAAATTTGTTCTACTCACTTTCTCCAAATGTTGTGTAAACATTTGGGTACCGACTATCAATTCTACCTGTCTACGGTAATTCTGTCAAGTCACTTTTGTAGAACGCGGTCTTTGTATTGGCACAGTTCTGCATCTACCCATACAAACGATATACAGCCTCCCATAAGCCCCGCCCACATTATGTCGCCTATTACCTACGTACTCGTTTCTTGCTAGTAGTATTCTTACTGAATACTAGATGAGTGAAATAAGCAAGCCACCTCTTTAAAAAGAATATAGACAGGGATATAGTTTTAAGAATGAGAAGTCTGCTGCAAACTGGATTTGAACTCATATTCTCCAGTTCTGCGGACACCCATATACCATATCCGATACACTACAATATTCTGCAAATCATGTTTTGCATTATCTTCAACAATATTATTTTATTATATAATTTTTACAAGCAAAAATATTTTCATCTCGGCATAAAACTTTTATTAAAAATATTTATCAAGTCGTGGCCACTCAGATAGTATTAGCTGATACAATAAGACAAATTCATCTACTGCAACAAACTCAAACAAAACATCATGGCTTATGCAGCACGCATTCAAGTCTCTCTTTCCACTTTATGGCAGTTTCCACACTGACAAAGCTTCTTCGGCTGGTGGGACGACATAAACATTCTGTAATCAGTAAAAAAAATGCAATAAATATATGTCATTCTAAAGCGTATCTATTGACAGCTTCCAAATTGGGAGTTAAATAGATTGCGAGTGTAATTTTAAAAACGAATAAACATTTAATAAAGGCACAAGTACGCCAAGCCAACGATTCGAAGCTTTGGTTCTGGAAATTAAAGATTTGTAATGATCAATCGATTTTACCCACTTCCTACGAGTGAAAATAATTTGTAATCATGACTCTAATTTACCAACGAAAATTCGAAAAAAATATTACAGCTAGGTAAAACGGCAGATAAGCTATGAAAAAATGATTGGAGATAGCAAAGAATTATCATTTTATTAATTAGTATATGTATTTATGACTATAAAAATATTACATTTACTAAAGTATAGAAGACTCTAAGTTAATTTACCTCCATTCTGTCTTCTTCTGCAGCAAAACGCTGCTGACGCCTGTCAGCTTTGGCCATAGGCTGTCTACTCATAATCTTTTACTAAAAGTTGCTCAGATAACTCTGAGTAGCGGTCGCTCGAACTTGAAGCCATTTTAAAACTATGTATAACTTAGTAATTGTTGAAACGCGTTGAATCAGTAACGAGTAATGAGATCTACTTAGGAGAATCTTCGAGATCACAGACAACGCGTTTTACGAGTGATAACATTTATTACGGCCTATATAAAAATTTCGCACGCATGATTGGCTAACGAATCGACCTCATATTTATCGCTTGTGGTTTCGTTTCAGATAACAAGCTTGTGACGTCACGAAATTGCCACCCGCTGGAACGTGAGCTTTTTAAAAGAGGGCCTCATTCAAACGCATATATCTCTGGACAGGGTTGGTCTACAAAGACAAAAATGGCATCAAATTGTAGCTGATGTTTTAGCCTTTTATGGGTCCTAATTTCATTTTTGACGCAATTACATCTTTAAAATGTGCATGGCTCATTTTTCATCGTTTATATGGCAGCTGCAAGCTTGTACTGTCTCAGAAGATGCAATCACACTCAATCTAAATTCAATTGATTGTCTCAATCATACAATACTCTGCAAGTTGAAAAAATTCAAACTACATTTGGGCTTGTCTATAATTAGTCGTGCGACTTTTGCATGAGTTTCCTAGCAATAAATTCATTTAAAATATTCTGATTTTATAATTTTTGAACAATTTTACTTAGTTTTTGAGGTCATCTTGAGCTTTGTTAAGTTGAATTTAGGCCAATTGTTAAATCAAAGAGATACCATGTGTAATTAGAGGTTAGTCGCGTGATCCAGAGAATTCTGCTTAAAAGGAGCCATTGTGTTTGATGTAATATTTCTGTGAATTGAAACACCCTATCGTAAAATCACTGCTAATTTACCATCAATTAGGTGTTCAAAAAGATATGTCCATTTTTAGTTTTGATCAAACAATTTTGATTCTCAAATTAATTCAATTAAAAACAGTTAGCCATGTGACTTTTAAAAATTAACTGTGTGACTTCTGTGATACTCCGTGCAAAATATAGAGAAAAAAGGCACAATACTTTAGTTATATTTATGATACTTATAAGATAGCTGATAACACTAGTGTTTTACACAATCAAAGGTCATCAACAATGTCTTCATCAATCATGTGGCCTCTTTGTCTGCTGTCAGCTTTGAACAGATGGCGCTTTGTGTCCATTCCAGCAGCGGTGGAGTATATCTCACTGATTCATTACCGCTAGCCATAACATGATGTATTTTCTGCAAGGCTGGTAGCCCTTTGACGTTCTCCCAGCGCTGGTGAAGGAAGTCTTTGTTACTGTTGATCTCAGCAGTATTTATTTCCAATATCTCTATGTTGAAGTGGGCTTTTGCAACTCTACAGAATGATGCCGCATCATCTACTGTCTCTCTTCTAGTTTTCACCAGTCTCCAGACCTGCCTCTTCAGACTACCACCAACACCATCGACTGCTCCTTTGCCATGATAGGTAGCAAAAATGTTCTACTCAACATGGGTGAGGTCATTGGACTGCTTGATGTGATTGAGGTTGGAGAGTATGAATCTTTGTTTGAACCGTGGTGCAGTGCCATCAGAGAACAAATAGAGTGAAGAAACTCGTGAACTTTGCTGCTTTACTTTAGAGATCAATGCCTCGAGGAAAGTGAACACAGCGTACTTGTCATGTTGAAAGTAGTCAGAAACCACAGCATAAGATTTCACGCTTCTTTCGAACCAAACACAGCAAGTGAAAATGGTGACTTGTTTGTAGGTGAAGTGAGCTGATTGTATTTAATTTTGATAGCTAGTTTGGTAGTTCTCCGAGAAATCCATTGGAATGATGCAGTCATCATCAGCCAAGCTGGATCTTTTCAGGTTAAAGTGCTCGAACTGGTGATCTTTATAGCAGCAGTGGTTGAGATAGGCCTTCCATTGCTGTCGGCGTGCATTCATTGCTTCTCCTGCTGTGCCATTCTGTTGAGTCTTTAAGCTTTTCCCCGCAACTGTTGACCAGCTGTACCGTTGAAGTTGTGCCATCTCTGAAAAGCTTGAGGTGTTGTAGACCTTTTCAGGTCCCTTGCAACCAACACATGAAGTGCCTTCAATCATCATACAGATGGGGTTTTTATACTGCACACACATGAGTCAATCAGTTCTCTTTCAGTGCTTGGCAAGTCATTTCCTGTTCTTTTAAGAGCCTCAACAAGAAATCGAAAGTTTTCATGGATGGCACAGACACAGAAAGTGTGTGGAACCTTGTTGAATGGCAGCACATGAGTGGGTCTAAGAGCTGCAAACTTACTCCGACTGACTACATCGTCGGGGTTGTCAGCTCTGTGAAGCTCGTACATCTCACTGATGTTGTTGTACAGATGGCGTTTCTGGACCAGCTCACCATTGACCTTGATAGAATCCTTTTTTCCTGGCGCCATCCTAGTGATGTCATCATTCTCATAGAAGTCAGTGACCTTTTTGATGATATCATTTCCAAGTGCTTCCCGCCCTCTTGAGCAAGAGCAACTTGTGCTTGGCTCATCTGGAGCGTACTGATCAATGAGACATCTGAGTACATGAGCTGACTTTCTGGGACTTTTTGGTAGAGCTGCTTCTGCTTTCCTAAATGCCTTTCCAGCAGACTATGCAGAGCCAAAGAGAGAAGGACCTGAAATGTAAATTATAAATTAATCAATGATCAAAAATATTTTCCAAATAATACACCAACCACCATAGAACGGTCAACTCCAGTTTGCAAATCTCCAAACATTATCCCTGTGAGATTTATTACTAACTTGCTACCACACTCTCCTAGGTTTCTATTTTTGCTGTCACCATCAATACATACCTGGTGTAAGTTTAACTGTCATAGTTTTACATTTCAGGTCCCTCTGCTTTTGCTTTCGTTCTCTGTTGTTAGCTCTTTGTGGCTCCACTTCTTCCTTTGTCATATCAAAATTTCTCTTCTGTCTAGAAATCTTTGATTGTTCCGCTTTCTTTCTTTTAAAATCTTCATACTTTTCAGGATCCTTCTTTATATGCTCTTTGTGAGCTTTCACTTTTTCAGCATTGGTCATGGGTCGACTGCGTCTCATGATGAACAAGGTTATACTGATTTTTAGCACATGCACTGTGTCTTCATGTAATGACGCAACGTTTTACACAACTCATAAAACCTCCTTTGATCATCAATTGACCAATTTTGAGCTGGTTAGCCAGTCTTCCAGTAGTGTATTAATTTTTAGGTTCAGATCTTGAAAATCTATTACCAGAGCTTTTATTTTTATAGACAATGAATTGAATAGAAATCTCATAAGGATCAGTGCTGTTTGCTAACTAGCCACAAACAAGGTTTAATTATGTGATTTAATTGAATTATGAAGGCAACTGAACGCCAACCTAGGGGGTGTCACGCGACTAACCTGTCACAGAGCTAACCATCCCACAGCCATTCTTTTGAACTTCGAAGCCTAAAAATCATTCTGTGGAGCCTTCATGGCAAATGCTAAGATAACTTAAAATAAAAATTCTGAGACTTGAACAGTATGGGTGCTAGCGTAATTTGTCAATGTTTTTAGTTAGCCGTGTGACAGTTAAAAAGCTACTAGTTGTGTAAGTTAACTATAGATAGACGACTTACATATTTTGATTTTTTCTGTTTCCCATAATCTGGAACAGTGTAACACGTAGAATAAAATAATTTGTAGTCAGTTGGCATCTTTAATTTGCTTAATATTAGCAAATAAAATATTACCATGAAAACAAAATCTCCAGAGCGCTTTAATAACCCCTAACTTCTATTGCTTGGTACAACTAAAGTATACGCAATACAATGATGAGTTATATATTTTCTGAGCCGTCAGAATAATCTGAACAAAACAGACAGAGTCTGTAACAACAGATAACATTTTCAAAATTGGTCAATTTGTCACTGAATTTATGGACAAGCCCATTTCACCTCTTTTTAAACCTTTTCAATTAGCCGAAAATAGTTTTTCGATATTTATTGACCAGTCAAGATTTAGGTTAATATTTTTGTGATAATCGGTAGGGTGAAAACAAAAAATTTTCTGGCAGCGAATTATTGTTAGGATGAAATCTTCTGGGTCTACACTTTAATTTCAATTTACTAAAACATATCTACTAGTAAATTTTACTGTTAATAATTAGTAAGTATCAGTGAAGAGCTGGTAAATTAGCATAAATAATAAACTATTATAAAAGGAAACTAGCTGAGGTTATCTCAATGGTGAATATTGTGGGCAAATTCTTACAATGTTATCAGACACTGCATGTCACTCTTTACTTCCTGTTCTTTAATAAAAATCTGTAGCTAATACTTAATATTATTTATTGTTACTCCTTGTGTCTAAATACAGTAAGTTGATAATTTAAGTTATACGAGAGCTCTCAGCCAGGAAAGAGATAAAGACAGAGAGCAAAAGCTTTAAAAGATATGCACAAAATAAATCTATAGGCATCGACTATCGAGGAAATAACTCCAGCTATTCTTACCCTCATTATTTTTCATTTGGTTGGGATGTGTTTTGGGAACACCATGATGTACTTACAGGTAACTTCAAAAAATTTTTGACTTTATCTTCGCAACATTTGATGGCTTATTATTACATAACTTAGTAAATCATCTAATTATCATATCTTGTGTTAACCCTGTCCAACTGTCAAAATTGGAAAGTCAAGGTGGCCCACTGGTTGAAAAAGTTTACCAACCGTTGCGCTGAAGAATCATATTTTTGAGACAGAGGCCACTCATTCCTGCTGGTAAAGTATATGTACATGAATGTGTATTCCATTATCTTTACTATTATATGAGCCGGGTTCACTTGTGTCTCTGTATGTCTGAAGTCTTGCTGGCATGTTATAGATAAAGAAATGCTTTCAACAGGATTTGAACTCACACCCTTCAGCATGGCTGCCCAGCGCTCGACTATTTGCACCATTGACCGCCTTAGCAAAACTAGTTATTAATAAAATTAGCCTTAATGATCCCATATGACAACCACTAGTCACATTGTTATGATAGTTTACTGTTCTAGTACAAACAGGTTTGATGGTAAAAGTTGGTTAGTAAAAAGAGTGACCTTATGTTGCTGGTTTTAAATTGATTTGCATAGATGTGCGCATTGTAGAAATCATAAGTCAACCCGTGATCAGTTTGTTAAATGGATGATCCAATGCATCAAAACTTTAAATAAATAAAATATATTAATTAAAAAGAGCTCAAATAACTTACTACTTCATTAAATTTTCAAATTAATTTTTAGAACATATTTTTATAACAAAACTCTGAATGCAATAAAAAGAATAATATAACTTGTGAAGACAATTACTAGAAAATAAAAACTAAAGCCCTTTGTTCATAATTCAGAACCTAATAATGACCTATGAAGCTAATTTGTTATAATAAAGTGAATAAAGTCTCAGCTGTTAACTTGCTATGATAACATGAACACATGAAACACCTCTATATAATATGAATATCTACTAGTACATGTATATGCTAGAGTATCTACAATATCTACTAGAGTATTTACTAGTAGATATTCATATCCAAGGATATCCAGGATATTCCAAAATATCCTAGAAATCTAGAGTATGGTAACAGATCATACAGTATTATGATAGAGCACAGAGAAAGAGGGTAAATTGATGCAGGTAATACAGTGTCTGCCTACTAAGCTGAATGTCACGGGTTTGAATCCTGTGCAGCGCAATACTTTATCATTAACTCTACCTTGACTTCAGACATACCCTGCACTTATTATAGTTAATATTTCTTAATTAACTCTTTCAGTACTAAACTTAATTATTTATTCTTTTGATACCGATTTAATCACAAATGTGTTGCGGAATGAGCTCTAACCTTTTTGAGCTGTTTTTTCACAATTTCCGTGAGCATGTCTGATACGATATTATATGAGTTATCAATATCTTTATAGCTCAAGGCATTATTTTAATGCTAAAAATAATCACTTTCAGTAATAGTAATGTTCAATAGAGACCCCATAGATAACATAGATACAACATAAAAATCTCATAGATATAGAATTAGTGAAACATCTCTAACTGTAATGTGTCTGACACAACTGGGCATCGTTAAGAAGAAATTGTTATAAAAAATTAGGTCTTTACCAAAAGAAACTGAAAGCAGGATGGATTGTAAACACATTTTGTATTGGCTCAACACAGGTAGATAATAGTTTCCATTTTTTTAATTACAGACACATTATGCTAATTAATTAACCAACTACTCACTAATCCGAATCACTTTACACATAGTCTACTAAAGCCGTACCATATGACTCTTGGCCATATACAAAAGGTATAGCGAGCCTCACTACACGGAGCGTGGTCTTCCCAAAGAGTTTATAGTTTTTTGCTTGATAAAGTGAAAGTTAAATTTAACCTGTAGACAATGCATATGGCCTCCTAATCTATCCCATTAAGCTGTAGCGGTTAGCTGGTTAATAAAACCAGTTGTTATGACAATAAAGTAGTAACAGGGTCGGTATAGATGCAGGGGTCAGTTATATAGGGTCAGTTTCGCCTAAAATAATCAGTTCTCATTCTTTTCGCATCTTCCATAAATGAACCTGAATTATCTCCTTCCTGACCACCTAAACTTAGCAAAAACTGTTAGAGGTCTGGCGGAGATGAACTCCAACACCACTGTCGTTGCTGCTGCCCCAGTTCAGCTGAGCACTACAAGGTTATTTTACCAGTGGAAGTTTACTGTAGTCATCTGGGTTGGAGCAAGCAGCCCCCTCAAACACGTTTGTTTCTAAAATACACAACTAATAAAATGTAAATGAAGTAAATATTGTTCATAAATGAAATGATAAAACTTAAAAGATTTCACACAAAAAATAAATTTTTTTATCTAGTCGTAATCTGATCGCGCAACTCATATTTCATGCCTGACGTCGCAAACAATTTCTGCAGAATTTGTTGACTATCACAGGTGACCAACAGGCTCATCATGTTTATCAAAGGATGATATGCACTCCTCCAATCTAATATAAAAAAATTAAACATTTTTTTACGGCAGGTTTTGAGATGTCACTGCTCAAGGTTACAGCATTAAAATGATGAAACAGATGCGTAAGGGCAAAATACACGGTTTGATTGAATTTATTAAGTATATTTGTGAAAACATTTCGACGATTGAGGTTGTATAAAAGTTTAAACAGAAGCCATCATTTTTAACTATGTCTCATTTGAGTCGCTTTGGAAAGAGATTCCAATTTACGATGTTCTTGTGATGGCTGCGATTAACTCTTATTGTTTAGCTTTAAAGAGCTTGTGATCACTTTTTCACATATTTTGTACCTATAACACAGCAAACAAAGTAGGACATGGTGAGTATTTTGATACCAAATAACTGTAATGTGAATATTGTTGCAAGTCACTCTTTAAAGCATGGTCTCCCGAGCCAAAAGGGTGCAAGTTCAAAACCCTCGCAATGTGACACATTTTTCTACACAACTATTGGAAAGTGTACAGCTGCTATTACTACCATTCAATAAAAACTCATTAAAAATCACTCAGGCTACAATTTGCAAGGCCTCAAAGCGAAACTCAGCTCCGCATGAGCTGTAAACACGCTTCCTATTGGCTCAATGCAATCAGATTATTGATTCATTCCGATTAAGTACAGAAATGACAGGCTATATAACTATAACTACTAGCTAATCAGAAATAATTTGTATAAATTCTACTAAAGTCTGGTTCACTAAAGGCTGTATGTCAGGTTTTTTCTCTCGACGATTATTCATCAACTGGGTGCAGGGTAAGGCGATGGAATCGTCAAGGCACCACAAATACATCTATTGCATTTGATATAACTTATGGTGGAAAATTGCAATGTTGACTGATCTTTGGCTGTTTTACTTTTCATTATTCCAACCCATCAAGTCCCTCAGGCTAGGTAAGCAAAAAAATAATTCATCATCACCTTATTATTATTATTATATACTGAGCTACTACTACTCTGCTAGTCAAGTCTGCCGATAAAGCACAGAGAATAAAGTGCAGAGAATAACCATATGTACCTTTATTCTAAATTGCCACAAGGCGCATGCTTGGTACAGGCGTTAGAACATCGGTTTCCTGCGCCAAAGGTTGTGAGTTCAAACCTCCTACAATGCATTCTCATTACCTCCGTATCAAAAAAGATTCAACTGTAAAATTTTCCCATAATGCTTCAGAGGTGCATATTTTAAAGCGTTGGTTTAATAAGCCAAAGGTGGCAAGTTCGAAACCCCTACAATGTAATCTTTTTTTCAACCAACATTCAGCAAAAAAAAGCGTCTGTCAAACTTTCCCAATACTGGGCTAAGCATCCGCAAAAACAAATGCAATGAGCACCACTTCGGTGATGGTGATTGGTCATCACAGGTTGCTTGATTTATATTTTGTTTTAGGGCAGTTGCTGCAGAATTAGTATTTCATCATTTACCCAACCACATTATTTAATGAAAACGCTATGCTGTGAACTATTTGCTGATGTAAGCATAGATGCCTTATATCAGTACTAGCTGCATTACCCGCCTACAGGAACAGATTCCATAGTTTAATGCTGAAAAAATACTACATTGAAAGGGATTTGAACTCGCAACCTTCTGCACAGCAAACCTAACTTGCTGCTCTAACCCTTGCACAAATCAAGCACCTTCTATCATAAGTGAACAGACAGTTATTCTCAGTTCTTTGTTGACACATTTCACTACCAGAGTACTAGTAATAAGTGATGTGGTGATGACACTACATAGTACTAGTATGACATTGGTAAGGCATCACTAATAATGCATTGATAAACTATTTTCTTGCTCATTTACTCTGATATACTTGATAGAGTAGTATAGGAATAACAAAGTAAGACTGGCAAAGATCGGTTTGCAATTGCAATTTTCTACGATCCATTACATTAAATGCAAAACCTAGTATCTGTTTGATCACCTACCTTGAGTATTCCATGTTCTATAAAGAATAGAGCGCCATGACTTTTAATTAAAGGTGTTTACACTCAAAAGCTGTTGTTTAAAATACTAGCTAATATATAATATACACCATTGTACCTCATTCCACCTAGAGCTTCATGATGTGGTGATTCGATTGTAAGGTGGCAATTTTTAAAGTAAAGGATTTGAAAATAACCACCATTTAAATAGATATCATCATTTGTACAATGGTGTAATGATGAATTTGCTCATATCTGATTATTTTCGATGTGAGTAATTCCGATAGATACTAAAAATAAAAAGCCTTCCACTCTTATAATAAACTCATTCCATAGCTTTCCACTCACACAGACACACACACTCACACACAGACACACAGACACACAGACACACCCACTCACACACAGACACACCCACACACACAGACACACCCACGCACAGACGCACACACGCACACAGACACACTCACACACAGACACACACCCACTCACACACGCACGCACACAAGCATTCATAAAAAAAACGTTTCTAATTATTTAGAACACAAAAGTGTTTCTTTTCAAGTTAAAGTATGCAAAATTTAGTAACAAACATCTACCCTTTTTTACAAATAGTATGGCGATACATCGCGAATCGTCTATGTGCAACATGAAGTACATTAGGAACCTTGATTCTATTCAAAATAAAATATTTTATTTTAAACTCATTTCAAATAACTTTGAAATGCGGTACCAAAGAGTCTTACGTAAATGTTAACCACAGAAATCTTTGACATTTACCATCATAAATTTGAGCTTATGTAGCTTAATGTCGTAAAACTATCTGGTTGTTCATCTAAAGAAAGCAAATACAGTATTTGTAAGCTATTATATAGGACCTATTATAAACCAATGTAATTTTATGCGCATGTTTTATGCGCATCCTCAGACCCATTGTTATGCTTAATTGATATACCAGTTGGCTGCTTTGTGCTCTAACTTCTTAACTAGTTTGTGAACAAGCCAGTCAACTGGAAATATGAAAAATAGTTTTAGCCACAATGAATACTGATAGAACACAAATATTTCACTTATTCATTGTCATATTTGTCAGGATAATGTTTACTGGATTTTGAAAATTCTAACTTTCAAGATCTATGAGGAACACAAAATACATGGAAAATAATTAAAATGAAATTACAGAAAACCAAAACTTGTAATCCATTTTGTGAACTTAGCTTTGTGTCCCACATGACTGGTTTGAGAACTCAGCCAGCGTAATTAGCTCACAAATTGTTAGAACATTGTACAGGTAGGTGTGGTCAGGCCCGTATTCCCTGGGGCGCCTGGTCGGCTGAGCCGCCTTGACCACCTTGTGATTTTCGCCGGTTAAGTGATAAAAATTGCAGTCTAAGCTGATTCACTTAGAATTTCCCACAACGAATTTATGAGCAACTAGCGGTTTATATTGTTTTCGTGGTAATCTCGCCAAATGAGTGATCTTGAGACTTTGTTAAGACATAGAAACTGAACTTTATAGCTTACAGTGGGGGTGTGAAGAAGGCAACCAAATTTGCATTTTCCTTATCATAACATAACCGAATCGAAACATCGATGAGGAGCACCATGGGGCAGGAGCGTCTAAATAATTTTCTAATATTACACATATATAAAGATGTTGAAATAAAACAGAATCAGCTATGAAAGACTTCCCCTATGGACACATTGACAGAAGAAGAGCTATTGCAACAAAATAGTAATAGCTTTTGTGCTGTCAATGTCGTTTACAGAAATCTGTAGTGTCATGAGTTTTATGTCATAATTTTATTATCATTTGTTGAATAAAGAAAAAGTTTTGCTTTCCATTAACCATAAACAATATATTAATGTAAATTTTGATGCTCACAATGGATTGAACTCATGTATACTTTGAGAGTTGTTGATGATTAAAAGGTCTACAGCTTTGAGGCGCTACCCCGAACACCGTTGGGGCTTACACCGCTGCCAAACCCTCAGATGTTTATAACAGAGTCACCCAACACTTGCCGCCTCAACATGCAACCATGGAATACAGCCCTGAGGGTGGCAAGAATAAATTCAGGTAGGTTTTTACTAAACGACAAGAAATGGGACTCATTTAAATGTTGATTTTCAACAGAGTTCCCATTACAGTTATTTGGTATAAACATAATCAGCATGTCTTACTCTGCTATGTTGTAGGTGCAACATATGTGGGAGTGTCCGTACAAGGTCTTAAAAGCTAAAAAACAAACAGTTAATTGCAGCCATCGCGAAGACGCCGTATTTTGGAAACCCTTCCAAAACAGCTCAAATTGGACGTAGCTGAACACAATGGTTTTAGTTTACACTTTCATGCCACCTCAATTGTCGAAATATTTTTACTAATATACTTTATGCATTTAATAGAACCATTTCAATTGTCAAAATGCCTCTTTTTCATCATCATTGCAATGCTGTCACTTTGAGCACTAATATATCAAAACCTACTGTAAAAATTTGTTTGATTTCTTAACCTTAGCTCGAATGAGTGCATATCATCATCTGATAAACATGAGCAGCCTGCTGGGCAACTGTGATAGTCGAAAAATGCTGCAGAAATGGTTCGCGCTATATGGTAGAAAGTATGGGTCACATGATTAGATTACGAATAGATGATTAGATCAGGCTGAAATGAAACTGTAAACTGCATCTATCTTTGATAGGGCTTTCCGGTAGAACCCAAAGTGTTTTTTATAAACTAGTGCTACAAGAAGTTTTATATTACGCCTTTTATTGGCCGTTAATATCATGTGATATTCTCACATGTCAAAACAACAACCACAGTGTTTAGTAACGTCATCGAAATCAAAAGGTTCCAAACTACGACATTTTTGTGATGCATGCGATTAACTTTTTGTTTTTGAGCTTTTAAGAACTTGTAATCACATTTCCATGTATTTTGCACCTACAACACAGCAGGGTAAAACATGGTTAATCTTGTGATACCAAATAACTGCAATGTGAATTCTGTTCAACGTTAACATTTAAGATGGCACTAACATGACAACGTTAACATGACGTGAAAACTCACGCTTCACTGGTATCCTTACACTTTCCTTACAGTGCAGGGCTGTATTGCCCAAAGAGAACGTGATCAGGACACTGTCAATTAGTAGTTGCCAGAGGGTAGAAGGCACGACTCAGCCGTGTGGGGAGAGTCTGGGAGTAGATCTGGGGTCTGGGGTCTAGGGTCTGGGACTAGTCTAGGGTTGGGGGGTCCTCCCCGAGAAAATTTTGAAAATTTAGAGCAAAATTAGAGCATTTTAAAGTGTATATTGTATTATTTAAGGTGGATATTCAGGTCCTGTCAAGGTGAGTCATTTCGAGTCTTGCAAAGAGAACTAGCTACAGAGTTACATGGTTTTGAGTTGTAACCATATATACATGTATGTATATTTACATTTATATTCATAAATATACGTACATGTACATGTGTACATAGAAAATTGATTGTTGTAGCTTGACACTAGCCTTTTAAAAACTAAATTTAAGAGCACCTGTTTCAGTTACAAAAATAAGTTTAAATAATATATTACATGCACCAGGGAAAGACAACAAATAGATTACTTGGCCTGCTTAAAACTTACTATGTTTAAATTATGGCCACTTAGGAATACAATGAGCAACAAACTTGGCCTGCAAACACAAATATAAATGTACATGAAGATTGATTGTTATAGCTTGACACTTGTCTTTTAAAAAGCTCTTTTTCTATCAGTGTGGTCATGGCAGAAATCTTTCACAACTGATTCTGTATCTATTTCAACATATTTATATATGTGTAATATTAGAAGATTCGTTAGACAGCCTGTCCCATAGTGTTCCTCATCGATGTTTGGATTGTTTGGAAAGTATCTCTCGCCCACTGCATTGGTGGCAGGCAAAACCAATACTAGATTAGTGAGCCTCTCCACTTCATCGCTAGTAGCGCTAGAGCGCTAGGTAGGCTAATTAGTTGTTGGAAATATCAAGTTAATGAACTTAGACTGAAGGTCTTACTAATTAGCCGCCAGAGATCACTAAAAAGTTGGGGCGACTCAGCTGCCCAGCCGCCTCAGGGAATACAGGCCTGTGAATTTTAGTGCCACGTAATTAGTGGAGAAGCAGCCCAGAGCTATCTTTCACTCATATTCATATAAATATGGAGAATAAAGTAAGATCAGGTTCTTAGCCAGAATTTTATGTTGAGTCTAATGATATAGTTTCTACACCTATAAATGGTCACATTTAGACGTTCTAGGACGATTTTATATTGAGGGGGGACAACTCCTAAAAATTTGGGAAATCCCCATTTTCCTGCTTAAAGTTACTGCTATGAGTCAAGTTTTCACATTTTGGAGTTATAAAAGCGTGGATGATGAAGAGTGTGTCTTCTATTGTGTGTAAAATTGTGGGGAAACCTTGGGTAGGGTTCTTCAGATAAGTATCGACGAAGCTAGGAAGTTTGCTATAGAAACTGTAGTAGTAGTGTTTGACCAAGCTATATATTGTAAAACACAAACTATTTGCTTCCTCAATCCCATTCTGATGTCAAGACTTGTCCCTAAATTTAGAAGTTTCCACACAGTGATATCTTTCCTTGGTGTGATAAGCAAAAGGTATGGTGATGCTGGGTGGGTCAAAATAATCACATAATCGCAATGTATCGCTGAAGGAAGCCTGAAAGGGATGATGAATGGTCATAGTTACAATAGGCCCATCATGACACACAAACTCTGCATGGTAGCACTGTATGACCTATAATTGTTGGATAAACTTGCTGAAAGTCTTGAACACTTTAATGTCCTTGACTTTCTTAGTTTGGACGTTAGTAAAGATGTTTTCAATCACACTGAATGTAATCAATCTGAACTTGCCCACACGAATCAGGCATTCCAAGATTTTGTAGTCATCTCTTTAATAGGCAACCCCACATTTAGATTCTGGGTAGAGTATATTGAAATGATGACCTAGCTGCTAAGTTTTGTCCGAGCCACAAGGAAATCTGATTGGAACCTCCATGTCAACTAACTACAATGACTCTTGCCATGGTTTTTGCATACGACCACTCCAACTATGCAAGGTATGGCACACTTTACTATATGAAGATGACGTAGCTGGCAAAGTCTCACCCCCTAATTTACCAAGCAATGACAGATCACCTTGGTTATTCTACCTTTCAATATGAGCATCACCGCCCATGCTCCAGCGTTGCCTGTGATATGGCTATAGAACAGACCGTCAATTGTGATTTTAAATCACAGGGAAGTCTCATTGGATTCACAAACACCTAATCTGTCTTACAGAGATGGACCATGGCTCATCCACAAAGGACAACTGTGCACACAAAAATAAAGAAATAAGGAAGCTTCTAGAATTGGACTCCACTAGCTCAGACAAGCACGACTTGTCAGAATCAACATGGAAAGCTGATGAAGACACAATATGTCTCATCAAAGAAATCATATCAGCTTGAATCAACCCATTCAAGCACAAAGATAAAAATCTTGTCTCTATCGTCAGTGGAGTGGAGGCTTCAATTGACATTGTCTATGATTTACAAAATGCAAGACAGATTGGAGAAAAGCAGTTTCAAGATTTTGTCACCAAATGGATGAAACCTCAATAGTAGAATTCAATGCGCCAATAAAGGCAAACAAACTGAAAGGTTTTGCTTTGAGTCAAAGTGCTAAGAAAACTTCTAGTAAAAAAGTCTGCAGTGTACAGGACGGATCTTTGATCGTCTTCTTGTAATCAGCCAGCAGAGGAACATTGATCTTAGAAACGTACTTTTTTATTCCCTTGGCAATGTAACGTGAAGCCTGACAAATGCGAATGGATTGATGATGAAGACAGCTAACTCTACCCTTATGACAGCATTGGAAAAAAAGCTAGAGCCACATCCAACATGTTACACAAAATTTGAAAAACCTTCCGAAATTTGATGCTGTGGTCATTGATGGAATGGCTGAGATTCAAGCTTTGAAACCCTCAGTGTCATTTGGAATTGTTGCTAGTGTCCTATTGAAAAGGCTAGCATCAATCGCTACATGATATGGTTCTTCTCGGGTAGAATTTGTCTGTGATAGCTATCCTGAGGCAAGCATTAAATCAACAGAATGAATGCATCATGGATTTAAAGGTAGTCAAAAGGTTACAATTTTTGGGCCAAATCAAATGGTGCCAAAATGGTCAGACTTACTGGCTGAGGGTGCTAACAAAGAAGCTTTGGTGGTTTTCTTGAGTAAGGAGTGGAGCAGTGCACAGATCAAACAAGATATTGATGTATACATAGAATTTTCTTCCAAGTGCAACAAAATCAGTTTTCAAATCGATGGGAAAACTAGTAATAAAAATATAGTGAGTCTAGCATCATATCATAGGGAAGCCGACACAAGAATGATAGCACATATAAAGTTCATCATGTAAGACAAAGGATCGGACAGTACGGTGATGATAGTGTCGAGAGACAGATGCGTTTAGGATTTGTATATCTTTAGTACATGAGCTTTCATCAGATTAATTGTACTACTTCTGTGGAAAAAAAGAACGAATGTGATACATACACATTGGAAATGTGTCAGGTATTCTAACACTGCTCTACTGCCAGGCACTTCTGGGTCTACATGCACTCAGTGGTTGTGATAGTATCAGCACATTTCATTCAAAGGAAAATACATCTTTTTTGAATTTACTCAAGCAGAACCCTGAGTTCATCAACATATTAAGCTCTTTGGGCTTGGAGTTTGAAGTAGAGGATGATACTCAGCACTCTATAGAGAAACTCATATGCAGGCTTTATAATACTGTACGTGTATTGACACAACTGAAAAGGTCAATGAAACAAGATATTTTTTTTATTGCTCTCCCTCAAAGATTTCCCAAGCTAACCTTCCTCTAACCCAATATGAACTGAGGCTGCATGTAATGAGAGCTGGTTACCAAGCAGCCATATGGCGTAGAGCTGTGCAACCAACAATTGATCCTCCCCTACCCACTAATCATGGCTGGACTTTGTCTAATGGCAACCTCAAAACCACATGAATGACACAGAACCCAGTGTCTTCTCATGGGATGACAGACATGTTTTGTCGATGTAAGACAGGATTTTCATCCAATAGATGCCAGTGCCAGAAGGCTGGACTCAAATGTACAGATATGTGTCAGTGCAAGTACTGTGGAAACAAAACTGGTGCTGAAGAAGATAATACATATTTCGCTGAGAATGCTGGTGAAGGTAGGTTATTATACATCAAGTATCAGGTTATGTCTTTAGAAGTTTAAAGAATATTTTCATTCATGATACCTTTCCCTGATACTTGACAGAAAAAAAGATTCTACATCTTGGCCAAATCTTTAAACAGCTGTGACAGTTTTTGATTCATTTTTCCTTCTTGTAGATGTTTAGGAGATAACACACAGTCATGGTGCTACATCAGACCGACAGACAAATTATGTAATCCATTATATTATATAATATCGTGTATAAGTTCAAATCTATAAAACTTGGAAAGATATAAATATTAAATAAGAAATATACTACAAATTCTGATCTTGATTGATGTGTTGCAACCTCTTTGCTTTCCCCAATTGATAAACTGGTGAAATTTGAAATTAAATTCATGTATTACATAATACATTTAAAAAAAGGTTGTGACCAGTTGAGAGAATTGTCAATTACATACTCAGAACAAGCTCCAAAGTCTGGTCCAAAAACAAATGGAATTGGGTGGTATTCACAATCATATTTAATAAATACTTCAAGTTACGCATATAACCTACATAATAATATTATTGTTCAAATACATGCATTTTTGAAATCTCATAATATGATATTTGAAATCAGCTACAAATTTTGATCTAGTTTGATGTATCACAGTCCTGCTCTGTACTGGTCGAAATTGTAAATTATAAAAATTATATTATTAATTCATTTTATTACGTAGTATATTATAATTAGTCTGGTGGCTAGTTTAGAGGTTTAAAAACTAGATATTCAGAATCAGCATAAAATTTTGGTCTAGAAAATTGTTTCAGCTTATTATCCATCCTAATATAAAATAAATCACTTTTTGGAGCACTTTATGGTAAGCTCTGTCAGGGTATGAAATGATAGATGACCAATAAGTCCAAAGAAATAATAAATTGTGGGATCACGGAACAACTGCTGCAAAACATTGCACTAAGCACTGCGATACATCAACAAGCAAACATGAAAATCTAGGGCAATTGCTATGCTGCTAGAAATATCAAGCATGGCAGTTGTCCAACCATCACAGCTGATGCAATGTGAATATATGGGACATCAGTTGGATTGGGAGTTGTCTGATCATTATAATGAAAAGCTTATGAATGAAAAATAGCAAACTTGCTACTAGATCATGATTATTTTTGACCATCACCACTTAATATGAAAGAGACTAACTGGCTACAACAATTACTCATGGCTATTCAGTGAAACAAACAGCTCTAGAGAGTGGCAAGTACAAGGAGAGGTATATCACCAATATTACGCGAGCCAGCTAGATTTATGACTTGTTGGAGCGAAGTAGCAGTCAGCATACACCAGAACAGCAACCAGTCATCAGCAAGACAATTATTTACAACACTTCATTTAGTATAATTAGATATAGCTTATAACATCATTTTGGTCTAAAAAATGTTGTATTGTATAGCAGTAGAAAAATATAGCATAATTTTTCATTAACTAAGATATTGTATTTTATGCAAAAATATCGATGAAATGGCTGTGAAAAGAATGGCCTAAAATGATAACATGTTTCTTGCTTCAAATAAATTAGCTAGCTAGTAGCGTCTTAGAATGAGGAGTACTGCAAAATTAATTTCATAAGGCTACTCCTATTAGTTTTTGAGTTATGGCCAGTTTTGTACAATTTGTTGCCGGACTTAGAATATTTTTTGCATGCCGTCATGGGATTCCAAGAACAGTAAGGAATTTTAGCTCACCACAGAGAATCTGAAACAGAAATTATGCAAGAAATGATGCAAAAACCACCAGCAAAACAGAACCAACCAATGACCTTTGGCAATGACTCAAGGGCAAGTATAAAAGAGGGGAAAAATTGACGAGACAGGAACGAGAAGCTGGCAGCGAGCCAGGCAGGGCAGCAAACAGCTTGCCAAGGAAATACATAGCAGATACGATTCACCCAAAGAGGTGGCAAACCAGGAAGCCATAAAGCTCTAAAAATAGAGTTTATCCAGCCCTCCTGACAGCAAGAGCTACCGCTGCGCGACTAATAAATACATACTCATTGAACCTAGTAAGGCCATAACAAATAGGGCTAAGTATACAAGCATATTGTTATTTTTGCTTGATCTAGTAAGCCTTGACAGAATAATTGTTATTTTGACCTTTGGAGGAAAATAGAGTTCACAGACACTTAGAAACAAACCACTGGCGTGTTATTGTCGATTATAAGATACATGTAATTACCTGCAGACAGTTGCCTACAAGAGATAGGAGGCCTCGCAATGTCAATAATACTCGATACTTGGACTCATCATTACAGTAGTGCCCATCTCCATTGATTGAGTTGCTATTTCAATTTTGCTTTATAACAACAGTCTGATTATTGTTGGGCAGAAGTGCCACTTTGTCTGCAGTCAAAATTTTTCTTGGGAGAAATTGAACTCAAGGTCCAGAGGCTAACCATTACACATAGAACCATTGTAGTATTTCACTCAAAGGAAACGCACAAAAACAATACATTTTATATTACTATTTAAGTATCAAATAATCATTACAACAATTATTATAACAAAAAAACTATTCATATATCAATTATTAATTCAATTTTAAATATTCATTTTTTGAGTATCAATTTTCTCCCTTGACACTACCATGTCAATATTTGAATTTGTCTCTGCTGTGATATGTTTATCTAATTATCATTGGTATCTTAACAAATTTTACAATGTCTTGGTTGTTTTGATTATATATTATTACCATGCTTTGTATTTCATTTGTACCTTGTTTGTTATGTTGTTCAGCACAGGGCTATGGACACTATATTCTGTTGTATTACTATTTTTTGACTATTACTTGTTTTTGCAGCCTTATTTCGCATATATATATATATATATATATATATATATATATATATATATATATATATATATATATATATATATATTTGGCCCATTATAGCAGGAACAGCATTTTGAAAGCATGCCTCCTCTCTAGACTCCACATTAAATTTCATCAACCTATGAATGACACGTTGCATGTGTGTCAAATGGTGTGGCATTTATTAAATGTAGGTTATTTGCATAATATATCCTTTAGAAATATTCAGTGTTCGAAAAATTACAATGACACTGATTCAGTACTGAGCTGTGGTTTACCACCATTAGCTTGTTACTCACCAATTGACTCAATGACGCATTAGTTTGTTGCTCACCAATTGACTCAATGACGCGTTAGTTTGTTGCTCACCAATTGACTCAATGACGCGAGTCAGCAAGTGCTTCCATATGTCTGTAGATGCTGACTTTGCCTATTCTGGCCAAGCATCCCTCTTAAAAAAGGTCAACTTTGGTGTCGACATGGAATCAAGAATCGCTATTGTGGGACCCAATGGAGTCAGAAAATCTACTCTGGTTAAACTGCTTGTCGGTGATCTCACGCTGGTAGGTCTCTCAAGATTAGTTCTGACATAATTATTGGTGTTTTAATGCTGGGTACCGTTGGAGAACAAGGAGTTGTCTGCAGCTGTAAATTTTAGTTTGCTTGTTTCGTACAAATTTTCAAAGGAAAATGCTACAAATTAAATACTCACCTTATTTCACATTGTGGTACGAAGATTAAAAAGTACTTGGTCTTCGATTAAGAAGTATTTGGTCTTCGATTAAGAAAATGTGGTCAGTTTTCTTGTTTGCTGCACATTACAGATAGCCTTTGGAGTTATCTACTCTTTAACTAGAATTAAAATTCCCAATTTAAAATAGTTAGAATTTTAAAAGGTAGTTGTGTAGTAACATTTGCAGACAAATGGAGAGATGAGGAAAAACCACAGAGTCCGAGTTGGTAAATATGACCAGCACTATGCTGACCAACTTGATCTATATACTAGCCCTGTCTAGTATCTTGGAGTAAGTTGCCATGTTCTTGTAACATACAATAGGAGCATGTCACGGGGTTCACAGGCTAGTGTGATTAATGCTAAGGCGTAGAGCCTATCTGGTGTTGAGATATTAGTCTCCATGTAGTCTCAAAGTAATTCAACCCATATTTTAGGAAGTTTGGGTTGAAGCATGGGGAAATTAAATAATAGCACGATACTATTATATATATACGATACAATATATATAAAATATCATCTAATAAAATTAGATATTATTTATATATTTAATATTTATTAAATATGTAAATAATGTCTAATATTGTTTATATATGTAATTAATATATATAATATTATATATCTAATGTTTATTGTGTATATTTATGTATTTTATTTATATATATAATATTTTTTTAGATATATATTATTGTAAATAATATTTATAATATTATATTGTATATTTATTTAGCAGTACGAGTATCAGAGTTGCAGCTAATACTCAGCAGAGCACAATAGATGACCTTGACATTTATACAATCACTATGGAATTGTGAGGTCTTTTAATATAGTTTTTTTCTATGTTTTTGTTCCTAGGAATTGTATGCTTAAAAGTATTTTAACTGAACATTGTGTGTTGGGTTCAGTGCAGACAATAACATTTTCGAATCTTACCTAACTTTTTTTAGTTTCTGCTAATATCCTATATAATATTATATATCTAATATTTATTAGATGGATGATATTATATATCTAATATTTATTAGATATATTATATTATATCTGACATTTTTACGTTGAAAACCTCAAAATGTGAGCTGTCTGTTTGTTATTTTTCAGAACAAGTTCAACCTTGAATACCAAAAGGCGAGGAAGATGCTCGGATCTTTTGGGCTCGCCAGTCACGCCCACACCATACTCAACAGAGATCTCTCGGGAGGTCAAAGGGCGAGGGTAGCTCTTGCTGATCTTTCATGCAGAGCACCTGATGTGCTTGTACTCGTATGTATATTCTATTCATCTATTTAGGGATTCAATTGATCTCTTTAGTGATTCAATTGATCTCTTTAGTGATTCAATTGATTTCTTTAGTGATTCTCTTGATCTCTTTCCTCAACTTTGTCATTTTCAGTTATTTAGCTTATTATTTGGCCTATTTGTTGCCATTGTCACAATTTATATGTATTTATTGTTCTTACAATCTTTGAATACTGTTTGTGGTTCTATCTTTTACCTTCTCATGTTCTTCTCATGATGTCTTTACTGGAATCCTTTCTTACGTGTCTATTTCTTTTACAACTTCATTATCTCTTTGCTACACTTTTTGATTTTACCTCTAAATGTCATTTTGATGTACACACTACCTTTTCTTTTGCTTTTCATGATTTTATAGAATTCAAACATTCTTGTATTTGAAAAGTTGTCTTTCTTGCTTATGTATTTTACAGGATGAACCGACCAACAACCTAGATATTGAGTCTATTGATGCTCTGGCAGATGCTCTAAATGACTATGGAGGAGGTAATTTTCATCTCTGTATCTTTTATGTAGTTGTCTTTCCTTACATATTGGTTTGAAAAAACTTTTTAGATCTATTCATCCTATTGAAACTACTTCCAGCAATAAATAAGTAATTAAAGTACATATGCAGATACATTCTATCGTATTAAATTTCTGGTTCATTCCCTGACAAAACGTGAAGTTTATAAAGTATATTTTTATAGTTTGTTGTATTTTTTGTTTTATAAATTATAAAGTTCTTTGTGACAGGAGTGGTAATTGTCTCCCACGATGAGCGACTCATTCGTACAGCCAACTGCAATCTTTGGGTCGTAGAAAACGAAAACATCTCAGAAGTAGACGGTGACTTTGATGACTGTCGTCACAAAATTCTGGAGGCTCTTGGAGAGGAGGACATGCTCAAAAAAGAAAACAAATAGCACAAATATATGATAAACTTTTGTAGTTGTCTGCTCATTACTGTAATAAAAGTGCCATTTTGAGCTGGTGAATGCAGTCGTACAAAGACATTCATTGCTGAAGATATTTATCGCACTCAAATTGCAGGTATATTACCTAAAAATAAGAAGTCGATTACTTGCCAGTCAGTGCCACATTTAGAGGAATACAAGAACCACAGTGATACAACCAATCATACATGATGTAACAGCTGAATATAAGGGTCAGCTAGTTAAACTGTAGGGTCATAGAATTATGCATTTCAATCCTTTAAATTTACTTCATTGTCGATAAATAACAGCCAGATGTTTGTAGCAAATCATTGTTAAAATAAACAACCCCCCATTTTGTAGCCTAAGTTCTTGATGATTGAAAGAGGATGGAAGGCTATCACTATTAAGGTTCGGTAATATTTTGCTATGAGGAACAGCTAAGACCGTAAGTGCTGAACCTGTGATCTTTAGTAGAAAACTCATGCATGAGTAGATGTTACCATTCACTTGGATGGTTAAGGTTGACAAATAAGGACTCCATAATGCCTGGCTAGTAAGCTAGAGCTCAGTCTAATTCTATCTGTTTTCTCTGTTAATCGTTTACTTTTTCATTCACTTGTAACAACAAGAGACCAGACTTGTCACAGTTGACATCAGATCAGTGAGCAAAAAACAAATACCATAAAACCTCTAATTGAATGTCACCTCTATTTCACTGTCACAATAGGAGAAAGGTTAAAAAATGGAGCCTAGTGGCGTTCAAATAGAAGTTTTACAGTATATTATTTCAATATCAGGAACCTTCTACCTTCATTAAAAGTTACAGCGTTGATAGTAACACTCTTGTGTATTATGTTAGTCGTTACTGCAAGCAGATGCCCAGATCTTGTAACCAGGCTCGCATTCCCTGAGGAGGCTGGGTGGCTGAGCCGTCTCAACTTTTTAGTGATTTTTGGCTGCTAAGTGCTAAGAATTGCAGTCGAAGCTCATTCACTTGGAATTTCTAACAACTAATTTAGTAGCAACTAGCATTCTATATTGTCTCCGTGGTGGTCTCGGTAAATGAGGGATCTTGTGAGACTTTGTTAAGACTTAGAAACTGAACTTTACTGCTTATAATGGGGGTGTAAAAAAGACCCCCCCCACCCGAGCTTGTATTTTCCTTATCATAACATTACCAAATCAAAACATCGATGAGGGGCACTAGGGCAGACTCGTCTAAATAATCTTCTAGTATTATACATATATAAATATGTTGAAATAGATACAGAATCAGTTCTGAAAGATTTCTGCCATGGGTATATTGACAGAACAAGAGCAATTGCAATAAAGAAGTAACAGCTCTTGTTCTGTTAATGTCCCTTACAGAAATCTGTAGCGTCATGAGTTTTATATCATTTGTTGAAAAAAGAAAAGGTTTTGCCTATCACAAACCATAGACAATATATTTCTGTAGATTTTGATGCTTACAGTTGATTGCATTTATGCATACGTTGAAGTTTGCTGATGCTTAAAAGGTCTAGAGCTTCAGGGCGATGCTTCGAACCCTGCTAGGGGCCAACACCGACCCCCCATACCCCCAGGTGTTCATAACTAGTCGCCTAACATTTGCAGACACCCCAACTTGCAACCAAAGAATACCTGCCTGCTTCTAACTTAATATAAATATTTATACTATCAACTATAAATAACGAATAGTATAAACAACATGTACTTTGATTTTGTAACATGTGAGCTGTATACTCAGTTGCCTAATTTAAATAAATAGATAAACTCAGATTATATAATATTAGGAACAATGAATATATGTTGGAGTAGTAAAATTGAATTAATTTAAACTACCAAACAGCCTCTTCACTGCCTTTGCACCCTAATGCTCATCCCGCGGTAATTTGCACGTGCACACAATTGGAAGGTGCTTTCGAATGTATAATATATATATTTATATATTATACATTATACTATATAGTATATATATAGTATAAATAATTATATCTATTATACACGTGTACATAAATATACATTGGTTGAAAATAAACATAATTCACAATGCCTACTTAAAAATATGACAAACTCATACAATCCTTTTACGTTGCTCACAGGTTGGCATAACTCCTTACTAACATGCCTGTCACTGTCAGCTGTTTTGTAAAGTTCACCCTTTGTAACTCACCATTTACTAGGTTGAGCATGTTACTAATATCAATAAAGAGAAGATAACTTTTATCTATTTTAGTACTTACTGTGAGAGAGTATAACTACTAGTTATGTATATTTTGTACTTAAAACTGAGTGCTAATCACCACCACACCTTCAAAAACAAATATATTTCATTTTAGAGACAGTCAACCTTGGTAGACAACTGAATGTTCCCACGACTGTATCAACAAGTGCTCCACGGGTAACTTCAAATATCATAAATGAAGTTTGGTGAGTCTGTCACATGCTGAATTTGAATTTTTGTTAAAGACCTTACGTACTAACGTAATATCTTTTGCTGTTTTTTATTGTAAAATGAAAAAAAGATATTTTAGTTATTGATACTAAAGAAGGCTTTTATTACACTTGGATGTCAAAACTGGTTTGAAAGGGAATTCACATTAGGTGAAAAACGGGAAAATTTCACTTTCACTCTCATGCTAAGGTGATAAAAGACAGCTTCAGTTATAATATATAACAGAAAAGACCGCCAGTACAGTTGTGTGCTTAGTATTCTGTAAAAATCACGAAATCAGAACAAAGCATTTAGGCGGACTAAAGTAAAAGCTACTAGAGGTTAATTCTGTTGAATCTTTGTTTCAGTACTAAAGGTTTTACTAAACTCAGTAGATATTATGTGCCAATCATGTAAACCCAAAGAAGTACTGACTGTATTATGTATATTTTAGCTAATGGATGGCAGACAACTGAGTATAAAGGAAACAGACAAACATGGGAGCACAACAGCCAATACTTTTCAACAGCCTCAAGAGGATTGCTGCCGTGGTATTCATGAGAGTGATAACGCTGCCAATTGCAGTAATAACCGTGTTCAGCAGCCGACTGACATGTCAGACGATGACTAAAACCATTCAATAATCAAATTATCAGTTATCAATTATTCAATAATTTCCGTACATGCTAATAGAGATATGAAAGTTGTCAGGTGTTCAATATTCTCATTTTTGAGTTTATAGTTATATTTATGTTAATATAATTATGACTATAACATTAATGCTGGTATACATGACTGGATAAGGAAAGTGGCTGAACAAGAATCTGTCTTTAAACTACAATGTCAAACAGAGTCCTGTGGTATCATTATAGTTGTCACATGAGTTCATATGTACTTTATTGCTGGCCCATGGTATGTACTGTTCAGCTAGTACTACAAGTTCTACGATGCTGTTTAGGATCAATATTTCTGAGACAACTCCTGTGAACTGCTAAAGTGGAATGCAGTTAGTATGAGCAATGTCAACCTTTCTTTATCATGCATTTTATAGCAAGCAGTTCTGCAGCATTGTAGAAACCAGTTGCAAGCAAATTTTTGAGGATTAGACAAACCAGTTAAAGGGAGACTAGTGTTTATTTGTAATGAACAGATATGGACACAGCCACTTGACCATAATGTGTGAGTCGTCTTCCCTCTGATTTCGGGTTTTCATCGGATGTGTAATAGTTTATGGGCTTATCAGCAACTCGGTATTATGGGATAATCTTTCGAATAATTTGCCAGAATGTTGCACTTTTTGCTGTAATATAGGGACTATTTTATCATCAGCTGGGTATTTTGAAATTTGTTACAGAAACATCAGGTGTACCTTTGATTTATGCTGTACTTTTTACAAGACAGCCGATAAATTACTGAGCTGTTAGTTTGTTTGCTCTTCAATTGACTGTGTAAAATGAGTCAGCAAGTGCTTCTTTATGTATGTAGACGCTGAGTTTGTATATTTGACTAGCCAGCAATCTTTAAAAAAGTCTGATTGAGTGTTGACATGGGAACACAATTCGCTGTTAATAGGCCGAATGGAGTAAGAAAATCCACGCTGAATAAGCCGCTAATCAGTGAATTCCTGCTTATAGATCTCTGACTTCTCACACACTGTTATCAAGACTGGTTCTGAGTTTGATGTTAGTAATTTTAGACTGGATTGTAATAGAGAGTCAAGAGTTGTTTTCACATGCACATTTCATGCTCTTTTTACTTCCTGTTTCCGTTTCTGTTTTTTTACATCCCTTCCATTCTTAATCCAACTCAGATTCACCAGTTCATATGCTCAGTATTTCTCAAGTATTCTTTAACTTTTAGCTTTTCTTTATAGTTTGTTTTCTGTATATTACTAAATAGATTGCTATTAGGTTCTCCAGGATATGTAATGTAAAAGCTGTTTTGGGAGTTGTGCCATCTTCACTTCCTAATCTTTTCACATTCAAAAACTCATTCATCTGCGTATATAGATTGTCCATCCAACTACTATGTACTGTGGTCAGCGATAGTGTGACTATGAGTACCGAGGTCTACCTTTAGAATAATAACCTATTTAGGTCAAATAGGGGTCAAAGAGAGGTCAAAGAGGCACACAGTCTAGTGTTTTATTTCACTTACAGTATTTCCTTCATCTCAGTATAATCACACCAGTATAATCTACTAGAAGGCAAAAAAAAAAGTTCAGCGCTATGAAAACATCATTGTTAAACAAGGAGTCGGTTTTTAGGCTATTGGCTTTTTTAGTAAACTTGGCAAACTTCCAGACAGTTCGCTGGCTGATGGAAACGATTTTGTCCTGGTTGCCTAATTTGTTTTCTTTAGCAGTCTATTATAGTTCAAGAATCTGAGAAGCTATCTATTTCAAAAAATTTGGTCTGCGAACTGGCCTTCTGACCCTTCCAGCAGGAAGCTGACGATCACCAGTCAGCAGATTACAGTCAATGTGTGTATCTATTTTCCTACTAATCGTTCATGAAGACTGGTATACAATATTACATGTGCCAATGTCTCTTTTCTGTAATCTGCAGTTATTCTGGATCTTGCAAACATTCATAGCATTCAGTGTAGCAGTGCAATTCTATGTTGCTTTAAAACTTCTCTAACTGCTTGATTTCTACTTTCTTCTGGTAGGTTTGGCAAGCTTCCAGGTTTTATTGGATTTTACTTCGAATGTTGGCTAGTTTGTTTATTGAGGAAAGTTAGAAGAGCTCTCTGACCTTTCACCTATTGACATATTCCACTGCCCTGATATGATAGTCTCACATTTTATTCTGACCTAAGTCAATGTAACTTATTACAAGCATTCAAGACTCAAAAACATATAGTAAAATATTCAAACAATTATAAAAAATTAGACACTTTGGTCCACAGATACGTATACCTGGACCCAGCCTCAAATATACCGGCATTCAGACACCCCAACACATAAAATAAAACATACCTATTTAGGCACTGTAAGCATGTAGTTGCCAACATGGATACAAATACCATGATATGTACACCCATGCATGTATATATAATCATACACTCCAACACTATGGTGTATGTACTCTGATTGCTCAGCATGCAGAGAGCCATATACAAGTAAAAACACACAATTTATACTCACACATATTCAGATACATGCAGACATATGTACATATAGCAAGGATTACAGACAGTCATCAAGAACATCTAGTAATATAATAAACACTAGTAATAATAGAAGGAATCAACATGTTTATAATCAACTCTCTCTAGTTATTAGTTATGTCATCTTGTAGAAAGTAAGACTCTTGCTGTCCCGTTTAGAAACAAGTAGGGTGGAGTCATACACTTCTAAGGAGGGCACATTATCTCCCGCTATATCATCGTGTACCATCTGAGAGACTATATTCCCTACAATATATAATAATAAATACACAGTCAGACTTCCACAGATGAATATTAGTTACACATGGACACTGCTGTCAGTCAGGTCTTCCAGTTAAAATAGAAGAAACATGGAGGCAGTACACAATTTAACATGAAATTACATGATGCATTCCAAAGGTACAAATGATTGGTTCTCTCATAGCACAATAAAAGCCATTGTTACAGAGAATGTTGAATGAAGGGGTTAATATAGTAATAGATACATTCATTTTTATGAGGCTTACAACCATTTTTGAAGGTGATTTTTTTTCTATTTAGCGTACATTAGGAACTCAGTCTACTATCAGCAGGAGCTCAGTTTATCATGCAGTTTTACAATTCACATTTAAAATGCTGTGAATACTGTATACGGCCAGGTTTTTGCTAGCCTAAGAACAAATGCTTTTGAGAACTCAGTCTATAATAGAATAAAATTTGAGTCAAGGTCTTCCATTAACAAATAGCAAAATACTTTTCATTTCAATAACATCCTGCAATATGAATTCAGTCTACCAAAGAAAATTATATATGGTACATTCAGTGTAAGCTCAACTTATGATGCAGTAATATATTATAGATTACACTATTATATGGCTTACCTCTTTGTAGTCATACATACCTTTTAAAGTGTTTTGTTTGAAAAAACAGGAGCTCAGTCTATCATGAACTATTTAATATGCTAAAAATATATGGTTACCCTCTGTGTAGCCGTTTACATATTTTAATTAAAATATATTCTTATAATATAACAATATATATTATAATAACCCTGCATCATACTCATAACTAACCTGTAGTAGAATTAATGATGTAGATAGTCTTGTTGTTGTGTGCAGCCAGTAGAATATACTCTCCATAGCTAACCAGCCCTAGAGGGTTCTTCACTTCAGTGAGGGTCCACAGGACTCCCTGGGAGGTCCGGTCTATTTTAAAGACTTTGGGATGTCTGCGGGATGATATTATGAGAGAGTTGTTATCAGGGGCGCACATTCTGACGCCGGTGCTATCAGCGAGAAGAGCACAGGGAATATGATGTAGAACTTGACCATCTAAGGAGTAGGTAGTGATTCTGGTGTTGGATGGGTCTGTGATAAGAACCTTGTCTTCAATTATCACCAGCGTGTCAGTGTAGTAGTCATGAAAAGGACCCTTCCAGCTGGTGATGAACTCCCCTGACATGCTGTAGACACCAACTGTATGAGGACTGGTAGCGGATAAGGTGTAAATTCTTTCCTTGTAACAAGTGACAGACTCTACTGGACCAGAGGTAGAGATGAACTTGTTGGTGATTTTATTATCAATATCTACTCTGCTGACTGTCTTATCATTTAGTCCAATATAAGTATTACCCTTATAGTGGCAGATGGAGAGGGGACGGGATGGTAGTTGTATGGAGGACAGTTTGGTGAGGGACTTAGGGAGTTGAACTGGTGGAGCTTTTTGTTCTTCAATGATGATACCATGAGAGGAGGTAACTTCTAATTCAATATCTCTCCTCTCACCTGTAGTATATAAAGTGTACATGTGACTAGCAACAACTACTAAATATTATACACAGAAATATTGTACTTGAGAGAAAGATATTAGCGCATAGTAGTCAAGATTCTAGTTATATCACCATCTTTACATTGTACTGTGTGCAGCTATAAAATTATGTTCACGAATTTTCCTCTTCCTTGCAGGACAAGTAGATTAAGGAAAGGATATTTTATCCAATGAAAATAACTCAACATTCAGCCCATGTGACAACGCTGCCATACTGTACAACTATAAACTAATAATTAGTTATATAATACTAATATCGACTGCTATCAGCAGCATCCTATATTAACCATTGTTACATGAATTACTTGGAGGTATGCCAACCTGGCTCTTTTCACTTAGCTATTTCTCACCTAAACACCAGACTATTAACTATTAGTATGGTTAAAGGTGCTTTAGTCCATGTGACAACAAGAATTTTTATGTGAATATACAGTCATGGAAACTCATCCTGTAAACGTTGGTTTGACAGCGCAAGGTTCACAAATATGGAGGCTGCGCAGATACAACAGCTGATACATCGGCTTGTGGTACCAAAATAGTTAAAGCACATAAATTACATAATTTTCTTATTATATATTTCAATACATCAGAGTCTTGGCTTTCGAATGAGCCTAAATTCAATACACAAAGAATAATATAACTATGAAAAACAGGGTGTCAAAAGTATGTCCTGCAAAAAGAAAACACTTGGTTCAGGTTCTCAAAATGTGATGTCACAATTATTATTTAGCCTTAGGTAGTCGATCCTTTTTGCTGCCATTGAGGCTGCGCTTTTCTGTGGCAATCGGTGCTGTTAAACTCAGAGAGCACTAATAATAAACTAGGATTCTAAATAATCAACAATGTCCGGGACCGTGCTAACACCTGACCAATACAAACACATGTTCTGGGTTAACTAATTATGCTTTAATAAATGTACTGTCGTTGATAAAGCTAATGAAATCACATCGATTAAAATGTGAACTGCGGTTGCGAGGCCTTAGGACTATATGTCAATCCCACTTTCACGAGATTGCGCAAAGCTTGAAACTAATTAGTCTCAGTCGCAACCCTCAACATCACAATAAATTGAGAGGGCTAGACTAGCCCTGCATAATATCATCGGGAAAACATAGTATGATGCTTGGAATCTGAGTTATTTATTATACATAAAAATAATCTGTACATGGAGAACTAATGACACTGATTCCTTTGTCATCGTCATTGGTTCTATGGATTTGTCCTATTTTCGCCTGACACTCGCGTCATTATCGTCGTTGATAAATATAAGTGGTAAGCAATAGAATAGGCGGTAAGAGCACACAACACCGCATATGAAAATTGTGACATCACAATTTCCAAGCCTATGCCAGTAAACATTTCTGCGGTAGAGCTCTGGGGAAATCCTATAAACACCAACCAATGTCTGTCACACCATGGCAAACAATAGCTCATTCGAAAGCCAAGACTCTGATGTATTGAAGAACACAATGAAAAATGATGTAATTTATGTGCTTTAAACACTGGACCTGAAACTAATGAGCAGTTCTAACAACTACATTAATTTGTCCAGCTATTTATATTAAGAATATCTTAACTATCGATATGTTAAAAATCTAAAATGACAGAAGGCTGAAAAAACTTCAAACATCAGAAATAAAGAAGGAGTGGCTCATCATATACAGTAGCTCTGAGGCTATGAACCTAACAGTTCTGCTCAGGAACAGTCTAAATCATTAAAAAGTCAATAAAGGTTGTAGTTTTATAGTATTTATCTCTTTATACTTAGTCAAAAAACTTGGTAATTGTCAATCGCTTTGTTAATAATGGTTTATTAGATTCATTCATGAGTCATCAATAGAGTAATCCTCTTTTTATTTTAGTATAGTAGAAAGTGACAGGCGGCAGTTAACTCTAAGATCACAGATACAATATGGACTTAATGATCGCATGCGCTTATGAATGTCTTTTTGATATTTCACACCAGCAACCCTCCAAGGCACATGCTTCAAAATCAAGGCTTCCATGCCAGTAGCAACCTGATATGTCTTTTGATGTAAGAGCTAAGAAAGTTTTCCCTTTTCTAGCCAAAATTTTCAGATTCTAATTACAAGCTTTACAAGAATTAAAAAATACATAAATTTTATTCAAAAAACTAAAATATGCAAAACAAACGTGTAGTACAGTACATACAACACAGTATGGTCACCCCTAAACGATGATAGAAAATGTAAATATCCATATTCAGTTATTCATATACCTATCTGCTTTAACTGTAGCTGGTCTGTAAGTTTCAGCTTTGGCAAATGCTCTTGGGAGATTTTGTCGAGCTGGGCCTTTAACTCCTTGAATCCTCTCACAATCGCTGCCTAAACATAGAGTTATCCTAATAGAATCGATAGAAGAAGGACAGAGATATGTAATGTATAAATTGGTAAACTTACAATCAGTGCATCTATAGGAGAACTGCCATTACTGAATATAAACCCAGACAAGTGGTGCCTGAGGAACAGGACTGATGGTAGATGAAGCAGGGATAGAAAGGCTGAGATTGTAGACCAAGCCATGGAAACATACAAGTAAGGAGAGCTAGTGGACAGCACACAATGTATGGTACATTAGTAATAGCAAGTTCATAGACTCAGATACATTGAAGGAATGAAAGGAGCAGACAGCTGATAGTATGAGGTCAGTAGGTCATGAGCAATAAGTCTAGGAGTCTTATGAAGTAGATCAATCCTACTCAGTAGATCAAAATATGGTATGCAGCAGATATGCTGACACAAAGACACGGATCCACTGGATAAAACTGACAAGTACAGAAATTGATGTCAATAGATACATGTACAAACACAACTATCCACACATGCTCAATAATATATATGCATATCAATACAACCACCTCAAACACCTCAAGTACATTACTACACAAGTACTGGTACATACATGTTCACCAACATATTCACAAACACTCACATACAGTTAGTACAATAATTCATTCACATTACTGAACTACTGAATAACAACACTGCTTAATAACTTACTGGGGGATGACTCTTGGTCCCAGTTTCAAGCAGCTCTTGATGGGTTCTCAGGCTATTCCACTGCTTGAGCAACACATCTTCGACAAAATCCACAATTTTAGTTTGTGATTTCTGGTGGTTTTCCAGCACCTGTTTCTCAAGTGTGTCATATTTGACTTTAATCGCATTTAGCTGTAACAGAAAATAGTAAATGGAAATAATAGAAAAGCTAATAATCAGGAGTTGTAGCCTCCTTGTCATACTAACACAATTGCTTCAGTATCACAGCAACTACTTGGTTAAACCTGAAGACGAAGAGGAGATAAGTTAAAACAAAAGCATAACATCTTTCAGTAGCTATACAGTGCATAATATGGTATAGGCTGCTTTTTACTGATATAAAAAGAAATTAGATGGAAAATTGTGCCATAGATCCCAATTAGCGACATTATAAGGTGGGATATTCACTCTATAATAAAAAATTATCAGATTCCACCAATATCTTGTTGTCCGCAAAAGTCAGCGTGACTGCTCTTGCTGCAACCACTCATTCAAAATGATGGTTTCATAAAACAACAGTTTGTTTCAGTGAATACCAGATAAACTACTCCTAATATATGCTGCTTTTGCAGTTTCTTAACATATTTATTAATAAGTATATAAAAATGTTCTGTCAATAGAGTCTGTATTAGTTACCTTAATAGAGTAACTGATAGATTTTAAGTACTGATTTTACGAGCATGAAACCTTGTAGCGAGGATAATATTTACAAACCTGACTCTTTCTGGTTTTACGAATAAGCTGAAGCATGCTTTCTGTTTTAGCATCAAAATCCGACTGAACTTTGGATACTTCTTTGAAGAGTTTTTCATATTCCTCATCCTTCTTTGCACTCTCTACTGTTATCATAGTACTCAGGAGGGAGGCAGCCAGATCTTCAAGCAACTGGAAGTCGTGTGGTCCACCTGTGTAATATTATCTTAGCTGTTAGTAAGAAACAAATCAAATAGAAAGTATAAATATGATACAAACCTCATGATGTTAGACAGAAGGCAGTTGTTGGCATAGCATCACGTACAACAAACTTTTATATGAACCTGCTGACTATATGTGTGTTGAAACCAGAGCCGCTCTCAAATCATGGTGATTTGAATATTTGAATATTTGAATATTTGAAACAAATCATTTTGTACTGATTTGACACAAATGATGATTTGATTCGATTTGAAAAGTTTTGGGAGTAACTTGACTTGATTTGAAGTTTCGGGCTGATTTGAAGACTTGATTTGAAAAATAATTCAAATCACATCGCTATTGATAGCCTTGTCTTCTGTAACCAATCGAAACATTTTTACGACATTTGCGAAGTTAGCCCAAACTTTGGCAAGAAATGCGCACCATCAGTACCGAGGCTAAGCAACCGCGTGTGTGTGTCCCTCTACAGAAAAAAGAAAAGGACCGTGTGTCGTGTGTGTAAAAAATCAACATGAGCAGCTCTGGTAAATTGTGGAAAAGGCATGTTTGTAGTTGTGGTGCTGGCATTGAATACTTTGATGTCAATTATTTGATTGCTAGTAATTGGTTGTGACTAGCCCACTCTAACCTCACAATCACTAGTCAAAATAAAAATTACTTGTGCTGTGCCTACGGCATGAATGAATGAATATAGTATTATAATATATAATATTCTATACAATACTATTCCATGCCGCCGACACATTCAATATTCACAGTAATGACAATGTTCATGAATATAAATATGCATTATATTATTATTGGGTAGGATTTAATCAATAAAATAAATTAAAATTTTATTTGTTATATCAAATTCATTAGAATAATATTAAATAACATTTTGATTTAATTTATTATTTTAAATTATAAACGAATAGCATAACAATAACATTCTATCCAAGTAAGTATAATAAATGTAATATTTATATATCATACATATTTTTAACATTACCACTTATCTATACATTATTATTATATAATTAATTATATTATATGTATAATAATATAATTAATAATATTTTATACACAGTCACTTACTTACTAAGTGAAGTATAATACTTAAAACTGAATTTCGATTAAAAAGGACGATGTACAGAAAGAGGAAGTCACATGCACTCAGCAAATACAAACATGTGTTAATGAAGATATGTTCGCTGATTTTTTGAATAGAGCACCTTTAGCTAGTACAAGTAACCTGGATTCAGTACAGCAGGAGATTGAAAAGTATATGGCAAAAAGCAGATCTTCTTGTAACACTCTAAGCTATTGGCAAGGTGAGACACAGTTACTGAGGCTTAGCAAGCTGGTGCTGAAGGTCCTTTCAGTACCAGCTTCATCAGCTCCCATAGAACGGGTTTTTAGTAAAAGTGGCTTCATCATGAGGCCACACAGGAGCTCCTTGACATCTGAAAACTTGCGCAAGCTAGTTTTTCTACAATGCAACAAGTGTATTTAAGTAAATGTATTAATATTATGTAACTGTTGATTATAGGCTCAATGCTTAGTTTCGTTTCCTTCAAGTTCAAGCCTCAGTAACTGAGTTTCACTTGCCAACATTTTCAGGTTTTATCTTATATTTGTATCTTATATTTTGTAACTTTAAACAAGTATCTAAAGTTGTTTTTTTACATTTGTACATTCTTGCTTAAAAGCTTCAATAAAAGCAGTCACAGCCATGATCATAAACTGTTACATAACCCTCCACTCATTCATTGATGTATCCAGCCAATGGTATGATGTGCTTTGCCATGATGTTTTAATATACCTCGTAGAACAAAGAAAAAAACCTTATCTAGTGATGATTTTAGCATACATAATACATATAGTGGTACAGAGATACAGCAATACTATTCCTATCCATAGAACCCAAAACGGACAGGGGGCAAACCCCTACCCTTTCCCCCTGGTTCAGGTCCAATGGATAGGAGGAGTACAGGCTATGCCGCTACAGCTACACTGTAGATTGATCATATTATGTAATAATCGAGCAAACAATTTGAAAGAGTATTTCAAATCATTCTCAAATGATTCAGGATTTGAATTCGTTATTGGTCTGATTCGATTTGATTTGCTTTTCTTCGAATCTGCTGACAAGGGTAGGGGATTTGATTTGGTTTGTAGTTTGCTGGATATGATTTGATTTGATTTGAGTCATAAAAAAGTCATTTGAAAGCAGCTCTGATAGAATATGGTACATAAATAACATAATGTTACGTTTTATTGTAGATCATCAATACTAGATAGGTATTTGTTACTTTGTGAGTATAGGTAGTGAATTACAACCATTGAAATCAAATTTTTCATCATAATATCCTTTCCATCATTTTTTCATCGTAGTACCCAAAATATCATTCTTTAGTTAGTTTTCAGAGGGTGAGAACATTAATTTGTACTAAGTTATTTTATATAGGAAAAATTGATTTGAGATGTGAATAAATTATCATATGAGCTTGGTTCCGGATCACATTTTCTTAAGCCATTAAGGTATTACTGTTTTCGGTTTGTCTAAGGCTCCTACTCTGATAATTACAGTGTCGATATCTTATCGTTGAACTCATTGTGTGGATAACTCCTAAGTTTATGACTTTAACCAGGCTTTCAATTTAAAACTGATATTTTTCAAAAATTGTGAATCGAATTTAAAGCAGTTTTAACTACCAAACTCACCGCTAGCCGCTGCCAAGCCCTCTTTGTATGGCTTCACACTCTTATAGCACGCTGCACAGTTATCCATCAAGTAATTTTTGTTGAGTTTGACCTTTGTTTTGCAGCCTTCGACCTGGTTCCACTCACAGGAGTGACAGGATATAGGCTGTCTTAATCCTCTCGCTGCTGTCAGTGTGACTAGTAGCACTACTAGCAGTCCTGTCATGCTGTCCTGACTAGAATGTAATGAAATGAATTAGCCTGGTTAGCCTGTTCACCCAGTTCAACTATCACTGCTTCTATCATTGTGATGACGCGGATTTGAAATTGTGCGCACTTGGAGCTACCTTGCGATAAGTGTTACAATGGACGTGCAGATTAACATCAGTGCTTTGTTAAACAAGATAAAGAGTTTCACACCAGAGGCTCTTAGCAGCTACTCATGTCTCATTCAGCAGCCAGCTTTCAAATAGGAATGACTGAAATATGGAAAATGTTTAACATGGAATAGCTTGCACGGCGATTTCTCTTGCATCGTCCGCATTTGGTGTTTCTATCTTGTGCAATCATGAAACATTTGATAGAAATTTGTGTGTAAAAATATTCAATTATGCGAGATAGCCTGCTTCTCGGCAGCAGCCTTGTGTTTGCTTAGTAACTGCGCAGTTAGAAATGTTGTAAATAAACACTGTTATGTTGTGTTCTGTTGAATCATCAACAGCACACGTTACATGTTACAACAGCACAGGTCTACATTGGACAAGGTCTGCTGCATACTATTTTTAAAGCACATAAATTACATAATTTTTTTATTATGTATTTCAATGCATCAGAGTCTTGGCTTTCGAATGAGCCTATTTTCAATACACAAGGAATAATAGAACTATGAAAAACAGGGTGCCAAAAGTATGTCCTGCAAAAAAAACACTTGGTTGCGGTTCTCAAAATGTGACGTCATAATTATTATTTAGCTTTAGGTCATCGATCCCTTTTGTTGCCATTGAGGCTGCGCTTTTCTGTGACAATCAGTGCTCTTAAACCCAGAGAGCGCTACTAATACACTAGCATTTTAAATAATCAACAATGCCCGGGGATCGTGCTAACTTCCGACCAATACAAACACATATTCTGGGTTAATAGATTTTGGGTGTTTGTTAGAGTTTGCTTTTTTCATCCTTTCATTCATTTTAAACATAGTAAATAGTATCACATTGTTTTACATGATGGCATTGTTTGTTCCATACAGAAATGTCGAGGAAATCGACCCCGAGGCTGCTTGTGATGCAAGAGGTGGCGGAAGAGAGACAAAGAGTAAGTGAACTTGATTAATAACTAATTAGTAATTAAATATAAAAAAGAATAAAAAACTTGAAATATTTATATTATATTATTATATATTTGAAAAAATTATATGGTAAATAAAATACAGGTGTATTGGATAGGGAAATTAATCACTTCGTGTATGGTTCTAGCTTATAGGCAAATTAATTTATTTACAGTAGGCTTCTCTAATCTAAACAAACCCAGAGTGCAGTGAGTCAACCCCAACGATTGATTTAATTCAATTGACTTCAACAACCAAATGAAACAAAAACAGAAATGACTACCAACAACATACCTGGTTGTTACCCACCAATGGCTGTTCACCCTCTAATCAATATAGTTACTAACAATCATTTATTGATCGTAGGAGATTGAGAAATATCAAGATGTAAGAAGATGGTGCCACTGTGGACATTGTGCCTTGATGCCCACTAGAGCCCAGAATGTATGCTGTCAAGAACATGCTGCAGCATCAGAGAAGATTTTGACTGGAGACAGGTTAGTGCCAATTTAATGGTTATCACTAGTATTGAAACATAATGGTTGCTCTTGGCTATACCCCGACAGTACTGTTTCTTTTGTATGCGGGGATTGACATGTTTTGTTGTTTTCTCACTTTAGTTGCATAACAATGAATCCGGGAGTGGAACAACTACTACAGGAGGCACCTCTAGAAATGTCTAGGAACCAACACCTGGTATATTATGGTAAGCAGTTATTATACCTGTTGCCTCTCGTCTCCTGTAATTTGATATAATAGCAGTGATTATATTAATAGTTTATAAGCACATTTATTACTGATTATCTTTTATTTCTAGATGACAATATGTTCTTACTGGTGAACCAGTGCCACAAGAAGTAAGAGAGAGGCTCTTTGGCTATCGAAACCTGGTGTTCTGGCTTTATCCTGGACTACGAAGACATGAGAAGCATCCGCTTCCAGCTTGCATGTACCACTATGTACATTTAAAATTTCCTAACACTGATAATAAATTACTTTATAGTGAACATCATGAATGAATATAGTGATTCTGTTGGGCATATACTGATTGCCTTATAAAGAAATTCATCACATAGCTGTTTTTATCTTCTAACTTTAAAAACATAAATAAAATACATTAGGAAACTAAAACAATTCTTTTTCCGCTTAGCAGTTGTCTAGTTTGAAGCCTCATTGTTGGTGTCAGTCTTTTCTTGGTAGTCGTCTTCTTTGTTGGTGCTGGAGTTTGACCCTTGAAAACAGTAAAACTACTTTAAGGTTGACTTGCAACAAAATTTACATTACAGTTATTTGGTATCAAAGGATTCGCCATGTCTTACTCTATTGTGTTGTAGGTGCTAAATATGCGGGAATGTGATTAAAAGCTCTTAAAAGCTCAAAAACGAACAGAAAATCGCAGCCACACGAGACCGCCCTAGTTTGGATTCGTTTTCCAAAACGGCTAAAATGTGACGTATGTGTGTTAAAACGGCTAAAATGTGTGCGAGATGGTTTATGGTTACACTTTCATGCATCCTTATTCGTCGAAATATTTTCACAAATATACTTCACGCTTGCAATAAAAACCATGTCTATTGTTCTTACGCGTCTATTTTATCGGCATCGTAATGCTGCAACTTTGAGCACTGATATCTCAAAACATAGCATATAAATATGTTTAATTTTTTAAATTTAGCTTGAACGATTGCATATCATCCTCTGACAAAAATGATGAGCCTTTTGGTCCGCTATGATGGTCGAAAAATGCTGTAGAAGTTGTTCGCGCCATATGGCGGGAATTATAAGTCACATGATCAGATAATTTTAGTTTCAGTTCAAGTTTGATCTATCGCAAATAACAGATACGCTTTCTCGTATTAAACTTGTTAATTTCAATTCGTCATAATCTCTAATGCGCCACATCGTGTTTGTGCAGCTGGCAAGCTGAGAAGCACCTTTTTTCTTGGCCAAGAGCAGAGAAAAGACCAGACATTCACCGGGCGTGGAGCAACTGGGTGAAGCTGGATGTGACAAACTTTATTTATTCGCCTGCTTACTCTTACCTTTGTTTTCGCCATTTTAAAGACGACATGTTTTCTAACCTGTTTGCATACTCCATATGTCACCAAAGCATGTGAGTAATTTATTTTATGAACCACTTGTATTAGTAGTAGTAACTCGGGTTATTTTCTAGTATTCTCCTAATACCACTGTATTAATCTATATTTAATATTACAATATTAATGTCATTTAATTGTCATATGATATTATTAGTATTTTATCTTTTTAATTGTGTGTATTATTCTTATAATAACAAAACTAATTCATACTGCATATCTATCTGTAAAACGTAATATATTAATCTATAATTGATAAAATAATGTTATAAGTTTCACGATTAATTTCGCCAACTTTCTTAACCCCACTCACTTATAGATATGTTATATAAAATAGTTATTGTCATTTTCTGGTATCATCGTTAATAGCATATTAGTATTATTAGATGATTGTTATTAGTATTAGATGATGAAGAGTTTGTGCCAACCACTGAAGACTGGGAAGAGTTTGAGCGCTATAATGGCCAGCGTCAAACACTCTCCAATTACATGTAAGATAGAGCTGAACTTAACCAAACTTGACAAAATATAAAGAATATCCATAGAGTTATTACTCACATTTTTATGTTTACAATATCATGGATTCTGATAAGGTTTGGTAAAATCTGGGTCATGATTGCATGGCCATATATTTATTCTTTTTCTGATCAAGCAAATATGATATAATAGCAGGAAATGATGTTGTACAAATCTCATTGCAAGTCAACTATTGTGTTGTGATTTCAGACCCGAATCCTCCTTCAAAGAGGAGAAAATAGTAGTAAGTGTGACAGCACTCCAGCGACTATTTCACCGTCACGCCTGCGCCCTCCCCTGCTCATTCACAATGGTGCGAGAAGGCAGATGGGTAGAGTTCAAGGTTACATGTGCCTCCAGTCACCAATCGTACACTTGGGAAACAACTGCCAGGGTGAACAGAGATCACGTCATCAACCCCCTGCTGGCAGCTGCATCACTCTTTTCTGGCGGATGCCTTACGCAGAACCTCCGTTTTCTGTCGCTCCTGAACATCGCGATACCAAGCCACAGCGTTTGCCTCTACCAACAAAGAGAATACTTACATAGTGTGAGTGTTAATATTTACCCATAAACTTGGAAAATGTGAGTAAAAGCTAGGCACACTAATTGAATAACGACATTTAGAAACAATTTTTTTCTTGAAATGAAAATATGTTATCCTTCAAGCGAAATATATTATAATTTGAAATTCTGATTCTTCATCATAATATAACACAAAAAGGGGGAAGAGGATTCTACATTCTTAGACTAATGATAATGATACAAATTAATCTTGAATAATGAAGTTTTACAATATTTTACAGTGTATTGCTGAGCAGTACACCCTGCATAACGAGGAATTGATGGCAGCAATCGATTGGGGACTTGATTTGGCAGGTGACGGTAAATGCGATAGTCCTGGACATTGCGCACTATACGGGGCCTACACTATGATGGATCAAAGCTGCGGTTTAATAGTCAGCAGCCATCTTGTCAAGGTAAAACTTTGACAGTTTTTATTTCACAGCCTGACAAAAACCCAAATTTTTTAGTAGTTATCAATACATAAACATGAAGTTGCTGATCTAGCTAAATAATTCATTCAAATAATGTGAAAGTGATTGTTGGTCGTAACTTTTTTTACTTTGCAGTCAACGGAGACTACCAGCTCTAACGCCATGAAGCTGGAAGGCTTCAAGCGATGCCAGTCCGATCTAATTTCCCACGGCCTGGGAGTGAGGTCCATTACAACGGATGTTGTTACAAAGGTTGTGTGCATACCGCAAGCTTGTGTTTTGGCTTATGCCGCAAATTCGTCGCAGTGAGCGACTGCCTCTACCTGCCTGCTTGGTGTCTAAGATTCGAGCTCTTTTCCCACCAACGGATGATGAAGAAAAGTTTGCAGACTTGCAAACAAGATTTGCGGCATAAACCAAAACACAAGATTGCGGTATGCACACAACCTTTTCCGAGCATTTGGCGATGGCTCTCCAAATGGGAATAGATTATCTACCAAAACAATTATTGAAAAACAATAATTGCTGATCATCAAAATAATCTCGATCTTTATATAATAAAATCATAAAACTAATAAACTCTACTGTAGTAAGTGTACAAGCCAAATATAACAATTCTCCTTGTGTTGCACGAGTTCAGAATATGTGTGCTCAACCGATGCCTTAAATGTGTAACACAAGAATTGTAGATAATGCATGACACATTAGCATAGCTTTGGTGTTATTGGCATTAAATGAAAATCCAACTCACTATGATATCGCAGGTAACTATTCCACCCCAACTCAAGGGGTGCACGCGCCACAAGTTCGTCCACCCGAGGATGCATACGCAGGCATTCATGCTCCCCATGGTCATGGAGACGATGCGCAAACTCAGCATCATGGCAGCACAAACATTCATCAAGAGATGGCATGTCTTGACAGCGCTTGCAGACACACCACTCTGTAGCCGGTGGTATTAGCTCCTAAAGAAATGAACAGATATGTCTATGCAACCATAGCTAATACATCAGGTCGATGTTATCCAACAGTATATCAGTGCAGCACTAGATTTAAGTATTAATATTGTTAATGTTGTCATTCGAAAAAAATCTGTAATTATTTTTTCGCAATATTGAAGCGATAATTATCATCATTAAAATCATGTATATATATAATAATATTCATTCTATCACTCTCAAGCTAAAACTATTACTACTAGCTAGCTTGGCACATAAGAGCTGGCTAGTGGCGGTGCTTACTTGCTGGGAGGTTTGATTCTGTTGAGGATCTTCTTCAGATAGAGCGTCAGGCTCGAAACGCCAGGGTCTTAACTCTTCAGAATTTGACAGTTTTTATGATCGCAACTCAGACATGAATTGTCGAACAGAATGGTCAAGCTGAAACTGTAAAGTAGCGAGCATCTATATTTGATACGGGGTCTTAGGTAAAACCCGAAGTGTTTATCATAAACTATTGCTACGATAAGTTTGATCTTGAGCTTTTTATTGGCCTTTCAATTCACGCGAGGACATCACGTGACAAGACAATAACCAAACGGCGCGGTTACGTCATCGAAATCAAGAGATTCCAATCTACGGCGGCTTTTTGTTTTTGAGCTTTTAAGAGCTTTTAATCACATTTAAATCACATTGAATTTCGTTCAACCTTTAACAACTGTGTGCTACACGCTTGCCAAACCATCACATGTACAACCTGTCAAGTAGGCATCCTTTCAGGATGCTGTTTGTGCTCTTGTTAGCATTAGTTTATATTATTTCTTGTCTTTGGAGAGAGGATGGCAAAACTAAAGATAATATTCAAGTTATGAAGCTATTGATAGGATTGCTTTGTATATGACAGGAATTTCTACCCGCCTTTTGTCAACTTCAGGTGTGGGCTCTTGTGAAAGTAGTTGCTGTTGTAGTAGTATTATTATCTGAAAAATTCGTATCACTTTCCATGTTGCTTTCTAAATATGATTATGCTTCAATAAATATACTGTCATTGATAAACTGTCAACCTCCAGTGGCGTGGCCCTGGGACTATATGTAATTTGCATTCTCACGAGATCACACAATGCTTGAAATTAATTAGCCTCAGTTGTGCCCCTCAACATCAAATAAAAATATATGGCTAGTGCATAATATCATTGTAAAAACATAATATGGTGCTTGGAAATTGAGCTATTCATCAAAGAAATAATCTGTACATAGAGAGCTGATGACACTGATCCCTTTGTCATCTTCATCAGTTCTCTTGAGTTGTCCTACCTTCGCCTGCCTCTAGCGTCATTATGGTAGTTGATAAATAAGTGGTAAGAGCACACAACACCGAATATGAAAATTGTGACGTAATAATTCACGACCTATAACACTGAGCATTTCTGCAGTAGAGCTCTGGGGAAATCCTATAAACACCAACCAATGTCTGTCTTACCATGTCAAACATTGGCTCATGTGAAAGCCAAGATATTGAAGAACCTGAATACAGTCATACTTCGACTTACGAGCTTAATGCATTCCGAGACTGCGCTTGTATGTCAATTTACTCACATGTTGGTGCAATATATTTATATATAGAGCAATTAAATATATTGATCGGTTTCCATACTCCAAAAAATGCAAATAAAACACTCAAAACAAAATATTGTAACAGAAAGAACTTGTTGGTTATTGTCCTAACTTACCACATGCTTTCAAAAAGCAACAAATAAAAAATAATGCAAGAAGTTGTGATTAATAAAAATGTAAAATTAAATACATACAATAGCAGCTAACACTAGCATTTGCCAGAGAGGGATATATAAGTTATTCTTCATTACAACAGTTGACTTTGATAAATTTGGATTTAATCAGTCTTAGCAGACAAACTTCGAAGCAAACCTAAGCAAACTTAGAAGCAAACTTTCATTTTTAACTGAACATAACTAAAATTTCTTCGGCATTCCTAATTTTAAGTTGCTCGCTGGTTAGCTAATTTTTCCTTTGTTTCGCTTTCACGTCTAGCCGGCCGTTTTAAGATAATCCTATCTAAGGACGTTTGTTTTTGTCGCCCTTTCAACATGTTGCGATTAGGGCGAACACAGGTGTCGTCACAAAGGGTTAATGCACGACCACTAGCCAACTTGCCCGAATGTCTATTTTTATAATTTTGATAGATAGCGCCGGCCTTTTCACGTAGCATTGTTTCAGCTACGCTGTTACCGGCCAATTGTTTATCATTTATCTGATGCTTGAGCAGTCTCTTCATCAGCGGTCATGAAGATCGCTGCGCCGTTTAAAAACTATGGTTTGTCCTTTTGCGAACTAAATGCCCTGAATATAATCCTTGTGTTTGATAATTGTGGATGTATTTCTGTCATATTGCTGAGCTAGCTCAATCACTCATACACATTTCGCATATTTTTCAATAATTTTCCGTTTAATATCAATTGTTATCATTTGCTTTTTCTTTGCATTATCTTTTATTTTACTGGCAAACTTTCGGTCTACGCGCAGTACTTTTAATTCACATACTTCTGCACTGAAAATCGCCCCAAAAAAATCATTGTCCAAATGTATTATAACCTGAGCAATTAAAAATACAGAGTGATGCTGTTCTCATAAAACACCTCCGGCATACTTGGCAACTGACTCACGTGCTCGTATCTCAAAACATGGCTCGTATGTTGGTGCTAAAACTTGCTTGAAGGCTGGCTCGTATCTCAAGTTTCTCGTATGTTGGAGCACTCGTAAGTTGAAGTATTAGGTACTGTATAATAAAAACAATTTCGTCCAGGAGTTTGTGTTCAATATTTGTTATAATTAAAAAATATGATAAGTTTTTAATAATGGTTTGTTTTGTGAGCTGACCTTCTAACCCTTCCTATGAACAGCTGACAATCTCCAGTCAGCAGATTACAGTAAATGTGTGTAACTATACTAATCATACTAATAGATCATGATGAGGACTATGTTATAAAATACTACACGTATTAACATCTTTTCTCTGTAATCTGTAATTCTTCTTTGATCTGGTAGTAGATATTCACAGCCATTGAACTTAAAACCCCTGGAATGGCAAGAGGTCATTCGCGAGTACGGAAATCCGGTCGACGCCATTATCAGTTAATGTTCAAGTTAATTTCATTGTGTTCAATATGAGAAAGAAATCTAATTTCAGATTTAACAGCTATGGAAGGTCACGAATACACCGCTCAATCAAAGGAACAGACTACTGAGATTGCTACTAATAATTTATGTACGAGAGATAAGGGTGTAGGTGCACAGTACTATTGCTATTCCATGAACTGCAAAAACCGCAAGAATGGACTTTTAAAGGAAAAGGCATGACATTTCACAAGTGAGTCACTTCTACTACTAGTTCTGTTACTATTGCTCAAGTCTACGACTACTAATAGTTGTGCTACTACTAGTTAGTACTGCCACTAGTTAGTCCTACTACACTAGTCACTGGGTGAGCGAGAGTCGATCAGTGTCACTACTGAGTGTACGAGTTTGACTGTATTTTGTCGGTGATTAGATAAATTTATAAGCTAGTGAGTGAAATGTTTTTCCTTCAGAACGAAGGTTTTTTATTATTTAAATTTTGAATTTTTATATTAATATTTTGGAACTACAACCCATTAGGTTATTTCTAAATATTTATATTTGAAGGAAGTGTTTGTTGTGCTTATAATATTATTTATTGTTGTACCTGGATCTAGCTAACAGTAAGGAGATAAGAGTAATAATACTATTGTTATTACTACTGTTGCTAACTAACTACTACAGTTTCATTTTAATTTTTAGATTTCCAAACAAAGCAACTGAGAACTCTCGTTATTTACAATGGTATCGCAACCGCAGAAGAGTGAATAAGCCTGATCCTTGAGCACTTATCTGCAACGAAAATTTCAATGATCCATGTTTTAACAGCAGGTTAAAACGTTCGACTGAAGCCATTTAAAGGTAATCTTTTTCAATGTTGAATGATACTTTTCAATGATTAAATTTAAAACCAAATTGTCAAGCACAGTGCTGCAAGGTTGCTCAACTTAAAGTAGCTATATCTAAAAAATTTATAGAAACCTCAAACAGCACCCAAAACAGTGACAGCTGACACAGCAAGTGCCTATGAATATGTCTGCAGCTTAGCAGTTGAGTGATCTGTTCTCTGTGATTCTTCATCTTCGTTTCTGGGATTTAATGTCCAACACATAAATTATGCTGTCATTTTTATCAAATGTTAACTGTGTAAATGTTTTTTTTCATTTCCTAGTTGTTGTAATAAAACTACACAATACTCCTGCAAATCATAAATTCCAAATTGATAGCAATAACTTGCAATTTAGAACACAAAACATCTTTTTGGAACAAAAAAAATCAAAAAATCGATTTAAATAAAAAATATCAAATAAAACAATAGAAATTGATTTTTTTGATTTAAAAAAAATCATCGATTTTTAACAACCCTGCCTACAACACAACTGGGTAAGACATGGTGAATCTTTTCATATTAAATAACGGTAATGTGAATTTTGTTGCAAGTCAACCATTAAGCTTTATGCCTAAGATGGGTGTGAATGACTTCCAGTGAAAATTGCTACATTTTCATTTTACATAGCGATATGGTAGCATTTTGAGCTGTTTTATTTTCATTTATTTTATTACTTGTATGGTTGTTTATTAAGGGTACTATGTTTATGTGAATAAGACCTTCATTTTTGTTGATTTTATGTAATTGTTATAATTGATGCTTTTGTTTAGGGGGTTGGAATAATAATCCTACTGTTACTCAGTTTGAGGCTACCTTCGCAAACTTATCAGCAAATGTGGTGCAGAATCAGATGCTGGTAAGACAGGTAATGTTACTGCTCAAAACGAGATTCTCATCATACAGGCTACTCCAGAAGTTGATCAGTTTGTGGAACTCAATGTCAAATTTCAGATGTCAAATTTCTGTTATAGGTAACAGTATAGTCTATATAGCTGGCTACATTGTGCAAAAGCTAACTAAAGTGCTGTCGTCACATTGGCCGTCAGTTGCTGGTTACCACTAAGTCAAGTATCCAGTACCGACATCTCTATACTCTACTCAAGCTACAAAACAATGGAGGATTGGTGCGTCCATCAGACGATGTCATCAGGATCCTGCTAGTTGCAGATCAATACTTTCGTATTCATACAAAGCCAGATCCACTCCATTGTGTGGTGTATTTTATCAGTAGTGTAAGGTCTAGTGATGTGTTATGCTTTGGGAAACACCTTACGGATACGGCAGATGGCATATCCAACCACTGCCTCATTGATGAAAAACTTTATTCAGTCGTTTTATGATCTCCGACAGCATCATTATGCTAAAATCCTGCACTCAAACTGCAAGGTGCATCTTTGTTGCATACAATACTAAAGTAGTACTTTTTCAAGGCCAGTAACAATATAATCACTGTAATATTCATCTGCAGCTGTTGTTGTGCTGTTATTCCTAATCTAATTTAGTTCTAAGAAACTGATGCACCTTGGCTCAATATCCACTTCTATAGCCTACAAATCTCCTTTTACACAGTTTCTGTAACGTGTATGTATAAGTTTAATCATCTGATTACACTAATTCCTGCATTTCCTTGTTTGCATTATTTTGATTATTCTCTATTATAACGGTTTTTAATTTCCGTTTAGTTGTTGCAGTAGTTCATTCCATCTTTTACAGATACTGTATTATACATATCATACATTCATAAGCTATTATCACTTAAATCTTGAAAATAGTTTCTGTTTTGGCAGCATACCTATGTGTTGTTTTTATCGAAATACTTCATGTGCTAAGTTTTTCCATATGCATTTATGCATATGTAATATAAATTTTAATACAGAGCTGCTCTCAAATCATGGTGATTTGAATATTTGAATATTTGAATATTTGAAGCAAATCATTTCGTACTGATTTGACACAAATGATGATTTGATTTGATTTGAAAAGTTTTGGAAGTAACTTGACTTGATTTGAAGTTTCGGGCTGATTTGAAGACTTGATTTGAAAAATAATTCAAATCACATCGCTATTGATAGCCTTGTCTTTTGTAACCAATCGAAACATTTTTACAACATTTGCGAAGCTAGCCCAAACATTGGCAAGAAGTGGGCGCCATTGGTATCGGGGCTAAGCAACCGCATGTGTGCGTCCCTCTACAGAAAAAAGAAATGGACCGCGTGTCGTGTGTGTGTGAAAGAAATCAACATGAGCAGCTCTGATAAGTTGTGGAAAAGGCATGTTTGTAGTTGTGGTGCTGGCATTGAACACTTTGATGTCAATTATTTGATTCCTAGTAATTGGTTGTGACTATCCCACTCTAACCTCACAATCACTAGTCAAAATAAAAATTACTTGTGCTGTGCCTACGGCATGAATGACTGAATATAGTATTATAATATATAATATTCTATACAATACTATTCCATGCCGCCGACACATTCAATATTCACAAAAATGACAATGTTCATGAATATAAATATGCATTATATTATAATTTGATGGGATTTAATTAATAAAATAAATTAAAATTTTATTTGTTATATCAAATTCATTAGAATAATATTAAATAACATTTTGATTTAATTTATTATTTTAAATTATAAACGAATAGCATAACAATAATATTCTAAGTAAGTATAATAAATGTAATATTTATATATCATACATAGTTTTAACATTAGCATTTATCTATACATTATTATTATAAAATTAATTATATTATATGTATAATAATATAATTAATAATATTTTATACACAGTCACTTACTTACTAAGTGAAGTATAATACTTAAAACGGGATTGCGATTAAAAAGGACGATGTACAGAAAGAGGAAGTCACATGCACTCAGCAAATACAAACATGTGTTAATGAAGATATGTTCGCTGATTTTTTGAATAGAGCACCTTTAGCTAGTACAAGTAACCTGGATTCAGTACAGCAGGAGATTGAAAAGTATATGGCAAAAAGCAGATCTTCTTGTAACACTCTAAGCTATTGGCAAGGTGAGACACAGTTACTGAGGCTTAGCAAGCTGGCGCTGAAGGTCCTTTCAGTACTAGCTTCATCAGCTCCCATAGAACGGGTTTTTAATAAAAGTGGCTTCATCATGAGGCCACACAAGAGCTCCTTGACATCTGAAAACTTGCGCAAGCTAGTTTTTCTACAATGCAACAAGTGTATTTAAGTAAATGTGTTAATATTATGTAACTGTTGATTATAGGCTCAATGCTTAGTTTCGTTTCCTTCAAGTTCAAGCCTCAGTAACTGAGTTTCACTTGCCAACATTTTCAGGTTTTATCTTATATTTTTATCTTATATTTTGTAACTTTAACCCATTCAGGACTAATTAGTTATTGATTGACTGCTCCCCCAGCCCAATTAATTTTTCACTAGCCTTACAATTAAAATAGAGCTACACAAAATTGAGTATAACTAGAGTTCTTTTCAAAATAATCTTGATTTGTTTTTTGCAGCTTAGCAAAGACATTCCAGGCTACAATGTGATATAAATTTTTGTGCACCTTTACAAATTCTACTGACCACAATTTCTAATAATTCTGTGAACTTTTTTTATCAAAATTGTTTTTCATGTTTCGTAGCAGCTCACAAACAGTTTTTTGATACTGACATTGTTGGACCTATGTTAGATTGATAGCAAACTTTATCAGCAGCAAATAAAAAAAAAGATTTCTCAATTCCGAGCAATAGAACAGGTGTTACTAGCTTCTAACCAACACTACGTCACTGACAGTTTTATCAATTATATAATCAAACAATTTGTTAATTTATATTGAAATGCATTGCAGAGGTTATTATGAATATATTATGCATAAAAAATACTCAAGTTACCAGCTAACAGACAATCAATTACTAGCAAAAAAAATAGGTGTAAAAATACAGTAAAATATATTGTAAAAAATACAGTAAAAATGAATATGCATGAAAACGAAACAATATATACATGTATAATAAGGGTGTGTTCATTAAAAAATTATGACACGGTGAGAGTTATTTGATGCCAACTACACATGCATATTTGCTGCCATTATAAGTTAGTTGATGCAGTATTCATCAGATATTGGTGTTGAAGGCCTAGGCTCATCAACAATGGCATCATCACTCACAAGCCCTTGACTGTCTTCACCTACATGTAGCAAATATGATCGGTAGTAAGCAACCTATTTGCTTTCAAACTTCTTGTACAGCCAAGAAAAAATTGTGCTTTAGTAGCTTTTCAGGGTAAATACCTAATAAAAAATTGAAAATAAGTAGTCTACTGCAGCTAACAATTGGTAATACAAATTGCAAATATTTTTTGATACTGTAAATATAAACACAAAAAGTCATGAAGATGATTACTGTGGTAAGTGTCCCCTATCGACCAATATTAGAGCCTAGTGGTTGAGGCTAGTTTATAGTAGATGTTGAGGTTGAGAACTATATGCTTGACTAATTGTGGGTTGAACAATTGGATATAAATGAAATAAGAAATTTTTATTATCATGTAGTTCTACAAGGAAATCATAAAACTATTGTTTATTATGGGGTAATAGAGTGATGAGTTCATGCTGCAAAAAGATCTAAATTTTATTGGATTGAAAATGTTATAATCATGTGTATCATGAAAAAAATCCATATCTTACACTGTTAGAATAAAGTTTGTTAGAAATTCACAAGAAAAATTTCGGCTTTTTATCGTTTTTTTTTCGGTAAAATTCTATAAATAGCCACATAAAACTTACCTTCTTCCATCAGAAAATTCTCATTTTCTTCTTGAACATTACTTTTGTTGCTATTTTCTTCCCCTGAGCTGATTACCGCATCTAATTCACTTAAAAATTTTGCCATCGTTCGGATAAACCTTTTCCAATATGGCGATCATCAAATTTCCAAAACAGTTGATATCTATCACATAATTTGTTAGTTAAAACTTTCTTGTCCAATCACATATTTGGTATCAAAATGATGCCCAGACTCTTAAACTTCGTTTGGTGAATGAATAAAACCGATGTACCTAAACAGCTAAGCAATAGAGCAAATCAAAGTTTAACCCGAGTACTTCGGGAATGGGCCCTGGAAAGCACAACTCTTCCCAAGGTATTCGGGAACAGTCCTGAGTGGGTTAAACAAGTATCCAAAGTTGTTTTTTTTACATTTGTACATTCTTGCTTCAATAAAAGCAGTCACAGCCATGACCATAAACTGTTACATAACCCTCCACTCATTCATTGATGTATCCAGCCAATGGTATGATGTGCTTTACCATGATGTTTTAATATACCTCGTAGAACAAAGAAAAAAACCTTATCTAGTGATGATTTTAGCATACATAATACATATAGTGGTACAGAGATACAGCTATACTATTCCTATCCATAGAACCCAAAACGGACAGGGGGCAAACCCCTACCCTTTCCCCCTGGTTCAGGTCCTATGGATAGGAGGAGTACAGGCTATGCCGCTACAGCTACACTGTAGATTGATCATACTATGCAATAATCGAGCAAACAATTTGAAAGAGTATTTCAAATCATTCTCAAATGATTCAGGATTTGAATTCGTTATTGGTCTGATTCGATTTGATTTGCTTTTCTTCGAATCTGCTGACAAGGGTAGGGGATTTGATTTGTAGTTTGCTGGATATAATTTGATTTGATTTGAGTCATAAAAAAGTCATTTGAAAGCAGCTCGGTTTTAATATAATGGAACAGTTGTTATTTGCCTGAATATATCATTTGCTGGGTTTATGCATTTGTAATACAACAGTTTGTATGAGTAACATGGTCCACGAAAATCTATTATACACCTACTTATTATTTGATATATCCTACTCCATATGTTATAAATAGGTTTTCTTCTATCAGGGCACTCTAAACGTTGTGTAGGAGTAGCTTTCATTAACACCCAGCTGGAAAATAACTATTCAACATGTACATTTCTGTCATTTTTCACCGTTTGTTTACAAACGGAACTAGCATTCGATTAGCTCTCCAATATGGCGCATACATTTACGTACTATTATCAACGTGAAAGTCACGTGATTGCCATTCCAGGGGTTTTAAGTTCAATGTTCACAGCATTCAGTGTAGCAGCACAATTCTATCAGATGTTTTTACTTTAAACTGTGTATGGCCAACTTTCTTCTAGTAGATTTGGCAAGCTTCCAGGTTTTGTTGGATTGTTTTCGATGGGCTTCTAGTATGTTCGTCAAAGAAACAGGGGCCATTGACAAGGAATATTTGAGGAACTCTCAGACCTTTCACCTATTCGCCTATTCCATTGTCATTCTATAATATCGTCACACTTTTGCTGTTCAAAGACAATGGAAGACCTTACAAGCATTCAAGCCTCAATAGACATTTAGTAAGATAGTCAAAAATGTACATCAATGAGACATTTTGGTACACAAATACGTATGTATCGACCCAGCATCAAATATACCGGCACTCAGACACCCCAACACATAGAACCAAACAAACATATTTAGGCACTACGAGCATCCATGTAGTTATCTACATGTATACAAATACCGTGATAGGGACACCCATGCATGTATATATATATATACTCATACACTCCAACAATATGGGGTGTATGAGTGTATGGTTGTTCAGCATGCAGAGAGTCATATACAAGTAGAAACACACATTTTATACTCACACATATTCAGATGCATGCAGACATACGTACATATAGCAAGGATTACAGACAGTCATCAAGAACATCTAGTAATATAATAATCACTAGTAATAATAGAAGGAATCAGCATGTTTATAATCAACTATTCAATTTTGTAGAAAGTGAGATTCTTGCTATCCAATTTAGGTACAAGGAGGGTGGAGTCGTACACAGCTAAGGAGGGTACATAATCTCCAGCTATGTCATCATGCGACATCTGAGACACTATCTTCCCTACAATATATAATAACAAATACAGTCAGATTCCACAGATGAATATTAGTTACACATAGACACTGCTGTCAACCAGGTTTTTCAGTTAAAATAGAAGAAAAATGGAGGCTGCACACATTTTGACATGAGATTACACAATATATTTCAAAGATGCCGACGATTGGCTCTTTCATAGCACAATAATAACCATTGTCACATAGTATGCGGAAGGAAGGGGGTTCAGTAGGTCTCTCCCTTAGATGCTGTGAGTAATACTATATTTCATTTTAAAATGTACTGTAACTGAGCCACATGAGTTACGAAACATTGACATAGTGTTATTCTCTACATAAATAGCTTGTGTTGAGGGTCGGTACACCTTACCATGAGTTCTATAATAATCAAATAGCTTCATATCTTCAGACATGATTAAGATAGAAACAGCCTGACTTTAAACCAAGAGTAACTATATATCAGAGGTCACTTGTGGTTCACCTACTCTGTTATGAACTACGTGGTCAGAGGGTGTGATAAGAGCTGGTGATGCTTTTTCTAACACAGCACGGTTACAGGTACACTTAGAAGTACTTGATTAGGAAGAACAGGATTTCTACAGTAAAATGATATTTATTACTGCTATCTTACTTATTAGTAAGGTACTGATATACACACTTTCTTGTTGTTAATATAATACACCGATTTATTAGTCTTTATTTTTATAACTTACTTTTTTATATATTGTATATTAAATTTCTCAAAAAATAATATTTATTGTTTTGATTTTTTAAGCATCTTTTGAAAGTATTTCTCTATATCTGAAAGTGGTTTCTTTCTATTTAGTTTTCTATAAGAGCTCAGTCTATCATGCAGTATTACATGTCATATTTAAAACACTGTAAATAATTTATATGGCCAGCTTTTAATAGCCAAATAACAAATGCTTTTTCGGAGCTCAGTCTATTATAGAGTCAAACGTGAGTCGAGGTCTTCCATTAAAAAATAACAAAATACTTTTGTTTTAATAACACCCTGCAATATGAGCTCAGTCTACCATATGGTATTATATATAGTAACTTCAATGTAAGCTTAGCTTACGCAGTATTAAATTACATATGACACTATTATATGCTACAAATATATGGCTAGCCTCTGTGTAACCATATATATAATTTAATCAAAATATATTCCTATATTATAACAACATATATCAGAATAATCCTGCGTCATATTAATAACTAACCTGTAGTATGATTAATGACGAAGATAGTATTGTTGTCATATGCAGCCAGTAGAATAAACTCTCCATAGGTCACCAGCCCTCGAGGCTTCTCCACTTCAGTGAGGGTCCACATCACTTCTTTTGTGGTCCTGTGTATTTTAAAGACTTTGGGAAGGCCGCTTGAAGATATGATGAGAGAGTTGTTATCAGGGGCGCACATTCGGACATTCCCGCTAACACTGGGGAGAGGACGGGGAATATTATATAGAGCTTGACCATCTAAGGAGTAGGTAGTGATTCTGGTGTTGGTTGGGTCTGCGATAAGAACCTTGTCCTCAATGACCACCAGCATGTCAGAGGAGTAGTCATGAAATGGATGCTTCCAGCTGGTGATCAACTCCCCTGACATGCTGTAGACACCAACTGTACGAGGACTGGTATGGGATAATGCATAAATTATTTCCTTGTAACAAGTGACAGACTCTACTGGACCAGAGGTAGAGATGAACTTGTTGGTGATCTTATTATCAATATCTACTCTGCTGACTGTCTTATCATCTAGTCCAATATAAGTATTACCCTTATAGTGGCAGATGGAGAGGGGACAGGCTGGTAGTTGTATGGAGGACAGTTTGGTGAGGGACTTAGGGAGTTGAACAGGTGGAGCCTTTTGTTCTTCAATGATGATATCATGAGAGGAAGTAACTTCTAATTCAATATCTCTCCTCTCACCTGTAGTATATGTAGTGTACATGTGACTAGCAACAGTTATTAAATATTATATACAGAAATATTGTACTTGAGAGAAAGATATTAGCTAATAGTAGTTAAGATTCCTGTTTTATCACCATCTTCACATTGCTATATATCTACTATATAAACGGCAATCGTTGTCTGTCTGCGTGTTTGATTGATTGTCCGCCTTATAGAGTACTGTACTCTTCCGACTATTAGCCGTTACTAAGTATCTAGGGCGCATTAACGAGAATCTCCAGTTATTGCGCCTCATAACCTATTCATCGTTTGCCGTTTTCACCCCAAAATGACGTAATAATGACAACTCTACGGCTTTCTTTTAGCTACATGACACGCGATGCTTTCTTGTCCTCGACGTATTAGGGCTAATTTGTTTTCGGCAAAACGATATCGACAATAGACTCTCTCGATATTAGAATTTGGCGACTAAATTTTATTAATTCTATGAAACACGATGCCGTTTTTGTGAACCTCTATTTCTGGCTTTTCTTAAGGTTCAATTGCTAAATCGCTGTTAAGGTCACTACTTTTCACGCGGACAATAATGTATTATCTCGAGTAGGAGTAACATCTATATTCTCTCACCTTCGATCAGACAAAGACACTACAATAATTTACTTTTACATAACATATCGTTGTAGCAGTATCGTCGTATTCAGGGTTTTGGTGGATATCTGTTGGTGGAACAGTAACTTTTTTATACACACTTATGCAAGAATTGTTATTATTAATTCAACATATTCACGAATGTTATTTTGTTTTCTCAGTTTGTATTAATTGTATCATTACCGAATCATCTCATATTGTAATCGTAGCAAAACAGACTCAATTTAGCTATTACTTGCTAATTATTTCACTGTTACATCTAAACCCTTTATAGTCGTTTTATTTTTAAAGATTATTTGACCTGCATGAAACCTTTTTTGTCATTATATGAAGTTTAAAAGTAGTTTGACAAAGTAAATTTGAAACCCTTCACAGTTGTTTTAGGTAAAATGGCAAATGTTGTTATATGTTAAATACAAATCAATTTTCTGTTCAGTGTTTTTTTTTATTACCCGGGCAACGCTGGGTTGTACAGCTAGATGTATTAGCTTACACACCTTTCCTGTTAAATCTAACCAGTTGGTTTTTCGTAATTATTTTCACATTTTACAACAAACATTTGTAAGATTGCTGTAAGATTTATCGTGTAAGATTGCAAGTATCAGTTATTCTCCACTATCTTATATTTACATACATTTACATATAGTAGATATTTAAATTCTCTTATCCCCACTACTTAATAACGTTGGATTTGCCGCTGTTCGTGATAGTGGGTCATGTTCATTTCCTTCAGCAGCCTTCAGCAGCCGAGTTACTAATTTTTTTCCAGCTACGAGTAGGCCTACTGTAACTTACTATTACAGAACTTTCACGAGTACTCCGAGCGTTGTGATATGCTATTGTGAAAAGAGAGCAGCTGCTATCGACTTACTGTCACCCTGCATCAGCCATGACCAGCTATACGTCGCCTGCTCAAAAGTAGGCACACGCCGAAAACTGTTTCTTCATACGCCCGACAAAAAAACCAAAAATGTTGTCTATCAGCATGTGTTGCGTTGAACTAAGGGAGAGAGAGAGAGGGAGAGAAAGGGAGAGAGAGAGAGGGAGAGCGAGGAGGGGAGGGGGGGAGAGAGAGGGGGGAGAGGGAGAGAAGGAGAGCGAGGAGGAGAGGGGAGAGAGAGGGAGAGAGTGAGGGAGAGAAAGAGGGAGAGAGAGGGGAGGGAGGGAGAGAGAGAGGGGAGGGAGAGACGGAGAGGAGAGAGGGAGAGGGAGGGGGGAGAGAGAGAGGGGAGAGAGAGAGAGAGGGGAGAGAGAGAGAGGGAGGGGAGAGACGGAGAGACGGAGAGAGGGAGAGAGAGGGAGAGGGGGAAGAGGGAGGGAGGGAGAAAGGGGAGAGACGGAGAGAGGGGAAAGAGGGAGAGAAGGAGAGAGAGAGGGAGAGCGAGGAGGAGAGAGGGGGGAGAGAGAGAGGGAGGAGAGAGAGAGAGGAGAGAGAGGGAGAAGGAGAGAGGGGAAAGAGGGAGAGATGGAGATGTAACTGCATATTTGGAGTTGTTTTACAGTATGAAAGACAACTCTCAATAAACCTTATGCTGCGCGTGAATCTATTCCTGTAGACGGGTAATGCAGCTAGTGAAACTATAAAATTATGTTTATAAATTTCCTTCGCCTTACATGACAGGACTTAATAGAGTAAGGAGAGGATATTTTATCCAATTAAAAAGATCTCAACATTCAGTTCAACTGACAGCGCTGCCGTACAACTATAAACTAATAATTAGTTATATATTACTAATATCAACTGCTATCAGCAGCCCCCTATATTAAAGGTTGACTTGCAACAAAATTTGCATTAGTTATTTATATCGAAAAATTCAACATGTTTTACTCTGTTGTGTTATAGATGCAAAATATGTGGAAAGGTGATTACAAGCTCTTAAAAGCTAAAAAACGAAACTCCGCGATAGATTGGAATCAGTTTATTTCTCTGACGCAGTCATGACAGTTTGGTTATTGTTTTGTCACATATGTTCTCACGTAAATTGAAGGTCAATGAAAAACTCAGTATAAAACTTCTCGTAGCACTAGTTTATGACAAACACTTCGAGTTTTACTAAAGCCCCCGTATCAAATATAGATGCTCGCTATTTTACAGTTTTGTTTGGGCTTGGTCTAATCGTCTAGTCGTAATCTGATCAGGTGAACCATACTTAGCAAATAATTTCTCCAGCATTTTGAGATTATCACAGGTGACTAACATGCTCGTCAAGTTTATCAGACAATGATATGTACTCATTTGAGCTAAGGTTAAAAATTAAACAAATTTTTACGGTAGGTTTTGAGATATCAGTACTGAAAGTGACAGCATTAAATTGACGATAAAATAGTCACAACAGAACAATAGACAAGGTTTTATTGAATGCGTGAAGTATACTTGTGAAAATAATTCGACGAACGAGGTTACGTGAAAGTGTAAACAGAAGCCATCTTGTACAACTACGTCCCATTTGAGCCATTTTGGAAAAATATTCTAATCTATGGCAGTCTCGGGATGTCGGCGATTAACTGTTCGTTTTTGAGCTTTTAAAAGCTTGCAATCACATTTCCAAATATTTTGCATCTACAACGCAGCAGAGTGAGACATAGTGAATCTTTTGATGCCAAATAACTGTAATGTGAATTTTGTTGAAAGTCAATCCTTAACCATTGTTACATGGATTACTTGGAGGTGTGTCAACCTGGCTCTTTTTACCTAGCTATTTCTCACCTAAACACCAGACTATTAACTATTACTATGGTTAAAGGTGCTCTAGTATTCCATGTAACAATGGTAATTATTATAGGAATATGTTGATATACAGTGATGGCAGCTCATCCTGTAAGAGCTGGTTTGGCAGCGCAAAGTATAGAATTTACTGAGGGCGCACGTGAATGACAATAAGCCTATGAAGCGCATATATATATATATATACATATACATATGTATATATATATATATATATATATATATATATATATATATATATATATATACATATACAGTGAAACATGGATAACTCGCCCTCGGATATAGCGAACACATGGTTAACTCGACTGGATTTGCTTGGTCCGTTCCCACGCAATGATAAATGGCTCTATATAACTCGAACTCAACACTGTTATAACGAACTGTTTTTTTGCCCAACGGCTACCGAAACGGTTGCTATCACTTTAGAAATCACTTTATTCCAAGCCATAGAGGTAAACCTCAACTTTTCGTAATTCATAAGCGTCGTTATTACCTCAATCGGCAAAATATTTTTGTCAGCGACTGTTCTAAAGGTTTGGTGAAATTTGATTTATACTGCTATACGATGAATAGCACGGGCTAGCCGGGTCACAGGCGCAAGGATTTTCGCCACGCACATACAAAACAAAAACAGCATGTTGCTTTTGTTTTGTATTTGCGTGGCGAAAATCCTTGAGTGCGTGACCCGGCTAGCCCGTGATGAATAATTTTCCGACGTTGAATCCGTGTTGAATTAACGCCGGAATGTTGAATGTTTAAAACGTCTTAAAAATTGTTGTAATTAAACTTATTGTCTTAGCTAAAAAAAACTATTCATCGTTTGACCTAAAAACAAAATATGTGTGTACATTTAATAAGTATCCATTCAAAAAGCATGAGTGATATACAATGACCATAAAACCTCGTAAAACTTTTAATTGAACTGCCTCGGAGTGTTGCTTTTAACGAATCCCAGATAAAGGAAGGTAATCTTTGCATAAACTTCAAAAAAGATCGGCAAAATTGATCGCTCAAATTGGTAAAACACTCAAAAGAAAAAGATGTCTTTTCTTTGAGCATTTCAGCAACGATCAAGTTTTGCCAATGTCAATCTAAAAAACGTCCTGGCAATAACATCACCTCAAACAACAAACCAATCTCAAGTGATAGAAAAATCTCTATAATTTTTGATAAAAACGTTTTAAACTTTACATTAGAAGCATTTAATTTGAAACAAGCCATTTGTGCTTTTGATTTATATTAAAGTTTGTATATGTTCATGTATCTACTAATAAATAAGTAAATACATATGGACTTGTGACAGTGCTCTGATAACTTGAACACTCTGATAATTCGAACACTTTTGCTCGGTCCCTTGAAGTTTGAGTTATCCGAGTTTCACTGTACATAGGGATAGAGTTTTAAGGAGGAGAAGTCTGCTGCAAACTGGATTTGAACTCACATTCTCCAATTCTGCGGACATCCATATACCGTATCCAATTCGCTACAATATTCTGTAAATCATGTTTTGCATTATAGGTCCCTTGAAGTCCCTCGGTCCCTTGAAGTTTGAGTTATCCGAGTTTCACTGTATATATGTATATATATATATATATATATATATATATATATATATATATATATATATATATATATATATATATATATACATATATATATATAAATATATATATATAATATATATATATATAATATATAGTATATGCTCCATCACTTTGGTGTGGTTGAGTGCTCTGTGAGAGGTGGGGCATTATTAGCCTTTGTGCAAAGCTCATAACTTTGCGCACTCTGGTGACAGCACATTGACTTCCTTAAAGTCTGTGTGAGGCAACCTAGTTGTTTCGTGAGTGACAGGAAGTCAACTCTCATTGGTAATGAGATTTGTGTCCCTTGCCTAAGCTCTGAGCTGCACTGATGAGGCCCATCCTAACTATCAATATGACAGAAGGCTGGAGAAATTTCAAACATCAGAAATAAACAGGGTGTGACCCGTCATATACAGCAACTATGAGGCTATGAACGTAACAGTTCTGCTTAGTAGCACTCTAAATCATTAAAAGGACAGTAAAAGTTGTAGTTTTATAGTATTTAGAACTTTACCAGGGCACATTTATATTTTGCCCCGAAACCCTCCGGGGCACGTGTGTCAAAATCAAGACTTCCTTGCCAGTAGCGACCCAACATGTCATTTTATGTGAGAGCTAAGAAGGTTTTTCTTTTATAGCAAACACTAGCTGCATTACCCGTCTACAGGAATAGATTCACGCGCAGCATAAGGTTTATTGAGAGTTGTCTTTCATACTGTAAAACAACTCCAAATATGCAGTTACATCTCCCTCTCTCCATCTCTCCCTCTTTCCCCTCTCTCCCTATCCCTCTCTCCCCTTTCTCTCCCTCCCTCTTTCTCTCCCTCTCTCTCTCTCCCCCCCCTCTCTTCCTCGCTCTCCCTCTTTCTCTCCTTCTCTCCCTCTTTCCCCTCTCTCCCTCTCTCCGTCTCTCCACTCTCTCTCCCTCCCTCTTCCCTCTCTCCCTCTCTCTCCCTCTCTCCGTCTCTCCCCTCTCTCTCCCTCTCTCTCTCCCTTCTCTCTCTCTCTCCCCATCCCTCTCCTCCTCGCTCTCCCTCTCTCTCTCTCCTTCTCTCCCTCTCTCCCTCTCTCCGTCTCTCTCCCTCTCTTCCCTCTCTCTTTCCCTCCCTCTTCTTCCTCTTTCTCTCCCTCTCTCTCCCCCCCCCCCTCTCCTCCTCGCTCTCCCTCTCTCTCTCTCATTCTCTCCCTCTCTCCGTCTCTCCCTCTCTCCCCCCTCTCTCTCCCTCCCTCTTTCCCCTCTCTCCCTCTCCCTCTCTCCCCTTTCTCTCCCTCCCTCTTTCTCTCCCTCTCTCTCTCCCCCCCTCTCCTCCTCGCTCTCCCTCTCTCTCTCTCCTTCTCTCCCTCTTTCCCCTCTCTCCTTCTCTCCGTCTCTCCCCTCTCTCTCCCTCCCTCCCTCTTCCCCCTCTCCCTCTCTCTCCCTCTCTCCGTCTCTCCCCTCTCACCCCTCTCTCTCCCTCTCTCTCTCTCCCTTCTCTCTCTCTCCCTACCCCTCTCCTCCTCGCTTTCCCTTTCTCTCTCTCCTTCTCTCCCTCTCTCCCTCTCTCCGTCTCTCTCCCTCTCTTCCCTCTCTCTCTCCCTCCCTCTTCTCCCTCTTTCTCTCCCTCTCTCTCCCTCTCTCTCCCCCCCTCTCCTCCTCGCTCTCCCTCTCTCTCTCATTCTCTCCCTCTCTCCGTCTCTCCCTCTCTCCGTCTCTCCCTCTCTCCCCTCTCTCTCTCCCTCCCTCTTCCCCCTCTCCCTCTCTCCCTCTTTCTCTCCCTCTCTCTCTCTCCCCCTCTCCTCCTCGCTCTCCTTCTCTCTCCCCTTCTCTCCCTCTCCCCCCTCTCTCTCTCCCCCTCTCTACCTCGCTCTCCGTCTCTCTCTCTCTTCCTTTCTCTCCCTCTCTCTCTCTCCCTTAATTCAACGCAACACATGCGGATAGACAACATTTTTGGTTTTTCTGTTGGGCGTATGAAGAAACAGTTTTCGGCGTGTGCCTACTTTTGAGCAGGCGACGTATAGCTGGTCATGGCTGATGCAGGGTGACAGTAAGTCGATAGCAGCTGCTCTCTTTCTTTTCACAATAGCGTATCACAACGCTCGGAGTACTCGTGAAAGTTCTGTAATAGTAAGTTACAGTAGGCCTACTCGTAGCTGGAAAAAAATTAGTAACTCGGCTGCTGAAGGAAATGAACATGACCCACTATCACGAACAGCGGCAAATCCAACGTTATTAAGTAGTGGAGATGTGGCAATTCATAGACAATACAACACCGTATAAGAAACACTTACCTTTTTGATGTGGAAATTTAGTAGGTGAGAAATGCGTTTTTCCAGTGGCTCCAAGAAACAAACGTTTACGTGACCTTCTCGGTACACGTTGGCAGTAAATATTAATTGCATGTAAATAACTACTCGTTAATTTATTTTATTTAATAAATAGTACATTTGTATAGCTGTATAGACACCTTTGTATAGGCCGTAGAACTCAGGAAAGGTGCTTTTAAACACGGCAGAAAATTTGCCGTTTAAAAAGCGTGCTAACCGGGGATTTTGGTTAATGCGCTCGAGCGGTGAAAGAAAAACAACAGAATCGCCACACCTTTATATAAGCCGCTTGGCTCAAATCGTCAGAGAAAAGTAGCGGCTAATAGTCCATATTACGAAATTACGATATTACGATAATTAGTACTCATATTAATTCGGTTGGCTTCGTTCGACCGGATGGAAAAAGAAAGACCGCTCTATAATTTATTTACCGTTACTACACATATTACCTAATTCAGTTTGCTTCGTACGACCGAAATTCGTACGACGATAAAAGGAAAGACTGCTCTATAAGGCGGACAATCAATCAGATAGACAACGATTGCCGTTTATGTAGTAGATAGAGAACAGCGTTTTTCTAGTGGTTGCAAGAAACAAATGTTCACATGACCTTTCCAGTACACGTTGGCAGTAAATATTAATTAGATGTAATTTACTACTCATTAATTTATTTAAAGAGTAGTAAATTTAATTTAATTCACTACTAATATTTACTACTAATTTAATTTTACTACTTACTCATATTAATTAAGTTTGCTTCGTACAATCGAATCTGTTACAATCTTGCCACAATCAATACTCATAGAGGATCTATTCTTCAGCCCTGAACCCTTGTATATAGTACATATCAATCAATTTATCTTTGTATAAGCTATCCTGCATTACTTATTTGAAGTCATCCTCTCATGTAAATTTTCTTTTAACTTTTACACAAATAATCTCAAACTAAATATGAATTGTTCACTACTATCTTGCATTCAGGATTCTTCTACAGTTTCCGTTTTATTGGATAACATGCCTGCAAATAGAGGCTTTTTGTTATTTTGTTATCAGCAAAATAAAAGATTACTAACTAACTAACGATCGAATAGAAAAAAAAGACCGCCATATAATTTATTTATACTGCTCATATTTGGGAGTTATCGGTGACTTAATATATCGAGAAGACAACTCATACTATTAGCATATCAGTATTTATCGTCCATCCCTACGATGAATAGCGGGTTACGTATTATAATAGAGGCGTGTACTAACCGGAGATTCCCGTTAATGCGCCCTAGCGGTGAAAAAAAACACAGAATAGACACGCCCTTATATAAAAGTAGCGGCTAATAGTCCGAAAAGTATGGTACTCTATAAAGCGGACAGACAGATACACAGATAGACAGACAACGATTGCCATTTATATAGTAGATTTTCAGATTTTTAATTCCCGCTTCACAAAAATTAAAAAAGTATAAATTTTATTCAAAATACTAAAATGTGCAAAACAAACATGTATTTACAGTACATTCAGCAGAGTTTGATCACCCCTCAATCATGATAGAAAATGTATATATCCATATTCAGTTATTCATACCTATCTGCTTTAACTGTAGCTGGTCTGTGAGTTTGAGCTTTGGCAAATGCTCTTGGGTAATTTTGTCAAGCTGGGCCTTTAATTCCTTGAATCCTCTAACAATCACCGCCTAAACATAGAGGTATCCTAATACAATCAATAGAAGAAAGACAAAGAGATTATACCATTAAGTTGGTATACTTACAGTCAGTGTATCTATGGGAGAACTGCCATTGCTAAAAATAAGCCCTGACAAGTGGTACCTGGAAACTGAACTGATGGCAGGTAATGCAGGGATGGAAAGGCTGAGGGTGTAGACTAAGAAATGGAAACATACAAGTAAGGAGAGCTATTAGACAGCACACGATGTATGGTATATTAGTAATAGCAAGTTCATAGACTCAGATACATTGAAGGAATGGATGGAGCAGGCAGTTGATGGTACGAGGTTAGTAGGTTGTGAGACATCAGTCTAGTGGTGTTATGAATTGGATCAATCTGCCTGAGTAGATCAATTGATCATATGTAGCGGATATGCTGACACACAGACATGGATTCACTGCACAAAACAGACAAGTTCAGAAATGATGGTAAGTACATGTACAAACACAGCTAATCATAAATGCTCAATAATACATGTATATAAATACAATAATCTCAAATAAATTACAACACAATCACTGGTACATAAGTGTATACCAACATATTCACAAACACTTACAAGCAGCCAGTACAAAAACTCATGCACAATACTGAACTCCTGATTAACAACACCGCTTAATAACTTACTGGGGGATGGCTCTTGGTCCTAGTTTCAAGCAACTCTTGATGGGTTCTCAGGCTATTCCACTGCTTGAGCAACACATCTTCGACAAAATCAGCAATTTTAGTTTGTGATTTCTGGCGGTTTTCTAGCACCTGTCTCTCAAGTGTGTCATATTTAAGTTTAACCGCATTTAGCTGTAACAGGAAATAGTAATTAGAAATAATAGAAGAGCTAATAATCAGGAGTTGTAGCCTCCTTCTCATACTATCATAATTGCTTCGGTATCACAGCAACTTCTTGGTTAAACCTGAAGAGTAATACAAGATGTACTAGAATACAAAACATAACATTATCCAAAAGCTGTACAGTGCACAATATGCTAGGCTGCTCTTGACTGATACAAAAAGCAATTAAATGGAAAAATGTGCCGTGAATCTAAATTAAAAACATTATAAGGAGTGATTATCACTTTATAATAAAAAGTTACTAGATTCCATCGATCTCGTGCTGTCAGCAAATGTCAGGTGTCCGCTCTTGCTGCAACTACTCATTCCACTGATGGTTTCATAAAACACCAGTTGGTTTCAGTGAATACCAGGTGAGTTACTCCTACTATATGCTGCTTTTGCAGCTTCTTAACATATTTATTAGCAAATCTTTAAAAATATGCAGTCAATAGAGCCTGTATTAGTTACCATATTAGAGTAACTGATAGATTTTAGGTACTGGTTTTACTAGCATGAAACCTCATAACAAGAATAATATTGACAAACCTGACTCTCTCTTGTCTTACGAATGAGCTGAAGCATGTCTTCTGTTTTAGCATCATAGTCCGACTGAACTTTGGAGACATCCTTGAAGAGCTTTCCATATTCCTCATCCTTTTTTGCACTCTCCGCTGTTATCATAGTACTCAGGAGGGAGGCAGCCAGATCTTCCAGCAACTGGAAGTCATGTGGTCCACCTGTGTAATATTATTTTAGCTGTTAGGAAGGAACAAATCAAACAGGAAGGATGAATATGATACAAACCTCACAATGTTAGACAGAAGGCAGGTGTTTGTGTAGCATCATCTATACCAAACTTTGATCTCTACCTGCTGACTATATATGTTGAAATAAGTTCAGCTAAAGGATGTATATACATAGTGTTTTCCTGTGCTAATCCAAAAACTTGAAACAGTTCAAGGAGGTCAGCACACCTAATCAATTTTCCATGTAATAAATGTTATAAGACCAATAAAGCTCCTCAATCGAATGTTCTCCCCGCTGTTAAAACTGCAAACAATGGATCCATTAAACAAATTAAACGAGGAGAAAAAATGAAACAGACTGAAAGGCAAATAGGAGTAACTGTGAAATTCTAGTAATTTGTCAGACGAGTATGTGATATTTGTCTTTGACATTTATTTTAGTCAACTTTCATCAAGACACTTGCAATATAAAGTGAATATTTTAATAACTGATTTCAACAATTTCATTAGTTACTTAAGTTTTGTCAGGATAACACAGTTTTATTTTGAAACAGCCAAGTTTTAGTTCAAAGCTTAACATTTTTTATTCAGAGCAATTTGTGCTGCTTTAAAAAGTATACTAACCGATGATCAGCCTGCCAATCATGACAAAGCATCAGATATGAATATGAAACACTTCTGCCATGTGCCAATATACAGGTATTCTCCACTAGTATTAGCTACAGCGGACCCACTACAAATTTGCCTACTGCAGTGTGCCTTCTGGTTACGATGACACTACTGTATGATATTTTGCCCTATGATGTAGACCTCGATGAATTTTTTTGCACTCTCTAGACAAAATACTTTTCGCCAAACGATAATATCAAAAATTTCTGTCGAAATTCCAATTTGGCAGTTGGTTTGCTGATTACGTCACAATAATACTAGTGTTCACTAATAGCATCAGCAGCAGCAACACCCCCCCCCCATGCTGATGAGTTAACTGACGGGTTACAGTGTTAACTCAATAAACTTACCATTATCACATCTGGTTGAATCTGCTACACATTTCATACAGCTGATAGTATGGCAGACCTTACATCCCACCACTAGCAGTTGATTCTCATGCTTTGTACATATATCTGGCAGATAGGGGCTTTCCTTTAATAAATACTGAGCCATAGGAATTGTACGATGGTCTTCAAGTACACCATCATGTTGCTGAAATATAACCAACCATGTTATGACAGGATACCTGGCCATGGACACTGGTGTGCTGGTCATCAATTAACGCATCAAGTTGCTAGAAAAAAGGAGAGTGTGGTTGCCATAGAATTCCTATCATTGTAATTGGCGAGGCAAATGAAAAGATTTAAGAGATGGGTTTCAGTTCTTTCTTAATATAAATTAACATCTAGCAATATTTAAGGATACTTTGGGTAGAGAAGAGAAACCGTTGAGACTCAGATAAGGCATTGTGATGTCTATCGCTACTGCTCACAATTGTAACATATGAACGTTCATATGCTATGTTTATAAACTATAATATAGCATAATCACTATTCATAGCTTTGATACCTGTGTCTATAAAATCCACTATTGTATCGAGGAGTGATGGAAAGTTGTCAAGTGCGTATATAAATAAGCACGTATAGAGGAAAACTATGGTGCACAATTTGTATCCCAACTGCAGTTACATAAAAATACAAAGCGTAGTATTATCACCTCTAATATATTGACTGCATATTATACTTGCATATTATGTGGTTGTGTCAAATATGAGTTAATTTTAAAAGAAAATATTTTTTTTGTCTATCAGTTGATATGTTGTTTGTTGTGTTAGGCGATCTCATTGTCAAGATATTTTAATCTTAATATCGAAAGAACTTGATAGCGGTAAACATGCTCAGACCAAAAAGCATGCCCAGACTTGTCCAAAATGATAAAACGCTTGATACAACCTGTCTATATACAGTGAAACACGGATAACTCAAACTTCAAGGGACCGAGCAAAAGTGTTCAAGTTATTAGAGCGTTCAAGTTATCAGGACAGTCATAAGTGCACGTATTTATCAGTAGATACATGTACATATACAAACTATATATCAATCAAAAGCATAGATTGCTTGTTGCAAGTTGAAGGGTCTCTCGTGTGAAGTTTTAAATATTTTTAATCAGAAAGTATAGATATTTGTCTATCACTTGAGATTTGTTTGTTGCTTTAGGTGATGTGACTGCCAGGACATTCTCAGATTAAAATTGGCAAAACTTGATCGCGGTTAAAACGCTCAGAAAAAATACATACGTATTTTTCTACCGAGCGTTTTAACCAAGATCTATTTTGCAGTAAGTCAGTTATTACAAAACTGCCTTACTATTAAAAACCCATTATCAATTTTGCCGATATTACTTTAAAGTTATCCAAATTTTACCTCGCTTTTCTTGCTTTCGGAGGGCTTATCGCTAAGCGGATGTTTGGTAAAATTTGATTTTTGCAAACCTTTAGAAAAGTCGTTAATGAAAATATTTGCCGATGTTGGTAATAACGAGGCCTAAGAACTACTAAAAGTCGATGTTTATCTCTATGGCTTGGAGTAAAGTAATATTCTAAAGCGATAGTAACAACCGTCTCGATAGCCGTTTGGAAAAAACTGTTCGAGTTAACGGAGTTTCGGTCGAGTTATCAAAAGCCATTTATCATTGCGTGGGAACGAACCAAGCAAATCCATTCGAGTTAACCATGTGTTCGATACATCCGAGGGCGATTTATCCGAGTTTCACTGTATCTCGTATTTACATCAGCTATTGCAACAAAAGTCTAGTCCTACGCGGCTCTATTGGCATATATTATATTTTGTATTTACTCATGTTGGCTAGAATAAAATTTTAAATCCAGCTACAGATACATTATTATGAATGTTTCAAATACCTCAAATAAGGGAAAATGAAAACTTGTCATATTAACTTTCTCTAAATACTGTAAAAGTTTGAGTACCGACTACCAATTCTACTGGTCTACGGTAATTAGGTCATCGAGTTAGCTTATTTCATCACAGCCTTTGTATCGGCTAAGTTTTCAGTTGCTACATGCACGCCGGAAACTAGCTATTAAATAAAATCGACACGCCGCCATCTTTAGAAATAACATGTTCGAATATATGGCAAAACCAACTGCATCCCAAAAAGTCATGTTTAGTCTACGTTATTTAGTCATTATTAGTATCAATTTGTAAAAAATTTTACTGGTCCCATTCGATTAGTTAATTCAAGTACAAAACAAATGGTTTTATGAGTTGACCAAGGTAGTGAACGCAAAACAACGTCAAGTTCGTTGAAATCGATTAACCCACCGATTCTGGCAAAGGGTTGATAAAACCATTCCTGCACCTGGTTGGCGGTTTGTGGACTCAGCTGTTTTCACCTAGTAAGGTGGAGCATAAAATCTTTTGAATTTAATATTTAGTCAATTGGAATTGAGTCGAGCTATTCAAAAGTACTTGTCATTAGAGCTCTGATTGTCTTCATAAATCCTTCTATTCGTGAAGATTTCAGCACAAACGATAACAGGGCTATAATGTATTCAACATTTTCTGCAAATCATGTTTGCATTGCCTTCAACAATAATATTTTATTATATAATTTTTACAAGCCAAATTTACAATTTTTTTATTATTGTAAAGCTAAGAATTGTAATGGCAGAGACCTTAATTTACTACGTGTGTATCTCTTACATACCTCAAGGTGCTTCATGCAAAACTTTCTGGAGCAATCTGTGCAATATGACACAGCCTGATGCTTGTTTGGACCCTTCTTGACACAAGTGTCACATAATTGTGCATTATCAAAATCTGGTAGCATTTCAGGGGACATTTTATACACTTTGCTAAAAATCAGAAATGGTAAAAAAATACTTTCCAAAAATAATGTAATAAAATAACATTATAAATACTGTTACAACAATATATTGTGTTATCCTATAAGTTTATTAGGTACTTGCTCAAATAGATATGCTATTATAATAAAACTATAATTGGCAGCTCAATTCTTATCAATTTAGATCAATTTGCTAATGAAATAATATCAATTATCTATAATATTATTAACCATCTTTCATCCATCTGTTGGCTGCTATTAATGTCACAAAGCAATATTTATTCCCTGATTGGTACAATTATTTAAAGATTTGGTAGGCAGCTGATTAGCTCAGTTGGTTAGAGTGTCAGCCTGATAATCTGATTGTCAGGTACTCAAGCTCCATGTTGACCAACATTTTAGTCATCTCATAACTTGTGTGTACATAATATTGAGATTGACTGAAAGTTGGCATAATAAAACAACTGCCAAACAAAAATAAAAATGAATCTCCAATAAGTTAACTTCAGATTAAAGTTACAATGGAAGTTGTAGTCTGTCTATAAGAATTATGAAAAAACAAACTAATTTCGACCGATCGAATTTTTGTAAATCCTTTCTCATTCGTTCAATAAAAATATGTACAAATGAAAGGCATGATAGCTATCTTCAGCTTGCGTTTTATCAATATTCAACACATCGCGTTTGTATGTATTGTCAGCTTTTTGGGTCTATTCAAATCAAGCAAATGCTAACTTACTAAAACATGTAAAGTAACTAACAACCTGTCCTACTAGTTGTTATCCCTGAAGAGTAAAATGATTGGATGAAAAACTTCAACAACAATAACCATTTAAAGCGTTTACATGATCAATTATAGAAGAATGTTCATTTTTTCCAGTTTACTCTCAGATGTTAAATATTTTTAATGTTAACATGATGGTATTGTTGAATATTACTTACCCGCAACTTTGCAAACCACACCATAAAATCTTGCTCTCTTTGTAGTGTGACGTGAGGCAAGGCATGCAGTTTATGTGCCCACATGGCAGCTTCTTCGGATCAACTATTTTATCATTTTTTAAACCGCAAAACTCGCATTCGATGTCCTCTGCTGCGGAAGCCATTGCTTCAAAGAAATAACAACAATACAATATAATTTAAAAGCTCAAAAGATGCAAATTTTTAATCCTTAGAATTAAATTTTAAGTGTTACATTATAAAAATGCTATTAACACAAATAAGTGTTGGACCTAACAAAAAAACTAGTGCACATCAATGCCATTCCCCAGAAATGTATTAGAAAACTCTTCCTTATCGTTATAGAAAACCATCCCATTTTCCGCAGAAGGGAGCAGAAGTTGAAACAGTTCCTACTAGTTTTGTAATGATTAACTGATAGCGTTTTCATACTATTTGTACTTATAACAAAAATATTTCATTTTTGGTAATAACCCTGGATATTTTATAACTAAAAACACGGTTTTGGAGACTAGCGAGGCAATCTTGTCTTCGTGACCATAAAAGGTAACTTCTATGGTGGAACATAGATGTATAAATTACCAATAGAAATCCTGTGGACAAAATAACATCTGAATGTGAGATGAATCTTTAGTGGTATTTGCTACATGTAATACATTAAAAAGGCACATTATAACCTCAGAAATGCTCAAAATCATATTGATTCACAGTAAAAATAGGATAACTCCTAGTAGTACAAACTGAGCTTGTCATGACTAATCAGCCTACAATTAAAAGGTTGGTGATTGGTTTACCAAAGTGGTGATTGGCAGATCTTGACATGACAGAATGAAATTAATTGCACAAAAAGTACCAATTTCTTAAAAAAAACTTGTGCCATCCAGAATGTTCTATAAAAAGCTGCATTCATGTCTCTAGAATGATGTTGATGAACAAATTCAAAATTTCTTTTTCACACTTTTCTAGATAGTACTTGAATACACGCCTAACACAGGATGAGTAGTTTGTCAGTAAAACCAAGTTTTGTTCCCCAGTGTGAAATAGTTTGTTGTCGGCTCATCTTATCACATTAAATAACAAGGCTGCTGCAAAACGTTTAGTTTTTTATAATAAAATACAAGCTTTTGAGCCAGCAATGCTTTCAGCATAGTTAGCAAACAAAAGCAATATATGTACTTGGCCAAATTTTAATAATTTTCGGTAATATTTTGGTATGAAAATGTCTCCATAACGCGAGACAATCGGCGAGGGAAGCCAGACCACAAAATAAGCATACGATATGTACAAACAACAAAACACCCAAGTCAACAAAGTATACAATGACTAAAATCCTAACAAAAACCAATTGAAAATTCTGAAAAGTGAAGGAATCAATCATAGAAAAAAGTCAATCGCCCTACTAGAGATCCACCACAAACATCGGAGACGAATCAGGTGATTACACGCGGATGACTATATCGATTACATAGTGCTAAAACTTATTTAAGGTCAACACCTGTACAGCTTATTGCGTTCTATAACCGTAAATTGGTTGAAATGTTCTGAACACATCGGTGAAGGCTTATACTTACTGCTAGAGCTTTCAATCCGAAGGAATTCTAACGTTCCGCAAACGTTTCTACAACAATAATGCTACGGACAAGCGTTTCCCAGCAACAAGGCGGAAGTCCTACAGCGTTCGATACCGTTTACGACAATCCTTTAAACGAAATTGCTGCGCATGTGCAAGAAGTTCATTGTTGAGATACTGATTAGTCTAACGAAACGTCAACAAAAACTAATCCTGTTAGACGTCTGATCATAATTTGTGTTTTAGGAAACCAGGACTACGTTTGAGGGCGAGCTGTATTCTTGCGTTATGTAAACGACCGCAAAACGACTGTTCGAGCAATCTGTTACTAGGAGGTACCTTTCTCAAACCCGTGGACATCCGTTGGCCGGTCATCTGCTTACAAAAAGCGCTGCTCTCTTTCTTGGAATTCGCTGTGAACCTCACAAATTAATACATGCAAATTTTGTAAAGAAATAAGCTAGTTTGCGTTAATAACATTGAATGTCAATCGTGATTTGGAAAGAGTAACGGATAAAAAAGTAAGTCGGTCTATTCTCATAGACTTCCTAACCTTTTCTTCTTGAGTATACGCTGTTGTATTTTATCGTGGTTCATTTACAATTGATTAGACATTTACTGGGTACATGCTTCGTGAATTGTTATCCAAATGCGTATGCATGTTTTGTTTAACTATTTATTATATTTGCTGTGTAATTGGATACGATTGTAGGGTCCGCATCAATATTTTTTCAGGAGTCGTACAAAATTTGCATTGCGTGGAATTTTTGTGCAAAACCTATATCTTTCGTTTGCTTTCAAAATTTATTTTGGTGCTAGTTTACCTATAAAACCATTACTTTTATTCAAAGTTTTTTTTTAAGTGACTAGCAATTGGTTAGAGGTTTTAAGGGTACACGTTTCGTGAATTGTTGGCCAAATGCTTAAGCATGTTTGGCGAATTATAAAATTCAATGTGAATTTCATGCGCAGTTGGTCATGGGACAAATAAATATGCCACGCTGTATAATCATTTTGGAGGATAATTACCAACCTTTATATATAAGTGTGCTCACTTTTTATTTTTATGATGCTTGTTTCTGGTTATTGTTTTGTTATTTTGAAGATAAGGTTTTTGTATATCTGGTTCTAAGCATCATGTTAACCTTTAACTTATGATTCTACTTTACTTATTTAAAAGGTTAAGCAAAACCTCTATTTGCTAATATCATACACGATATGTTCATTGCAGCTGAATATTTGCGATGCCATGAGAGGGGAGGATTTCCATCAGTGCAAGCTGTCTATTCTCTCAGCTCTTTAGAGCTTAAATACAGCGAATCATCAGATCTCACAGATATATGGCTGTTGGGCGTACCTTATCCTACGGGTAATCTTTAGTTGTCCTTCCTCTCAAATCATCTTAATTCCGCTTTCAACCTATGATACTAGTATTATTAGTTTTCCAATATTCCTCGTCTTCTATTGTTTTTCTAGATGCTGCTATGTAATTCAATTGTTTAGCATATCATCTGGGAAATGGGAGGTTACGATATCAAATCATCTGCGATACGGATTCTTCATTCTAAGTTTTAATAGCTATAGCTGGACAGGCAAACATCCGAACAGATGACAAACTTTTGAGATTCATATATATATAAAGATTACTATCTCATCGCTTACAAACATGACAGTCTAAATAGTGATTAGAGAATGCTGTATACCTCCATAGTTATCATTCAATCCTCTCATAGTTATATGATCCTGTTGACAGTTCAAGCACTTGTACATCTTCCATCTCCAGAGATGTTCTTCCTGTTGAGCTGTATATTGTCTTCTATTCCTCTCTAGTACCATCTACTCTGTACGTGTCTCCACTCCTGTTCTATTCTTCTAAGAGCCTTTGATTGTCAGGTCTGGGTCTCTGCTACTCACTAGCTGACCAGCTATTGGTAAGTTGTGGATTATTTTGTGTTATTTAGATGTCATGATGGAACCATTGTGTGAATAGTAAATCTGTGTACATTTTGTTTGGTTAGAAGCTTCATAAAAAAGGTTAGATAACTCCTAAATTTATCTTCACTTTAACCATTTCATGACCAAGCTATCCTGATTCGTTGTCTGTCATTAGCTTATTATGGTTGATCTGTCATGTTTTATATGTGCGTACTTGATCTTTTCAATTCTCTATTTCTTCAAGTGCTGTCAGTTTCTATTATTAACTCTTATAATTACAGCACTATTTTGAAGACGTTGAAAAAGTTTTTAAGCTAATCTATTCATTTGCATAGCAAAAATTAAACATTGCATCGAAATAACCAATATTAACAAGATGGAGTCCACTGGTGTTATGAATTGGTGGTATAACTTTAGAATTTGCAGGAGTACTTAGTTTATAGTATATTCCATCTTCTTACTAGTTATAGTTATACCATGTTTCAATCACTCACTCTACACTCAACCTGCTCATTGCCAAATCTTCACATTTATTTTTTTTAAGTACTTTAAGCGTTCCTACAACAGAAAGTTCTTACGTTCCTATAAGAACAGTGAAGTACATGTTAATTGCCTGATTCGGTCCAAGATCTTTCCAAACTCACCTCTTTAGCCATGCGAAAAGGAAGAACTTAACTCAACTTTTTTATTTTGTGGGCTGTATAGTAACTGCCATATAAGCGGTTTGCATCAGCAAATTTTCTCCCTTTTATGATCAATATCACTGGTTATATAGACCATGATTGTAGTAATTTTACAACGAGGAGATGAGAACTACACATTTTCTGCATTGATTTACAACGTTTTGTTTATTTGTTCCAATCAGTATGGTCTATTCTGCCAAGTAAAACTAATGAAACATTTTGTTTTGGTTCTAAAATAAAGCAAAACGACAAAATCTTGATGTTTATTATAAGCTAGACCCTTGCATAGAGAGGTCAAGGTTATAATAAAAGATAACTTTCGACGATACTTCAACTCTTGACATTCAGATTAGTGGATCGCTTTAACACATGCACTAGTCAACTGCCTTTAAGTATTTATGAGCAATTTGCACAGCTGTCCTATTCTCTGTTTTGTCGACACATTTGACGATCTATCCCAACAAATTAGTATGTCGCGAAAGATATGTATATAATAAATATCACGCTACACGCACGTATATAACAATATTACGCTATATGCACGTCGTTTTTCCTCCGCAAGGGCGGTGAGATAAACTAACATTCTAATTGAATATGAAAACTCGACCGACTTGACACTTTACGTTATACAAACATTTTTAAATAGTATGAAGTGGAAACTAAATAAAATTTCTACGTTATCCGGAATTTATGTTATAGGAGATATACATTATAGGAGTGTCTAATGTATCTGATATACACATTATATGAGTGTCTACTGTATAGGAGTGTCTACTGTATAGGAGTGTCTTTTGTATAGGAGTGTCTACTGTATAGGAGTGTCTACTGTATAGGAGTGTCTACTGTATAGGAGTGTCTACTGTATAAGAGTGTCTATTGTATAAGAGTGTCTACTGTATATGAGTGTCTACTGTATAGGAGTGTCTACTGTATAGGAGTGTCTACTGTATAGGAGTGTCTAGTGTATAAGAGTGTCTACTGTATAAGAGTGTCTACTGTATAGGAGTGTCTACTGTATAGGGGTGTCTGCTGTATAGGAGAGTCTACTGTATAGGAGTGTCTACTGTATATGAGTGTCTACTGTATAGGGGTGCCTGCTGTATAGGGGTGCCTGCTGTATAGGAGTGTCTACTGTATAGGAGTGTCTACTGTATAGGAGTGTCTACTGTATAAGAGTGTCTATTGTATAAGAGTGTCTACTGTATAGGAGTGTCTACTGTATAGGAGTGTCTACTGTATAGGAGTGTTTACTGTATAGGAGTGTCTACTGTATAGGAGTGTCTACTGTAAAGGAGTGTCTACTGTATAAGAGTGTCTACTGTATATGAGTGTCTACTGTATATGAGTGTCTGATGTATCTGATATATACATTATATGAGTGTCTACTGTATAAGAGTGTCTACTGTATAGGAGTGTCTACTGTATAGGAGTGTCTTTTTGTATAGGAGTGTCTACTGTATAGGAGTGTCTACTGTATAGGAGTGTCTACTGTATAGGAGTGTCTACTAATGCCTACTACTTTTAACAATGAGGCCACCTCGACTAGTCAAGGTGAGAAATAGTCAAAACATGGGACATAAACAGAAACATTCATAATATTTTACAGAAACAATAATAAATGAATTGGAAAAAAGTTATTTAGTTATTAGATTTAGCTCATGACATCAGCTACCAGTTGCGATCTGACTGCTGCTTCCAGTTTGACATTTCAGCTTCATTTTGTTTCTCAAATTCTTCTACACTGCCTGTCGATGAATTGGACAGCAGCAAGCTAAGATCGCACCCCTATTATACTAAATAAAATAATTATTACTAATAATTAATAGTCTCACTTTTATTAGGGAATGTTTAAACTGACTTAGCTTGCTCTTTATTAGTTTTTGTCTTTAATTTTTAATTTTCAAAAACAATTTTTTCTAGAGATTTTAAACCCTCAAAGTTAGAAATTTGAGTTTTGTTATAAGTGTTTGCTGAAATTCTCCGTCGTATGTTTGAAAGTTTGTAGAGGTTTGACTTAACTATAAAGATAGGCTTAGTTGGCACTGTTCAGGCTGCTATATGGTAGCTTTGATTCCTTCTGTTACAGAAGGAGGAGGAGGCGGAGCCAACAGCTTAGCTCATCTGAAAAGAGCTAAAGAAAATGAAGAAACTGAAGCTATTTGAGGAGCAGTTGGATGCTCTGAAGGCTGAGGACCAGTTTACTCTCTCACAGGCCGATAAGTCGAGCAAGTCATGTAATCTCCTTGACAATGCCCTTGACATTAAGGTTAGACTCCATTGCTCCTCAGTCATATTTAACCACAGTGGTGACCGTCATTCTGGAACCTCTTATAGTAAACATGTTATTTCTTATTAATTCATAGTTTGTTAAATATTCATTTGATGAATTATGTGATTATGCGCATAAATGGAAATTTAAGGATGTTTTACATATGAATATTTGTTATAATAAGACCCAAGTATGTTTGTTCGAAGACATGGTTAGATGTTGAAAAAAAATTATATCGCCCAAGATTCACAGTAGGACATTCGGATTAACAGCTGAGGACGCTGCCACTCGCACCAATCAACTCCCTTGTAGCATTTAAGAATACTTGTGCACATAGATATTACACATGACAATCTCTCACAGCTCCCGAGACTACCAGAGTTGTAGTCTTATTAAATATCGACTGATATTTGCCTCCTTAGCCTGGTTTTGGTGTAACTTGGCAGTATCTGTGCATTACAGCAAATTCATTAAAAATAAGTTTATATTTATACACAAAATTGACTAAATTTCAGCATGGTTGTTGAGCATGCATAAATACACAGCTTTATCAGGGTAAATTGGTGGCTTCTGGGTAGGAGCAGTGTCTTAGTTGCCAAGTATTTATTGTTAATCAAAGGAAAGGATAAAATGTGTGCCCAATGAATAGATTACGTTTTTGAGAATATTCAGTGGCATACAGAATGGCTGCAAAACTTGCTGTTCAAATCTTTACTATAGTACAAACCGTATCCATCCTTCTGTCTAAAGCATAGCTAAGAGGTGAAGCCTGGTTCCTGTGTACGCCCCAAGCACCTGCAACATCGCTGCCAGGCTATCAGCGGTGAAATGTGAACCCGCACGCTGTTCAACTTTCGCTAAGAGTCGCAGGCAAAACCTTCATAAAATGCACTGCAAAGGTTAAGGTCAGCATTTTTGAAATGGTATGGCTAAGAAACATTTTTATGCAATTGTTTGCGATGCATCTTTATGTTAGCAGAAGCCACTGAGCCTAGCACTGCAAGTGTCTGGCTGCACGAGATTACTGTCGGGGTCTCGCTTTCAATATGGGAACCAGGCTTTAGGGTAAAAAGCGTCACAACTGAAATTGAACTCGAATATTTGACTCTGTAGGCAGGCACACTACTAACTGCACTGCTCTATCATCTTGCAACAAGTTAGAATAAATGTGTGCATATTTATTACACCTGATGATCTTTCACGGCATACTCGACTGCCAGTGGAGAAGTATGTATGTTTTGAGATAATAAAGAAAGTTTTTACGATAATTGACATGAAAAATGAAAAATAGAATTAGGCAGTCCCATAGTTATGATCACCACTGTATGCCCGTCTGCAAGCCTTCTATCAAAGCATGTGCTCAGTTCGAGTTTGTAGAAAGGTGGCGACACGGCAGTAGCCAATCAGAGTTCAGTTTCGCTAATTCTTATATCACTAGTGCTTTATTAGGCAACTGTGAAACAACTACTATAAATTTATCAGCGCTCAAACCAAACAAGTTTCCTCATTTTGATTAATATAATTAGGAATAATATAATTAATTAATATAATATATATTAATATATATTAATACTATTTTGGCTAACTATTGAGTTTTATTACTTTTATAACATGAATAATTGTTCAATCTGTTCTTTCATCACAATTATACTTAAGAAAAAGCCTATCAGGATTTTCTGTGTTCTTGTTAATAGTTGACAAGTTTTTGGGATGCAGTGACAACCCTTTCAGTGAACTTTCAACTACGTTTGATGAAAATGTGACGATTTTGTTGGGGATTTCAAGTGGTTGTCGATTATTGCCTGGCGACTGTGATTGACATTGGCTGTCAGGTGGTTGTCAATAGCTGGCAAGTGATAGTTGAAGGCTTTTTAGACCGTTGTTGATGTCTGCTAAATGATTCGCCAATGATGTATTGGATTGGCGATGGCTGTCAGATGTGTCAAGTGAAAGTGGTGGCTGCATGTTCCTCACATGATTCTATGACAGACAGGGAATGTTGCAGGTAGAGAACTTTTCAATAAGCGCGTGTGGAAAAGACTTGTTTGTGAATACGTCTCTCACCATAGCCAACCAAAGGAGGTATGGTCTCGTTGGGCCCAATGGGCATGGGAAGACAACTCTATTCAACCACATGGCCCAGCGTAAACTGAATACTCCACCTAACATCGATATCTTGCTCGGTGAACAAGGTGAGTTTTTGTTAACTGTTTTCCTTCAGAACAGCAAATCGGAAAAATAAACTGGGCTTCATCACAAGCTCATAATTTTGTCACTTTTTATAAAGTTTCAATGTGTTTGGATTTAAAAAGATTGTTGCGCCAACTACGGCTCTGTGATCTTGGTTGGTCTGAGTCCAATGGCAAGGAAATCACTGGAGACATCCCAGTTGCAGAGAGCAATTTAAGTCTGTATGTCTTTCTGTATGTCCAGCTATGGCTATTAAAATCTTTTACTATATACTTTATACCCCTTGTTCCGATTTCACACGCTGAATATCGTCTTAATTGAAACACTTTCATCTCTATGAAACACGATGCGTTTTCGTGAACTTCTATTTCCACTTCTTGTAAGGTTCAATTACTAAATCAGCAAAGGTATTATCTTGAGTAGGAATAGCCTATACATTCTCTCTCCGTTCGGTCAGACAAAGACAGTCCGATATCTCATTTTTACATTTTACCAGCATCGAGAAGTACCAGTATTGGCATATTCAAAGTTTTGATGGATAGATTCTGCTGGAACACTAACATTGTTTATACACACACATATATGCACGAATTATTATTATTAATTCAACATATTCAGGATTTTTTTTTCAGTCTGTATTAATTGTATCATTACCAAATCATTTTTATTGTAATCCCAGCAAAACAGACTTAATTAAGCTATTACTTACTAATTATTTCACATTTACATTTTAACACTTTTCCAGTTGTTTTATTTTGTTTCTTAATTTATTTGATGGTTGCGTGTCACAACAATTTTGTCTCACACAGTACCTATACTGTTCGTAGAGGTAAAGGCAGACGATACACCCGCTATACTCGCTGTCCTAAATGCTGACAAGAAGTGTCTGGAGTAGCTAGAGCTAGAGAAGAAGTTGTCTGCTGACTTGGAAAATAGGAAGGCTGACACGGGCACTCGTCTTAAGGAGGTGAGAATATCCCTCAACTGTTCCTGAGGCTGGGAGAATGAATGATATAGGCACTTTTGGAGGCATTTTAATATCTATGTGTGAAATTTTAGGCATAAAATATGTATAGATACATCTTTGCTTACTAATAGACCTGATTGCGTAGATTGACAACTCTTGTTTTCATAGACGATAACTAAACTACCGTGACCACGTATCATCGTTAACTTGATTGGTTTTATCGCGTTTTGTTGCTTATCTGAGCTCATCAGGGAATCTCCTACCTCCCGACAGTGTGTATTTGATCTCCTGTTCAATGTGGAGTTGTTTACTCTTTAAAACTTGGGCTTGTTTCATTACGGTTAAAGATAAACTTACACTAAATTATAGTAGTTCTTATCAGAGAATATCAGTATCTTCTATCATTTGTGATTGTTTATGATGTTGAAGGTGATCTGACTCCCAGGATGTTTCAAGATTAAAATCTTCATAAATTGATCACAATTAAAACACTCAGATTCAAGAAAGTGTGATTATATCATCTATAATTGCTAAGAGACATAATAGAGCCAACTCTAACATAATAGCATATATCAATAAAGAGAGAGATCGGTCAGCTGAGCAACTAGTGATGTTATTTCAGCATGTATTTTTCTCCCTGACATTTTAACCACGATCTTTACTTGATTTTAACCTTGAAGCATCGTGGTAGTCAAATTTCTTCAAAAAAATTTTTTGGTTTTATCTCGAGTTCATTAAAAAATTGTGGTTGACAAACTATTTCTCCTTGTGTGTACTACAAGGCATTATTGTTAAAATGTTGTGAATGAAAATAGAGACCACAACTACATGTACATCTGATGGCCTTTTGTTAGGTATCTGAGGAAATGAAAGCTATCAGAGTACATTCAGCGGAACCTAAGGCTAGGCGTATCTTAGCCGGTCTCGGTTTCACCAAGGAGATGCAGGAGAGACCGACCAAACACTTCTCTGGTGGCTGGAGGATGAGAGTTATTCTTGCAAGGTCTGTCCTCTAGGACTATAGAAGTCAGAATATTGGTCTATTGTGGTGCATGCATAGGAGGGTTATCATCTCGTTATTATATTGTAAGATGACTGTTTGTTTATTTATACTTGTATATTTACTAATACCATGGCAATGCCGGGAGGATGTGAGAAATTATAAGGTGTAATAACTAATTGCACAATTATTCCATAGTGTAGAAAGCAGTCAATTGGCACAGGTGGAGGAGTGACAATCCATGAACTTAAAAGCTGTGAGTTCGAATCCTCTTTAAAGCGATCTTTTTTACTTGTTTTCTGCTAAGAGAACGGATATTAGGTGGAAGATTGTTCAAGCAGCTGATCATAGAATGACAAACATGACAGCAATTCAGCGTAATTTCCGAACTTCTTTGATTGCTTCTTGCGGAACTGCCACCATGATAAAATGTAGAACTCACTAAGATACCCAATATTTGATGATGGTTTTGAAAAGCACACATAATTATGTAATACACAGTCATTAAGCTACTAAAACTGATTTGTTTTTATAAGAGACAAAATACTTGCCATAGATTGCATCACCAACAAGTGTTACATGCAAGATTCAAAATAAAACACTTTGAAATCCGCATTAAAATGTTGTATAGAATAAAATTTACACATTTTTCAGAGCCTTGTTCCTTCAGCCGACCTTCTTGCTGCTCGATGAACCGACCAATCACCTCCATCTGAATGCTGTCATATGGCTAGACAATTACCTTCAGAATTGGAAAAAGACCTTTCTGATTGTCTCCTACGACCAGTCTTTCCTCGACAATGTCTGCACTGACATTATTCACCTTGACATTCAAAAGCTCTTTTTCTACAAGGGCAACTATGGTGAGTACCTGCATTATATTAGAAACCTAGGTTATATTTAGGTTTCTCAGGGGTAATTTTAGTTGAACAGTTGTTATGGTTGGTGGAATTTACTTAATTAATGCCGCGTGATTCGGGGAGTGCGTTTCATTGATGCCGCGTGATTGGTGTAGTTCTCTTCATCGATGTATGTGTATGGATGTATTGCGATCGCTTCACGATATATGTGGTTGTTTAGCATCATTATTAGTATATATTTGGTTGTGTAGCATTATTATTCGGATATATTTGGTTGTGTAGCATTATTATTAGGATATATGTGGTCGTTTAGCATTATTATTAGAATATATTTGGTTGTTTGGCAGTATTATTAGGATATATGCGATTGTTTAGGATTATTATTAGGATATATTTGGTTGTTTAGCATTGTTATTAGGATATATTTGGTTGTTTAACATTATTATTAGGATATATTTGGTTGTTTAGCATTGTTATTAGGATATATTTGGTTGTTTAACATTATTATTTGGATATATTTGGTTGTTTAGCATTATTATTAGGATATATGTGGTTGTTTCGCTTTATTATTAGGATATATTTGGTTTTTTAGCATTATTATTAGGATATATTTGATTGTTTAGCATTCTTATTACGATATATGTGGTTGTTTAGCATTATTATTATTATGTATTTGGTTGTGTAACACTATTATGTGGATATATTCGGTTGTTCAGCATTATTATTAGGATATATGTGGTTGTTTAGCATCATTAGGATATATGTGGTTGTTTAGCATTATTATTAGGATATATTTGGTTGTTTAGCATTGTTATTAGGATATATTTGGTTGTGTAGCATTATTATTAGGATATATGTGGTTGTTTAGCATCATTAGGATATATGTGGTTGTTTAGCATTATTATTAGAATATATTTGGTTGTTCAGCATTATTATTAGGATATATTTGGTTGTTTAGCTTTATTATTAGGATATATTTGGTTTTTTAGCATTATTATTAGGATATATTTGGTTTAGCATTCTTATTACGATATATTTGGTTGTTTAGCATTATTATTAGGATATATTTGATTGTTTAGCATTCTTATTACGATGTATTTGGTTGTTTAGCATTATTATTAGGATATATTTGGTTGTTTAGCATTGTTATTAGGATATATTTGGTTGTTTAACATTATTATTAGGATATATTTGGTTGTTTAGCATTGTTATTAGGATATATTTGGTTGTTTAACATTATTATTTGGATATATTTGGTTGTTTAGCATTGTTATTAGGATATATGTGGTTGTTTCGCTTTATTATTAGGATGTATTTAGTTGTTTAGCATTATTATTAGGATATATCTGGTTGTTTAGCATTGTTATTAGGATATATTTGGTTGTTTAGCATTATTATTAGGATATATTTGGTTGTTTAACATTATTATTAGGATATATTTGGTTGTTTAGCATTATTATTAGGATATATTTGGTTGTTTAACATTATTATTAGGATATATTTGGTTGTTTAACATTATTATTAGGATATATTTGGTTGTTTAGCATTATTATTAGGATATATGTGGTTGTTTAACATTATTATTAGGATATATTTCGTTGTTTAGCATTATTATTAGGATATATGTGGTTGTTTAACATTATTATTAGGATATATTTGGTTGTTTAGCATTACTATTAGGATATATTTGGTTGTTTAGCATTATTATTAGGATATATTTGGTTGTTTAGCGTTATTATTAGGATATATTTGGTTGTTTAGCATTATTATTATTAGGATATATTTGGTTGTTTAGCATTATTATTAGGATATATTCGGTTGCTCTGCATTATTATTAGGATATATGTGGTTGTGTAGCATTGTTATTAGGATATATTTGGTTGCGTAGCATTATTATTAGGATATGTGTGGTTGTGTAGCGTCATTCAAGAAGATGTTCAAACAGAAGCGGAAGGAGCAGATGAAGGATTATGAAAAGCAGGAGAAAAGACTGAGAGAATTGAAGGCGAGTGAGAAATCTTCAAAGGATGCTGTAAGTTGTCTTTCCTCTGTTTGCCAGAGGATTTTATCTTCGTTAGGAAGAGGGTTGAAAGTGCTGCCACTGATGAAACAGATCTTAGGGAATTTGGTTCCATTCCACAGTAGACCTCGTGAGATGTTCTCTTTAGACTGTTAAATTTGCTATAACTGGAACTACTTTTATAGACTTGCTGTCACTGGCAGCGGAGTCGGGCTGCTGATCTGTCCTGGCGATTCTATAAGGCTACATTCAGGTTGCTATGTTTATCATACAGGATTGACAGTTTCAACAACTCTTTATTGTGGAATGGGGTAGCACATCCATAAATTTGGAGTTGTCCTCCAACTGCCATATTTTAATGATGTGTGACAGGCATTTTAATTACTCTATCAGTGGCTTATGCATGAATCCAAAGTTGCAGCATACACCCTACGCCTTTTTTATAAGGCATTCGTTGTACTTTAAAAACAATAAAATATTTTTAAGATATCATCACACATGCGCATATACAGGGACCCTAACTGGCTCGACTTTTACGTATCTTTGTGATTTTCAATCAAGGCTGAAACTTCCGGAGTGTTCTTAAAGTTGTGAGGGATACGCAAGATGTAAACACAAGATACCCAGATCAGTGTCTCTCAAACAACAGTTTGGGGTTCAATTGGTTTCACCTAAGATTGTCTCTCCAACTGAAGCCTGGTTCCCATATACGTCGCTAAGCACCGTGGACAGCACCGCAGGCTATTAGCGGGGAATTGGGAACCTACGCGCTGAGGATCGACGGTAGTTGCCGGCGGCATTGAAATAGTTTAGCGCTGTTCAAATTTCGCCAAAGGCCGCAGGCAAAACCTTCCCGAAATGCACTGTACGGGTGAAGGTCACCGTTATAGAAATGGCATGGCGAGTGAACATTTTTTTGATTACACAGTTATGTTTAGCGATGCAGCTTATATGTGAACAGATGCCGTCGAGCCTAACTTTGCAAACGTTTTGTTGTGCAAGTTACCGCCGGAGTATTGCAACCGATATGCGGATATGGGAACCAGGCTTTAGGTGACAATAGAGTTTTACAAAATAACTAAGCTTATGTGGAAAGATGCTTTCCACTGTAACAGATAAACAGAAACCACTAGCATAAAAAGAAACTGCTTACGAAACATTTTAAATACTGATTTTGTAAATTAAATCTGTTCAAACCATTTTTGCTATAGTATTGTTTCAGAGGCAGCTTGATGGTTTAAAACTCCTGGCCTCCAAACACAGGTTAGGGTTCAACTCCTAAAAAGGCCACTGACAGTGACAGGAATGTCATCAAACATTAAATTACTCTCTACCATAGGCATGTCTCCAGTCATTGAGGTTCCCTTGACACTAGACTCAGACATGTACAGCCAAGATCTCAGAGACATTGTTTGTACAATAATACTTTTATAAACACTCATAGCCTCTGCTAGCAGTAGGCTAAGCAGACGTCATATCTGATCTTTGAGGGGTTGCTTTCCCAAACATGCATACTTTCTTACATGACATGAAGCAATGGAATCATTTAAACAAATAAATTGTATAAAATTCAACTGATCGAGATCGTGGAAATTGTGTCATACATATAATAGAAACGTTTTTAATATGTAGTAAAAATATATACTTTTTGTTTTGTTGTTCTTCGGTATAAACTAGAATGCAGCTGTCATGATCAGTTTATCACTTTATCCTCATGGCTTTCATCTTTATGTTGCTAGTGAGATTATATTTGTCAATATTTATAAGTAGCCAACTGGGAGAAGCTTTGTCGTCTTCATCACTCAAAAGTCAATCTTAGTCGCAAATAGCTTGCGTTGAAAACTAATAAAATTGGACTGAGGTTGTCATGCTCGCCTATTTCAGCCAATCACACATGCGTCAGTTTTATCACGTCAGATGACCTCAAAGATTTTAAAAGGAAGTAATTACAGGATTTAATGTTGATGGGTTCAACGGATATAGAACGAACGAACGGCTCTGTGATTGACTAGATCATGTCTTGCAATCAACCAGTAGCTCGCTGTCGATGAATTGGACAGCAGCAAGCTAAAATCGCACCCCTATAGTCTCACTTGTATTAGGGAATGTTTAAACTAACTTAGCTTGCTCTTTATTAGTTTTTGTCTTTAATTTTTAATTTTCAAAAACAATTTTTTCTAGAGATTTTAAACCCTCAAAGTTAGAAATTTGAGTTTTGTTATAAGTGTTTGCTGAAATTCTCCGTCGTATGTTTGAAAGTTCGTAGAGGTTTGACTTAACTATAAAGATGGGCTTACTTGGCACTTTCCAGGCTGCTATATGGTAGCTTTGATTCCTTCTGTTACAGAAGAAGGAGGAGGCGGAGCCAACAGCTTAGCTCATCTGAAAAGAGCTAAAGAAAATGAAGAAACAGAAGCTATTTGAGGAGCAGTTGAATGCTCTGAAGGCTGAGGACCGGTTTACCCTCTCACAGGCCGATAAGTCGAGCAAGTCATGTAATCTCCTTGACAATGCCCTTGACATTAAGGTTAGACTCCATTGCTCCTCAGTCACATTTAACCACAGTGGTGATCGTCATTCTCGAACCTCTTATAGTAAACATGTTATTTGTTAATAATTCATAGTTTGTTAAATATTTATTTGATGAATTATGTGATTATGTGCATAAATGGAAATTTAAGGATGTTCTACTCATGAATCTTTGCTATAATAAGACCCGTATCCGAAGGCATGGTTATATGTTTAAAAAAATTCCATTGCACAAGATTCACATTGAGACATTCGGATTAACAGCCGAGCACGCTGCCACTCGCACCAATCAATCCCCTCTCAGCATTTAAGAATACTTGTGCACATAGTTATTACACATGACAATCTCTCACAGCTCACGAGATCACCATAGTTGTAGTCTCTTATTAAATATCAACTGATATTTGCCTCCTTAGCCTGGTTTTGGTGTAACTTGGCAGTGTCTGTACATTACTATTTATATTTATCCACAAAATTGGCCAAATGTTAGCATGGTTGTTGAGCATTTAAGAATACTTGTGCACATAGTTATTACGCATGGTTGTTGAGCATGCATAAATACGCAGCGGTATGAAGGTAAATTGGTTGCCTCTGGGTAGGAGTAGTGTCTAAATATTTAGTTGCCAAGTCTTTATTATTAATGTGAAATGTGAACCTGCACGCTGTTCAACTTTCGCTAAGAGTCGCGGGCAAAACCTTCACGAAATGCACCGTAAAGGTTAAGGTCAGCATTTTCGAAATGGCTTGGCGAACGAACATTTTTGTGGAATTATTTGTGATGCAGCTTTATGTGAGCAGAAGCCGCTGAGCCTAGCACCGTGAGTGTCTCGCTGCACAAAATTACTGCCGGGGTCTCACTTTCGATATGGGAACCAGGCTTTAGGGTAAAAAGCGACACAACTGAAATTTAACTCGAATATTTGACTCTGCAGGCAGGCACACTACTAACTGCACTGCTCCATCAACTTGCAACAAGTTAGAATAATTGTGTGCATATTTATTACACCTGATGATCCTTCACGGCACACTCCACTGCCAGTGGAGTAGCATGTATGGTTCGAGATAAAAATGAAAGTTTTTACGATAATTGGTATGAAAAACGAAAAAATTGGCGGGCAAAGAAAGGTGGCGACACAGCAGTAGCCAATCAGAGTTCAGTTTTGCTAAGTCTTTTATCACTAGTGCTTTATTAGGCAACTGTGACACAATTATTATAAATTTATCAGCGCTCAAACCAAACAAGTTTCTTTATATCGATTAATATAATTAATAATAATATAATTAATATATATTAATTATATTTTGGTAAACTATTGGGTTTTATTACTTTTATAACATGAATAATTGTTCACTCTGTTCTTTCAACACAATTATAATTAAGAAAAGGCAAATCAGAATTTTTTGTGTTTTGTTGAAAGTTGACAAGTTCTTGAGATGCAGTGGCAACAGTGCTGCAGTGATGCAGTGAAGATGTGACGATTTTGTTTATGATTTCAAGTTGTTGTCGATTATTGCCTGGCGACAGTGATTGACATTAACTGCCAAGTGGTGGTCAATAGCTGGCGAGTGATCGTAAAAGCCTTTTAGACCGTTGTTAATGTCTGCTAAATGATTCGCCAATGACATATTGGATTGGCGATGGCTTTCAGATGTGTCAAGTGAAAGTGGTGGCTGCGTGTTCCTCATGTAATTCTATGACAAACATGTAATGTTGCAGGTAGAGAACTTTTCAATAAGATCACGTGGAAAAGACTTGTTTGTGAATGCATCTCTCACCATAGCCAACCAAAGGGGGTATGGTCTCGTTTAGCCCACTGGGCATGGGAAGACAACTCTACTCAACCACATGACCCAGCGTAAACCGAATATTCCACCTAACATTGATATCTTGCTCTGTGAACAAGGTGAGATTATGTTAATTGTTTTCCTTCAGAACAGCAAATTGGAAGCAGTAAAGAATAAACTGGTCTTTATCGCAAGGTCATAATTGTGTCACTTTTTATAAAGTTTTTTGTATTTGGATTTAAAAGGCAAAACTACGGCTCAAAAGGCACAAACTACGGCTCTGTGATCTTGGCTGGACATGTCTTAGTTCGGTGGCAGAGGAATTATTGGAGACATGCCCGGTTACAGAGAGCAGATTAAGGTTGGGTGTCATTCTGACACCACCCATGACCTTTCTGGGAATTGAATCATAACCTGTTGTTGTAGGTCAGGAGTTCTAGATGACTAGACCTACTAGGACAAGGCAGCTCCTTATACTGTGATGACATTCAGTCACTCACAAACTAAAAAACTAATTCACTAAAAATAAATTTAAATTTTCATGTTTCTAAAAGCTTGTGTAAGAATGCTGAATCCAGTTTTTCCTGTTTGTTTAGGAGTGTTTGCTTGTTTCATAACAGAGCAATCATATCAGGCATATTTAAGGCGCAAACATACTAGGCGATTTTATCCCGTGCATTATTAGGACCGCTGTGAGAGTGAGAGAGTCATTGTGAGAGAGCATGCCTTCCTACAGCAACAGAATCATTGGTAGTCAACTGCCACTAGTGACAGTCTTATGCAAAGGCATCTTTCTTAGTTGGTGGAGCAGAGATGGAATGTTTTGAGATTTCCTTTAGTGGTTGTGGAAGAAATGATAACAACTTTCAGTAAGTTGGTTGTGTAACCATAGTATAGGATTAGCATGTAACTTAGCTGCTGTCTGTAGTATATTTTGGTATGCTGCTAAACATGTTTCCTAAATCCAGTTATTTCACATTTACATTTAAACACGTTTATAGTTGTTTTATTTTGTTTCTTAATTTATTTGATGGTTGCACGTCACAACATTTTTGTCTCACACTGTACCTATATTGTTCGTAGAGGTGAAGGCAGACGATACACCCGCTATACTCGCTGCTAGAGCTAGAGAAGAAGTTGTCTGCTGACTTTGAAAATGGGCAGGCTGATGCGGGCACCCGTCTTAAGGAGGTGAGGAGTATCCCTCAACTGTCCCTGAAATTGGTAAAATGAATGATATAGACACTTTTGGAGGCACTCCAATATCTGTGTGTGAAATCATAGGCATAAAATATGTATAGATACATCTTTGCTTACTAATAGATCTGACTGCATAGATTGACAGCGCTAGTTTTCATAGAAGATAACTAAACTACTGTAACCATGTACCATCGTTAACTTGATTAGCTTTATGCATTTTGCTGCTTATCTGATCTCATCTTGGAATCCCCTACCTCCCGACAGTGTGTATTTGATCTCCTGTTCAAGGTGGAGTTGCTTGCTCTTTAAAACTTGGGCTTGTTTCATTACGGTTAAAGATAAACTTACACTAAATTCTAATAGTCCTTATCAGAGAATATCAGTATCTTCTATTATTTGTGATGGTTTATGATGTTGAAGGTGATCTGACTCTCAGGATGTTTCAATATTAAATTCTTCATAACCTGATCACAATTAAAACACTCAGATTCAAGAAAGTGTGATTATGGCATCTATGGTTGCTAAAGCCTGGTTTCCATATGACAGCGCAATGATCGCGCGTGGCCCAGTGATCGTGCGCAATGCATTTCTTGGGCCGCGAGGCAGTGTTTCCATATCGCGCGTAAGATCCATGCTTGCATTGGACAGGGTGGATATTTTCCTTACTTTTTCGTAGGAGAGACATATTTCTTCGGAAAAACAGACCTCCGCTGCGAAATTACGTGGTCAAATAAAAATCAGGCTTACTCTTTCGTACGGGAGACCGATTTCTTCGGAACAAAGCCCTTCGCTTGAATTGTGGGATAGGTTGACAAGGTCGAGCGGTGTATTGTGGGATACATAATCGCACGCACCCATCGCAAGGATCCATTCTGTTGGATACTTGCGATCAGCGTACGTACATCGCGCGACCGTCGTGTGTTGACAGTTCCATATCACAACTGGCCTACGCACCACGTCGTGCGCCTTGTTGCGCGCCTTGCGCTGTCATATGGAAACCAGGCTTAAGAGACTAACAGAATAGTGCCAACTTTAACACAATAGCTGATATCAATAAAGAGAGAGACCGGTCAGCTGAGCGAATAGTGCCGTTATTTCGGCACATATTTTTCTCCTTATCATTTTAACCATGATCAAGTTTACTTGATTTTAATCTTGAAACATTGTGGTAGTCAAATTTCTTCAAACGTCAAAAAAGTCGCAAATGATAGAACAACACTGATAATTTTTGATAAAAACTACTATAATCTATATATATATATATTTCTTAAAGTCCGTATGTCTGTTGGAAATCCGGCTATGGTTATTATTAGAACAGCTGAGCTTGACAACACTAAAGCCTCAAATTCATGGACTTTCATGGAAATTCATGGAATTCTTACTGTCATTGGAAGCCTAACCTTATTAACTAGCTTAGTGGAGTTTCCATTGGCAATATGCCAGGCTACTAGCTTGAAAGGTACAGTTGTTTGACAAAGTTTTAAAACCTTTACAGTTGTTTTTATTTCTCTCTTAATTTATTTCAACTACACGACACACTTCTCTCATGATATGTACTTTGAAAGTTATAATGGCAAATGTTGTTATATGTTAAATACAAATCACTTTTCTGTCCAAAGACTTTTCTATTACACGGGCAACGCCGGGTGCAACGGTACCGAAACGGTACCGAAATTCTGTGTTTAGGTCAAGCGATGAATAGTTTTCCGACATTAATTCCGTGTTGAATGAACGTCGGAATGTTGAATGTTTAAAAAATCTTAAAAATTGTTGTAATTAAACGTATACGTTGTCTTAGCTAAAAAAAACTATTCACCGTTTGACCTAAACACAGAATACATGTGTAAATTCAATAAGTATCCATTCAAAAAGTGTGAGTGATATACAATGTACCATAAAACCTCGTAAAACTTCTAATTGAACTGCCTCGGAGTGTTGCTCTTAACAAATCCCAGGTAAAGTGAGGTAATCCTTGCATAAACTTCAAAAAAATCGGCAAAATTGATCGTAGGTAAAACGCTCAAAAGAAAAAGATGTCTTTTCTTTTGAGAATTTCAACAATGATCAAGTTTTGTCAATGTCAATCTAAAAAACGTCCTGGCAATAACATCACCTCAAACAACAAACCAATCTCAAGTGATTGAAAAAATCTCTATACTTTTTGATAAAAACGTTTTAAACTTTACACTAGAAGCATTTAATTTGAAACAAGCCATATTGTGATTTTGATTCATATTATAGTTTGTATATGTACATGTATTTACTAATAAATAAGTAAATACATGGACTTGTGACACTGCTCTGATAACTTGAACGCTCTGATAATTCGAACACTTTCGCTCGGTCCCGCAAAGTTCGAGTTATTCATGTTTGACTGTACTTTGAAATCTGCATCAAAATGTTGTATAGAACAAAATGTACACTTTTTTCAGAGCCTTGTTCCTTGAGCCAACCCTCTTGCTGCTCGATGAACCGACCAATCACCTCGATCTGAATGCTGTCATATGGCTAGACAATTACCTGCAGAATTGGAAAAAGATCCTCCTGATCGTTTCCCACGACCAGTCTTTCCTTGACAACGTGTGCACTGACATTATTTACCTTGACATGCAAAAGCTGTTTTTCTACAAAGGAAACTATGGTGGGTACCTGCATTATATTAGGAACTTAAGCTATATTCATGTTTCTCAGGGGTAATTTTTGTTAAACAGTTCTTATGGTTGGTAGAATTTGCTTAATTTATGCTGCGTGATTGGTGTAGTTCGCTTCATGGATGTATGTGTATGTCTGGATGTTTTTGGATTGCTTCACGATATATGTGGTTGTGTAGCATTATCATTAGGATATATTTGGTTGTTTAGCATTATTATTATGATGTATTTGTTGGTTAAGCTTTATTATTAGGATATATGTGGTTGTTTAGCATTATTATTAGGACATGTGCGGTTGTGTAGCACTATTATTAGGATATATGTGGTTGTGTAGCATTATTATTGGGTTAAATGTGGTTGTTTAGCATTATTATTAGGATATATTTGGTTGTGTAGCACTTATTAATAGGATATATGTGGCTGTTTAACATTATTATTAGGATATATGTGGTTGCGTAGTATTATTATTAGGATATATTTGGTTGTGTAGCACTATTTTTCAGGATATATTTGTTTGTTTAGCATTATTATTAGGTTATTTTTGGTTGTTTAGCATTATTATTAGGATTAATGTGGTTGTGTAGCATTATTATTAGGATATATATGTGGTTGTGTAGCATTATTATTAGCATATATTCGGTTGTTTAGCACTATTATTAGGATATATGTGGTTGTTTAGCATTATTATTAGGATATATGTGGTTGTGTAGCATTAGTATTAGGATATATGTGGTTGTGTAGCATTATTATTGGGTTAAATGTGGTTGTTTAGCATTATTATTAGGATATACAGTCAAACATGGATAACTCGAACTTCAAGGGACCGAGCAAAAGTGTTCGAATTATCAGAGCGTTCAAGTTATCAGAGCACTGTCACAAGTCCATGTATTTACTTATTTATTAGTAGATACATGTACATATGCAAACTATACTATAAATCAAAAGCACAAATGGCTTGTTTCAAATTAAATGCTTTAATGTAAAGTTTAAAACGTTTTTATCAAAAAGTATAGAGATTTTTCTATCACTTGAGATTGGTTTTATGTTTAAGGTGATGTTATTGCCAGGACGTTTTTTTAGATTGACATTGGCAAAACTTGATCGTTGTTGAAATGCTCAAAAGAAAAGACATCTTTTTCTTTTGAGCGTTTTACCCACGATCAATTTTGCCGACTTTTCTTGAAGTTTATGCAACTTCAAGAAAAAGTTACCAAAGAAAAATCCCTTACTTTACCTGGGATTCGTTAAGAGCAACACTCCGAGGCAGTTCAATTAAAAGTTTTACGAGGTTTAACGGTACATTGTATATCACTCACGCTTTTTGAATGGATACTTATTGAATGTACACACGTATTCTGTGTTTAGGTCAAACGATGAATAGTTTTTTTAGCTAAGACACGTATACGTTTAATAAAAACAATTCTTAAGACGTTTTAAACATTCAACATTCCGACGTTGATTCAACACGGAATCAACTTCGAAAAACTATTCGTCACGGGCTAGCCGGGTCACGCACTCAAAGATTTTCGCCACGCACATACAAAACAACATGCTGTTTTTGTTTTGTATGTGCGTGGCGAAAATCCTTGCGCGCGTGACCCGGCAAGCCCGTGCTATTAATCGTATAGCAGTATAAATCAAATTTGACCAAACCTTTAGAAAAGTCGTTGACAAAATTATTTTGCCGATGGTGGTAATAACAACGCTTATGAATTACGAAAATATGAGGTTTACTTCTATGGCTTTGAATAAAGTGATTTTCTAAAGCGATAACAACCGTTTCGGTAGCCGTTGGGCAAAAAAACAGTTCGAATTAACAGTGTTGAGTTCGAGTTATCTATAGCAATTTATCATTACGTGGGAACGGACCAAAGAAACTGTTCGAATTAACCATGTTTTCGAGCTATCCGTGGCCGAGTTATCCATGTTTGACTGTATTTGGTTGTGTAGCACTTATTAATAGGATATATGTGGCTGTTTAACATTATTATTAGGATATATGTGGTTGCGTAGTATTATTATTAGGATATATTTGGTTGTTGAGCACTATGTTTCAGGATATATTTGTTTGTTTAGCATTATTATTAGGTTATTTTTGGTTGTTTAGCATTATTATTATGATTAATGTGGTTGTGTAGCATTATTATTAGGATATATGTGGTTGTGTAGCATTATTATTGGGTTAAATGTGGTTGTTTAGCATTATTATTAGGATATATGTGGTTGTGTAGCATTATTATTAGGATATATTTGGTTGTGTAGCACTTATTAATAGGATATATGTGGCTGTTTAACATTATTATTAGGATATATGTGGTTGTGTAGTATTATTATTAGGATATATTTGGTTGTTTAGCACTATTTTTCAGGATATATTTGTTTGTTTAGTATTATTATTAGGTTATTTTTGGTTGTTTAGCATTATTATTAGGATTAATGTGGTTGTGTAGCATTATTATTAGGATATATATGTGGTTGTGTAGCATTGTTATTAGCATATATTCGGTTGTTTAGCAATATTATTAGGATATATGTGGCTGTTTAACATTATTATTAGGATATATGTGGTTGTTTAGCACTATTATTAGGATATATTTGGTTGTTTATCATTATTGTTAGGATATATATGTGGTTGTGTAGCATTATTATTAGAATATATTTGGTTGTGCAGCATTATTATTAGGATATATGTGGTTGTGTAGCATTATTATTAGGATATATTTGGTTGTGTAGTATTATTATTATGATATATTTGGTTGTTTAGCACTATTATTAGGATATATTTGGTTGTTTATCATTATTGTTAGGATATATATGTGGTTGTGTAGCATTATTATTAGAATATATTTGGTTGTGCAGCATTATTATTAGGATATATGTGGTTGTGTAGCATTATTATTAGGATATATATGTGTTTGTGTAGCATTATTATTAGGATATATTTGGTTGTGTAGCACTTATTATTAGGATATATGTGGCTGTTTAACATTATTATTAGGATATATGTGGTTGTGTAGTATTATTATTAGGATATATTTGGTTGTTTAGCATTATTATTAGGATATATTTGGTTGTTTAGCATTATTATTATGATGTACTTGTTGGTTAAGCGTTATTATTAGGATATATGTGGTTGTTTAGCATTATTATTAAGACATGTGCGGTTGTGTACCACTAATTTTAGGATATATGTTGTTGTGTAGCATTATTATTAGGATAAATGTGGTTGTTAAGCATTATTATTAGGATATATGTGGTTGTTTAGCATTATTTTAGTGTATATTTGGTTTTTTACATTATTTTTAGGACATATTTCGTTGTTTAGCATCATTATTATGATATATTTGGTTGTTTAGCATTATTATTAGGATATATTCGGTTGCTCTGCATTATTATTAGGATATATGTGGTTGTTTAGCATTATTATTAGGATATATTTGGTTGCGTAGCATTATTATTAGGATATGTGTGGTTGTGTAGCGTCATTCAAGAAGATGTTCAAACAGAAGAGGAAGGAGCAGATAAAGGATTATGAAAAGCAGGAGAAAAGACTGAGAGAAATGAAGGCGAGTGGGAAATCTTCAAAGGATGCTGTAAGTTGTCTTTCTTCTGTTTGCCTGGCGTTTTTATCTCCGTTAGGAAGACGGTTGAAAGTACTGCCACTGATAAGATAGATCTTGGGGGATTTACGGTTCCATTCCACAATAGACCTCATGAGATGCTATCTTTAGAGTTAAATTTTCTATAACTGGAACTACTTTACTAGACTTGCTGTCACTGGCAGCGGAGTCCTGCTGCTGATCTGTCCTGGCGATTTTATAAGGCTACATTCAAGTCGCTATGTTTATTATACAGGATTGACTGTTTCAAACATTCTTTATTGTGGAATGGGGTAGCATATCCATATACTTGGAGTTGTCCTCCACTTGCCATATATTCTTGATGTGCGACAGGCATTTTAATTACTCTATCAATGGTTTATGCGTCAATCCAATGTTGCAGCAGACACCCTACGCCTTTGTCATAAGGCATGTGTTGACTGTTGTACTTTAAAAAACAATAAAATATTTCTAAGATGTATTAATGCATCACCACACATGCGCATGTACACGGACCCTAACTGGCTCGGCTTTTACGTATCTTTATGAACTTCAATCAAGGCTGCAACTTCCGGAGTGTTCTTAAAGTTGTGAGGGGTACGCAAGATGTAAACACAAGATACACAGATCAGAGGTCTCTCAAACAACAGTTTGAGGTTCAATTGGTTTCACCTAAGATTGTCTCTCCAACTATAGCCTAGTTCCCATATACGTCGCTAAGCACCGGCGATAGCACCGCAGGCTATTAGTGGTGAATTGGGAACCTATGCGCCGAGGACCGCCGGTAGTTGCCGGCGGCATTGCAATAGTTTAGCGCTGTTCAAATTTCGCCAAAGGCCGCAGGAAAAACATTCCCGAAATGCACTGTACGGGTGAGGTTAGGGTGGGATGCTTTCCACTGTAACAGATAAACGGAAACCACTAGCATAAAATGGAACTGCTTATGAAACATTTTAAATACTGATTTTGTAAATTAACTCTGTTCAAACCCTTTTTGCTATAGTATAGTTCCGGAGGCAGCCTGATGGTTTAAAACTCCTGGCCTCCAAACACAGGTTAGGGTTCAACTCCCAAAAAGGCCACTGACAGCGACAGGAATATCATCAAACCTCAATTTACTCTCTACCATGGGCATGTCTCCAGTCATTAAGGTTTCCTTGACACTAGACTCAGACATTTCCAGTCAAGATCACAGAGGCAATATTTGTACAACAATACTTTTATAAACATGCGCAGCCTCTACTCGCGGTAGGCTAAGCCATCATCATATCTGATCTTCGAGGAATTGGTTACTCAAACATGAGATACTTTCTTATTTGACATGAAACAATGGAATCCTTTAAACAACAAATACATTGTATAAAAATAATCTGATCGAGATCGTGGAAATTCTGTCATACATATTATAGAAACCTTTTTAATATGTGGTAAAAGTATATACTTTTTGCTTTGTTGTTTTTCAGTATAAACTAGAATGCCGCTGTCATGATCAGTTTATGTAAATTTGAATATGAAAGCTGCCATGGTTTCAGACTCCCTTAGACAGGTCCTCTCCCTTCAGGCATCTCCTCAATCCTATCAAAAGTTGTCATTTTGTTAACTAGCTTCTATCACTGTTTCCATGAAGCGGTTAATTTGCAAGGTTGTGTCATCCACATGATGAAACCGGCAAACGTCCACAAGTCAAGCGAGTTTCATGTACTCTCAAATTTTTCCAATTTGAGATGCAACTGAATTGTCGTATTGTGTGGATAACTCCCATGTTTATGTCTTTAATCAGGCTTTCAATTTAAAACTGATAGTTTTCACAAATTGTAAATGGAATTTAAAGCAGTTTTAACTACCAAACTCACCGCTAGCCGCTGCTAAGCCATCTTTGTATGGCTTCACACTTTTATAGCATGCTGCACAGTCATCTATCTAATAATTTTTGTTGAGTTTGACCTTTGTTTTGCAGCCTTCGACCTGGTTCCACTCACAGGGGTAACAGGAATAAGGTTGTTTAATCCTCTAACTGCTGTCAGTGCGGCTCGTAGCACTACTAGCAGTCTTGTCATGTTGTCCTGATTGGAATGTAATGAAATGGGTTAGCCTGGTTAGCCTGTTCACCCAGCTTAACTATCAATGTTTCTATCGTCATGATGACACGAATTTGAATTTGTGCGCATTTGGAGCTACCTTGCGATGAGTGTTACAATGGACATGCAGATTAACATCAGTGCTTTGTTAAAAAAGATAAAGAATTCTACACCAGAGGGTCATAGCAGTTTCATGTCTCATTTGGCAGCAACCTTTCAAATAGGAATGCCTGAAATATGGAAAATGTTTAAAATGGAATAGCTTGTACGGTGATTTCTCTTACATCGTCCACATTTGCCGTTTCCATCTTTTGCAAGCTTGGAACATTTGATAAAAATTTGTGTGTAACAAAAATCAATTATAGCAAATAGCATGTTTCTCTGTTACAGCACTATGTCTGTTTAGTAACTGCGCAGTTAGAAATGTTATAAATAAAAACTGCTACTTTGTGCTCTGTTCAATCATCAACAGAACCGGTGGTCTACAGTGGACAAGGTCTGCTGCAAACTACTTTTAAAGCACATAAATTACATAATTTTGTTATTATATATTTCAATACATCCATGTCTTGGCCTTCGAATGAGCCTGTTTTCAATACACAAAGAATAATAGAACTATGAAAAACAGGGTGTCAAAAATATGTCCTGCAAAGAAAACACTTGGTTCAGGTTCTCAAATTTTGACGTCATCATTATCATTCATCCCTTTCGCTGCCATTGAGACTGCGCTTTTTTGTGACCATCAGTGCTCTTAAACCCAGAGAGAGCTAATAATAAACTAGCATTTTAGATAATCAACAATGCCTGGGGATCGTGCTAACGCCCGACCAATACAAACACATGTTCTGAGTTAATAGATTTTGGGTGATTGTTAGAGTTTGCTTTTTTCATCCTTTTGTTCATTTTAAACGTAGTAATTATTATTACATCGTTTTATATGATGGCATTGTTTGTTCCATACAGAAATGTCGAGGAAATCGACCCCGAGCTGCTTGTGATGCAAGAGGTTGCTGAAGAGAGACAAAGAGTAAGTGAACTTGATTAATAACTAATTAGTAATTAAATATAAATATTAAAGTTGAAATATTTATATTATATTATTAAATATTTGAATAAATTGTATGGTAAATAGAATACAGATGTATTGGATAGTGAAATTAATCACTTTGTGTTTGATATATACTAGCTTATAGGCAAATCAAGTTATTTACAGTTGGCTTCTCTATTTTGAACAGAGAGTACAGTGTACAGAGTACAGTGAGTCAACAACCCCAATGATTGATTTAATTCAATTGACTTCTACAGCAAAATAGAACAAAAACAGAAATGACTACCAACAACATACCTGGTTGTTGGCCACTCATAGCTGTTCACCCTCTAATCAATAAAATTACTAACCATCATTTATTGATCATAGGTGATTGAGGAATATCAAGATGTAAGAAGATGGTGCCACTGTAGACATTGTGCCTTGATGCCCACTAGAGCCCAGAATGTATGCTGTCAAGAACATGCTGCAGCATCAGAAAAGATTTTGGCTGGAGACAGGTTAGTGCCAATTCAATGGTTATCACTAGTATCGGAACATAATGCTTGCTCTTGGCTATACCCTGGCAGTACTGTGACTCTTGTATGCGGGGATTGACATGTTTTGTTGTTTTCTCACTTTAGTTGCATAACAATGAACCCTAGGTGGAACAACTACTACAGGAAGCACCTCTAGAAATATCTAGGAATCAATACCTGGTATATTATGGTAAGTAGTTATCATACTTGTTGCCTCTCGTCTCCAGCGATTTGATATAATAGCAGTGATTATATAAACAGTTTATAAGCACATTTATTACTAATTATATTTTATTTCTAGATGACAAATATGTTCTTACTGGTGAACCAGTGGAACAAGGACTAAGACAGAGGTTCTTTGGCTATCAAAACCTGGTGTTCTGGCTATATCCTGGACTTCGAAGAAATGAGAAGCATCCGCTTCCAGCTTGCACGTATCACTATGTCCATTTAAAATTTCCTAACACTGATAATAAATAACTTTATAGTGAATATCATGAATAGATTGATACTGTTGGGCATATACTGATTGCCCTATAAATAAATTCACCACATCTGATAATAAATAACTTTATAGTGAATATCATGAATAGATTGATACTGTTGGGCATATACTGATTGCCCTATAAATAAATTCATCACATAGCTGTTTTTGTCTTCTAACTTTAAAAACATAAATAAAATACAACAGGAAACTAAAACAATTCCTTTTCCGCTTAGCAGTTGTCTGGTTTGAAGCCCCCTTGTTGGTGTCAGTCTTATTCTTGGTAGTCGTCTTCTTCTTTGTTGGTGCTGGAGTTTGACCCTTGAAAACAGTAACACTACTAAACAACTGTGTGCTACACCCTTACCAAACCATCACATGTACAACCTGTCAAGTAGGCATCCTTTCAGCACGCTGTTTGTTCTCTTGTTAGCATTAGTTTATATTATATCTTGTCTTTGGAGAGAGGATGGCAAAACTAAGGATATTATTCAAGTTATGAAGCTATTGATAAGATTGCTTTGTATATGACAGGAATTTCTACCCACCTTTTGTCAACTTCAGGTTTGGGCTCTTGTGAAAGTAGTTGCTGTTGTAGTAGTATTATTATCTGAAGAATTCTTATTGCTTTCCATGTTGCTTTCTAAATATGATTATGCTTCAATAAATATAATCTCATTGATAAACTGTCGACCTGCCGTGGCGTGGCCCTAGGACTATATGTAATTCGCATTCTCGGGAGATCACACAATGCTTGAAATTAATTAGCCTCAGTTGTGCCCCTCAACATCACAATAAAAAATATATGGATAGTGCACAATATCATTGAAAAAACATAATATGGTGCTTGGATTTTGAGCTATTTATCAAAGAAATAATCAGTACATGGAGAGATGATGACACTGATCCCTTTGTCATGTTCATCGTCTCTCTTGAGTTGTCCTACCTTCGCCTGCCTCTGGCGTCATTATGGTAGTTGATAAATAAGTGGTAAGAGCACACAACACCGAATATAACAATTGTGATGTAATAGTTTACGACCTATAATATTGAGCTTTTCTGCAGTAGAGCTCTGGGGAAATCCTATAAACACCAACCAATGTATGTTTCACCATGTCAAACAATGGCTCATTTGAAAGCCAAGATATTGAAGAACCTGAACAAGCTGAAACAGTACTGATATAACTGAGGTGGTTTAATTTAATTTGACACTTGATTTAGTTTGGAATATCTGTTCCTACAGGCAGCGCAACTTGTTCCATACGGCAACCGTTGGTAATCAGCTTTGAGAATCCAGTTTGAAGACTAACAAGCAACACAAAATCTCAAGAAACAAGAATGCTTAAGCATTTCTCATGAAAAGTCTAGAGTTGTCATCCTTTTCACTTGACAAACTGAAGACACATGATGATGTAAGTTCTCACATACCATATGTCTGTAAATAAACACCTTCATGTTCCAATCTGCACTTTGTGTGAACCTCTCATTCTTTAGTCTAACAAAAGTAGTCCATCACTTACAGAGTATTTCTATCATAGCAGTTATAATAGCAGCTGAGGCGTATGTTCATTCATTATTGCAAATTAGCTTCCAAGCAGAGTTTCGTTATCAGAAATTAGCTGTAAAACTTGTTTTAAAACATGTATCAAATATTAAGTTATTAGTTTTATATATAAGTTTTTCATTATTAACATATTTACCTAAAATTTAAACTTAATGAAAAGGCAATCTCTACTTTAACAAACTGCCTGAGGTTTGACTGTGTAACATGACTTCTACAGTGTGCACATCTATGCAAATCATTTTAAAATCAGCCACAGAAGGCAACTCTTTTACTAATCAACTTCTACCGTCGGGTCTGTCGGTACTAGAACAGTAAACCATCATAACAATGTGACTAGTGGCTGTCATATCAATTCATCAAGGCTAATTTTATTAATAACTAGTTATGCCAAGGCAGTCAATTAGTGCAGGTAATAGTGCGCTGGGCGATCAAGCTGAAAGTTGTGTGTTCAAATCCCGTTAAAAGCATTTCTTTTCTGTAACACTTCAGCAGGGCTTCAGACATACAGACACACAAATGGACATGGCTCTTATTATAGTGAATATTATGAAATACACATTCATGTAGATATATTTTACCAGCAGGAATGATTGACCTCTTTGCCTAAAAAATAGGAGAGTCTAGGGCACTGATGAAATGGAAAACACACAAATGGACATGTATGTGTCTTCAGCTATATGTGTGTCATCTCTCAACATAATCCGCAGTTCCCAAAGTTTGTGTGTATGTCTAGCTATCGCTATTAAAATCGTTGAAATCAAATTCCACATTCTGATGAATTTGAACTCACAGAGATTGTAACCACAAGTTTTAAATCCACACACTCTACCACTGAGCTATACGATGTATATTGGTCAATAGTGTATCATATACTGTATAACATATGCACTCTCTACCACTGAGCTATACAATGCATATTGGTCAATAGTGTATCATATACTGTATAACATATCCACACACTCTACCACTGAGCTATATAATGCACATTGATCAATAGTGTATCATATACTGTATAACATATGCACACACTCTACCACTGAGCTATACAATGCATATTGGTCAATAGTGTATCGTATACTGTATAACATATGCGCACTCTACCACTGAGCTATGCAATGCATATTGATCAATAGTGTATCATATACTGTATAACATATGCACACACTCTACCGCTGAGCTATATAATGCATATTGATCAATAGTGTATCATATACTGTATAACATATGCACACACTCCACCACTGAGCTATACAATGCATATTAGTCAATAGTGTATCATATACTGTATAACATATGCACACACTCTACCACTGAGCTATATAATGCATATTGATCAATAGTGTATCATATACTGTGTAACATACCCACACACTCTACCACTGAGCTATACAATGCATATTAGTCAATAGTGTATCATATACTGTATAGCATATGCTCACTCTACCACTGAGCTATACAATGCGTATTGGTCAATGGTGTATCATATACTGTATAACATATGCACACACTCTACCGCTGAGCTATACAATGCGTATTGGTCAAGGGTGTATCATATACTGTATAGCATATGCGCACTTTACTATTGAGCTATACAATGCATATTGATCAATAGTGTATCATATACTGTATAACATATCCACACACTGAGCTATATAATGCATATTGATCAATAGTGTATCATATACTGTATAGCATATCCACACACTCTACCACTGAGCTATACAATGCATATTGATCAATAGTGTATCATATACTGTATAACATATGCACACACTCTACCACTGAGCTATACAATGTATGTTGGTCAATAGTGTATCATATACTGTATAACATATGCACACACTCTACCACTGAGCTATACAATGCATATTGATCAACAGTGTATCATATACTGTATAACATATCCACACACTCTACCGCTGAGCTATACAATGCATATTGATCAATAGTGTATCATATACTGTATAACATATGCACACACTCTACCACTGAGCTATACAATGCGTATTGATCAATAGTGTATCATATACTGTATAACATATGCACACACACTCTACCACTGAGCTATATAATGTATATTGATCAATAGTGTATCATATACTGTATAACATATCCACACGCTCTACCACTGAGCTATACAATGCATATTGGTCAATGGTGTATCCTATACTGTATAACATATGCACACACTCTACCACCGAGCTATACAATGCATATTGGTCAATGGTGTATCCTATACTGTATAACATATGCACACACTCTACCACTGAGCTATACAATGCGTATTGATCAATAGTGTATCATATACTGTATAACATATGCACACACTCTACCACTGAGCTATACAATGTATATTGGTCAATAGTGTATCCTATACTGTATAACATATGCACACACTCTACCGCTGAGCTATACAATGCATATTGACCAATAGTGTATCATATACTGTATAACATATGCATACACTATTTGGTGTATTATTTGAAACTATGCTAATTCTATTAACTCTATAAAACGTGATGCTTTTTCGTGTTTTCTTTAACATCTATTTTGAATTTTTGGTTCAACTGCTATATTGCCGTCAAGGTCAATTCTTTTCACGCGGACAATTGTATTATTTTCGTAGGAAGATCCTTGACATTTTCTCTCTCCGTTTTGTCAGACAAAGACAGTACAATATTTCATCTTTACATTGGTACAAGTGTCGAAAGGAACCAGTATCATCGTATTCAATGTTTTGATGGATGGCTTCTGGTCGAACTAACCTTTTTTTCATATACACACACTCGCACACTCACGCACTTCTATGAAATAATTGTTATTAGCTATTATTTCTAGCTATTTAGCTATTACTTGCTAATAAGTTCACATTTACATTTAAACCCTATTATAGTTGTGTTATTCATTTTTCAATTTATTTGATAATCACAAAAAATTTTCCTCTTGATATGAAGTTTGAAACTCACAGTTGTTTGACAAAGTTTGAAAACCGTTAGTTTTTTTGTTTTTTCTCTTAATTTATTTTAACTAAACAAAACACTTTCATAATATGTCTTTTGAGAGTTAGAATGGCAAATGTTTTATGTTAAATACAATTCAATGTTCTGTCCAAAGACTTTTTATTATCTGGCAATGCAATGTAGCACAGCTAGATATTACATAAATCAATCATATTGCTGATAGGGCAAGATGTCTCATGGTGATACATTTTCTTCAAATATTTCAACAGATTCCAACAGATTCACTTTTATTTGTTACATTATAATCTTTCCTATAATAAGAGCTCTGTCTGTCTGTCTGTCCGAAGCAATGCTAAGAGGATAAGAAAAAATATTGCACCGCACAGGACTCAAGGAACTCGTACTAGCCAAGCATGCTAACATCTGCACCATTCCACCACATTTCCATATATAAGAACAGTTGTATGTAGCCATTATATATACCTGATGGTCTCTCACAGTGCACCGGACTACCAGAGTACTAACCCAACCACTCGTAACCACAGCGTGTAATACTAACCCAACCACTCTATACATAAATGTATTTAGTCTGGGAATTCTTTTAAGATTTACTATTTTATTTATGATAAATATTAACTTCACTTACATTTTATTAGTTGTGTATTTTAGAAACAAACGTGATTGAGAGGCTGCTTGCCCCAACCCAGCGGACTAATGTAAACTTCTACTAGTAAAATGACCTTGTAGTGCTCAGCTGAACTGGGGCAGCAGCAATGGTAGCTGTGTTGAGCTCACTTACGGTCGTTGCAAGGGAAACTCTCACAACATTTGGTAAGTTCCTCTAGTTTAGGTGTACTTACTTCTAGGAAACATGTGTAATAGAAAATAAGGCTTTACTTTCATCTTATGTGTGTAGTTTACTGTTGGAATATGGACCATGCACAGGAATTTTTGTGGAAGATGTGAACATTTCATATATGGTAGATGTTGTGGCAATCACGATGAGTTTGATTAAGTTCTAAGGCTACATCAGTGGTTTTAGATTGTTCTAGAATGAAAATGATAAACATAGTGATGATCTATTTAGGTTTTTGTAGCTGTTTATAGTTTCCGTGTTTCAAAGACAGACTAAGGTCAAGCTGCTGAAATATTAATCGTGATAAAATAAATTGACCTTCGATGCAAAGTTGTCTATAGCACTGCATAAGCTTGACCTATCCTGCTCAGTATAAGCAATGATTAACACCAAATCAGTTACTGTAACTGCCATGACAGAGCAAGGTCAAAGCTAATAACTCAGATTACAAAAAATTGGAGTTGTTCTCCTATTGGTCTCTTGTTTTGTATATAAAATAAGTTGATGTACTTTTCTAGTCGTGCTCTCACTACTTTTCTATGTTAAAACTATTTCTTTGGTTTATGTTGAATCCAGGGTTCTCCACAGCTGAGGCTAAGGGACATTCTGCCATATCCGATCAAGCCGGGATGAACCCTGGTTGGATCAGTATTTTACTCGGGCTTTCTCCTTGGCCTGTAAGCTTTACTTATCATTCCTGTCAAAAATTTCTGTGGTTCACATTTACATAAGACTCTTTGGTACCACGTATTAAAATTATTTGAAATGAGTTTAAAATAAAATTATTTATTTTGAATAAATTCAAGGTTCCTAATGTACTTAGTGAATTTTTACTAATTCAAAGTGACTAAAAATTATCTCATTTTATTTTAATAAAATTTTAAAGTTTTGTAAACCTGCAGTTGAAAGCTGTAGTAATTCTGCTAAATGTTGCCTATGGTATGCCACATTGACTCAATGGGTAGACAACTCCATGAATGAAACTAAGTGAATGGTACATACATGTATGTAAAGTTAAACCTACTGAAGACACAAATAGTGTGTATCCAGCTGCTTCGTAGAATTGAATGACTCTGTAATGAAGTTATCTTAGAGTTTCTCATAAATGCTATACCTAATAATAAACAAAATATTTCCTTATAAAATACAAGGTGAGTAGAATTAGAGTATAATGAGTTGGTATTGGAGCTTCACTATATCCAAAGATCCTCAGATGGTTTCTTATCGCACATAGACGATTCCATATTGCACATAGACGATTCCATATTGCACTTAGACAATTCCATGTTACACACAGACAATTCCATGTTGCACATAGACGATTCCATGTTGTACACAGACGATTCCATATTGCACACAGACGATTTCAATTGCACATAGACGGTTCCATATTGTACATAGATGACTTCATGTTGCACATAAACGATTCGCGATGTATCGCCATACTATGTAAAAAAGAGTAGATGTTTGTTACTAAATTTTGCATACTTTAACTTGAAAAGAAACACTTTTGTGTTCTAAATAATTAGAAACGTTTATTTTATGAATGCTTGTGTGCGCGTGTGTATGTGTGTGCGTGTGTGGGAAGCTATGGAAGGAGTTTATTATAACAGTAGAAGGCTCATGCATTTTATTTTTAGTATCTATCAAAATTACTCCCATCGAAAATAATCAGGCATGAGCAAATTCGTCATTACACCATTGTACAAATGACGATATCTATTTAAATGGTGGTTATTTTCAAATCGTTTACTTTAAAAATTGCCACCTTACAATCGAATCACTACATCATGAAGCTCTAGGTAGAATGAAGTACAATGGTGTATGTTATATATTAGCTAGTATTTTAAACAACAGCTTTTGAGCGTAAACACCTTTAATTAAAAGTCATAGCGCTCTATTCTTTATAGAGTATAGAATACTCAATGTAGGTGATCAAGCAGATACTAGGTTTAGCATTTAATGTAATGGATCGTAGAAAATTGCAATTACAAACGATCTTTGCCAGTCTTACTTTGTTATTCCTATATAACCCTATCAAGTATATCAGAGTAAATGAGCAAGAAAATAGTTTATCAATGCATTATTAGTAATGCCTTATCAATGTCATACTAGTACTATGTAGTGTCATCACCACATCACTTATTACTAGTACTCTGGTAGTGAAATGTGTCAACAAAGGACAGAGAATAACTGTCTGTTCACTTATGATAGAAGGTGCTTGATTTGTGCAAGGGTTAGAGCAGCAAGTTAGGTTTGCTGTGCAGAAGGTTGTGTGTTCAATTCCCCTTCGATGTAGTCTTTTTTTCAGCATTAAACTATGGAATCTGTTCCTGTAGGCGGGTAATGCAGCTAGTACTGATATAAGGCATCTATGCTTACATCAACAAATAGTTCACAGCATAGCGTTTTCATTACATAATGTGGTTGGGTAAATGATGAAATACTAGTCCTGCAGCAACTGCCCTAAAACAAAATATAAATCAAGCAATCTGTGATGACCAATCACCATCACCGAAGTGGTGCTCATTGCATTTGTTTTTGCGGATGCTTAGCCCAGTATTGGGAGGGAATTACATTGTAGGGGTTTCGAACTTGCCACCTTTGGCTTATTAAACCAACGCTTTAAAATATGCACCTCTGAAGCATTATGGGAAAATTTTACAGCTGAATCTTTTTTGATACGGAGGTAACGAGAATGCATTGTAGGAGGTTCGAACTCACAACCTTTGGCGCAGGAAACCGATGTTCTAACGCCTGTACCAAGCATGCGCCTTTTGGTATTTTAGAATAAAGGTACATATGGTTATTCTCTGCACTTTATTCTCTGTGCTTTATCGGCAGACTTGACTAGCAGAGTAGTAGTAGCTCAGTATATAATAATAATAAGGTGTTGATGAATTATTTTTTTGCTCACCTAGCCTGAGGGACTTGATGGGTTGAAATAATGAAAAGTAAAACAGCCAAAGATCAGTCAACATTGGAATTTTCCACCATAAGTTATATCAAATGCAATAGATGTATTTGTGGTGCCTTGACGATTCCATCGCCTTACCCTGCACCCAGTTGATGAATAATCGCCGAGAGGAAAAACCTGACATACAGCCTTTAGTGAACCAGACTTTAGTAGAATTTATACAAATTATTTCTGATTAGCTAGTAGTTAGTTATATAGCCTGTCATTTCTGTACTTAATCGGAATGAATCAATAATCTGATTGCATTGAGCCAATAGGAAACGTGTTTACAGCTCATGCGGAGCTGAGTTTCGCTTTGAGGCCTTGCAAATTGTAGCCTGAGTGATTTTTAATGAGTTTTTATTGAATGGTAGTAATAGTAGCTGTACACTTTCCAATAGTTGTGTAAGAAAAATGTGTCACATTGCGAGGGTTTTGAACTTGCACCCTTTGGCTCGGGGGATTATGCTTTAAAGGTTGACTTGCAACAAAATTCACATTACAGTTATTTGGTATCAAAATACTCACCATGTCTTACTTTGTTTGCTGTGTTATAGGTACAAAATATGTGGAAATGTGATCTCAAGCTCTTTAAAGCTAAACAATAACAGTTAATCGCAGCCATCACAAGAACATCGTAAATTGGAATCTCTTTCCAAAGCGACTCAAATGGGACATAGTTAAAAATGATGGCTTCTGTTTAAACTTTTATACAACCTCAATCGTCGAAATGTTTTCACAAATATACTTAACGAATTCAATGAAACCGTGTATATTACCCTTACGCGTCTATTTCGTCATTTTAATGCTGTAACCTTGAGCACTGATATCTCAAAACCTACTGTAAAAAAATTGTTTAATGTTTTTATATTAGATCGGAGGAGTGCATATCATCCTTTGCTAAACATGATGAGTCTGTTGGTCACCTGTGATAGTCAACAAATTCTGCAGAAATTGTTTGCGACGTCTGGCATGAAATATGGGTTGCACGATCAGATTACGACTAGATAAATAAATGTATTTTTTGTGTGAAATCTTTTAAAGTTTTATTGCTTCATTTATGATAATGATTTACTTCATTTACATTTTGTTTTTGTGTATTTTAGAAACAAGTGTGATTGAGGGGCTGCTTGCTCCAACCCAGCGGACTACTGTAAACCTCCACTGGTAAATGACCTTGTAGTGCTCAGCTAAACTGGGGCAGCAGCAACGACAGCTGTGTTGGAGTTCATCTCCACCAGAACTCTATCAGTTTTTACTAAGTTCAGGTGGTCAGGAAGGAGATAAGTCAGGTTCATTTATGAAAGATGCGGAAAGAATGAGAACTGATTATTTTAAGCGAAACTGACAATTCCTGTCTGTGCATCTAAATCGACCCTGTTACTACTTGATTGTCATAACAACTGGTTTTATTAACCAGCTAACAGCTACAGCTCCATGAGATAGAGTATGAGGCTATGTGCATTGTCTACAGATTAAATTTAACTTTCACTTTATCAAGCAAAAAACTATCAACTCTTTGGGAAGACCACGCACCGTGTAGTGCGGCTCGCTATACCTTTTGTATATGGCCAAGAGTCACATGGTACGGCTTTAGTAGACTCTGTGTAAACTGATTCGGATTAGTGAGTAGTTGGTTAATTAATTAGCATATTGTGTCTGTAATTAAACAAATGGAAACTATTATCTACATATGTTGAGCCAATAGAAAATATGTTTACAATCCATCCTGCCTTCAGTTTCTCTTTGTAAATTGTGAAAAAATAGCTGAAAAAGGTTAGAGCTCATTCCGCAACACATTTGTGATTAAATCAGTATAAAAAAAATAAATAATTAAGTTTAGTAGCGAAAGAGTTAATTAAGAAATATTAACTATAATAAGTGCAGGATATGTCTGAAGTCAAGGTAGAGTTTATGATAAAATATTGTGCTGCACAGGATTCGAACCTGTGACATTCAGCTTAGTAGGCAGACACTGTATTACCTGCATTAATCAACCCTCTTTTCTGTGCTCCATCATAATACTGTATGATCTGTTACCACATTCTAGATTTCCAAGATATTCTGGAATATCCTGGATATCCTTGAATATGAATAACTACTAGTGTACACTCGTAGTTATTCATATTATATATAGATGTTTCAAGTGTTCATGTCATCATAGCAAGTTAACAGCTGAGACTTTATTCACTTTGTTACAACATATTAGCTTCAAAGATCATTTTAAGGTTCTAAATTATGAACAAAAGCTTTAGTTTTTATTTTCTAGTAATTGTTTTCACAAGCTATATTATTCTTTTTATTGCATTTAGAGTTTTGTTATAAAAATATGTTCTAAAAATTAATTTGAAAATTTAATGAAGTGGTAAGTTATTTAAGCTCTTTATTATTAATATATTTTATTTATTTAAAGTTTTATTGCATTGGAAAATCATTTTCCACTTTAACAAACTGTCCACGGGTTGAATTTTTAGTATGATTTCTACAATGCGCATATCTATGCAAATCAATTTAAAACCAGTGACAGAAGACAACTCCTTTTACTAACCAACTTTTACCATCGAACCTGTTTGTACTAGAACAGTAAACTATCATAACAATCTGACCGGTGGTTGTCATATGGGATCATTAAGGCTATTTTTATTAATAACTAGTTTTCCAAGGTGGTCAATAGTGCAGATCATTGAGCGCTGGGCAGCCATGCTGAAGGGTGTGAGTTCAAATCCTGTTGAAAGCATTTCTTTGCTGTAACATGCCAGCATAACTTCAGACATCCAGACACACAAGTGAACCAGGCTCATTTTATAGCAAAGATTATGGAGTACATGTTCATGTAGATATATTTTACCAGCAGGAATGAGTGGCCTCTGTCTCAAAAAGATGATTCTTCAGTGCAACGGTTGGTAAACTTTTTGAACCAGTGGGCCACCTTGACTTTCCAATGTTGACAGTTGGGCTGGGTCAACACAAGATATCATCATTAGATGATTTACTAAGTTATGTAATGATAATCCATGAAATGTTGCGAAGATAAAGTCTGAAGTTATTGTAGTTACTACTAAGTACATCATGGTGTTCCTAAAACACATCCCAACCATATGAAAGATAATGAGGGTATGAATAGCTGAAGTTGTCTCCTCGCTAGTGGATGCCCATAGATTTATTTTGTGCATATCTTTTAAAGCTTTTGCTCTCCGACCTTATCTCTTTGCTAGCTGAGAGCTCTTGTAAAACTTAAATTATCAACTTGCTGTATTTAGACACAAGGAGTAACAATAAATAATATGAAATATTAGCTACATTATTTTATTAAAGTGCAGGAAGTAAAGCATGACAAGCCGTGTCTGATAACATTGTAAGATTTTACTCACAATATTCACCATTGAAATAACCTCAGCTAGTTTTCTTTTATAATGGTTTATTCTTTATTCTAATTTACCAGCTCTTCACTAATACTTACTAATTATTAACAGTAAAATTTACTAGTAGATATATTTTAGTAAATTGAAATTAAAGTGTAGACCTAGAAGATTTCATTCTAACAATAATTCGCTGCCAAAAAAAGCTTTGTTTTTATCCAACCAATTATCAGAAAAAAATTAACCAAATCTTGATTGGTCAATAAATATCGAAAAACTATTTTCGGCTAATTTGAAATGTTTAAAAAAAGGTGAAATGCAGTTTGAATTTTCTCAACTTGCAGATGATTGTATGATTGAGACAACCAATTAGAGCAGATTGAGTGTGATTGCATCTTCTGAGACAGTACAAGCTCGCGGCTGCCATATAAACGATGAGAAATTAGCCATCCACACTTTAACCGCGATCAAATTTTGTCAATTTTAATAATGAAATATCCTGGCAGCCAGATCACTTAAAATATCAAAAACAATTTAAATGATAGAACAATTCCATTGCTCTTAGATGAAAACCCCTAAAATTTTGTCCAAGTTCATCTCTGATTTTTAACACTAATGAAAATGTCTTTAGTTTCTATATCTAAAGCACGAGCTGACAACTCCCGTTAAATCAAACCTTGTCGGAAATTCTTTAGTGCTTTTTGCTTGTAGACCAAAGCCGCGTGTAAGGAGGCCTGCCCACCTACAGTTATTACTATAGCATTTTTATTTTATTTCATTTTATTATATGCTTATTTTAGAAACACAAGCATTTGTGAGACTGCTTGCTCCAACCCAGATGACTATTCTAAACTTCCACTGGTAAAAGGACCTTGTACACAATCAGCTGACATTCAGGTATGCCTGCTGACAGCTCATGCAGTAAACTGACATACAGGTAGCCCATAGTGCTCAGCTGCCTTTACATTTTATTATTTGTGTATTTTAGGAACAAGTGTGATTTTGAGGCTGCTTGCTCCGACCTAGGTGACTACTTGTAAACTTACACTGGTAAAAGGACCTGGTAGTGCTCGGCTAGGTGACACTTGCATTCCTTCACCTGTTGTTTATTTCGAATTTATCTTTCCAAAATTCTGACAAGCTAGTCTAAAAATACAGCACCGTTTAAACATCACCTCTAATAAAATGTCACTATAGGGAAGGTTTAAAATGTGCATCTCCATGGCATGCAAATAGAAGATTGATGATACATGTATGTCTTTTAGTTTTTGTTATATATTCTGATATTAAAATGATCTCAAACCCTACATTCTTTTTACTATGAGTTTTTTTCAACAAGCATTTCTTTTTGTCTGTCTTTTTTCTCTTTTTCCTTTAGAACTTGAAGGACCATCTTAGAGTAATAAAATAGTATGAGTTACTTATTGACATAAAGATACCATCTTTTCATGAAGGACAACATTCTGAAGATATCTATTTAAGCAATCACTCAGAGTGTATGATGGCAGCTTATGTTACTACAAGCTTATGTTACTACTTTTAAAGAGAATTATTGTACAAACAATGCTTCAATTATCTTTGCTTGACACATCTGAGTCTAGTGGCAAGAAAACCTTAATAACTTGAGATTTGCCAAGATCCTGAGAACAGTTTAATGTTGCATGCCAACTGCCTTTGTTGGGAATAGAACCCTCATCTGTTTTTTTAAGTCAGGCCTTCTGACCACAAGGCCAGAACTGCTTTCTTGAAGTTAACACTAAGTACATCAAGGTGGGCTCAAAACACATCCCAACTGAATAAGAAATTTGGAGGGTATGGGTAGCTGAAATTATCTCCTTGATAGTGGATGCCTATAAATTTATTAAGTGCATATATTTTGAAAAGCGTTTGTCTCGCTCCGACCTTAACTTTCTGCTGGCTGAGACCTCTTGTAGGACTTAAACTGTCAACTTAGTGTTTTTAGACACAAAGAATAGCAATAAATAATATGAAATAAAAGCTTTGTTTGTACCCAACCGATTATCGAAAAAAAAACCAAGTCTTGACTGCATGGTCAATAATTATCGAAAAACTATTTTCGGCTAATTGAAAATGTTTGACAAGAGGTAAAATGCAGTTTGAATTTTCTCAAATTGCACAATGATTGTATGATTGAGACAACCAATTAGATTAGATTGAGTGTGATTGCATCTTCTGAGACAATACAAGCTAGCGGCTGCCATATAAACGATGAGAAATGAGCCATGCACAATTTAATCACCATCAAATTTTGTCAATTTTAATACTGAAATTCCCTGGCAGCCAGATCACTTAAACATCAAAAACAATTCAAATGATAGAACAATTCCATTGCTTTTAAATATAACCTGCTAACATTTTGTCCAAGTTCATATCTGATTTTTAACACTAATGAAAATGTCTTTGTTTTCTATATCTAAAACATGAGCTGACAACTCCCGTTGAAGCAAACTTTGTTAGAGATTTTCAAGCATGCTTTTGTTTGTAGACAAAGCCGCATGTGAGGAGGCCTGCCCACCTACAGTGATTACTACAGCATATGTACCTGTTGATAGTTGTCAATTTTCACTGGTGGCATGACTGTGCAGGGAGTAAAGTAAATTGTAAAGAGTAAAGTGATTGAGATGAAAACGGCTAATTATTGTAAACAATTTCATCTTTATTATAATAGGAGTTGTCTCTGTCTGCCTGAAGCCATGCTGTAAGCACGAGTACAAAATATTTCTCACACGGCATTCGAAACCAGATATTCGGCTTGCCAAATAAGCTTGTTACCCGTTGTGTCACTCGACCACATGGCTGCATTTATGAATAATTGTGTGTACACTTATTACACATGACAACTTCTCATGGTGCATGGGACTGCCGGTGTACCAGTTTGTGATCCTCACTTCATGCCTGTTTCTGATTTTGAGGCCAGTTCCCAAAAAATCATACTTCATAGTAATCACCTTCTAGTATGAACAATAAATGCATTTGCATCCTTTGTTTACATTACTTGTTTTGTTAATTGCTGTAAATTCCTTGGGCTGGTTTAAACAATGCTAATAGAAGATGTTCATAAGGATATTAATTCTACTTACTGAGCGATTTAATGGCAGATAGGAGGTGTTTCGTTTGGTACTTATGTTCATGAGCTGTATGAGATTGTCATGTGTAATATTTTGGTACACAAATATTCTTGAATCTGGAAAAGTGGTTGAATGGTGCAGATGGTAGCAGTTCTGGCTCCGAATCTATATATCTGAGTTTTATTCTCGTATGATACAATATTTTTTGTACTAAATTATTCATAAATAAAACAATTTTTTTAATCAATTTTCTCTAATAAAATTCTTATCGTGGCTACGGAGGGCCACAAATCTTATTATAGTAAACATGATAAACAGTTCCCATGATTTCTATTATTGACATTGAGATATCTTGGACAAATGCATTTAGAAGGCAGTTTAGTAAATATTTAATTCTACCTCTGCAATTAAGTCTCCACTATGTATCAGTGATGTCATTGTACAGTTTCTTGTCACTATTGTGTTGAGAGGATTTTTACTGTTTTTTTCATCTTGATATTGACATCAGCTCCTTGCAGTGTGCAAGTTTGCAATGTTATGCATCTCTATTGACATATATTTTATATTGTATTTGCTCTTGATTTTGAGAATAAAACTTTGATTATAGCGTCAGCTACATTGCTATTAATGTCTCAAATGATATAAAGATAAGTTGAGTAGAACATGTGACATTGTTTTTCTCTAAATGCTGTGTAAACATATGAGTAGTCAATGCTGATGATTGGCTAATGAAGATATTGTATATTTATCACTTTCAAACAGGAAGTGCAACTATTTAGGTCTTTTTGAAGGAAGTTTGGTTACATCTTCTGAGGGTTTACAAAACTATCAAGTTTTGTGGATTTTAATCGACAAAACATTGTTTTTGATAATTATAAATATCAGTGCAATTAATAATAATATTAATAATTATCCTAATAAAATTTAGTGCAAGTTTATCTTTAAGAGCCATTATGATGACACTTTCACATGGTCTGATTGTTTTGACAGCGATAAGGTTTTGTTGATTTTAATCTTGAAACATCTTGACAGTCAGGTCACCTCAAACATCAAAAACAATCTCAAATGATTGGGAAATACTCATACTTTCTGATAAAATCTACTAATCTTCTTGATTCAGACACTAGTCAGCTTTTTACCATTAGCTGTCAGTTCTGTTTATCAGAGAGTTACCAACATCTTTATGAACTCTGCAAGGGCAAAATGAACATTGTACAACCTTATTCACTCCAACTCTGGGAATAGGGTCATAGACCTTTACGAAGTCTATACAAGCCATAGAAAGATTGTGTATTTTGGGTATAAATTATTAGAACCAAGTTAATGATAAACGCACTTTTTATTAGAGCTGATGTAGTTATAAATATATATTTTACTTTGAGGTATATAAACTAAGTATTGTCAATCATTGTAGTTATTGCAGGCTTGTTATGAAATTACAATTGTTCAATAATTATACTTTCGTAAATGAGTTAATATATTATTCTGTATTTAGTTACCAACATAATTAAGATATTGTGTATACTTAGAATCCACAAAGTAGTGCATTTAGCTTTTCAAATAAGAAAAATTTGTTGAAAAAGTAATGCAACCAATGGGTCTTAAACCCATAAACGGAGGACACAAAGTTTTCATACTCCCTTCTTTTATAAGACACTGAAAGTGTGTGAAAAAGACTGTAAAAGTAGATGAATGGGACATTTTGATCACTCTCAAAGGAGAAATAACTGTCTAGAGTTATTCAAATGTGCTTATTTTCTGCTTCAACTACTTTGTTGTTATTTAACAAACTAATACTTTTGACTTTTATTAAAAATTAATTTGTGGAATGATTGTCGTTATGATTATATATTTCTGCTTTAGTAATTTAGAGTCAAACATAGAATGTAGAAACCAATTTATCAAATATTCTTCTGTTTGTTTTGATCATTTCATAAGTAGATCAACAAGTTATCTGAATAAAATAAAAAATACCCAAACTCCTGGTTAAGGAAGGTCCCTAGCTCGTCCCTTATTGGTGGCTCTAAGTTTTAGGTTACTATGTAATAAAGGAATGTTTCAATCATCATGAGCCTTTTATGCACTTTACTGATAGCACTGATTGGGGAGGCAATAGCTATTAACCATTTCCTATATTTCTGAAACTGACTCTAGTACTGGTATCAAGAACTAACAAGGAAATAATCTCTTCACTACTTCTCTCTAGTCGTAACTAAGTTTCACCCATAATCTTACTCATGTTATAATCTAGTTTGTGATGAGGAAGATGTTATAAAACAGGAGTAACTGTCTGTGTTAAACTCTACTTTCTGTAAAATATAATTATTATGTTTTTAAGCTGATTAGCAGACTTCGCGATCAAACAAGTTTGTCAGCTGACATATAATAAAGGTAATGGTACCTTTCCTCTTGTCTCCAGCGACTAACAAGTTAACACATTTCTCCCCATAATAAATGGATAGATACGCTGGTTGCTGTTTATGGTCTCTGATAATATGCTAGAGCCTTCATGAAAATTATACAGTGGCTACATGCTGACCAGTTAACAATATCTGTTCTGGCTGTATATTAGTCAATGAAGTTACTGGTAGCCACTACTATAATCCATTGGTAAGGTTTCTAGTTTGTTAAACAGGGTTTTCTGTCGAACACTAATATTATTAAAGTATGCAGACACTGTATTATCCACATCAATCAACCTTCCTTCTCTGTGCTCTATCGTAATACTGAATGAGCTCGTACAACACTCTATATATTCCGAAATATTCTTGAATATCTTGGATATCCTTTAATATGAACATCTTCTAGTATATAGTAATACATATTAATATTATATGTAGGTGTTTCATGTGTTCATGTCATCATAGCAAGTTATCAGCTGAGGCTTTTATTCACTTTGTTATAACAAATTAGCTTCAAAGGTCATTATTAGGTTCTAAATTATGAACAAAGGCTTTAGTTTTTATTTTCTAGTAATTGTCTTCACAAGTTATATTATTCTTTTTATCTTTTTATTATTCTTTATGAAATTATTTTTAATGCAATAGAGTTTTGTTAAAAATATGCTCTAAAAATGAATTTGAAACTATAATGGAGTGGTAAGTTAATTGGGCTCTTTATTATTAATACATTTAATTTATTTAAAGTTTCAACTCACTGGAACAATCAGTTTCTACTGTAACAAACTGTCCATGGGTTGACTCTGTAGTATGATTTCTACAATGCGCACATCTATGCATATCAAGTGAAAACTTGCAGGAGAAGCCAACTCCTATTACTAGCCAACTCTTACAATCATATCTGTTGGTACTGGAACAGTGAACTCTGACAGCAATGTGACTAATAGCTGTCATATGAGCTCATCAAGGTTAATTTTATTAATATTTGGCCCATTGGTAGTCTAGTGCGTTGTGAGAGATCAGATGTAATAACTAACTGTACAGTTATTCCCGATTGTGGCAAAGCAGTCAATTAGGGCAGGTAATAGTGCACTGGGCATGTAAGCTAAAGGTAACAAGTTCAAATCCTGTTGAAAGCATTTCTTTTCTGTAACATTTCAGCAAGACTTCAGACATAGAGATGCACAAACGAACACGGCTCCTATTATAGTAAATATTATGACATACACATTCATGTAGATATATTTTACTAGCAGGAATGAGTGGTCTCTTTGTCTCAAAAATAGGATTGTCTAGGGCGGCGTTTGATAAACTTTTCAACTAGCTGGCCACCTTGTTGTTGAAATTTTGGCAGTTGAGCAGGGTCAGCACAAAATATGATAATTAGATAAATTACTAAGTTATGTAATAATCCATTAAATGGTGCAAAGATAAAGTCAAAAACGAGTATAGGGTATGTAAACCATAAACAAGAGTTCCTAATACGTGTAGAAATGAAGATAATAATTAGAAAAATTTGTTTAAAAGCGGTTGCTTCTTGACATCAGCTGCCAGCTACGATCTGACTGTTGCAGCTCTACATTGACCTTCAGCTTTATTTGGCACCTGTTGAAACCAAGCAACTGTCACTGGATGTCATTTTATATGCAGACCTACACTATGTTTCCATGACACGGTTAATCATCAAGCTTGTCTCATTAAGATGGAAACAGTATTAAATTATTTATTTATTATTTATATATTTTATTTAAAGTATTTATTAAATTTATCCTGGCAATTGATGCGCAGGAAACTGCTGGGCAAACTATTCCATTATAAACATTTTCTACCCTTCAGTCGCTCTTTGAGACGCTCCTGAGACATGAGTGCGCCGCTATGACTTTTGAGACAAAATTACATTTTTATTGAATTTTTTGTTAATCCGGAACATGCGAGTTCTCATAGAAACACTTACCGCAAGGTTATACAATTCTACAGTAAATCTGCTTCATCTCCACAATAGAAACATAGTGACAAACATCCCTATGATTTCAGTTAATCACAACTTGTAAAGATAACTGTTGATATTGTATGATTTGTTACAGAATCAAAAGTGACTGTGGGAGAGCATGCCTTCCTACAGCAATAGAAGCACCTGATGAAAATTGTCAATTATCCCCAGTGACAGGGTCATGCAAAGGCAACTTTCCTAGATGGCCAAGAAAAGATAGAAAATGTTTTGAGTTTACCTGCGATGGTTGGGGAAAACATGATAATGATGTTCAGTACTTCGGTTATGTAACCAGTTGTGTAGAATAAACATGTAATTTAGCTGGTACCTGGAGTAGATTTGTCTATGATAGTAGCCATCTGTACAGTAGTGTTACATAAGAAGATCGAGCAATCGATGGCACTTTAGCGAACCCAGTGAATTTTAATTCATAATTCTTGGTCGATAGGTGGTCGTAACACTAAATCGCCGATAAGATGGTAATTTGGGGATTGTCTATAATAACAATGATCACAGTATCAAAAACCTATCAGTGTTTATATCATCGAATACTCCACAGCATAGCATTCTCAATATTCAATGTGGTGCAAACAATGAAATACTGTTGCAAGTGCGTGAAACTAAATATAGATCAAGCAATATGTGACGGCTAATCACTATCACCGAAGTAGTGTGCATTGCATATGTTATGGTAGGTGCTTGGCAGACTATCAGGAATGCTTGACAGCGGCAAACTTTCCTGATTGTTCTATAAAAAAAGATTATACTGCAGGGGTTTCGAACTCACAACCTTTGGCTCATTAAACTAATGCTTTTACAGTTATTATTCTGACACACTATTGGGAAAGTATGACAGCTGCAATCATTTTTGATATAGGTGTAAAAAGAATTACCTTGCAGGGGATTCGAACCCACAACCTTTGGTTGGTTAAACCGATACTCTTATACTGATACTCTAATACACTAACATCTGCACCAATCAAGTACACTCTAGTGTTCCAGAATGGCGTACATATAGTTGTTTTCTGTGCTTTTATGGCTCACTTGGCTACCATATCACTAGTAGTAAAGTGTATAGTGATAATTAAGCATTGATAAATTATTTTCTTGCTCACTTAATCTGAAATACTAGATAAGGTTAAATAGGAATAATGAAAAGACAGCCAAAGATCGTTCGCAGTTTCGATTTTCTACTATCACTTATATCAAATGCAATTCAATGTATCTGCAGTGCCTCAATGATTCAACCGGTTTACTGTGCAAATAGCTGATGAATAATCGGTGAGAGGACAACCCTGACATACAGTGATGTAGAGTGAACCAGCCTTTAGTAGACTTCCTACAAGTTGTTTTCAGTTTCTATGCAAGCTACAAGCAATGTTAAATAGCTTATCCACATTCAAGAAAAGACTGAGATTATTTTGAAAGCTGAATTTAGAGAGTGATGGGTTTTAGGACACACACCTCCATAATTTCATATCAGACTAAACTTCTCCAACTTCCTTCCCTAAAAAACTAGGTTACAACACATATTTATAAGTGGGACTTGTTGTGACGATTGCGACACTGATATTCAATTGATGTAAAAAAGTCTTTAAAAACAAAAACGACTTTGAAAGTTAGTGGACCAATCTTTATATTTTGAGTAAAAAATCGGAATTAGCGTGTCTGGTTTGCTAAACACCAAACAATGAAAGCTGTTCTTGGCAGTTATGATTTAATCAAAAGGAAACAGTAATATTCCTGCACTGAGCCAATAGAAACTTGTTTAAAACTCATGCTGAACTGTGTTTGGCCTCAAGGCTTTGCCAATTGTAGCCCAAGAAATTTCTGATGATTATCTCTTTAATAGTAGTAACAGTAGCGGTAAAAATTCTCAATGGTTTTGTAAGAAAAGAGATTACATTGTAAAGGTTTTGAACTTGCAATATTTGGCCTGGGAGATTGACACCTGAACCTCTGACAAACTATCCGGAAACTTCACCAGCTGCAATCCTTTCCGAGAGTGGTGTGAAAAATTAAATATGTGTCTTTCACAATGTATCATTTCCTGTTGACTGTTTCATCTCTCGACATAGTATATAACTATATATACATGTACATAAATCGCTCATAATGATAATTGTCTCATGATGATACATTTTCTTTAAATGTTTTAATACTGAATTTTCTCACATCTTTAACAAATACCCCGGGCTCACCTTTAATTCTTACGGTATAATCTTTCCTATAATGAAAGCTGTGTCTGTCTGTCTGTCTAAGATTTTGCTCACAATATTCACCATTGAGATAACCTCAGCTAGTTTCCTTTTATAATAGTTTATTCTTTATTCTAATTTACTAATTAATAGTTGATATATTTTAGTAGATCAAAATTATAGCATTTACTCTAAAGATTTCATCCTAACAATAATCAGCTGCCAGAAGAAGTTTAGTTTTTACCCAACCGATTATCAGAAAAAAAGTAACCCAAGTCTTGATTGGTCAATAAATATCGAAAAACTATTTTCGGCTAATTGGAAATGTTTGAAAAGAGGTGAAATGCAGTTTGAATTTTCTCAACTCGCAGATGATTGTATGATTCAATGATTGAGACAACCAATTAGAGCAGATTAAGTGTGATTGCATCTTCTGAGACAGTACAAGCTAGCTAGCTATGAACGATGAGAAATTAGCCATGCACATTTTAATCATGAAATACCCTGTCAGCCAGATCACTTAAAACATCAAAAACATTTGCAAATGATAGAAGAAGTCAATTGCTTTTAGATAAAACTCGCTAACATTTTGTCCAAGTTCAGCTCTGATTTTTAACGCTAATGCAAATGTCTTTGTTTTCTATATCTAAAACATGAGCTGACAACTCCCGTTGAATCAAACCTCGTTAGAGATTTTCAAGTATTCCTTTATTTGTAGACCAAAACCGCATTTGAGGAGGCCTGCCCACATACAGTGATTACTATAGCATACTTACCTGTTGATACTTGTCAGCTGCCACTGTTGGCAGGACCGTGCAGGTATAACCTAAGATCATGGGGGAATATAGACAGTGAATATGTAGTATCTATATACCGAGGTTTTAAAGGGAATGGGAATAGATTCCAGTGAATAAAGTGATTGAGATGAGAACTGTTTAATATTGTAAACAATTTCATCTTTACTATAATAGGAGTTGTCTCCGTCTGGCTGAAGCCATGCTGAAAGCATTAGTAGAAAAGATTCCTCACGCGGCATTCGAAACCAGATATTCGGCTTCCCAACTAAGCTTGTTACCCTCTGTGTCAGTCGACCACATGGCTGCATTTATGAATAATTGTGTGTATACTTATTACACATCACAACCTCTCATTGTGCATGGGCTGCCGTTGTACCAGTTTGTGGTCATCACTTCATATCCGTTTCTGATTTTGAGGCGAGTACCAAAAAAATCATACTTATAGTAATCGCATTCTAGTATAAACAGTAATCCATGTGTCTCCCTTGTTTACATTGTTTTGTTAATTGCTGTAAATTGCTTGAACTGGTTCAAACAATGCTAACATGAGATGGTCATAAGGATGTTGAATCTACTTACTGAGAGATTTAATGGTAGATAGGAGGTGATTCGTTATGTTTGTATATGTACTGTATTGTTCATGAGCTGTAAGAGATTGTAATGTGTAATAATTAGGTACACAAGTATTCTTAAGTGTTGAAAAGTGGTCGAGTAGTGCAGATGGTAGTATTCTGAACCTCTAAGTTTGATTCCTCAGCTGCTGATTCTCTATCTTGTCTCTCATCGATAGCTGCAAGCTTATTGGCTACTATATAATGAGCAATGTTTACGCTTGCTTCTATCATCGTTAAGCTTTTGCATTTGGCGAGCCCAACTTTTACATTTTACATAGACTTGAATACTCCCCTTGCTAATCTTGGAGAATAGTTTGTCATTTATTTGAAATTAAATGGTTGGACATTAAATATATTATTGAGGTTTTCTTAACCACTTTTTATTCATAACTTTTTTCATCAAGTTTACCTATTGATATTTTAAACATATAAATATAGTATTCAAACAAGCATACATATGGTATTTTATATTTTAAAATGTTAAAAAACATGCATTTTGTATTTCAAAATATTTTCACATTTTGTATTCAATTTGTAGGCCTTAAAAACCCCTTTAGTAACTAATTATAATCTAAAATAGGCTACAGTCTCAATTTGTGTTACAAACCCCAAGAATTCTGACCAAGCTGACAATGTATTGGGGATGTCAAATATGAAAAGCGTTTGACTCAGACTCTGACACGATCTAGATGGCTGCGTGGTGACCTTGAATTAATTCCTCGCCACAAACCTGCTAAATCAAAACTAACAACATTCAACTATTTTTGTATTTAGCAGTAGATAAACTACAGTAAAATTAGGCTTTAAATAGAATCCAGAGAATAGCACATATACTCAGCATTGCATTATCTATAACCAGTGGTTATAGCATCAGCTTCAGTTATTATGTTGATATTATTGTGACAAAATGAAAATCTAGACTCACTAAAAATGTATTAGTTTATGTTATCCGATACTGCACAAAATGTTAAAGTCGCCCATGAGTCTAAACTCGCCTCAGTTTGAACGGAAAAAATAGATCAATAACTTCCATAAAATCGTTCAGGAATGGACGTCAAAACTTATGTTTGCAAATCAGATGGTGTGAATACAGTTTATATGCAATATAGTACTGAAAGGCTGCCAAAAAGAACATCAAAAGTTCAGCAAGTCTCAGTAACAATTAGTCAGCTAACTAAGTCATCACTGGAGGGTCTGTGTATAGCATGGTGATCAGTAGAGGAGAAAAGGTCAGAGTCCACCACAAAGCTAAAGAATAAAAGAAGCACACACCAACCTTTGAGACACATGTCAGATATCAGTTGTGAAAAAAGCAAAGCCTATTTTGGCATGGAAACCATAACCTACTTTTGCCCTTTGAAGACAACTGTCGTTCCGGCTATAGGTTTTAAAATTTTGGAATAAAGATTCTATTCCAAAGACGATTCGATATCAGACCCTGCTGTTTTCTAGTACAATGCCCTACCCACTACACTACAGAGATTGAATTGCTAGCTTGCCATTATAACTGATTATATTAGAGCTAATACCTACCGGCTTTGTGTACGATGCGGGTCATAGCATAACGTTACGAGAAGCTGTTCACTCACATTATTAAACGTACTGGCTAATAGCGGGCAGGCTAATAGCGAGAAACTCTCACTACTTTTCATTGTTTATAAGACAAAAAACTTTTCTCATAATACATAGTTTGAAAGTTATAATGGCTAATGTTGTTATATGTTAAATACAAATCCAATTTTCTGTCCAAAGACTTCTATTACCCAAGCAACGCCGGGTAGCACAGCTAGTGTATTTATAATCTTGAGCAGATTGAACATAACCCAACAATGTATTGTCTATACAACGGAAGGTGAGAGGTGAGAACAGAATAGTCATTCAAAGCAGTAAGAGCCTCCATGCATTCATCCTCAGACTACAATACGAGTTTGTACAGCGCAATCGTGTAGAAAGCAATCGTGACTGCCAATCACCATCACCGAGGTTGTACACATGGCATATGTTCTTGTGGATACTTGGCTCATTATCAGGCAAATTGAACAGACGCAGTTTCCCATTAGTTGTTTAAAAAGAGTACTCTTCAGGGAGTTTGAACTCGCAACCTTTGGCTCGCTAGATCATTGCTCTAACAGCTGCACCTCTGACACACTGTTAAAAATTTAACAGTTGCAATATTTTCTGATACTGATGTAAAATGAATTACCTTGCAGGGGATTCAAACTTGTGACCTTTGGCTCAGGAGACTGCTGCTCTAGCACCTGCGTTAGAGCATGACAACTCTTACCCTACGGGATGAAAATATTCATTGGTCATAAAAATTCGCGATTTCGCGAACAGTCAATAACGCGAATGATTAATTTCCGTAAATAATTAGTTCTATTTTTAATCACAAGAGAGAATAACTACTGCATCAAATTGAAAACTAGTCGCTGGCCTAGTTTTAATATAAATACTAAACATAATTGAGTTCCAAAACATTTTTAAAATTATTGCCCGAGCGTTGAGCTGACACCATTGGCAATGCATCACATTTATTTACAAAATTATTCAAGGTTGTCACAAAATATGCAGAGTGGCGTCATCGCGAAAATAGCCGATGGGCAGAAGTACTAAACGTAGCTGAGTTCCAAAATTTCTTTAAAATCATCGCCAGGCTTCGAGCTTTATTGCCATTGCGTCAAACTTTACAAAATTATTCAAGGTTTTTCACAAGTTATTCGGCATGGCTTCAGCATAGCAAAAAAGCTCTCCTAGTCTTTTTACATTAAAATCAACTCCATCAATCTCCAATACCAAAGTCGAGGATGATCATGATTCTGATCTGGACATTATTGTATGTATTTGATTTGCAGTGCAGATACGTTTTTTCATAATCAACTGCATTAGTTAATCTTCTGTTTAAAAACTGATCGCTTTCATTAAATACTTCAGCTATTGTTTTTGTACTTCCTTAACACTCGTTAATATTTTTTTTCTTTTTTGTGTTTACTGCAGATTGAGAATGAAACAATTTACCTACTCCGATTACGAAAACTAGAGACAAGTAGTAATATTCATCAAGGCAGGAATACTGGCAGAGAAGCAACCAGTCAAACTAGACCCCTTCATCGACAACTCCTTGATATCGCTGTAGCAATCATGATTAAATTATATATTTTGTTTCATGTATAGATATATTATAATTTATTACAAATTTGAGTGTACAAATAAAATATTTCAAATACAAATAAAATTTTACAAACGATGAATGGAGTAAATACAAACAGTTTAGTCCATGTGGCGGTTGTCTAGCAATAAAATTAAACTGGTACTCTTGATATGTGAATACTAGCGTGTAATGGTGATTTTTGACTAGTTATTTTGGTAATAGAAGCTCTGTCGCTGTCACTGTCTTAGGTAGATGATTCTCTCGCTACTACATGGCTGGTAAGGAAACTATCATCAGAACTCTCCTCGTGGCATACTATTGCAAAGTTCTGCCGGTTGGCCAAAGATTTGTGCTCGTAAAGGCGTTTTTGTTCCTTTTTTAAAAACAGATATATTCTTCTCGTAAGTAGCTTCGGTCACTTCGACCTCAATTTCCAGACCTTCGTGAATAATTGGTGATCTTTTAAAAATGACATCTACCACCCTTGCAATCATTGTTCTTCGGTGTATGATGAAAAATCTCTCTCTCACACTAAAACAAATAATGAAGCAGTAGGTAGGGAAAAATAAGTATTGCGTTTCACCGAGGAACCAAAGTAAAATTCAACTAATTTAGTAAATGTGAAAAACTTATTACTTACCACAAGTTGTTGGTTTATCAAATGCCTCCAAAGCGATGAAAATTCGTGAAAACCTCTGGACGCAGCAAAAATTGTTTACCGTAGCTTAGCATGATCGCCTCACAGTTGTAAGCTAAATATAAACCGGAACACGTGATGTGCGCATGCATAGGAATAACTCTATTACTATTCGCAATAGAGTTAACTTTTCCTAGAGAGTGGCCGTCTTCAGCCGCGAATAAATTCATCCGCGAATATGCATGAAAAGACAATTTTCGCAAAATGTAACTTCGCGAATAAATTCATCTTGTAGGGTATTGTATTACAAACATCATACAAATAAGATTTGCATTGCTTGAGCTTAAATTTAAGCATTTGTATTTTATGATAATTGTGTCTTTCCACTTTGGGTTAAATTTAGTTTTTGTATTTTATGCACATTTCATTAGTATTTTGCACTAGCTATGTAAAGGTAGTACTTGTAAACTATAAAGCACACATAACCAGACCTGTTAACTAAGTTTCCATGACATTTCATTTAATCACGGAGGTTCTCAGATAGCTGGCTTTTAGAAGTAAGCGAAGCCTCTGAAAAATAAGTTTTAATAGTTTTTCCCTTTTTAATATATTTTAAGTATGACCTTCATAAAACCGAAAGTATTGAGTAAAATATATACTCTAGAAATTCTTTCTAGATCTTAAACACTAACAACAAAAGAAATAGAGCCATTTATATAATTTATACACTCGGTAAAATGACTGTTTTCAAGACATCATGGTCTTCCCTAAAAGAGGTAATGTGCTCAACCACAGCAAAAGGGCTGCGGTATGCTTAGTCAGCGTTTGTAAATAGCATGCACAATGCTGACAAAAAGTCAATTGAAGTAGACTATTCTTCAACAAATTATACCAAAAAGGTTTGTATAAAATGAGCATATGAAAGTGAATAAATGAGATGAAATGAGGAGAAAGCAGACCAAACTGTCCAAGTGGACGAGTACGAATACTGCACTAATTTTAATACAATTTTGAAGCCATTCTAATTGTGATCATATTCTTAAGATGCTCAGTATATGCTACGAACTGATTGGACGATTTTTTTAAATAGTTTGTTGCACAAGTGAGGATTATTATAATTATTACTGTTAAATATCCATTATATCAAAGCCTGAAGTAGGCCAATCTGTTGTTGATACAACAACAATATTCAAGATTGCACGCAACTGTCGTCATTGATGTCCAAGAAAGGCTAGGAACTAGGCATGGAAAAACGGAAACTTCTCTTCATAATATTGAAAAGCGAACCTTAGTGACCAAGCGAGGCAAGACAACTACTAAGCTGAGAGTTGAGCGTTCATATAAACAGGAGAAGACAATTAGTGTCAAAATTAGAGATATTTAATGGATCTTACAGAAATGCCTAGCATAAATTGACAGTATTACAGCCTGGAAAAATATTTCTTTGCTTGTCAAAAGGAGCCACGTTGAGAGTTCAAAACAAATATTTGTTACATGGGTAACTCGGTTAGAAGTCCTACCGCACACAAAAAGAGAACTGCTGAAATACAACTATTTTATTATTTATTTTTTAATTAAAGTTCAATAGCATTTCTTTGATTGTTGTCATATAACTTAAATTCAAATTAATCACCAGTTTTCATAATGTTTTGCTCTATCTAAGAATAAGATATACACAACTTTAACTCTCCTTGAGAATTTTTTACATAAAAGTACCAGTTATTTTTCCTCAACAGTATTTATGAACCTAAACATCATCTAAAACCTAGAAATAGAATTTTAGAGTATATGTTTAGTTTTACATACAGATAAAAATTAACACAGACAAACGCTATTGGTTAAAATAATTTAAGAAATTGTTTTTCGTAATTAATTCATGTTGCATTATTGTCTTTTGCACATTAGAAAACCTAAAAAAACTATACCTAAATATATACTATAAATATTTCACTAAGTGACATTATGACCTCACAACACTTTTTTCTAAATCTGCAAACGAAATCTCCACATGTCTAATTTATCACTACTGCAGGTGTTAATGCGAAATCGTTACATAAGTTTTGAAATATTATTAAAAAATAATAAAACCAGAACGAAAAATTACTATTACCAGCATTTTTAAGTTGCTACTATTTGTTTGGTATGCCAGCCGTACTGCTAATTACCTTACAAATTATTAGAAAATTAATCAGGAAAGTGTGGCCAGGCCCGTATTTCCCGTATTATCGTACTAAACGGCAAGAAATGGGACTCATTTAAATGTTGATTTTCAACAAAATTCACATTACAGTTGTTTGGCATCAACATAATCACCATGTCTCACTCTGCTATGTTGTAGGTGCAACATATGTGGGAGTGTTCCTACAAGGTCTTATAAGCTCAAAAACAAACAGTTAATTGAAGCCATCACGAAAACGCCGTATATTGCAAACCCCTTCCAAAACAGCTGGAATGGGACATAGCTGAACACGATGGTTTCTGTTTACACTTTGATGCCACCTCATTTGTCGAAATATTTTTACAAATATGCTTCATGCATTCAATAGAACCATGTCTATTGTCTAAATGCCTCTTCTTCATCATGATTGCAATGCTGTCACTTTTAGCACTAATATATCAAAACCTACTGTAAAAATTTATTTAATTTTTCAACCTTAGCTCGAAGGTGTGCATATCATCTTCTGATAAACATGAGCAGCCTGCTGGGCACCTGTGATAGTAAAAAATGCGGCAGAATTGGTTCACGCTATATGGCAGAAAGTATGGGTCACATGATCAGATTACGAATAGACGATTAGATCATGCTGAAACGAAACTGTGAACTGCATCCATATTTGATAGGGCTTTTTCGTAGAACCCGAAATGTTTTTCCTAAACTAGTGCTATGAGATGTTTTATATTGAGCCTTTATTGGCCTAAAATTTCATGTGATAACTTCTCATGTCAAAACAACAAATACATTGTGTGATAACATCATCGAAATCAAAAGATTCCAAACTACGACATTTTTGTGATGCCTGTGCTTAACTGTTCGTTTCAGAGCTTTTAAGAGCTTGTAATCACATTTCCATGTATTTTGAACTTACAACACAGCAGAGTAAGATATGGTTAATCTTGTGATACCAAATAACTGCAATGTGAATTTTGTTGAACGTTAACATTTAAGATGCCGCTACTAAGACAACGCTAACAGGACGTGAAAATTCTCGCCTCACTGATATCCTTACACTTTCCATACAGTGAAATAATTAATGCTACCTAACGATCTTATATAATCTCCGTAGTCTACACACGCGATGCACGTGTGCTTGATTGAAGCGGAAACTCATAAATGTTGTAGTTGTTTGCTCCTACTCAATAGCTATAAAACAACGGAATACTGGCGTAACTACCGAAACTACTAGTCACGTATTTGTCACTCTTCCTTTCCCTTATTAAGCATTGTTGAAATAAATGGTAGCAATTTGCTAGTGCGGAATGGAATGCGCGCACAGAGGGATACGCCTACCGGTGACTTCCTCGTTCAAGTGCAATTAGGTTTGCGTTGCAGTTATCTCGAGTGAAAGGTTGTATCAGTGAGTATTACATTTGATTACGCTGTTATGTCCCATAAGTTAATAATAATTAGTCAATCTAGGTCGTTGCTACAATGGATAGGCCTAATAGTTTCTCAGCTTATCTCGTTACATCTTCACATGATGTTTGTTTAGTTTGACTTATGGTCGAACATTTGTAAAATATTGTGAGGTGCGTGTATCGCTTTTGTTCAGAGACCATGCGGACAGGATTGCCAGTTGCCAAGTATGCATTGTAATATCGAAAGATCTTAATGCTTCGTTGCAGCCTTGTTATTTGAGGTGTTAAAATAAATCCACTGCTAGCTAATTCACGTTAAGGAACAAAACTTGGCTTTACTAACAAACCACTGACGCTGCCTAGGCGTATATTAGCACAGTACCTAAGAGAGCGAGAACAAGAAAATTTGAATTTGTTCATCAACATCACTCTAGAGACATAAGCGCTACTTTTTTATAGAATATTCTAGATGACACAAGTTTCTTTTAGAAGTTCTGTACTTTTTGAGCAAGTTGTGTCTTCATGTCATGCCATTGCATAAAACTGAGGTCAATAAAATTAATGTCAATCACTGTTTTGGTAAATCAATCATCAACCTCCTAACTATAGACTAATTAGTCGTGACTGGCTCTGTTTTTACTACTAGAAGCAATCCTATTTTTACTGTGAATCATTATGATTTTGTGCATTTTCTGAGCATATAATATAAATTTTTAATGTGTTACAAGTAACAAACATCACAAAATTGTCTCAAATTCATATGTTACCGAGTCTACAGCATTCTTATTGGTAATTTATACATCTTTGTTTCCCCTTGGGAGTTGCCTTCTATTGTCAACTATGCGAGGTTGCCCCACTAGTCTTCAAAACTGTATTTTCAATTATAAAACATCTGATTTTATTGATAAAACTGGAAAGTTTTTATTGTTATTGTAAATACAAATAATATTAAAATACTATTATTTAATCATTAGAAAACTGGTATGAACTGTTTCAATTCTGGCATTTTTCAGTAGAACTATTGATAGTTTTCCATCGCAATAAGCAGGAGCTTTCTAATACATTTAGACTATGGCATTGATGTGTGCCAGTTTTCTGCCTAGATACAATGCTCCCATTTTTGTGCATTGCAATTTTATAATACAATGCTGAAGATATTATTTTAAGGAGTAGAAATTATAAATATTTGAATTTTTAAATTATCTTGTATTCTTGGTATTTCATTGTAGCAATGGCTTCTGCATCAGAGGACATCGAATGCGAGTTTTGCGGTCTAAGGAATGATAAAATAGTTGATCCGAAGAAGCTGCCATGTGGGCACATAAACTGCATGCCATGCCTTACATCACACTACAAAGAGAATGAGATTTTCTGGTGTGGTCTGCAAATTTGTGGGTAAGTAATATCCAACAATACTGTCAAGTTAACATTAAAAATATTTAACATGTGAGAGTGAACTTGAAAAGGATAAATATTTATCTGTTGGCCCTGCTAACACTTCAAATAGTGATTGTTGTTGAAGTTTTGCCTCTGGTCATTGTACTCTTCAGGGACATTGATTGGTAAAACAGGTTGTCTGCTACTTTGCGTGTTTTTGGTAAAGCAGCATTAACTTGGTTTGAACAGGCCCAAATGACTGACAATAGAGACAAAGATGATGTGTTGAAAATTGACAAACGCAAGCTGAAGATAGCTATCATGCTCTTCATTTGTACAAATCTTTATCAGACCATTGAGAAAGGATTTATGCAAATTTAATTTGTTGATATGAGTTTTTTTCAATAATTTTTCTGGACATACTACAATTTCCATTGTAACTTTAATCTGAAATCAGCTCTTTTAGAAATTTGTTTTTTATTTTGTTTTGCAGCAGTTTTAAATACCCTAGGACACTTATATTTTGCCAGTATTTAGTTTCGTGAGTAGCATTCAGAGTAAAATTTCGCTGCAACTTAATTTCGCAATTCTGATGAGTGCGAAAATATGATGTGAAAATAAATGCAGTGGAATAAACATAATTATATTCCTCAGGTTCGGTTCGCCGGTAAGAATTTTTTTTTATTCTGGAACTAGTTTGTAATTGTGAACCGCAGGTAGAATAGTATGGCCGAGATCGATAATGCAATGAGATCGCTTGCTGCCATTTGTTTCTTGGACTACTGTAGAATGGAATTTAATTACGTTGAAAATTTTAACGTTTTTGTCAAAATTTAGCTTGTTTTATATTAATATATTTTAATTTTAACGATCAACGGTGTTGTATATAAGTATTAATTTTAACGTTTTTCCAAACACTCAACTGCTGCTAATAATTGCTGAACATCTTTATTTCAATAATTACAAGTTGTATACAAATACATACATGATACTGCTGCTAGTAATACTACAGCTACAGATACTAGCACAGTGTGTAGTTATTATAACTTCTTCTCTTCCTTTTTCATTAGTGTTATTTATCAGAGCTAACTCTTTCTCTATTGTCTCATCTTCTGAACCATTACAAGTTATTGAAGAGGTGTCAGTGATGAATCCAAACCTTTCCAGAGCCATGCTGCTTGTGTAGTACTGTGAGTATCAGTGTGTCGTATTTTCTTTCAACAGGCGGTGCTCACTGCATTGATTGATGTCCCCAACAAACAATAGCGCTACTAATGCGTGTGCATTGACATCAAATTCCTATCATTATAAATCATTATTAATGGGAGAATAATCATAATTATTGCAAAATAATAACGTAATAAATTTTGACAGTCAAATTATTTTGTTGATTTATATTTTAACGATGCTATAGTGGTCGATAAAAACGTTAAAATAAATGTCGTTATAAAATTCCATTCTACAGTATCGATGAACAAAGCTATTTAATTCTGCGTTTTGGCTCGTTCGTTATGATATTTTAGTTTCGCTCATGAAATTTTCGCGAGAGGATGACTCCGCGAAAATGCGAAAGTTAGATGAGGCGAATACATAAGTGTCCTAGGGTATGCCAACTTTTAGTCAAGCTCAAAACTATGTACACGCAAGTTATGAGATGACTAAAATGTCCACATGTCTACAAGTCAACATGGAGCTTGAGTACCTGACATTTAGATTATCAAGCTGACACTCTGACCAACTGAGCTAATCAGTTGCCTACCAAATCCTTCAATAATAGTACCAATCAGGGAATAAATATTGATTCCTCACAGTAATAATCAACATATTGACAAAAGATGGTTAATGATATAATAGATAATTGAGAGTGTTTCATTAGCAAATTGAACTGAATTAAAAAGAATTGAGCTGCCCATTATATTTTATTATGATAGCATATCTATTGGAGCAAGCGCCTAATAAACTTATAGGATAACACAATATATTGTTGTAACAGTATTAATAGTGTTATTTTATTACACTATTTTTGGAATGTTCTGTTTTATGCCATCTTTGATTTTTAGCAAAGTGTATAAAATGTCCCCTGAAATGCTACCTGATTTTGATGATGCGCAATTTTGTGACACTTGTGTCAAGAAGGGTCAAAACAAGCGTCAGGCTGTGTCATATTGCACAGAATGCTCCAGAAAGTTTTGCACGAAGCACCTTGAGGTATGTAACATATGCACATGTAGTATATTAGGTTATTTGCCATTACCATTCATACCTTCAGATTTCAGCTGGTCACATGAAGGTCATTTTACAGAGCAGCATATTTACTGTTGTTAGCTCTGTTATTCCTTAGATATAAATATAATAGTCCAGTTGTTTACCTGTATTAACCAGCTGCAATATCTCTCTCTGTAAATATTTACTCTAGCCACCAGCTCATATACAGCATTAGATTATTAGGGGGTGACCTGCTATATGCTTATCACTTAGTGAGAGAAACTTTGCTCATAGGCTATGCAGTTCCAACTAAGTTATATAGTTGATCACTAGAGGTTTACTATGAAAGAGCCTTTTCTATGTGGTTATTTTATAAATCAAAGTTACTCCTAATGGTTATCCTGATAGCAGAGCAGGATAAATCACTAGTTAGCGCTTGTTCAGCCATTCCATTTAAACATGATTATAATAGACAGTTGGTATACTAGAGGTGATAATATTATGTTTATAATCTTGTGTAAGTTTAGCTGCAATACAAATTATGTCACCGATATCTTGAATCTTTTCATTTGCCTGACAAATTACAATGATAGGAATTCTATGGCAACCACATATTTCTTTATTCTAGCAACTCGATTGGTTAATTGATGACTATCACGCCAGTGTCTATAGCCTGGTATTTTGTCATAACATGTTTGGCTTTATTTTAGCAACATGATGGTGTACTTGAAGACCATCATACAATTCCTTTGGCTCAGTATTTATCAAAGGAAAGCCCCCATCTGCCAGACATCTGTACAAAGCATGAGAATCAGCCGCTAGTAATGGGATGTAAGGTCTGCCATACCATCAGCTGTATGAAGTGTGTAGCAGATTCAACCAGATGTGATAATGGTAAGCTTATTGAGTTAACACTGTAACCCATCAGTGAACTCATCAGCATGGGGGTGTTGCTGCTGACGATGCTATTAGTGAACGCTAGTATTATTCTTACATAATTGGCACATTGACTGCCCAATTTGAATTTCGAGAGAAATTTTCATTAATAACATATGGCTGAAGGTATTTTGTATGTAAAAAGCAAAAAATCATTGTGTTCTACATTGTTGGCAAAATAATCAAAGACCAGTGGCATCATACCCCCAGGGCTCTCTGTAGTAGGCAAATTGGTCTGAGGCTTTGCTGTAGCTGATGCTAGTGGAGAACACTATTCTATTAGCATATGTAAAGAATGCTTCATATTGACATCTGCTGCTTTGTCATGACTGGCAGGCTGATAATCAGTTAGTGTATTTTATGAAGAAACACAATTTGCTTGAAATAAAAATAAGCTAACTTGTAACTAAACCTCGGCTGTTTTAAAATATAACTGAAATATTCCGACAAACACTTTCGTAACTAATAAAACTATTAGAAACAGTTGTTAAAATATTCAATTTATATTGCAAGTTTTTTGATGAAAATTGACTACAATGAAGGTCAAAGACAGATATCGCACACTCGCCTGACAACTTAGTAGAATTTTACCGTTACTCCTATTTGTTCTTCCGTCTGTTCCATTTCTTCTCCTCATTTAAGAAGTTTAATGTACCCACTTTTTGCAGTTATAACACTGCCAGGGAAGCTCATTTGATTGAGGAGCTTTATCGGTCTTATAACATTTATTACATGGAAAAGTGGTTAGGTGTGTTGAACTTCCTTGAACTGTTTCAAGTCTCTGGATAAGCACAGGAAAACACTATATTTATACATCCTTAAGCTGAACTTATTTCAAAATATATATTCAGCAGGTACAGATCAAAGTTTGTTGTAGATGATGCTACGCAAAAATCTGCCTTTTGACTAACATCATGAAGTTTGCATCAAATTCGTACTTCCAGTTTGATTTGTTTCTTACTAACAGCTAAGATAATATTCCACAGGTGTACCACATGACTTCCAGTTGCTGGAAGATCTGGCTGCTTCCCTCTTGAGTACTATGATAACAGTAGAGAGTGCAAAGAAGGATGAGGAATATGAAAAACTCTTCAAAGAAGTATCCAAAGTTCAGTCGGACTATGATGCTAAAACAGAAAGCATGCTTCAGCTTATTCGTAAGACAAGAGATAGTCAGGTTTGTAAATATTATTCTTATTACAAGGTTTCATGCTGGTAAAATCAGTACATAAAATCTATCAGTTACTCTATTAAGGTAACTAATACGAAGTCTATTGTCTGCATATTTTTAGAGATTTGTTAATAAATATGTTAAGAAGCCACAAAAGCAGCATATATTAGGAGTAATATATCTGGTATTCACTGAAACAAACTGGTGTTTTATGAAACCATCAGTGGAATGAGTAGTTGCAGCAAGAGCAGACACACTGAGTAGTGGTTACTGTGATACTGAAGGATCTGTGTTAGAATGAGGAGGAGGCTACAACTCCAAATTTTTAGCTTTTCTATTATTTCCGTTTACTATTTCCTCTTACAGCTGAATGAGGTTAAACTTAAATATGACACACTTGAGAGACAGGTGCTTGAAAACCGACAGGAATCACAGACTAAAATTGCGGACTTCATAGAAGATGTGTTGCTCAAGCAATGGAATAGCCTGAGAACCCATCAAGAGTTGCTTGAAACTGGGACCAAGAGTCATCCCCAGTAAGTTATTGATCGGTTTTCTTATTCAGGACTTTGGTATCGTGCATGATTTTTTGTACTGGCTGTGTGTGAGTGTTTGTGAATATGTTGGTATAGATTTATGTACCAGTGCTTGTGTGGTAAAGTACTCGAGGTCTATGAAGTTGTTGTATTATATGGATAACTGCGTTTGTACATTATTTAGATTTATTTCTGAACTTGTCTGTTTTGTGCAGCGGATCCATGTCTACGTCTCAGCATATCTGCTGCATATGATCAATTGATCTACTCAGTCAGATTAATCTGCTTAATAAGACTACTAGACTAATTTATGATGACCTACTAACCTCTTACCATCAACTGTCTGCTCAATCCATTCCTTCAATGGATCTGAGTTTATGAACTTGCTATTACTAATGTACCATACATCGTGTGCTGTCTAACAGCTCTCCTTACTTGTATGTTTCCATTGTTTAGTCTATACTCTCAGCCTTTCCATCCCTGCTTTACCTACCATCAGTCCAGTTTCCAGACACCACTTGTCAGGGCTTATATTCAGCATTGGCAGTTCTCCCGTAGATACACTGACTGTAAGTATATCAACTTACAGATAACATCTCTTTGTCTTCTATTGATTGTATTAGGGTAACTCTATGTTTAGGCGGCGATTGTGAGAGGATTCAAGAAGTTAAAGGCCCAGCTTGACAAAATCACCCAAGAGCATTTTCCAAAACTCCAACTCACAGACCAGCTACAGTTAAAGCAGATAGGTATGAATAACTGAAAATGCATGTATACATTTTCTATCATCATTGAGGGGTGACCACACTGTTCTGTATGTACTGTGCTACAGGTTTGTTTTGCACCTTTTTAGTATTTCAAATAAAATGTATGTTTGGTTATTTCTTGTAGAGCTGTATTTAAAATCTAAAATTGTTGGCTGTAACAAAAAAACTTCATCTCTCACATAAAATGGCATGTTTGGTCACTGAAAGTCGTGAAAGCCTTAATTTTGACACATGTGTCCTGGAGGGTTTGTTGGCGAATATAAAAAGGACATAAATAATTACAGGTAATCATTAAGTTCTAATCATATCTGTGATCTTGGAGTTATCTCCTGCTTGTCACTTTCTACGGTATTAAAATAAAGAGAGGATTACTCTATTGATGACTCATGAATGAATCTAATAAACCACTATTAACAAATACCCAGTTTTTGACTAAGTATAAACATATGAAAACTATAAAACTGCAACTTTTATTGTCTTTATAACGATTAAGACTGTTACTAAGCAGAACTGTTAGGTTCATAGCCTCAGAGTTACTGTATATGATGGTCCACCCCCTTTATTTTTGATGTTTAATTTTTTTTCAGCCTTTTGTCATTTCAGCTTTCTGATATATTGATAGCTGAGATATTTTTAATAAAAACAGCTAGACAATTTCTTGTAGTTGTCAGAACGGCTCATTAGCCTCAGGTTCAATGGTAAAAATATATCTTATATCAATGATAAATATAAGTATCATAGCCTACTTGCCATTCATGCGCAGCATCGGTGTAATCTAGAGTTGCGCTGCCAAACCAGCTCTTACAGGATGAGCTGCCATCACTGTATATCAACATATTCCTATAATAATTACCATTGTTACATGGAATACTAAAGCACCTTTAACTATACTAATAGTTAATAGTCTGGTGTTTAGGTGAAGAAATAGCTAGGTAAAAAGAGCCAGGTTGGCATACCTCCAAGTAATCCATGTAACAATGGTTAATATAGGATGCTGCTGATAGCAGTTGATATTAGTATTATATAACTAATTATTAGTTTATAGTTGTACAGTATGGCAGCGCTGTCACATGGGCTGACTGTTGAGTTATTTCTTATTGGATAAATTATCCTTTCCTTACTCTACTTGTCATGCAAGGAAGAGGACAATTCATGAACATAATTTTATAGTTACATACAAAGCAATGTGGAGATGGTGATAAAACCGGAATCCTGGCTACTATGAGCTAATATCTTTCTCTCAAGTACAATATTTATGTGTATAATATTTAGTATCTGTTGCTAGTACATGTACACTCTATATACTACAGGTGAGAGGAGAGATATCGAATTAGAAGTTACCTTCTCTCATGATATCCTCATTGAAGAACAAAAGACTCCACCTGTTCAATTCCCCAAGTCCCTCACCAAACTGTCCTACGTACAACTACCAGCCGGTCCCTTTTCCATCTGCCACTATAAGGGTAATACTTATATTGGACTAGATGATAAGACAGTCAGCAGAGTAGATATTGATAATAAGATCACCAACAAGTTCATCTCTACCTCCGGTCCAGTAGATTCTGTCACTTGTTACAAGGAAAGAATGTACACATTGTCCGGTACCAGTCCTTATACAGTTGGTGTCTACAGCATGTCAGGGAAGTTGATCACCAGCTGGGAGCATCCTTGTTATGGCTCCCTTTCTGACATGGTGATAATTGAAGACAAGGTTCATATCACAGACCCATCTAACACCAGAATCACTACCTACTCCTTAGATGGTCAAGTTCTACATCATATTCCCTGTCCTCTTCTCGCTGATAGTGGTAGTGTCAGAATGTGCGCCCCTGACAACAACTCTATCATAATATCATCATACAGACATTCCAAAGTCTTTAAAATAGACTGGACCACCCAGGGAGTCCTGTGGACCCTCACTGAAGTGAAGAACCCTCTAGGGCTGGTTAGCTATGGAGAGTATATTCTACTGGCTGCATACAACAAGACTATCTATGTCATTAATTCTACTACAGGTTAGTTATGAGTATGATGCAGGGTTGTTATAATATATATTGTTATATTATAGGGATATATTTTAATTAAAATATGTAAATGGCTACACAGAGGGTAACCATCTATTTTTAGCACATTAAATAGTTCATGATAGACTGAGCTCCTATTTTTTCAAACAAAACACTTTAAAAGGTATGTATGGCTACAAAGAGTTGAGCCATATAATAGTGAAATATATAATATATTACTGCATCATAAGCTGTGCTTACACTGAAAGTACCATATATAATACCATATAGTAGACCGAGCTCATATCGCAGGATGATATTAAAACGAAAAGTATTTTGTAATTTGTTAATGGAAGCCCTTGATTCATATTTTATTCTATTATAGACTGAGTTCATATTGCAGGGTGTTATCGCAATGAAAAGTATTTTGTAATTTGTTAATAGAAGCCCTTGACTCACATTTTATTCTATTATAGACTGAGTTCATATTGCAGGGTGTTATTGCAATGAAAAGTATTTTGTAAATTGTTAATGGAAGCCCTTTATTCATACTTTATTCTATTATAGACTGAGTTCCAAGAAGCATTTGTTCTTTGGCTAGCAAAAAGCTGGCCATATACAGTGTTTGCAGCAGTTTAAATGTGAATTATAACACTGCATGATAAACTGAGCTCCTGCTGATGGTAGACTGAGTTCCTAATGTACGCTAAATAGAAAAACAAACTTTCAAGAAATGGTTGTAAGCCTCATAAAAAATGAATGTATCTAATACTATATTAACCCCTTCATTTAACATTTTCTGTAACAATGGCTATTATTGTGATATGAGAAAACCAATCATCTGCAGCTTTGGAATGTATCATGTAATTTCATGTCAAATTGTATGCTGCCTCCATGTTTCTTCTATTTTAACTGGAAGACCTGGCTGACAGCAGTGTCCATGTGTAGCTAATATTCATCTGTTTAAGTCTGACTGTGTATTTATTATTATATATTGTAGGGAAGATAGTCTCTCAGATGGCACATAATGATATAGCTGGAGGTAGTGTGTGGTCCTTAAAAGTGTATGACTCAACCCTACTTCTTCCTAAATACAACAGCAGGAATCTCTCTTTCTACAAAATTGTATAACTAATAACTAGAGAGAGTCGATTATAAACATGTTGATTCCTTCTATTATTACTAGTGATTATTATATTACTAGATGTTCTTGATGACTGTCTGTAATCCTTGCTATATGTACATATGTCTGCATGCATCTGAATATTTGTGAGTATAAAATGTGTGTTTCTACTTGTATATGGCTCTCTGTATGCTAAGCAATATGAGTACATACACCATAGTGTTGGAGTGTATAAGTATATATACATGTATGGGTGTACATATCATGATATTTGTATCCATGTTGACAACTCCATGCATCCTTGTAGGGCCTGAATATGTATGTTTGATTTTATGTGTTGGGCTGTTTGAATGCCTGTATATTTGAGGCTGGGTTCAGGCATTTGTAGACCAGAATGTCTCATTTTTATACTTGTTTGGATATTTTACTCTGCGTTTTTTAAATTTAAAGGTTTGTAATAAATTATATTGTTTTTGGGCAGAAAATGTGAGAATATCATAGCAGGGCAGTGGAATATGTCAATAGGTGAAAGGTCAGAGAGCTCTTCAAACTTTCCCTGATAAACATCCATAGAAATAAAATCCAACGAAACCTGGAAGCTTGCCAAACCTACTAGAAGAAAGCTGGTAATAAGCATTTAGAAAAGTTATAAAGCATCTAATAGAATTGCCCTTAAAAGGTCGGTTCACAGAGCTAGTCAATTATAATTTTTCCTAAATTCCTAAATAGTAACCAAGAATGATAAAGATAAACTATTAATCAAGACAAAACTGTTCTTCGCAGCGAATTGAATTTTTGGAAGTTTGCCAACTCTACTAGAAGAAAGCTTGTTGATTGACACACGACTGTGGCCGTATAACAGGGAAGCTTGTATAGAGCTGAATTTATTATGGCCTTGCCGTCTGGAGGCTTGCCAAGTCTACTAAAGAAAGTCAATATGTGGTGTAAAAATCCAGCAACGAGTGTAACAACCATATTTGTGCAGTGCTAAAATGTTATATTAGTTAATATTAGTTATATTAGGTAATAGAATAGTATAATCGAATAACTACTGGGTTAGCTCAACATAGATATTGACAAAGAAAAGATAACTCCAAGTTTTCATCATACATTCTCATGTTAGATAGTATTAGTGGTCGGTAGAGAACCTTACTTAACAAACTAGAGAACTTACCAATATGTTATAGTAGTGGCTACTAGTAACTACATTGACTAACATACAGCCAGAACAGATATTGTTAACTGCTCAGCATGTAGCCACTGTATGATTTTCATGAAGGCGCTAGCATATTATCAGAGACCTTAAACAGCAACCAGCGTATCTATTCATTTGTTATGGGGAGAAATGTGTTAACTAGTTAGTCGCTGGAGACAAGAGGAAAGGTACCTTTACCTTTATTATATGTCAGCTGACAAACTTGTTTGATCGTGAAGTCAGCTAATCAGCTTGAAAAACACAATAATTATATTTTACAGAAGGTAGAGTTTAACACACACAGCTACTCCTGTTATATAACATCTTCATCACAAACTAGATTAGAACATAAGTAAGAGAATGGGTGAAACTTGGTTACTACTAGAAAGCAGTAGTGAAGAGATTATTTCCTTGTTAGTTTTTGATACCAGTACTAGAGTCAGTTTCAGAAATGCAGGAAATGGTTAATAGCAGTTGCCTCCCCAATCAGTGCTATCAGGAAAGTGCATAACAAGGCTCATGATTATAGAGGCATTCCTACATTACGTAGTAACCTAAAAACTGAGAGCTAGTAATAAGGGACGAGCTAGGGACCTTCCTTAACCAGGGTTTGGGCATCTTGTTTTTTATATAACTCGTGGATCTACTTATAAAATGATCAAAACAAACAGAAGCATATTTGATAAATTGGTTTTTACAGTCTATGTTTGACCCTAAATTACCAAAGCAAAAAGAGTATAAAATTATACATTAATAACACAAGTTAACTTATATCAAATAAAATATTTTAAACAATTTACAGTAATTAACAAGACAAGTAATGTGAACGAGGGAGGCAAATGAAGCTATTGTTCATACTAGAAAAGTGATGTCTATAAAGCATGAATTTTTTTAGCATTGGCTGCAAAGTCAGAAACAGATATGAAGTGATAATCACAAACTGGTACACCGACAGTCCTGTGCATGTGTAATAAGTATGTGTACAGTTATTCCAGAATACAACCAGATGTTTGAGTTTAATAGATGGTAGTAAGCTTAGTTGGGAAGCTGAATACCGTACAGGATGAAAATATCTGATGGATATAAAAATTCGCGATTTCGCGAACAGTCAACTCCGCGAATTATTAAATTCCGTGAATAATTAGTTCTATTTTTTATCACAAGGGAGAATAACTACTGCATCAAAGTAAAAACTAGTCGCTAGGCTAGTTTTTAATATAACTATTAAACATAGGTGAGTTCCAAAACATTTTTAAATCATTGCCTAGGCTTTGAGCTAACACCAATGCCAATGCATCACATTTATTTACAAAATTATTCAAGGTTGTCACAAGATAGGCAGAATGGCGTCATAGAGAAAATAGCCACTAGGCAGAAGTACTAAACGTAGCCGAGTTCCAAAACTTCTTTAAAATCCTCGCCGGGGTTCCGAGTTTTATTGCCATTGCAGAAACTTTACAAAATTATTCAAGGTTTTTACAAGTTGTTCGGCATGGCTTCATCATCGCAAAAAAGCTCTCGTAGTCTTTTTACATTGAAATCAACTCCATTAATCTCGAATACCGAAGTTGAGGACGATCATGATTCTGATCTGGACATTATGGTATGTATTTGATGTGCAGTGCAGATACGTTTTCCATTATTAACTGCATTAGTTAATTCTTTTGTTTAAAAACTGATCGCTTTCATTAAATACTTCAGCTATTGTTTTTGTACTTCCTTGACACTTGTTAAGATTTTTTTCTTTTTTGTGTTTACTGCAGATTGAGAATAAAACAACCTACTCCGATTACGAAAACTAAAGACAAGTAGTAATATTCATCAAGGCAGGAATATTGGCAGAGAAGCAACCAGTCAACCTAGACCCCTTCATTGACGACAACTCCTTGATATCGCTGCAGCAAACATGATTAAATTATATATTTCATTTCATGTATAGATATATTATAATTTATTACAAACTTGAGTGTACAAATAAAATTTTATAAACGATGAATGGAGTAAATATAAACAGTTTAGTCTATATTGCGGTTGTCTATAGAGCAATAAAATTAAACTGGTACTCTTGATAAGAGAATACTAGCGTGTAATGGTGCTCTCTGACTAGTTATTTTGGTAATAGCAGTTTGTCACTGTCTTGGGTAGATGTTAAAGGCGATTCTCTTGCTACTACATGGCTGGTAATAGCAATGTAATAGCTTGTGCAGTGCTAAAATGTTATATTAATTTACATGCTTGTCTTCTTCTGATAGATATGGTAATAGAGTAGTATAATTGAATAACTACTGTGTTAGCTCAACATAGATATTGACAAAGAAAAGATAACTCTGAATTATCATCATTCATTCTCATGTTAGATAGTATTAGTGGTCGACAGAGAAACCTACTTAACAAACTAGAGAACTTACCAATAGATTATGGTAGTGACTACTAGTAACTACATTGACTAATATTCAGCCAGAACAGATATTGTTAACTGGCCAGCATGTAGCCACTGTATAATTTTCATGAAGGCTCTAGCATATTATCAGAGACCTTAAACAGCAACCAGCATATCTATCCATCAAAGCAAAAAAGTATACAATTATACATGTACATTAATAACACAAGTTAATTTTTATCAAATATACCAAAGTGTTAATTTGTTACAAAGCAACAAGCTGTTTGAAGTGGTAAATAAACATATTTGATTAAATGCTAGTCAGTCATTTCTCTTTTGGGAATCAAATGTCCTATTCATCAGTTTTGACAGTTCTTTTCACATGCCTTCAGTGTCCTTTAAAAGAAGGGAGTATAAAAATTAGATGTCCTCAGTGTTCTGTAAGTATGTGGGTTCGAGACCAACTTGTGACATTATTTTTTCCCTCCGTTTATTCTCCCTATGGCTAGCTAAACCACATTCTGAATGTCAAGTAAATGCAATTATCTTAATCACAATGTTAGATAAATAAAAATAATATGATAACTCATTTACTAGAGTAATTATGGAAGAATTATAATTTCATAACCACTCTGCAATATCTACAATGATTTACAATGCTTAGTTTAAATGCCTCAAAGTAAAATATAAATTTAGAGCTTCATCAGCTCTAATAAAAAGTGCACTCATACTTTCCTTGATTCTAATAGTTTTGACTCAACACACAATCTTTCTATTGCTTGTATTGACTACAGAAAAGTCTATGACTCAATTTCCCAGAGTTGGATCATTGTGTGAATAAGCCTGTAGAATTTTTACCCTGCAGTTGTAGAGTTCATAAATATGTTATTGACCCACCAAAAACAGAACTGACAGCTAAAGGTAAAAAGCTGACTAATGTCGGAATCAATTGTGGCATCTATCAAGGTGACACCTTATCACCACTGCTCCTCTGCATATACTTAAACTAGAGATGCCCCGATTCTAAATTCACCAGCCGATTCAGATACCGATCCGATATACCGATCCTAATTTAAAAATAATCCGATTCAGATACCGATTCAGATCTTTTGTGTTGCATAGATGGTAGCTCATTTTATTATGCAAATACAAACATAATGCAAAGAAAACATGAATATTATTGTATTTATTTGTTCGCATTTATGGAAAAAAATATATACATATTCACATACTGACATACCGTGCATGTAGTAACAAAACAGTCCATGTTTCTTGTAATTTGTAAATAAAGGTAATTACTGTTAGTGGTACAGTTCTATCTGTGATAACGAGGTCCCTCTTCTATTGTTGGATGAACTGCTGTGCCTGTACAAGTTTAGAGCAAATCAATGTGTCTTTTAAAAACCGTTAGTGATTCAATTATCTCAGTAAGACGTCTCTTTTCTTCCATCATTATCGATGTAGCCAAGAGTACTGAAGGGGGGATTCCCTTGCAACAGATGTTGGAGGACAGGCTACATACCGATACGCCACTGGGGTTACCGTTTTTTGTACAATACAAACGATCCATTGTATCGTCAGGATCAAGAAAGTGATAGATAACTTTATGCGTCGACTGTTTAAATTACTTTCGTAATGCAAGTAAATAGAAATATTACACTGCGTTCTTCTTTCCCATTTTTGTTATCTTGTTCGTGATTGCTTGCAATAAAACCTATCGCTGTAATTGGGAAATACCACACTTTTTGTTTACGTTCTGGCTAAAAAGTTTCCTTCGCTGTGTTGATCAGGCTATAGACATGAAATAAATTGTGTGGCAGGCCTGAAATTCATTAAGTAAAAGTAAGAAGCTTACAGCTGATGATTTTTTATTAGTATAGCAGGCTAAAATACAGTTTTCTGCTAAATGGTTGATCTGTAAAAAGTATCGGAAGGTTCAGATTTTTTAAGAAAAGATTGGCCAATACGGATTCAGATGCTTGACACTCATATCGGCACCGATACCGATACCAAAATCGGGGCAACTCTAACTTAAACCCTCTAAGTAATATGCTGGTGGAGACCCAATATGGCTGCCAGTTTAAAGATAAACTTACACACAATTTTAGTAGATTTTAACGGAAAATATCGGTGTTTTGTTTTGTTATTATTTTTGACATTTGCGGTGACCTGACTTCAACGATGCTTCAACGAATGTATTTATCTTCTGATTATTTTAACTGCGATCAAGTTTGGTATATTTTATTTTTGAAACATTTTCGAAGTCAGGACGCATCAAGCGTGAAAAACAATTGCAAATAATAGAAAAATACACAAGTTTCTATTGAAATCAAGTGAAATTTAATGGAAGTTCACCTTTGAGAGCATAGGTGAACAAACCTGCTTATCTGAACATGCATGAACCCAGCAGCAAGAAAACCTCCAATACATGAGACATACCAAGTTGCAGTAATTTAAGGTAAAAGTACCATTGTTGTTCCCAGCAGTGACATTTTTAGATCACTTTTTGACATCACAATATGTTGTTTGTAGGTCAAGCGTGCCAGACCACAAGGCCACAGCTGCTATTTATTGGCCATATATCCTCAATTCGGTGATGTTTCCGTGATTTTATGGCTGTATTTGAAATTGCCAAACTACAGCAATAAAAAGTGAATCATTGTTATAGCTATTGGAAACAAAAAGTTTCCTACAAAAATCAATATTTGTGCCAACAAGGCAGCCGGTTACTACCATGTTTTAGTATTTCTCTTTTTACAACTACTGCAATGTGTGATAAGATGTACTTCTTACCACCTTTCTGGTGGTCTAAAGGTTCTACAGCTTAAAATTAGTGACACCAAATTACAACTTGTTATTCACATGTCAGGCACTCATGACCACTCAGCCAATACAGCTGTCGAGGTGTTAGAATAAACTAAAACTCAAAAATATCTGATCCTTGAAGATGTGATCGCATCAAAATTTAGTAGATTATATGAGAAATTATAGATATTCTTCCATCCTGTAAGATTTTGTTGGTTCTTTTAGGTGGTCTGAGTGCCAGGATGTTTCAAGATTAAAACTGACCAAACTTGGTAGCAGTCAAAACATTCAGACTTCCCTTAAAATGACGTACCTAACAGTTGTTTATGTTTAAATGTGATAAATATACGACATCTTATTTATCCAATCATCAGCATTGGTTACTAACATATGTTTACACAACAGTAAGAGAAAAACAATGGCACAAATTCTACCCTTTCTACAAACTCTTTAGAGTATTTGAAACGTATAATATAGCAATGTATCTGAGGCTATATTTAAAGTTTTTTTCCAACAATCATAGGCAAATACAAAATAAAATAGATGTACATGTCAACAAAGATGGGTAACACTGCAAACATAAACATAACAACAGCTGATGCCAATACCAATAGGAAAAGAACAATAAAAATCCTTTCAACATGGGGACAAAAAACTGGATTACAAACATTGTGTTTGGTGAGCAGTGAGGCCTTGATCACAGAGACAGACCAAGATGTGAGTCTATCTGTTTCTAACCGTGCTGAGAGCATTCTTGCAATAATTTTACAGCCTTCAACAAGATAAGTTAGAGTATTGGTCAACCAGATGGAATGTCACAAGTTCGAACCCCACATGAAACAATATTTTATCTAAACTTTATAATCGTAGTTACATTTAAATATATAGTTCCTATTGTGGTTACACTGCAAATGCCTCATCTCTCATTGGTTCTTAGCAGCAGCTAGCTTGTACTGTCTCAGAAAATGCAATAACACTTGATCTGCTCTGATTGGTAGTCTCAATCGTTCAATAACTTGCAATTTAGTAGCAATCGGCTAATTTAACAAACTCAAACTGAATTTTACCTGTTTTCTCTAAAAAATCTCAATCAGCAATAAAATGTTTTTTTTATATTTATTGACAAACCAAGATTTAGGTAAATTATTTTTCATTACTAGTTGGATTCAAGCAAAACAATCAATGTCTACAAGTTATTGTTGAGATGAACTTCCGTTAGCATTGTGTGTGCCAGCCCAACCAATTTACATTAATGTAAACAAGGGAGACAAATGCAGTTATTGTTCATGCTGAAAAAGTGAGTTTTATCAAGCATGATTTTCTTGAGAATTGGCTGCAAAATCAGAAACAGATATGAGGTGATGATCACAAACTGGTACACTGGCAGTCCTGTGCTTGTGTAATAAGTATGTGTACAGTTATTCCAGAATACAACCAAGTGGTTGAGTTTAACAGATTGTAGCAATCTTAATTGGGAAGCCAAATATCTTGTTTCGAATGCCCTGTGAGGAGTCTTTTTCCCCTAACATTTAAAGCACAGTTTAAGACAGACAACTCCCATTATAGTAACGATTGAATTGTTTGCAATATTAAACAGTTCTTATCTCAACCACTTACTCACTAAAATCTATTCTCTTTCCTTTCACAACATTCATATTAAAATAGTACATATTTTATAACATATTTTTCCAAACGTTCTTAGCATGGCTTCAAACAGACAGAGACAACTCCTATTATAGTAAAGACCCGATTGTTTACAATACTAAACAGGTTTTATCTCAATCTATTCCCATTCCTTTCACACCTCAGTATATAAATACTACATATTTTCTGTCTATTTTTCGCCACGATATTTGGTTATCTTTGCATAGTCCGGTCTCCAGGGGTAGCTGACAAGTATCAACAGGTACATATGCTATACCCTAGGACACTTATATTTCGCTAGGATTTAGTTTCATGAGTAGCATACGGAGTAAAATTTCGCTGCAACTCAATTTCGCAGCTCTGATGAGTGCGAAAATATAGTGATGTGAAAATAAATGCAGCGGAGCAAAAATCATTAGATTCCTCAGGTCTAGTTCACTGGTACAAAATATTTTTCAATTTGGGACTACCGTACTTTTCGGACTATAAACCGCACCTCTATATAAGCTGCATCTGCTTTATTTTCCAAAAAATGATAATAAAGCAATACATAAGCCGCACCTTTGTATAGGCCGCAGAACTAAAGACTGTGCTATTTAACGTGGCAGCAACTTTGCCGTTTAAAACGGAACAGTGCAGAATGGCACAGTTTCGTATTATCGACGCTTTTTAATTCAGTGTCTAACGGGACAGTACTGTGAGGCATTGTTTCATATTTTCTTTCACCGCTAGAGCGCACTAATTGGAGATTCCCTTTAGTGCGCCCTAGCGGTGAAAGAAAAAGCCACAGATCAGCCGCACCCTTATATAAGCCGCATGGCTCAAATCATCAGAAACAAGTAGCGGCTAATAGACCGAAAAGTATGGTAGTTTGTATTTGTGAACCGCAGGTAGAAATGTGTAGGCGAGATCAATAATGCAATTTGATTGCTTGCTGCCATTTGATTCCTGGACTATCAATGACGTCAACGTCCCTGCCACAGTGACTGATGTGGTACCAATATTAGAATTCAAGCATTTATAGCACGCGTTGCCGCTGTGGCCATGGCTCCGGGTTGTTATTGCTATTGGTTGGTAATAAAATTCATCACCACAATAATTATTATTTAATTTTATGACTTTCCTACCAGACTGTCAGCCTCATCAGTTACAAATTAAATGACTAAACTAATATCATCATCTTCTTCATTTGTCTAGGCTTTTCCAAAGAAACTTAATATCTTAATTGGTTTGGCCATGTTGCTCAGTCGTTGTATTAGCTATAATGAGTTTAGCAAAAATTGCCCAATGAGCCAACCAGACACGAAATTGCATGCATTTCTAATATGACGATATTATTGTGAATATCAATGAAAAAAGCCATTTATTTTCGCGTTTTCGCTTGTTTGTTATGATAGTTTTGCTATACTCATGAAATTTTCGCAAGAGGATGTTGCCACGAAAATTCAAAAGTTAGATGCCGCGAATACATAAGTGTCCTAGGGTAGTAATCAATGTATGTGGGCCCGCCTCCTCACAGGTGGCTTTACTCTATAAATAAAAGGACACTTGAAAAGTTCTAATCAAGTTTGATTCAACAGAAGTTGTCAGCTCATGATTTATTTCTAGCAACCGAGATATTTCCATTTGTATTAAAAATCAGAAAAGAACTTGCACACAATTTTAATATATTTATCAGAAAGTATTGATAATGTTCTATTATTTGCGATTGATTTTGATGTGTTAGGTAATCTGACAGTTAAGATATTTTACAATTGAAATTTGTCATGCAAGTGCCAAGTATTACTGGTACTTTGCCAACAAACATTATGCTTTTTAGCTAAAGCTTTATACAAGCTAATATTATATAGTACTGTCTCATTATAGCTATTAATAATGCTTGTAGCTTTTTACAAAGCTTTTCTATGACCAAACATATAAATACTTGGGTTTTCTGTTATCAAATCAGTTGTCTCTGGAGTGTGCAATAAACCATTTCTCTAATTTAATACTCTATTTAATTGCTTCTGTGCAGAAACATAACAGAAGCTAATTGGCGACAAGGATTTCTCTTTTGAACAGTTACAAAGAGTTTTGTTCAGATTTTATCATTGATAAAATCGATACAAAGAGTTCTAGTTTATTACAAGAGTAACTGTTCAAAATTGCACCACTACAATGACAGAAGTAGCAGACCTGATCAAGCTAATGCAGGAGCAACAAGAGGAATACAGACGTCAGCAAGATGAAAGAATGGAGGAGAATAAGAAACTGATGGAGCTACTACTACAAAACCTACAACGGAAACAAGAAACAGCTGCAACCGCTGTTCCAGCCTTCCCAGGTTTTGACCCAACAGCAGAGCTACTAACAGATTACATAGACAGATTCAACACATTCATTGCAGCAAATTCTATTCATCAAGACAAGATTGCTGGCACTTTTCTCACCAACCAACAGCCTACACTCTACAAGCAGCTTAGTAATATGGCAGCTCAGCTTTCAACACCCAAGCAGATCAACGACCTCAACATGGATGAAATACTGGAATTTCTCAAAGACCAGTATGACCCTAAGCGCTTCATTGTTAGAGAGCGTTACAAGTATTGGAGTGACATGCAGAGGAAACCTGGAGAAACTATTCAAGAGTTAGCTGCCAGAATTCGTCAGGATGCAACTACATGTGCCTTCATAGACATTACAGATCCATTAGATGAGGCTCTCAGAACAAGATTTATCTGCTCTGTAAACAATGAAGCAGTTCTCAAATCTCTCTTCAAGGTCAAGGACAATGAACTCAACTTCAACAAAGCTATACAGGTAGCACAGGAGACAGAAGAAGCAGCTAAAGTTGCCAAAGAGACAGTTTATGGAAACTCGTCTAAAGTCAACAAGGTTGCTCAACAGAAATCAAGATACAAAAACAACTCTACACCTGACAAGCAGAAGGAAGGAAAGCTATGCTACAGATGTGACCGAACTAACCATACAGCGGATGACTGCAGATTCAAAGCAGCCACCTGCAACTTTTGTTCTAAACAAGGTCACATAGAAAGAGCATGCAAGAAAAAGAAATCATCTGCAGCAGAAAAACCAGTAAAGATGATAGAATGCACATCAACCAAGATGGTGAAACTTGCTGAAAACATCAAACTGGAGGGAGACAACTTCACACTTGAACTGGACACTGGAGCATGTGACAACTTCATCTGTAAATCAATATGGGAGAAGCTAGGAAAGCCAAACCTAAAACCTACTACAGTTAACTACAAATCAGCCTCAGGACATCTCATAGAGACGCTTGGCAGATGTGAGCTAACTGCCCAATTGGATGCACAGAAAGAAGTCAGACTACCATTTGTGATTAGTGCTGTACAAGATCTCAACCTACTAGGAAGAACTGCTATACAGCAACTAGGCATCTCTATTGATGACAAGCTACAACAGAACCTTGTATCAACAATCACAGAGAACCAGCCAGATGGGAGGTTACAAATCAAGTGTAAGGAGATGTGCAAAGAATTTCCAGAAATATTCAAAGACGAGCTAGGATGTCTCAAGAACTTTGAACTAGAGATAAACTTCAAACCTTCAACAAAGCCAGTCTTCTGCCGACCCAGACCAGTTCCTATTGCCTTGACAGAAGAGCTCAACCAAGCATACGAAGCAGGTGTAGCTAAAGGCATATGGGAACCAACTCAATTCAACCAGTATGGAACACCAGTTGTACCTGTACGCAAATCTACAACAGGTCAAGCTGCAGGGAAGATCAGAGTATGTGGAGACTACTCCAAGACTATCAATAATCAGCTAGAAACACATAGGAAACCTATCCCACTACCAGAAGATCTAATCAGAAAACTAGGTGGAGGCTATTGCTACACAAAGATTGATTTAGCAGATGCCTACAATCAAATATTGTTGGCACCAGAAAGTCAACGACGACTAGCACTATCAACACACCGAGGAGTACTACTACAGAAGAGGTTGCCCTTTGGCATAAGCTCAGCACCAGGGTATTTTCAAGAAATCATGGAGCAACTGACACAAGACCTCCCAGGAGTAGCAGTATACCTAGATGATATACTAGTGAGTGGAGCCAATGCAGAGAGCCATCTACAAAACTTACGTCGACTTCTTCAAAGATTAGAAGAAAGAGGGCTCAGATGTAGAAAAGACAAGTGCTGTTTTGCTCAACCTACAGTAGAGTATCTGGGACACAAACTCACTTCAAAGGGAATCACTAAAGGAAAGAAGGCAGATGCAGTACAACAGATGCCAGTCCCAACAGACTTAACTCAGCTAAGATCTTTCTTAGGAGCTACACAATTCTACAGCAAGTTCATACCCAATCTGTCACAACTCACAGGACCATTGCACAAACTGACACGCAAAGGAGAGACCTGGAAGTGGGGCACTGAACAAGAAAAGAGCTTCAACAAACTGAAAGATATGCTATCAACTGATAGTGTCTTAGCACACTTCAACCCAGATCTTGACATTGGAATCTCATGTGATGCTTCAGAAACTGGACTGGGAGCTGTACTATTTCATCGTTATCCTGATGGAAGTGAGAGACCAATAGCCAATGTTTCAAAAACACTGACCAGCACACAGAGGAAATATGGACAAATACAAAAAGAAGCTCTCTCAATCATATTTGCCCTAAAGAAGTATCACCAGTACCTGTATGGTCGACGGTTTATCTTGGTAACTGACCACAGACCTCTTCTCACACTTCTAGGACCTACCAAAGGAGTTCCAGCTCTAGCAGCCAACAGACTAGCAAGATGGGCACTGGTACTAAATCAGTATGACTACACCATAGAATACAGATCTACCCAGCATCATCAAAATGCAGATGTCCTCTCAAGACTGCCAGTTGGACCTGATAAAGAGTTTGATGCAAGAGAAGATGAGGATGATGTTGATACAGTATGCACTATTCACACTATTGGACAACAGCTCAACTCTACAGACTACAATGTTCTAGCAAAGGAGACAAAGAAAGACCCAACACTAGCCACAGTAATGCGCTACACAGCAGAAGGATGGCCTGGTAACAAAGAGATGAAGGAGACTCAGCTGTCACTCTTCCACAAGATCTCAGATTCACTTTCTATCACTGAAGGTTGTCTTCTATATGGCAACAGAGTAGTCATTCCTGTCAAGTTACAACAGGAAGTATTAAAGATCCTTCACCTTGGACACTTTGGAATGGAAAGAATGAAGAAGCTAGCTCGAACTGCTGTCTATTGGCCTCGCATTGACTCTGATATAGAGGAGACAAGCCGACAGTGCACTGCCTGTGCTGAACACCAGAAGCTTCCACAGAAGTATCCTATACATCCCTGGATGCTACCTGAGAAGCCATGGAGTCGTCTTCACTTAGATCATGCAGTGAACTTCATGGGCAGCCAATGGCTAGTGATGATAGATGCCTACTCAAAGTATCCATGCATACACAGGACGTCATCTACTTCTACCAGAGCTACCACAGACATCTTAGAGGAGATATTCGCACACTTTGGATACCCTCACACCATAGTCACTGACAATGCTACCAGCTTCACCTCAGGAGAGTTTCAGCAGTGGTGTCAAGAGAGAAGCATTGTTCACCTCACTGGAGCACCCTACCATCCAGCTACAAATGGCGCAGCTGAAAGACTAGTACAATCCTTCAAACAAGCTATGAAGAAATCGTCACTCTCACCTAAATCTGCACTACAACAGTTCCTGATGCACTATAGAAGGACACCACTTCCTACAGGATACTCTCCCAGTCAGCTGCTGAATGGAAGACAGATGAGATGCAAGATTGACACCCTATTGCCATCACCCGCACACATAGCACAGTTTCATCAATCCAGAGAAGTCAACCGATCGGCAGAAAAGACAGTTAACAAGATACACAGCTACAATCTTGGAGCACCATGCTATGCCTTGTATCATGGACCTAGACGCAACAGACAACCTAGATGGGTTCCAGCCATTGTTACTAAGAGATATGGAACTCGTAGTCTCAATGTCAAAGTGGTACCAAAGGGACCTACTTGGAGAAGACATGTTGAACAACTCAGACCAAGATACTCAACAGAAGAAGATCAAGACCCTGGAGATAAACCTGATATAACAGAGGAGACAAAACTGCAACTACCAGCCCCTACAACTGTAACAGAGCAACCTCCGTCTAGAAGAAGACCACGCAACCCTCGTCTACCTGATGGAGATGAGTATAGCAGAGACAAACCCCGAAGGTCTAAGAGAACCAGAAAGAACCTTTAGCTTAGTGAGGAGGTGTCATGCAAGTGCCAAGTATTACTGGTACTTTGCCAACAAACATTATGCTTTTTAGCTAAAGCTTTATACAAGCTAATATTATATAGTACTGTCTCATTATAGCTATTAATAATGCTTGTAGCTTTTTACAAAGCTTTTCTATGACCAAACATATAAATACTTGGGTTTTCTGTTATCAAATCAGTTGTCTCTGGAGTGTGCAATAAACCATTTCTCTAATTTAATACTCTATTTAATTGCTTCTGTGCAGAAACATAACAAAATTGAAAACACTTCATCGCAGTTAAAAACTTAAAATGTGCAGTGCTCATCTCTCATTGGTCGTATTGCAGCTGCTAGCTTGTAGGTCTAATGCCTTAAAAATGCAACCGCACTCAATTTGCTCTGGTTGGTTGCCTCAATCGTACAACCATTCGCAAATTGAACAAATTTAAACTGTGTTTTACCCACTTTCTTCAACAATTTTTAGCAAGGCAAAGATAGTTTTTAGATATTTATTGACCAATCAAGATTTGAGTAAAATATTTCTTGTTAATTTTTGGATACAAGCACAACGACCTATGGCAGTGGATTATTGTTAGAACAAAATCTTCTGGGTCTATGCTATAATTTCAATTTACTAAAATGTATCAACTAGTAAATGTTATTGTTAATAATTAGTGTGTATTAGTGAAGAGCTGGTAAATTAGAATAAAGAATAAACTATTATAAAAGGAAACTAGCTGAGGTTATCTCAATGGTGAATATTGTGAGCAAAATCATACAATGTTATCAGAGACTGCTTGTCACTCTTTACTTCCTGTTCTTTAATAAAATAAGTAGGTAATATTTTCTATTATTTATTGCTACTCCTTGTGTCTAAATACAGTAAGTTGAGGCTGGTTGCTGGTTGAGGCTCTACAAGAGCTCTCAACCAGCAAAGAGATAAGGATGAAGAGACAAAAGGTTTTCAAAAGATATGCACAAAATAAATGCATAAGCCGTGCATTATCAAGGAAATAACATCAGCTACTCGTACTGCTTTTATCATAATTTATTATTCAGGTTGACTATGTTCTGTGCACACCTTTATTTATTTACTGGTAACTTCAAGAAAGCAGTTGTGGTTAGAAAGTCCAATCAGCTTGTCAGAATTTATTATTCAGGTTGACTATGTTCTGTGCACACCTTTATTTATTTACTGGTAACTTCAAGAAAGCAGTTGTGGTTAGAAAGTCCAATCAGCTTGTCAGAATTTATTATTCAGGTTGACTATGTTCTGTGCACACCTTTATTTATTTACTGGTAACTTCAAGAAAGCAGTTGTGGTTAGAAAGTCCAATCAGCTTGTCAGAATTTATTATTCAGGTTGACTATGTTCTGTGCACACCTTTATTTATTTACTGGTAACTTCAAGAAAGCAGTTGTGGTTAGAAAGTCCAATCAGCTTGTCAGAATTTATTATTCAGGTTGACTATGTTCTGTGCACACCTTTATTTATTTACTGGTAACTTCAAGAAAGCAGTTGTGGTTAGAAAGTCCAATCAGCTTGTCAGAATTTATTATTCAGGTTGACTATGTTCTGTGCACACCTTTATTTATTTACTGGTAACTTCAAGAAAGCAGTTGTGGTTAGAAAGTCCAATCAGCTTGTCAGAATTTATTATTCAGGTTGACTATGTTCTGTGCACACCTTTATTTATTTACTGGTAACTTCAAGAAAGCAGTTGTGGTTAGAAAGTCCAATCAGCTTGTCAGAATTTATTATTCAGGTTGACTATGTTCTGTGCACACCTTTATTTATTTACTGGTAACTTCAAGAAAGCAGTTGTGGTTAGAAAGTCCAATCAGCTTGTCAGAATTTATTATTCAGGTTGACTATGTTCTGTGCACACCTTTATTTATTTACTGGTAACTTCAAGAAAGCAGTTGTGGTTAGAAAGTCCAATCAGCTTGTCAGAATTTATTATTCAGGTTGACTATGTTCTGTGCACACCTTTATTTATTTACTGGTAACTTCAAGAAAGCAGTTGTGGTTAGAAAGTCCAATCAGCTTGTCAGAATTTATTATTCAGGTTGACTATGTTCTGTGCACACCTTTATTTATTTACTGGTAACTTCAAGAAAGCAGTTGTGGTTAGAAAGTCCAATCAGCTTGTCAGAATTTATTATTCAGGTTGACTATGTTCTGTGCACACCTTTACTTATTTACTGGTAACTTCAAGAAAGCAGTTGTGGTTAGAAAGTCCAATCAGCTTGTCATAATTTATTATTCAGGTTGACTATGTTCTGTGCACACCTTTATTTATTTACTGGTAACTTCAAGAAAGCAGTTGTGGTTAGAAAGTCCAATCAGCTTGTCAGAATTTTGGAAAGATAAATTCTGAATGAAAAAGAAGTGAAAAGATACTAATTAATGGAAATTAATTCTCAGGATTTAAGCCAAATCGTATTTCCCAGGTTCTCTCAATAACAGATGTAGCTGAAAAACCAAAAACTTGAAATAAAAACATATTAGCGGGATACAATTATTAATTATTTCAATAGTGTCGCTTTATAAGTAAAAGAAAAGCCGTAAATGTTTTTGAGCTACAATACGGACTTTGATACGTCATACCAATAGTTGCTATTACATAATAGGGGGTTCCTCAAGAGAATTCCCATCATTCATCAAAACGCTTCAAAGTCTTCAAGTCAGTTTCCAAACCATATTACATATGTTTCTGAAAACAATGGATCAGATTTAGTTCTTATAGTTACGTTGAAACTGTTACTGTTGAATCAGAGTGCGATTCTGATCATTGTAATGAACCATGGATCTACTCATGTACACTGTCACTAAAACCATGAAAACAATGAACTTATTAATTATTATTGATGTCAACGAGTCAGTATTTGTTTATTAGTACTAGTTTGTGAACACTTTTCTACTGATCACCTTTCATTTTGGATTCGTAAAGATCAAAGAAATTAAAAGTGGTGGTTGAATAAAACTGACTTTCAATTAAACGGTGGCACTGTTTTTTTCAACCCTTTTTATATAGTGGCAACTAAATGAATGTTTTACAGTAGGCTGTAAAATGCAAGTTTTAGTGCATCAAATCTGGATTAAATTAAGAGTTTTGCAAAACTTAACAGGAAATTCCAACATAACTGAACGATAGCAATAACAATATTATCGATACATTGGCAGGTAGCACACTGTAGGGAGATAACTTAACAGTAATGAATGTCTGTTTACGAAATCAGTCTAAGCGACAAACCCTCGATGTATTGATGAATAGATGTCATTATCCGGCATCGACTGAATAAAGATCAACAAACTTTGTCCACTTTCAAATCAGTATAAATAAATATGCAGTCAAACATGGATAACTCGAACTTCACGAGACCGAGCAAAGGTGTTCGAATTATCAGAACGTTCAAGTTATCAGAGCACTGTCACAAGTCCATGTATTTACTTAATTATTAGTAGATACATGTACATATACAAACTATAATATAAATCAAAAGCACAAATGGCTTGTTTCAAATCAAATGTTTCTAATGTAAAGTTTAACACGTTTTTATCAAAAAGTATAGAGATTTTTCTATCACTTGAGATTGGTTTGTTGTTTGAGGTGATGTTATTGCCAGGACGTTTCTTTAGATTGACATTGGCAAAACTTGATCGTTGTTGAAATGCTCAAAAGAAAATACCTCTTTTTCTTTTGAGCGTTTTACCTACGATCAATTTTGCCAATTTTTCTTGAAGTTTATGCAAAGAATATCTCACTTTTCCTTGCTTCCAAAGGGCAATCGCTATGTGGATGTTTGGTATAAATCAAATTTCACCAAACCTTTAGAAAAGCCGTTGACAAAAATTTTTGGCCGATGGTTGTAATAACGACGCTTATGAATTACGAAAAGTTGAGGTTTACCTCTATGGCTTGGAATAAAGGGATTTTCTAAAGCAATAACAACCGTTTCAGTAGCCGTTGGGCAAAAAACTGTTCGAGTTAACAGAGTTGAGTTTGAGTTATCTATAGCAATTTATCATTACGTGAGAACGGACCCAAGAAACCGTTTGAGTTAACCATGTGTTTGAGCTATTCGTGGGCGAGTTATCTATGTTTGACTGTATACACATATTTAAATACAATCTTAAAATCTGACATTGGTATATACAGTTGTAGCAATTAAATTTTACCAACAAAAAATCTGCATTCCATTGAGTTGAAAAGCAAAACAGCAAATTCATGAGGCAGCCAGCTAACTCATTAAGCCATACAGGCCATTTCCATATCTATGGAATAATAAAGTACATAGCCTTTACATCAGTTAAAACAAACAAACAACCGGATGTGATGCCTAACGTCACTAGAGCTGGGTTCATGACGTACCTCTTTTACTATAGTAAGTTTAGCAATACACCAGCTTCAAGATGTGGTACTTGTTTAGTTTTTCATGTAACAACTAACTGAATAATTACTAAGAATATTTCTAACAAAAACATTCATAGCAGCCATTTTATGATTCATTATAGCTATTATTATCATTATAATTATTATCCTTATTCATTACTATTATCCATCATTTATTATCATTTAACATGTAGATTTAACACACTTCTACTCATCACATCACAAAATATTTGAACATATTGCCCCATCCTAAAGTTGCTCACTTCCACAGTTGTGCTATATGTACTAAAATCCTCTGTAAAGCATGCCGAGAATAGTTGGTTTATTTGTATTCGTGAAACCTACATACTAGATTCACTATCATGTACTTCACTTCATGAAATTTCTGTTACTCTCTTCAACTCACTCTCCTGACTCTTCAATATTATTATACCAGACTGTTAGACATTTTTAAAACCTTATAGCCATCACAGATGATCTCAACATAGATGTTCACTCAATATAAAGAAATCTTTACCTATATTTCTCATATTTTGTGTGTCTGTGCATGTCCAGCTATAGCTATAAAAATCTTGATTTAAAGTTCTGCATTCTGATAGATTTGAAACCACAAATAATGCAACCAGAAGTTTCAAATCTAAGGGCTCTTACCACTGAGATATGCAACATATATTGATTCAAAACATTATCATATACTGCATAGCATATGCACACGCTAAATGACGTTTTATTCGGGATTCTATATATTCTTATAACTCTATGGAACACGATGCTTTTTAATGTTGTCTTGAACTTCTATTTTAGGTTTTTTGTAAAGTTGATTTGCTAAAATTCCAAAGCCAATTCTTTTCATGCGGATAATTGTATTATATTTGTAGAAAGCGCCTCAACATTCTCTCTTTGTTCGGTCAGACAAAGAGAGCACGATATCTCATTGTTACATTTGCTTCAGTACCGAGAGGTACCAGTAAGGTCGTATTCAAACATTTGATGAATAGCTTCTGATGGAACGGTAATACTTTATTACAACGGTAAAACAAACACATGCACACACGCACACACATACATACACACGCACACATGCATGCATGCACGCACGCACGCACGCACGCACGCACGCACGCACGCACACACACACTAAGCCACATGGGGTTACTGTGTAACACACACACCCGCACTCAAACCCAACACCTAAACCCAAAGCTACTTCACACACCTATACCGCACACCACACATTACACACCACACACCACATACCAAAAATTAAACACCACACACCACACACTATGCACTACCCATCAAACAGCACACACCACACACAACACACCAAACACAGCAGACCACACACCACACACCACACACAGCACATCTCACACTACAAACCACACACCATGCACCACACACTACACATCACACACTGCACACCACACACAGTTCTATGCAATAAATGTTATAATTAATTTAACATATTCAAGATTTTTATTTGTTTTTTTCCGCTAGTATCAACTGTATCTTTACTGAATTATCTTATAATGCAATCAGAGCAAAACAGACTCAATTTAGTTTTTACTAGCTAACTACTTCACATTACCATTTTAACATTTTTATCGTCAATTTATTTATTTTAATTCATTGAACCTGCACAAAACAATTTCCTCATAATATGACATTAAAAAGTCACAGTTGTTTGACAAAAATTAAAAACTTTTATGGTTGTTTTTTTTTCTCAGTTTATTTCAACATCTATTTCAACTTTATTTTCAACATAAACGACGATTCTCATGATATGAAGTTTCAAAGTTAGAATGGTGAATGTTGGTATATGGTGAATACAAATAAATTTTCTGCATTAAGCCTTGTTATCACCTGGGCAAAGTTGGGTATTTAACTAGTTTATAAGGAAGTTGAAAGATTTAAAAAACATCTATTAGAGAGTTTGTTCTGATTGGCTACTTCGTGATTGGTATGCTGTGATGGGATGGGATTGGTATGAGCCCAAAATCAATAAGACAGTTAGGGTTGGACAATATCCTGTTTAAAAGGTTTTGAACCGGATCAAACTAGAAAAGTTGGTAAAATTTTCAGGATGCACCAAAATAGATATAAGAAAGATATCGCTGCCATCCATTATATAGTGTAGACAACTTCTCTAGTACTTACTGTATACTTATGTTGATAATACTGATACTTTATGATAGAGTTAGTTATGTGTTAATTTAGACTTCATGCCCTCATTTTACCCTACTTCATGTGTAGCTTCACATCTGTTTACACTATATCTCTGAGTGTTAATCACACAATACTTCCGTGACTGTCTGTACAAATCTACAAGCTATTGCAAACTTATCTGTGTTCACATCAACAAATAGTTCACAGCACAGAGTTCCGATTATACAATATGTCAGTGGAGCGATGAAATACTAGTCTTGCAAAAACTGCCATGAAACCATGTTTGATAACTGCAATCTTTTTCAATGGTGAGGTCAAGAATTAAATATGTCTCCTCTGCTATGTATCATTCCTTGTTGACTGTTCATCTCTTGACATGCGTGTAATTTATACGTAAATTACTCATACTGATGATGGTGCAAGATGTCTCACACATTTAACAAATACAACAAATTCACCTTTAATTGTTACAGTATAATCTTTCTTATAATAAGATCTGGGTCTGTCTGTCTGTCCAAAGCAATACTAAGAGTATTATGAAATATATTACACCACAGATGACTTTCCTATAATAAGAGCTGTGTTGGTCTGTCTGTCCGAAGCAACTCTAAGAGTATTATGAAACATATTACACCACAGGAGACTTTCCTATAATAAGAGCTGTGTTTGTCTGTCTGTCTGTCTGTCTGTCTGTCTGTCTGAAGCACCCCTAAAGCCGTGGTCACACGGGCACCGAACCGAACTAAATGACGCAAAACGACGTCGTTTTCAGTTCTAAAAAGTTCGGCTGAGGACATTTCTGGCCGAAACGAACTATTTCGGTACTGCTCAAAATTTCGTGCCGAACCCTTGCTCTTATTGGCTGGTTAAAATTCTAGAATTCTAGCGAGCACGTGTCACATTTCTTCTTACGTGCGTGTGAGTAAAGTTAAAAAAGAAATGGGACGATACTTTTATTTCATTAAATTAACAACATGAAGCAATTTACGACAAGGTTCACCCGGACTTGTGATTGGGTTGCATAAATGTAAGATGTTGCACTTAAGTTTTGCATAAATGTAAGGGAATGGTTGTGATTTTCTTTCGCGTAGAGTATAAGTAATGTGTCATATTCATCCTGATGAACTATCGTTGACTGATTTGTTTATGTAAAACCTCAGTACTATGATAAAAACTGTTTTTGTTTGTTATGTACTCAGCATAGAAAAACATTCATATGTTAATAAAAAATATAATTATGTTGATGGGAAGGGTTAGCAAAATATTTGTATCGAGTGATTTATTTTGAGCAGCCGAACGATCTTCTGATAAATCTGCTGTTTAATTATAATTTATAATTGTTCCTCAAAGTTTTTTTTTGTTTACAATAGAAATATTTAACTCAAATACATAACAACTACTAATGTAACTGTGTCCTGTCTCTATACGTATGGTATCTAGGAAGCGAAGTTACTTCGGTAGCCGTGTGACATGTGCCACGAACCGAACCAGCCTCCGAACCAAACCGACCCTACGTCGGTTCGGTGCTCGTGTGACCACGCCTTATGAGTATTATGAAACATATTATACCACATGAGACTTTCCTATACCCTACAGGATGAAAATATTCGTTGGTCATAAAAATTCGCTATTTCGCGAACAGTCAATCCCGCGAATTATTAAATTCAGTGAATAATTAGTTCTATTTTTAATCACAAGAGAGAATAACTACTGCATCAAATTGAAAACTAGTCGCTAGCCTAGTTTTTAATGTAAATACTAAACGTAATTGAGTTCCAAAACATTTTTAAAATCATTGCCTGAGCTTTGAGCTAACACCATTGGCAATGCATCACATTTATTTACAAAATTATTCGAGGTTGTCACAAGATATGCAGAATGGCGTCATAGAGAAAATAGCCGCGAGGCAGAAGTACTAAGCGTAGCCGAGTTCTAGAACTTCTTTACAATCATCGCCAGGCTTCGAGCTTTATTGCCATTGCGTCAAACTTTACTACAAAATTATTCAAAGTTTTTACAAGTTATTCGGCATGGCTTCAGCATAGCAAAAAAACTCTCCTAGTCTTTCTATATTAGAATCAACTCCACCAATCTCTAATACCGGAGTCAAGGACGATCATGATTCTGATCTGGACATTATGGTATGTATTAGATTTGCTGTGCAGATACGTTTTTCCATTATTAACTGCATTAGTTAATTCTTTTGTTTAAAAACTGATCGCTTTCATTAAATACTTCAGCTATTGTTTTTGTACTTCCTCAACACTCATTAATATTTTCTTTTTTGTGTTTACTGCAGATTGAGAATAAAACAACCTACTCCGATTACGAAAACTAAAGACAAGTAGTAATATTCATCAAGGCAGGAATTTTGGCAGAGAGGCAACCAGTCAACCTAGACCCCATTCATCGACAACAACTCCTTGATATCGCTGTAGCAAACATGATTAGATTATATATTTTATTTCATGTATAGATATATTATAATTTATTACAAACTTGAGTGTACAAATAAAATATTTCAAATACAAATAAAATTTTACAAACGATGAATGGAGTAAATATAAACAGTTTAGTCCATATGGCGGTTGTCTAGCAATAAAATTAAACTGGTACTCTGGATATGTGAATACTAACGTGTAATGGTGCTTTCTGACTATTTATATTACTAATAGCAGATCTGTCGCTGTCACTGTCTTGGGTAGGTGTTGAAGGCGATTCTCTCGCTACTATACATGGCTGGTAAGGAAGTTATCATCAGAACTCTCCTCGTGGCTTACTATTGCAAAGTTCTGCCGGGTGGCCAAAGATTTGTGCTCGTAAAGGCGTTTTTGTTCATTTTTTTAAAAACAGATATATTCTTCTCGTAAGTAGCTGCGGTCATTTCAACCTCAATTTCCAGACCTCCCTAAATGATTGGTGATCTTCTAAGAATGACATTTACCACCCTTGCAATCATTGTTCTTCGGTGTATGGTGAAAAATCTCTCTCTCACACTAAAACAATTAATTAAGCAGTAGGGATGGAAAAACATACGGTAGTATTGCGTTTTACCGAAGAACCAATGTAAAATTCAACTAATTTAGTAAGTGTAAAAGCCCATTACATACTGCAAATTGTTGGCTGATCAAAGGCCTCCAAAGCGATGAATATTTGTGAAAACCTCTGGAGGCAGCAAAAATCGTTTACCGTAGAATAGCAAGATCGCTTCGCAGTTGTAAGCTAAATATAAACCGTAACACCCGGTGTGCGCATGCGTAGTAATAACTAATACTAGCCGCAATAGAGTTTACTTTGCCTAGAAAGCGGCAGTTTTCAGCCGCGAATAAATTCATCCGCAAATATGCATGAAAAGACAATTTTTGCAAAATATAACTCGACGAATAAATTCATCCTGTAGGGTAATAAGAGCTGTGTCTGTCTGTCTGTCTGTCTGAAGCAACCCTAAGAGTATTATGAAACATATTACACCACAGGAGACTTTCCTATAATAAGAGCTGTGTCTGTCTGTCAGACCGAAGCAACCCTAAGAGTATTATGAAACATAAATGTTCACTTTGTTGACAAATTAGCTTCAAAGCGCATTTTTAAATTCTAAATTATGAAGAAGTTTTTATTTTCTAGTAATTGTCTTAACTTATAAAATTATTTTAATCGCAGGCAAAGTTTTATTATAAATATATAAGTTTGTTTTAAAAACAAGCATAAAATGTAATTTAAGATTTTAACGAAGTACCAGGCTGTTTGAGCTCTTTATTACTAATATATTTAATTTATTTGAAGTTTTAACAAAAACAGAAAAAGCATTTTCACTTTAACAAACTGCTCAAGGGTTGACTCTTTAGTATTATTTCTACGATGTGCACATCCATGCAAATCAAGTGAAAACTTGCGACAGAGGCCAACTCCTATTACTAGCAAACTCTTACCATCAGACCTGTTGGTACTACAACGTTCGTATTAAAACGGGTATTATTTCCGTTGTCAACGAAACTCACTTGGAAAAAATCTGTTATGCTATGACACAACGTGAGATACAAAACCTCAAGCATACTTATAAGCAGAAGTTTCCCAGTACCTTATTAGCTAGCATACCTCTTAGTTTTATGTACATGTATATTCTATTTCTTTCTGCAAGTTTGTCAAACTTACCTCTCTTTCGCGAGTAGAGAACTTTTTGGTGTTGGTTTCATATTTATCAACTGTGTGGTGACTTTCTTATGCTCACTAATTTCATGTTTCCAGAGCCGGAGGTTTATCAATATTTTTCTCTGAGTAATGCGAGAAGTACACTCAAGACGACTATCCTGACAAAGCTTTTTCAGTTGATGCTTCATGGTGGAAGTCTAATATTGTTAGCTAAAAGTTCCATGGTGATTCCACAAGATATTATGATGTACATCAGAAGAATTAGGAGAGATGTGCTAATTTAATTGGCAAAATACTCGATAGAAATAGTCAAAGAACTAAATAAATATTTGGTAATGATTTGTTAAGTTGACTGATGGTTGAATGTATGTGAGGAATCTGCACAAACAAAGCATTAAAAGCCTTTAATGCCTTTCTACTGTAGTTTATAGAGACCATTGTTACAGACGACTGCAGACAACAAGCATTGAGACAGGTTAATTATAAAACTAACATTTTAATCTGATAAAACTTGATATTGTACTAATAATGATGACGTAACTGATAACTTGCATCTAACAAAGATTTTAACACTGTTTTGCAGAGAGTTTGGCAAGTGGATTTCTAAAATACCAGCAGATAATGCTTTTCTAACACAGAGGGCAGAACAGTAAACCCTAATAGCAATGTGACTAATAGCTGTCATATGACTTCTTCACAGCTGATTTTATGAACATTTAGCACATTGGTAGTCTAGTGCATTGTGAGAGATCAGATGTAATAACTAACTGTACAGTTATTTCTGATTGTGGCAAAGCAGTCAATTAGTGCAGGTAATAGTGCACTGGACATGTAAGGTAAAGGTAACCTGTTCTAATCATGTTGAAAGCATTTCTTTTTTGCAACATTTCAGCAAGACTTCAGGCATACAGACACACAAACGGACCCGCTCCTAGTATAGTAAAGATTATGAAATACACATTCATGTAGATATGGTTTACTAGCAGGAATGAGTGGCCTCTTTGTCTCAAAAATATGATTGTTTAGGGCAGTGTTTGGTAAACCTATCAACTAGCTGGCCACCTTGTTTTTGAAATTTTGACAGTTCGACAGGGTCAGCACAAAATATGATAATTAGATTATTTATTAAGTTATTTAGTAATAATCCATTAAATGTTGCAAAGATAAAGTCAAAAACAAGTACAGGATATGTAAACCATAAACAAGAGTTCATTATAAGTGGAACAAGTTAAAACAAAGATAAGAATCAAAAAAATTGTTTTAGAATCTGTCATTTCTTGACATCAGCTACCAGCTACGATCTGACTGCTGCTTCCACTTTGACCTTCAGCTTTATTTGGCACCTGTTGACACCAAGCAACTGTCACTGAATGTCATGTTCAATGCAGACCTACACTATGTTTCCATGACACGGTTAGTCATCAAGCTTGTCTTATTAAGATGAAAACAGTAAGAATATCTGCAAGTCAAGTGTGTTTAGTTACTCGCGGTTATTATTAAATGTTTCAGATGAAATTTATCTTGGGAATTGATGGACAGGAAACTGCTGGGCCAACTATTTAATTATAATCATTTTCCACACTTCAGTCATTCCTTCAGCCTTTCCTAAGACAGGAGTGCATCGCTATGACTTCTGGCATGGAATTCCTTTTTTTAGCGATTCTTTTTATTATTTCACCGCATGCGAGTGTTCATTGAAACGCTTACCACCTGGTATTACAAATCAAAATTTGCTACATCTACACAATGTAAACAGTCACAAACATCCTTATGATCTCAGTTGATCACAACTTGCAAAGATAATTGTTAATATTGTATGATTTGTTGCAGAACCAAAAGTCATCGTAAGAAAGCTTGCCTTCCTACAGCAACGGAAGCACTTGTTGACAATTGCCGGTTGTCACTTGTAACAGAGTTACGCAAAGTCGCCTTCCCTATATTGTCAAGTGAGGATGGTAAATATTTTGAGTTTGCCTGTCATGGTGGTGGAGGAAATGATAACAACTTACAGTAAGTCGGTTGTGTAACCAGTAGTGTAGGATTAACATGTAAATTAGCTGCTATCTGTAGCATATTTGTCTATGATGGTAGTCATCCGTACAGTAGTGTTACATAAGAAGATCGAGCAAATGATGGCATCTTAGTGAACCCAGTGAATTTCCATTTATAATTCTTGGTCAATAGGTGGTCGTAACACTAAATCGCCGATAAGATGGTAATTTGGTGATTGTCTATAATAACAATGATCACAATATCAAAAACCTATCAGTGTTTACATCATCGAATACTCCACAGCATAGCATTCTCAATATTCCTTGTGGTGCAAACAATGAAATATTGGTCTTGCAGCAAATATAGTGAAACAAAATTTAGATCAGGCAATCCATGATGACCAATCACCATCACCAAAGTCATGCGCATTGCACATGTTCTCTTAGACCCAGTGTCAGAAGAGTTTTACAGTAGCAAACTTTCCCGTTAGTTTTATAAAAAATATTATACTGCAGAGGTTTCGAACTAGCAACCTTTGGCTCATTAGAGCAATTCTTTTACAGCTGCTACTCTGACAAACTATTGGAAAAGTTTGGCATTTGCAATCTTACTCAATAGAGGTGTAAAGAGAATTACCTTGCAGGAGATTAGAACCCACAACCTTTGGCTGGGGAGACTGATGCTCTAACATCTGCACCAATAATGAACACTCCGGTGTTCTAGAATGGCATACATATGGTTCTTTTCTGTGCTTCTTTGGCTCACTCGACTCCCAGAGTACTAGTAGTCAAGTAATAATAATAATAGTAGTCAATAATAATTAGGCATCAATAAATTATTATCTTGCTCACTTAATCTGAAATACTTGATAAGGTTAAAGAATAGAGAAAGTGTGATATTATTGTGCTTTATTATTTATCTTGAGGTGTTGACTAATGTTCTAAAAAATAATCAAGGAGATTGACCAACCAGAAGCTGAGATATAGCCAGCCAAACACAGGTCTACCAAAATGCATAAGTGTTTTGGTAATACTCATATTAGCATCAATATATCACATATGAAATCGACTTGTGTGCCATTGGTCAATTAAGCCAACTAATGCGGTCTCCTATAACAATCACAGCGTTTTAATTGGTTTAATCCCTGGAAGTATACAACAATCAATTTGGGCCTAACAATCATTGCTCTGATATTTCCGAACCAGTCCCTCTGACGTGTATATTAGTTTTAGTATTAAATAATTTCACACGTCTATTATTTCGCAACATTTCGCTATCTTGCTACTTCAGCTCAGTTTTGTTGTTCTCCCACTTAGCTTCCCTATTTAAACTCATATTTAGCGCTGTCCAGTTTTTTATCTATATATAGCTAATAAATGGAATCAATTAAATCAATCATCAATCTCAGTTATCATTTATAATTTTCTACAAATTATATTAGTTACATCATTTATTCTATACACAGTCATATTATTATTTTGTATAATATGCATTATGATTATTTTATTAATCATAAGAAATAATCATAGATAGGATAATAGATAAATAGAAGAATCAAATGTTATCGTTTTCTTTTCTTATACAGCCATAGCAGCACCGTTAAGTTATTCTTTTCAAAATTAGTAGTGGAAAAGTAGTGAACTTACAGCCGGTTAATAATGATGATAATCATAAAAATCTGCTGAATGCTGCAGCAGGTACACAGTAGAAAGGTAATGAATGATCAAAAATTCCCATTCCCATTTCTTATTCTGCAAACATAAACAAATTGCAAATCACGGATATCAAATAATATAGACTATACACGCGCCGTTCGTTGAACAGAGGAGCATATCTGTGGTGATCGAGTTAAAATTTTAAGCACAATAGTCAAAATCTGCTTTTCTGGTTTGAAAAACCATGCCTAGGGGTTGTGGGCAACTGCCTTTACCACACAATGTTTGCTTGGTTTTCCTGAGAAACCAGAGCTAGTCTGTAAATTCTTTACTATTGCGAGAAGCGTTTCCCATCTCGTAGCCAAAACAATCAGTAAACGTAACGGCGGTAAGGGTGTACAACTCCGGCACATGAACATTAAGTCGATTTCATACGTCACAATCCTCGGGATTTTCAAAAGGTTTTCCCTCTGATTCATTATTAGGTAGACCTGTGGTTGGCTGGCTATATCTCAGCTTCTGGTGGGTCAATCTCCTTGATTTTTTTAGAACATCAGTCAACATCTCAAAATAAATAATAAAGCATAATAATATCACACTTTCTCTATTCTTTAATTAGTAATAATGAAAAGGCAGCCAAAGATCGTTCTCAGTTGCAATTTTCCACCATCAGTCACATCAAATGCAATTCAATGCATCCACAGTGCCCCAATAATTTCGTCGGTTTACCGTGCAAATAGCTGATGAATAATCGGCGAGAGGAACAACCTGAAATGCAGCGATGTAGCCAATAGAGCCAATAAGCCAATAGAAAACGTGTTTACAGCTCATGCTGAGCTGAGCTTCACTTTGACGCTTGGCAAATTGTAGCCCAATGGATTCTGATGATTATTTCTTGAATAATAGTAACAAGGGCAGTAAACATTCTCAATAATTTTGTAAGAAAAAAGATCATATTGTAAAGGTTTCGAACTTGCAATATTTGGCCTGGGAGATTGACACCTGAACCTCTGACAAACTATCGGGATACTTCACCAGCTGCAATCCTTTCCGAGAGTGGTGTGAAAAAATAAGTATTTGTCTTTCGGAATGGTTCATTTCCTGTTGACTGCTTTATCCCTCGACATAATTTATACATATATCATTCATATTGATTATTGTCTCACGATGATACGATCTCTTAAAATGTTTTAATGCTGTGGCTGACCTGGGCCAGCAGCAATGCCAGTTGCAGTGAGCTCATCCATAGTGGCTGTAAGGGAAATTCTAAAATACTCTGGTAAGTTCTTCTAGTTTTGATGAATCACTGTAACAGCCTGAAGCAGAGTGCAAACTATAAGTGACATTAGCATTCCTTCGGATGTTTCTCATATGGAATTAATTTGTCAAAAGTTCTGACAAGCTAGTCTAAAATACAGCGCCGTTTAAACATCACCTCTAACAAAATGTCTCGATAGGGAAGGTTTGAAACGTGCATCACCGCAGCTTCCAAGTAGAGGATTTATGGTACATGTAGGTTGTTGAATTTATGTTATATATTCTGATATTAAAATAATCTTCTCAAACCCTACATTCTTTTTACTATGAGTTTTTTTAAACAAGCATTTTTTTTCTGTTGGTCTGTTTTCCCTTTTTCCTTTAGAACTTGAAGGACCATCTTAGAGTATTAAAATAGTATGAGTTACTCATTGACAAAAAGAGACTATCTTTTTATGAAGGACATCATTTTGAAGTTATCTATTCGAACAATTCCTCAGAGAATAATATTTGCTTAGCTTGCTGAAAGCAGAGACTGTATTTTGAAGAGAATTATTGTACAAACAATACTTCAGTGATCCTGGCTTGACACATTCGGGTCTAGTGGCAAGGAAACCTTAATGACTGGATATATGCCCAGTTCCTGAGAACAATTTAATGTTGCATGGCAACAGCCTTTGTTAGGTATTGAACCCTCATCTGTTTTTTACAAGTCAGGCCTTCTGACCACCAGGCCAGAACTGCTGTCTTGAAGTTACTAGTAAGTATATCAAGGTGGGCCCAAAACACGTTCCAACCAAATAGGAAGTTATGATGGTATGAGTAGCTGAAATTATCTCTTTGATAGTGCACGGCTTATAGATTTATTTAGTGCATATATTTTAATAAGCTTTTTTCTCTATTCGACCTTGAAGCTTGCTTCCCATATCGGTTGCGAGACTCCGGCGGTAACTTGCGCAGCAAAGCGCCGGCAACATTAGGCTCGGCGTTCTCTGTTCACATATAAAGCAGCATCGCTAAACATAATCACATAATCACAAAAAGTGTTTGCTCGCCATGCCGTTTCCATTATGTTGACCTTCACCTGTGGTGTGCATTTCGGGAAAGTTTTCCCTGCGGTTCTTCGGAAAGTTTGAACAGCGCTAAACTCTTCCATTGCCGCCGGCAACTACTGGCGGTCCTCAGCGCGTATGTTTCTATTTCACCGCTAATAGCCTGCGGTGCCGTGGCCAGTGCCTTGCGACATATCTGGGAACCAGGCTTAACTCTTCACCCGCTGAGAACTCTTGTAGAACTTAAATTGTCAACTTACTGTATTTAGACACAAAAAGACTAGCAATATATAATATGAAATATTAGCTACTTATTTTATTTAAGATCAGGATGTAAAGAGTGACATGTAGTGTCTGATAACATTGTAAGATTTTACCCACAATATTTACCATTGAGATAACCTCAGCTAGTTTCCTTTTATAATAGTTTATTCTTTTTTCCAATTTACCAGCTCTTCACTAATACTCACTAATTATTAACAATAACATTTACTAGTTTATATATTTTAGTAAATTGAACTCATGGTGTAGACCGAAAAGATTTCATTTTAACAATAATTCCTGCCATAAGTTGTGTTGCTGGTAGCCACTTAGTAATCATAAATAATATACCTAAATCTTGATTGGTCAACAAATCTCGAAAAAACATTTTATGTCTGATTGGAATATTTTGAAGAAAATGGGTAGAATGCAGTTTGAATTTGTTGAATTTGTTGAATTTGTTGAATTTGTTGAATTTGTTGAATTTGTTGAATTTGTTGAATTTGTTGAATTTGTTGAATTTGTTGAATTTGTTGAATTTGTTGAAATTGTTGAATTTGTTGAATTTGTTGAATTTGTTGAATTTGTTGAATTTGTTGAATTTGTTGAATTTGTTGAATTTGTTGAATTTGTTGAAATTGTTGAATTTGTTGAATTTGTTGAATTTGTTGAATTTGTTGAATTTGTTGAATTTGTTGAATTTGTTGAATTTGTTGAATTTGTTGAATTTGTTGAATTTGTTGAATTTGTTGAATTTGTTGAATTTGTTGAATTTGTTGAATTTGTTGAATTTGTTGAATTTGTTGAATTTGTTGAATTTGTTGAATTTGTTGAATTTGTTGAATTTGTTGAATTTGTTGAATTTGTTGAATTTGTTGAATTTGTTGAATTTGTTGAATTTGTTGAATTTGTTGAATTTGTTGAATTTGTTGAATTTGTTGAATTTGTTGAATTTGTTGAATTTGTTGAATTTGTTGAATTTGTTGAATTTGTTGAATTTGTTGAATTTGTTGAATTTGTTGAATTTGTTGAATTTGTTGAATTTGTTGAATTTGTTGAATTTGTTGAATTTGTTGAATTTGTTGAATTTGTTGAATTTGTTGAATTTGTTGAATTTGTTGAATTTGCAAATTATTATACGATTGAGACAACTAATCAGAGTACATTTAGATCAATTGCAGTTGCATTTTTGAGGCCATACAAGCTAGCAGCTGCTAATAACCAATGAGAGATGAGCCATGTGCATTTTAGCCGTGATCAAGTTGTATCGATTTTAATCATGAAATACCTTGGCAGTCAAATCACCTAAAACATTAAAAACCTTCACGAATGATAAAACAATATGAACAAACCTTGTTAGAGTTTTTCAAGCGTTCTTTTGTTTGTAGACCAGAGGCGATTGTGAGGAGGCCTGCCCTCTTACAGGGATTACTACAGCATATGTACCTGTTGATACTTGTCAGCAGCTGCTACTCGTGGCAGAACCGTGCAGGGATAACATATCATAAGGAATATGATCATATCATATAATCATATAATATCATAACAATCATAGGGAATTATAGGCAAAAATAAATAGTAGTAATTATACACCGAGGTATTCATACACTGAGTTTGTGAAAGGAATGAGAATAGATACCAGCATGTAAAGTGATTGAGATGAGAGCTGTTTAATATTGTAAACAATCCAATCCTTACTATAATAGGAGTTGTCTCTGTCTGTCTGAAGCCATGTTAAGAACGGTAGGAAAAAAGATTCCTCACAGGGCATTCGAAACTAAACAAATCATCTAATCTGTGATGTCTAATCACCATCACCGAAGTGGTACACATTGCATATGGTCTCGTGGGTGCCTGGCACACTATCAGGATAGTTTGACAGCATCAAACACTCTCCAACACTTTCTGATAAAATCTACCTACTAACTTGTGCAAGTTCACCTCAAGCTTTTAACACTGATGAAAAGGAGTTGTCTTCCAGAGCTAAGTCACGAGCTGACAACTTCTGTTGGATTAAACTGTTAAAGATTTTCAAGTGTTCTTTTGTTTGTAGAGTAAAGCCGCATGTGAGGAGGCCTGCCTACCTACAGTGATTATTACAGTATATGTACCTGCTGTTACTTGTCAGCTGCCACTGGTGGCAAGGTCGTGCAGGAAAAACTTGAGATCATGGGGAGATATAGACATATAATATGAAGTATTAATATACAGATATACTGAGGTTGTGAAAGGAATGCAAATAGATTCTAGGGATTAAATTGATTGAAATGAGAACTGTTGAGTATTGTAAACATTTCGATCCTTATTATAATAGGAGTTGTCTCCATCTGCCTGAAGCCATGTTAAGAACGTTAGAAAAAAGACTCTTCACAGGGCATTTCTTTTCAAACGGCATTATAAACTAGATATTCAGCTTCTTGCTACCATCTGTGTCACTCGACTACTTGGCTGCATTTATGAATAATTGTGTGTATACTTATTACCGGTGAACAACCTCTCATGGTGCATGGGACTGCCGGTGTACCAGTTAGTGATCAGCCCTTCATATCTGTTTATGCTTTTATAGCCAATTATCAATAAAATTATGATTTTTAGCTATTCACCCTTCCAGTATGAACAATAGTTGCATTTGTCTTGTATATATTAATTTCCTTGTTAATTGCTTGGGCTGGTTTTTGCAATGTGAATGGAAAAGTGAACTATATATTTAAATGTACAAGTTTAGATATACAAGTTTAGATAAAAGATTGCTTCATGCGGGGTTTGAACTTGTGACATTCCATCTGGTTGACCAATACCTTAAATTATCTTGCGCACGACTGTAAAATTATTGTAATAGCACTCACAGCATGGCTAGAAACAGATAGACTCACATCTTGATCTGTCTCTGTGATCAAAGCCTCATTGCTCACCAAATGCGATGTTATAATCTGGTTTTTTGTCCCTATGTTGAAAGGATTTTTACCGCTTTTTTCCTTTTGGTATTGGCATCAGCTGTTGTTGTGTTTATGTTTGCAGTGTTACCCGTCTCTGTTGACATCTATTTTATTTTGTATTTGCCAATGATTGCTGGAAAAAAACTTTAAATTTAGCCTGAGATACATTGCTATATTGTACGTTTTAAATTATCTAAAGAGCTTGTAGAAAGAGTTGAATTTGCGCCATTGTTTTTCTCTTACTGTTGTGTAAACATATGTTAGTAACCAATGCTGATGATTGGATAAATAAGATGTCGTATATTTATCTCTTTTAAACTTAAACAACTGTTAGGTACGTCATTTTAAGGGAAGTCTGAATGTTTTAACTGCTACCAAGTTTTGTCAGTTTTAATCTTGAAACATCCTGGCACTCAGAACACCTAAAATAACAAACAGAATCTCACAGGAAAAAAGAATATCTATACTTTCTGATATAATCTACTAAAATTTGATGTTATCACATCTTTAAGGATCAGAGATTTTTGAGTTTTAGTTTATTCTAACACCTTGGCAGCTGTATTAGCTGAGTGGTCAAGAGTGCCTGACATGTGAATAACAAGTTGTAGTTTGGTGTCACTAATTTTAAGTTGTAGGATTTTTTATACCACCAGAAAGGTGGTAAGAAGTACATCCTATCACATGTTGCTGTAGTTGTAAAAGAGATCTACTAAAACATGATTGTAACATGTAGTCTTGTCTGCACAAATATTGATTTTGTAGGAAACTTTTTGTTTCCAATAGCTATAACAATGATTCACTTTTTATTGCTGTAGTTTGGCAATTTCAAATACAGCCATCAAATCACGAAAAAATCCCCAAATTAAGTATATATGGCCAATAAATAGCAGCTGTGGCCTTGTGGTCTAGCACGCTTGACCTACAAACAACATATTTTGATGTCAAAAAGTGATCGAAAAGTGTCACTGCTGGTAACAACAATGGTAATTTTACCTTAAATTACTGCAACTGGGCATGTCTCAAGTATTGGAGGTTTCCTTGCCGCTGGGTTCATGAATGTTCAGATAAGCAGGTTGGTTCACCAATGCTTTCAAAGGTGAACTTCCATTAAATTTCTTTTGGTTTCAATAGAAACTTTTGTATTTTTTTATTATTTGCGATTGTTTTTCACGCTTGGTGCGTCCTGACTTTGAAAATGTTTCAAAATTAAAATATACCAAACTTGATCGCAGTTAAAATAATCAGAAGATAAATACATTCTAAATGACATCACTAATTGCTATTGTTGAGACAGTTGATATCAGCTTTTGCATTGAAGTTGGGGCACTACGTGTTTCTATGTTGTTGATCTCTTTACTACTATAGACATTATACTGACACTTTCAAATGATCGGAACATTTTAACTGCAATCAAGTTTTGTAGACTTTAATTATAAAATATCGTTGAAGTCAGGTCACGGCAAACATCAAAAATAATCTCAAATGGTAAAAAAACACCAATAATTTATGTTAAAATCTGCTATATTTTTTGTACAAGTTTATCTTTAAACTGGCAGCAATATTGGGTCCCCACCAGCATATTACTTAGAGAGTTTAAGCATATGCAGAAGAGCAGCAGTGATAAGGTGTCACCTCGATAGATGCCTCACTTGATTCTGACACTAGTCAACCTTTTGCTATTAGCTGTCAGTTCCGTTTTCGGTGGGTCATCAACATCTTTATTAACTCCACAAGGGCAGAGTGAACATTGTACAATCTTATGCACTGAAGGGTCCAACTATACTGCCCTAATTTGGCAAAACCTATTATCTCATCAATTTTTCTATATTTTCACAGCCTGTTAACATTGATTATAATTTTTTTGCTTATTGCTAAATATTCTACCTTTAGCTAGCTGACAATTACCTAGACAAAGTTTGACCGGCTTTATCTCATTGCCCTGTCCGCTAATCCATTGTGAGTTGTTATGCCTGCTAATATTTCCACACCATTGTTAAATAATACTCTGGCAAAAGGCATTATCAGCTGGTAATAGGTTTTGCCTGCACATTTTGAAAACAATTAGCAGTGCTTTGTGCAAGGTAATGTAGAAGAAGCTACTGTCATTGCTATGGCTGATAAAACATCAAACTTTGCTGTTTATCAATGCTAGATGATATAAAATTTCAGTTTCTAGAAAGCTGTTTAGAGAGTTATGTATTTAATTTTAACAAGTTTTAATATCCTTCCACCGATTAAGATTACAATAAAAGAAGAAAAATTGAGTAAGTTTGACACACGCAGACAAAATATATGGTTAAAAGAATATTACAGTTCTACATCATGTTCAGGCAAAATTAATCAAGATTATCAATTAAATCCGCGGCACCGCTTGTGGGGATGGTTGTCCAAAAAGTTTGGCGAGAGCTCGGCATATATTTACATAGATTAGTTATGATGTCAGTCTTTTTAGACTGTGAGACACCTCTAGGAGTCAGGTTGCTGTCCACCGTAGTTGCTATATCATATTTTGATTTCATGTAGTCAAAGTCAGACCATTCGTTGTCTGTATGCAGCTTCTTGTAGTACAAAATTGTGCTACCTCGGCGAATCTGGAGTTGTCAAATCTCAGCTATCATGGGGCGGTTTTGCTGCCGGAGTTTGACGGTGCTTTGATGTCCCTGGTGCTTTTTGAAATCAGTAGCTGCCATTCTAATTACCTTGCACCCAGCGGCTTCCACGCATTTTACAAAATCATCCATGTCACAAACATTAACCATTTTTTTCATTTGGCGTTCTACTCGAGCGTGGCAACTGTCAGCAGACATAAATGTATGGCCAGCTTCTAGATATTTTAGAGTTATTGTCTGTGCAGAAATATTCTGACTGTTTACCAGTTTGATCAATGACGTGAACAGCGTGTAATTTTTATTTTGGCTGCAGCAGTTGTCCATGAAGTAGATCAATTCTTGCTGATCACGGTCTTGGTGCACAGCAGATATTACAGCGGATGCGATATCCTCACACTTTCTTCCGGATATAGCCTCGTGCCACACCACAGAGATGGGCTTCATAGTTGTGGTGTATTTGCCAATCGGTGCAAAAGTATGATGGAAGGTGACTAGGCGTCTAGTGAAGCATGCTGACTTAAATCCTGGCAGCCGAGGAAGCATTATAACTTTCTGCAAATCAATCGATCGAACTATTTTTGTAGATTCTACTGCGCTGCCGTCATTTTCGTATTCATGTTTCGCTTCCCGAGCACGAGCAAGATGTTCCTCCTTCTTCCAGCATGTGGTACAAGAGTCAACACAGAGATCATTTTCTTTCTCGTGTGGCATATTGTCTAGTTCAGCACACTGCTCGCACTGCTCTTCTCCCAGTTTGCTGAAGCTGATGTTAAGAGCTTGTATGCGCCGCTGGTATGTCGAATAATGGATGGGCCGGTCTTGGTGCTTTGAGTTATAATCTGAGTGCATATCTCTAATAGAAATTTCATGGGGAAGATAGAGCCGATGTGGGGCATGCTCCCTCCTGTAGTGAGATATGCATGGGTTGTAGCTTTTTATGTGATTGTCAATCACTTGATGTAGATCTTCGTCAGCTCCATGTCGCTTCCCTCCTCGAGAATCTGGGAGAGGTGAGACGCTGGATGTTGCTCCGGCTTTAGCATAAGACACTACACTAGAAGTTTTGCTGTATCCAATCGTTGCAAGATAGAACTCTTTACAGACAATTTGCTGACATCCCTTTTCATCAGCGAGACGGTAGATGTAATATGCCTGACAACAAAACAAACAATCAAAAGAAAAACTATTACTAAAAGACAGTATATCATGTCACAATTGAACAATCTTTAGTTAAGTAAAACGCTTGCAATCGCTAAAACACTAGGATTCGCAGCAATATGTTGAAGACTATTACATGTTTCCTTTTCAATATTTTTCACCGCTGTGACACTGGACACAAGCCTGTGCAGTTTTTGTTGCAAAATATAAAATATTTACACTATTAATGCTATCTTTTTAAAAGTGAAAAGTTTCTGAACTCACCCACCGGTTCCTTGATGATAGTGTCTTGGTATTAGCCTCCAGTCTTTCTACACTGTGATGTATGAAGTTTTTTCTCTCCAAGTAGCCGAGCTTCCAAAAATCTGTATAGATTTTCACTCTTGATCTAGAATCTACTCTTTCGCTACAGCCCTTAGGGCAGCTGCATGGAAATCTCATTTTGTGCTTCTCCACTTCATGCTTTAGTTTGTCCTCTAAAGAGCGCCTACGTTTGGACTTATGAGTAGCGCAAGGTGAAGACATGACGCTTCGAGATCATGTCAAGATGTAATGACAAACTGAGTGTAAATAGTTTTACTTATATCTGCAGCTAGATGGCACCAGCTGCAGATATAAGTAAATATGGCACCATCTGGCTGGCACCAGCAGAAGATTCAATTGCTAAGTTCATCAGAAAGATTGTAACAATTGAAGATATTGCCCTGCACGAAGCAATGCTCATTGTTTTCAAAATGTGCAGGCAAAACCTATTACCAGCTGATAATGCCTTTAGCCAGAGTATTATTTAACAATGGTGTGGAAATATTAGCAGGCATAACAACTCACAATGGATTAGCGGACAGGGCAAAGAGATAAAGCCGGTCAAACTTTGTCTGGGTAATTGTCAGCTAGCTAGAGGTAGAATCTTTAGCAATAAGCGAAAAAATTATAATCAATGTTAGCAGGCTGTGAAAATAGAGAAAATTTGATGAGATAATAGGTTTTGCCAAATTAGGGCAGTATAGGCCTTGATAGATGCCTTAATTGATTCTGACACTAGTCAGCTTTTTACCTTTAGCTGTCAGTTCCGTTTTCGGTGGGTCATCAACATCTTTATAAACTCCGCAAGGGCAGAGTGAACATTGTACAACCTTATGCACTGAAGGGTCCAACTATAGGCCTTGATAGATGCCTTAATTGATTCTGACACTAGTCAGCTTTTTACCTTTAGCTGTCAGTTCCGTTTTCGGTGGGTCATCAACATCTTTATAAACTCCGCAAGGGCAGAGTGAACATTGTACAACCTTATGCACTGAAGGGTCCAACTATAGGCCTTGATAGATGCCTTAATTGATTCTGGCACTAGTCAGCTTTTTACCTTTAGCTGTCAGTTCCGTTTTCGGTGGGTCATCAACATCTTTATGAACTCCGCAAAGGCAGAGTGAACATTGTACAACCTTATGCACTGAAGGGTCCAACTATAGGCCTTGATAGATGCCTTAATTGATTCTGACACTAGTCAGCTTTTTACCTTTAGCTGTCAGTTCCGTTTTCGGTGGGTCATCAACATCTTTATGAACTCCGCAAAGGCAGAGTGAACATTGTACAACCTTATGCACTGAAGGGTCCAACTATAAGCCTTGATAGATGCCTTAATTGATTCTAACACTAGTCAGCTTATTACCTTTAGCTGTCAGTTCCGTTTTCGGTGGGTCATCAACATCTTTATGAACTCCGCAAGGGCAGAGTGAACATTGTACAATCTTATGTACTCAATGATCCAACTATAGAAATTGAGTCATAGATCTTTCTGTAGTCATTACAAGCCATAGAAAAATTGTGTGTGTTGAGTCAAAATTATTAGAATCAAGGGAAGTATGAGTGTACTTTTTATTAGAGCTGATGTAGTTCTAAATATATATTTTACTTTGAGGTATTTAAACTAAGCATTGCGAATCATTGTAGATAATGCAGGCTTGTTATGAAATTATAATTCTTCCATAATTACTCAAGTAAATGAGTTACTATATTATTTGTATTTATCTAACATTGTGATTAAGATAATTGCAGTTACTTGGCATCCAGAATGTGGTTTAGCTAGCCATCAAGAGAATAAACAGGGGGAAAATGAATGTCACGAGTGGGTCTTGAACCCACATACTTACAGAACACTGAGAAGATATAATTTTTATACTCATTTCTTTTATAGGACACTGAAGGCATGTGAAAAACTGTCAAAACTGATAAATGGGCCAATTGATTCCCAAAGGAGAAATGACTGACTAGCGTTTAATCAAATGTGTTTAATTACTACTTCAAATAGCTTGTTGTTATTTAACAAGTTAACACTTTTGTACATTTGATAAAAATTAACTTGTGTTATTAATATACATGTATAATTGTATACTTTTTTGCTTTGGTATTTTAAGGTCAAACATAGACTGTAGAAACCAATTTATCAAATATGCTTCTGTTTGTTTTGATCATTTCATAAGTAGATACACGAGATATATCAAATGCAAGATGCTCAAACCCCTGGTTAAGGAAGGTCCCTAGCTCGTCCCTTATTGCTAGCTCTCAGTTTTTAGGCTACTATGTAATGTAGGAATGCCTCTATAATCATGAGCCTTGTTATGCACTTTACTGATAGCACTGATTGGGGAGGCAACTGCTATTAACCATTTCCTGCATTTCTGAAACTGACTCTAGTATTGGTATCAAGAACTAACAAGGAAATAATCTCTTCACTACTGCTTTCTAGTAGTAACCAAGTTTCACCCATTCTCTTACTTATGTTTTAATCTGCAATCTGCTATTTCACCAGCTGCAATCCTTTCCGAGAGTGGTGTGAAAAAATAAGTACAGTCAAACATGGATAACTCGTCCACGGATAGCTCGAACACATGGTTAATTCGAACGGTTTCTTTGGTCCGTTCCCACGTATGATGAATTGCTATAGATAACTCGAACTCAACACTGTTAATTCGAACTGTTTTTTTGCCCAACGGCTACCGAAACGGTTGTTATCGCTTTAGAAAATTACTTTATTCAAAGCCATAGAGGTAAACCTCATCTTTTCGTAATTCATAAGCGTTATTATTACCACCATCGTCAAAATAATTTTGTCAACGACTTTTCTAAAGGTTTGGTCAAATTTGATTTATACTGCTATACGATTAATAGCAAGGGCTTGCCGGGTCACGCGCGCAAGGATTTTCGCCACGCACATACAAAACAAAAACAGCATGTTGTTTTGTATGTGCGTGGCAAAAATCCTTGAGTGCGTGACCCGGCTAGCCCGTGACGAATAGTTTTCCGACGTTGATTCCGTGCTGAATCAACGTCGGAATGTTGAATGTTTAAAACGTCTTAAAATTGTTTTTATTAATTGTATACGTTGTCTTAGCTAAAAAAACTATTCATCGTTTGACCTAAACACAGAATACGTGTGTACATTCAATAAGTATCCATTCAAAAAGCGTGAGTGATATACAATGTACCGTTAAACCTCGTAAAACTTTTAATTGAACTGCCTCGGAGCGTTGCTCTTAACGAATCCCAGGTAAAGTAAGGGATTTTTCTTTGGTAACTTTTTCTTGAAGTTGCATAAACTTCAAGAAAAATCGGCAAAATTGATCGTGGGTAAAACGCTCAAAAGAAAAAGATGTCTTTTCTTTTGAGCATTTCAACAACGATCAAGTTTTGCCAATGTCAATCTAAAAAAACGTCCTGGCAATAACATCACCTCAAACAACAAACCAATCTCAAGTGATAGAAAAATCTCTATACTTTTTGATAAAAACGTTTTAAACTTTACATTAGAAGCATTTAATTTGAAACAAGCCATTTGTGCTTTTGATTTATATTATAGTTTGCATATGTACATGTATCTACTAATAAATAAGTAAATACATGGACTTGTGACAGTGCTCTGATAACTTGAACGCTCTGATAATTCGAACACTTTTGCTCGGTCCCGTGAAGTTCGAGTTATCCATGTTTGACTGTATGTGTCTTTCGGAATGTTTCATTTCCTGTTGACTGCTTTATCCCTAATTTATACATAATTTATACATATAATATAGACATAATTTATACATATATCATTCATATTGATTATTGTCTCATGATGATACGATCTCTTAAAATGTTTTAATGCTGTGGCTGACCTGGGGCAGCAACAATGGCAGCTGCAATGAGTTCATCCATAGTGGCTGTAAGGGAAATTCTAAATTACTCTAGTAAGTTCTTCTAGTTTTGGTGAAGCACTGAAACAGCCTGAAGCAGAGTGCAAACTATAAGCGACATTAGCATTCCTTCGGATGTTTTTCATATGGAATTTATTTGTCAAAAGTTCTGACAAGCTAGTCTAAAATACAGCGCCGTTTAAACATCACCTCTAACGAAATGTCACTATAGGGAAGGTTTAAAACGTGCATCGCCACAGCTTCCAAGTAGGAGATTTATGGTACATGTAGGTTGTTGAATTTATGTTATATATTCTGATATTAAAATAATCTTCTCAAATCCTACTTTCTTTTTACTATGAATTTTTTTCAACAAGCATTTTTTTTCTGTTCGTCTTTTTTCTCTTTTTCCGTTAGAACTTGAAGGACCATCTTAGAGTATTAAAATAGTATGAGTTACTTATTGACCAAAAGAGACCATCTTTTTATGAAGGACATCATTTTGAAGTTATCTATTTGAACAATTCCTCAGAGTATAATCTTTGCTTAGCTTACTGAAAGCAGAGACTGTATTTTGAAGAGAATTATTATACAAACAATACTTCAGTGATCCTGGCTTGACACATTCGGGTCTAGTGGCAAGGAAACCTTAATGACTATAGATATATGCCCAGTTCCTGAGAACAATTTAATGTTGCATGGCAACAGCCTTTGTTAGGTATTGAACCCTCATCAGTTTTTTACAAGTCAGGCCTTCTGACCACCAGGCCAGAACTGCTGTCTTGAAGTTACTAGTAAGTACATCAAGGTGGGCCCAAAACACGTTCCAACCAAATAGGAAGTTATGATGGTATGAGTAGCTGAAATTATCTCTTTGATAGTGCACGGCTTATAGATTTATTTAGTGCATATATTTTAATAAGCTTTTTTCTCTATTCGACCTTGAAGCTTGCTTCCCATATCGGTTGTGAGACTCCGACGGTAACTTGCGCAGCAAAACGCCGGCAACGTTAGGCTCAGCGTTTTCTGTTCACATATAAAGCAGCATCGCTAAACATAATCACATAATCACAAAAAGTGTTCGCTCGCCATGCCGCTTTCCATTATGTTGACCTTCACCTGTGGTGTGCATTTCGGGAAAGTTTTTCCTGCGGTTCTTCGCAAAGTTTGAACAGCGCTAAACTCTTCCATTGCCGCCGGCAACTACCGGCGGTTCTCAGCGCGTATGCTCCTATTCCACTGCTAATAGCCTGCGGTGCCGTTGCCAGTGCCTTGCAACATATCTGGGAACCAGGCTTAACTCTTCACCCGCTGAGAACTCTTGTAGAACTTGAATTGTCAACTTACTGAATTTAGACACAAGGAGTACCAATAAATAATATGAAATATTACCTACTTATTTTATTAAAGAACAGGAAGTAAAGAGTGACATGCAGTGTCTGATGACATTGTAAGATTTTGCTCACAATATTCATCATTGAGATAACCTCAGCTAGTTTCCTTTTATAATGGTTAATTATTTATTCTAATTTACCAGCTCTTCACTAATACTCACTTATTATTAACAGTAACAATTACTATTTGGTATATTTTAGTAAATTGAACTCATGGTGTAGACCGAAAAGATTTCATTTTAACAATAATTCCTGCCATAAGTTGTGTTGCTGGTAGCCACTTAATAATCATAAATAATATACCTAAATCTTGATTGGTCAACAAATCTCAAAAAAACATTTTATGTCTGATTGGAATATTTTGAATAAAATGGGTAGAATGCAGTTTGAATTGGTTGAATTTGCAAATTATTATGCGATTGAGACAACTAATCAGAGTACATTTAGATCAATTGCAGTTGCATCTTTTGAGGCCATACAAGCTAGCAGCTGCTAATAACCAATGAGAGATGAGCCATGTGCATTTTAACCGTGATCAAGTTGTATCAATTTTAATCATGAAATACCTTGGCAGTCAAATCACCTAAAACATTAAAAACAATCGTGAATGATAGAACAATAACAATACTTTAATAACAATACAATACTTTCTGATAAAATGTATTAAAATGTTGTGCAAGTTCATCTTTGATTTTTAATACTATTGGAAATGTCTCAGTTTTCTAGAACTACGTCATGAGCTGACAACTTCCGTTGGATCAAACCTTGTTAGAGTTTTTTAAGCGTTCTTTTGTTTGTAGACCAAAGGCGATTGTGAGGAGGCCTGCCCTCTTATAGGGATTACTACAGCATATGTACCTGTTGATACTTGTCAGCAGCTGCTACTTGTGGCAGAACCGTGCAGGGATAACATATCATAGGGAATATGATCATATCATATAATCATATAATATCATAACAATCATAGGGAATTATAGGCAAAAATAAATAGTAGTATTTATACACCGAGGTATTCATATACTGAGTTTGTGAAAGGAATGAGAATAGATCCCAGCATGTAAAGTGATTGAGATGAGAGCTGTTTAATATTGTAAACAATCCAATTCTTACTATAATAGGAGTTGTCTCCGTCTGTCTGAAGCCATGTTAAGAACGGTAGGAAAAAAGCTTCCTCACACGGCATTCGAAACCAGATATTCAGCTTCCCAACTAAGCTTGCTACCATCTGTGTCACTCGACCACTTGGTTGCATTTTGGAATAATTGTGTGTATACTTATTACATGTGATGACCTTTCATGGTACACGGGACTGCCGGTGTGCCATTTTGTGATCATCACTTCATGTATGTTTCTGATTTTATAGCCAATTCTCAAGAAAATCATGCTTTATAGTTAATCACGCTTCTAGTGTGAGCAATAGTTGCATTTGTCTCCCTTGTTAGGAGGTGATTAGGCAAAGTAGGTCTTGCCTCTATTTTGCTTGTCTTATCAAGGAGACCTGTAATATTTAGGTTCTGAGTCTATAGACAATCACTAGATATGCAGTAAATTTTATGCATGGTTTATGTTTTCTTTGGGTTGGCTGAGCTATCTAAAGCCTTTGTTTTTATTTAAAACTTAGAATAAAAGTTGGAAGATTTGGGTAATCAATTTAATATTAATAAAGGTATATCTATGAGTACCCTGGCAATCCGGTATACCAAGAGGGATTGTCAGGGGTGATATTTATATTATTCGACATTACTCTGGTAAGGCGATAGGCAGTAAATTAGAGCAGTTACTATAGTGTCAGTTTATCAAGATGAATGGTGCAATATTTTTTCCAATCTTGTGAAACATCACAATTTTGGGAAAAAATCACAATTATTGTGCATGAAGGTCTTGTGAGAGATCTTGATGTGTAATAAGTATGTGCACAAAACATTGTGGAAACACGCAGGCTATGATTGCTAAGATGATATCATTCTCAATCTTTGATGTTGTTTACACAAAACTAGCCAATCAGTGTGCTTTTTCAAAAGGTCCACTCATAATAAAATGGCTCAACATTAAGCATTGCCTAACATTTTTATGTAAGTGTGATCATTTTATCCATTTCAAGTAGCTTTAGTTACATCAAGTATCAGTACATAGAGCAGTTATACCAAGGTTATGTGACGTCTGCTGATTATAACCAGTACATATGTCAACAAGCTAGGTGTCCAAGTGAGTGATAGATATACTGAGCACTGTTTGCTATAACTTATGGTTAATACTTTTATTGTTTTTATGTTTTCTAAATTCTATTAACTTGTTTACTTTTATTAGGAAAGCTGTGAAACTTTGAGAAATGTAAGTTATTTCATGTTAAAAATATTGCTTATGCTTAGGTAATTGTTGAGAAACTTTATATTTTGAGTTGTTGGTAAAATATTTTACTATAAAATATTCAAATAACGCTGAAAGGTTGACTTTTGCAGGTCAGAAAAGAACTGTGAAATAAATTGTTGACATAGTGAATGTACGCACAAGGACTAGCAATAAATAATATGAAATATTACCTACTTATTTTATTAAAGAACAGGAAATAAAGAGTGACATGCAGTGTCTGATAACTTTGTAAGATTTTGCCCACAATATTCACCATTGAGATAATCTCAGCTAGTTTCCTTTTATAATAGTTTATTCTTTATTCTAATTTACCAGCTCTTCACTAATACTCACTAATTATTAACAGTAACATTTACTAGTTGATATATTTTAGTAAATTAAAATGATAGCGTAGATCCAGAAGATTTCATCCTAACAATAACTTGTAGAAATTGGTTGTTTTGCTTGAATCCAACTGGTAATCAAAAATAATTTACCTAAATCTTGGTTGATCAATAAATATAAAAAAACTTTTTACGGCTGACTGAGATTTTTTTAAAGAAAATAGGTCAAAGTCAGTTTGAGTTTGTTAAATTAACTAATTGCAATTAAAATGCAAGTGATTGTATGATTGGGACAACCAATCAGAGCAGATCAAGTGTGATTGCATCTTCCGAGGCAGTACAAGCTAGCAGAGCTAATAACCAATGAGAGATGAGCCATGCACATTTTAACCACGATAGGTTTTGTCTATTTTAATTGTGAAATATCCTGGCAGTCAGATCACCTAAAACATCAAAATCAGCCGCAAATGATAGAACAATACCCATACTTTCTGATAAAATATATTAAAATTTGCACAAGTTCATGTTTAAACTGGTAGCCATATTGGATCCCCGACCACATGTTATTTAGAGGGTTTAAATATAATTGTAGATCCAGCAATCTGGGATGTCTAATCACCATCACTGAAGTGGTTCACATTGCATATAGTCTCGTGGGTGCCTGGCACACTATCAGGATAGTTTGACAGCATCAGACACTCCCAACACTTTCTGATAAAATCTACCAACTAACTTGTGCAAGTTCATCTCAATTTTTTAACACTGATGAAAAGGAGTTGTCTTCCAGAGCTAAGTCATGAGCTGACAACTTCTGTTGGATTAAACTGTTAAAGATTTTCAAGGCCTAAAGATTTTCAAGGATAAAATTGGCTTGTGATTTTCAACCACAAGGCCAATTTTATCATTACCGTTACTGTTACCATATATTCCTTATCATTTTTGAGAATGCACACACTAAATGTGCACTTTTTATTATTAATGAATATATCCAGAAGCAAATAAAAAGAGAACTCCACACTAAAACCTAAAAAGTAGTTAGTGCAGTATAGAATAATAAAAAAGTATTAAAAATAAATTAAATTTTGAGCAAAAGTGCTACAAGTCTGTTTTGTGCAATGCACTCCTCAGGTTTGACTAAAATGAAAGGCTGTACGGAATTGCTAGATATAGGCTCAATGTTTTAATCATGTCATTTAGTGCTAAGTTTAACCGAGAAGATAACTTCTAGCGTGTCTACCATTTGAAGACAACTCATTCCTTTTATTCAATGTGGTCAAGTGTGGTTTGCATACTATGAAGTACTTTTAGTGTTTCATAATTTATTACATAAATACTTTATAACTTTTTTTCTAGTATATTTACTAGAAAAATATGTTTGTATATACCCCAAAAGTGTTCTTTTGTTTGTAGAGTAAAGCCGCATGTGAGGAGGCCTGCCTACCTACAGTGATTATTACAGTATATGTACCTGCTGTTACTTGTCAGCTGCCACTGGTGGCAAGGTCGTGCAGGAAAAACTTGAGATCATGGGGAGATATAGACATATAATATGAAGTATTAATATACAGATATACTGAGGTTGTGAAAGGAATGCAAATAGATTCTAGGGATTAAATTGATTGAAATGAGAACCGTTGAGTATTGTAAACATTTCGATCCTTATTATAATAGGAGTTGTCTCCATCTGTCTGAAGCCATGTTAAGAACGTTAGAAAAAAGACTCTTCACAGGGCATTTCTCTTCAAACGGCATTCGAAACTAGATATTCAGCTTCCCAACTAAGCTAGCTACCATCTGTCTCACCCGACTACTTGGCTGCATTTATGAATAATTGTGTGTATACTTATTACCGGTGAACAACCTCTCAAGGTGCATGGGACTGCCGGTGTACAAATTAGTGATCAGCCCTTCATATCTGTTTATGCTTTTATAGCCAATTATCAATAAAATTATGATTTATAGCTATTCACCATTCCAGTATGAACCATAGCTGCATTTGTCTTGTAAATATTAATTTCCTTGTTAATTGCTTGGGCTGGCTTATGCAATGCGAATGGAAGAGTGAACTATATATTAAAATGTGACTACGGTTAAGAAGTTTAGATACAAGATTGCTTCATGTGGGGTTCGAACTTGTGACATTCATCTGGCTTACCAATACCGTAGATTATTTTGTGCACGACTGTAAAATTATTGTAATAGTGCTCTTAGCATGGCTAGAAACAGATAGACTCAGATTTTGATCTGTCTCTGTGATCAAGGCCTCATTGCTCACCAGACGCGATGTTTGTAATCTAGTGTTTTTGTCCCGATGTTGAATGGATTTTTACTGTTCTTTTCCTATTGGTATCGGCATCAGCTGTTGTTGTGTTTATGTTTGCAGTGTTACATGTTTCTGTTGACATCTATATTTTATTTTGTATTTGCCTCTGATTGCTGGAAAAAAACTTTAAATATAGCCGGAGATACATTGCTATATTATACGTTTCAAATACTCTAAAGAGTTTATGAAAGAGTAGAATTTGTGCCATTGTTTTCCTCTTACTGTTGTGTAAACATATGTTAGTAACCAATGCTGATGATTGGATAAATAAGATGTCATATATTTATTACTTTTAAACATAAACAACTGTTAGGTACGTCATTTTAAGGGAAGTCTGAATGTTTTAACTGCTATGAGTTTTGTCAGTTTTAATCTTGAAACATCCTGGCACTCAGACCACCTAAAAGAACCAACAAAATCTTACAGGATGGAAGAATATCTATAATTTCTGATATAATCTACTAGAATTTGATGTGATCACATCTTCATGGATCAGAGAGTTTTGAGTTTTAGTTTATTCTAACACCTCGGCAGCTGTATTAGCTGAGTGGTCAAGAGTGCCTGACATGCGAATAACAAGTTGTAGTTTGGTGTCACTAATTTTAAGTTGTAGGACCTTTAGACCACCAGAAAGGTGGTAAGAAGTACATCTTATTACATATTGCTGTAGCTGTAAAAAGAGATATACTAAAACATGGTAGTAACCAGTAGTCTTGTTGGCACAAAGTTTGATTTTGTAGGAAACTTTTTGTTTTCAATAGCTATAACAATGATTCACTTTTTATTGCTGTAGTTTGGCAAATTCAAATACAGCCATAAAATCACGGAAAAATTACCGAATTGAGGATATATGGCCAATAAATAGCAGCTGTGGCCTTGTGGTCTGGCACGCTTGACCTACAAACAACATATTGTGATGTCAAAAAGTGATCTAAAAATGTCACTGCTGGGAACGACAACGGTACTTTTACCTTAAATTACTGCAACTTGGTATGTCTCATGTATTGGAGGTTTTCTTGCTGCTGGGTTCATGCATGTTCAGATAAGCAGGTTTGTTCACCAATGCTCTCAAAGGTGAACTTCCATTAAATTTCTTTTGGTTTCAATAGAAACTTTTGTATTTTTTTATTATTTGCGATTGTTTTTCACGCTTGATGCGTCCTGACTTCAAAAATGTTTCAAAATTAAAATATACCAAACTTGATCGCAGTTAAAATAATCAGAAGATAAATACATTCTAAATGACATCACTAATTGATCATGTTGTTACAGTTGATATCGGCTATTATATTCAAGTTGCTGCGTTACCCGCTTCTATTTGGCGCTATACCTGTTTCTATGTTGTTGATCTCTTTACTACTATAGACATTATACTGGCACTTTCAAATGATCGGAACATTTTAACTGCAACAAGTTTTGTAGATTTTTATTATGAAATATCATTGAAGTCAGGTCAGCGCACATGTCTAAAATAATAAGAAAACAAAACACCGATGCAAAACACCATAGCAGAAAACTGTATTTTAGCCTGCTATACTAATAAAAAATTATCAGCTGTAAGCTTCTTACCTTTACTTATTGAATTTCAGGCCTGCCACACAATTTATTTCATGTATATAGCCTGATCAACACAGCGAAGAGAACTTTTTAGCCAGAACGTAAACAAAAAGTGTGGTATTTCCCAATTACAGCGATAGGTTTTATATCAAGCAATCACGAACAAGATAACAAAAATGGGAAACAAGAACGCAGTGTAATATTTCTATTTACTTGCATTACGTAAGTAATTTAAACAGTCAACGCATAAAGTTATCTATCCCTTTCTTGATCCTGACGATACAATGGATCGTTTGTATTGTACAAAAAACGGTAACCCCATTGGCGTATCGGTATGTAGCCTGTCCTCCAACATCTGTTGCAAGGGAATCCCCCTTCAGTACGCTTGGCTACATTGATAATGATGGAAGAAAAGAGACGTCTTACTGAGATAATTGAATCACTAACGGTTTTTAAAAGACACATTGATTTGCTCTAAACTTGTACAGGCACAGCAGTTCATCCAACAATAGAAGAGAGACTTCGTTATCACAGATAGAACTGCACCACTAACAGTAATTACCTTTATTTACAATTTACAAGAAACATGGACTGTTTTGTTACTACATGCACGGTATGTCAGTATGTGAATATGTATATATTTTTTTCCATAAATGCAAACAAATAAATACAATAATATTCATGTTTTATTTGCATTATGTTTGTATTTGCATAATAAAATGAGCTACCATCTATGCAACACAAAAGATCTGAATCGGTATCTGAATCGGATTATTTTTAAATTAGGATCGGTATATCGAATCGGTATCTGAATCGGCTGGCGAATTTAGAATCGGGGCATCTCTAGTTTAAGTATATGCAGAGGAGCAGTGGTGATAAGGTGTCACCTTGATAGATGCCACAATTGATTCCGACATTAGTCAGCTTTTTACCTTTAGCTGTCAGTTCTGTTTTTGGTGGGTCAATAACATCTTTATGAAGTCTACAACTGCAGGGTAAAAATTCTACAGGCTTATTCACACAATGATCCCACTCTGGGAAATTGAGTCATAGACTTTTCTGTAATCAATACAAGCCATAGAAAGATTGTGTGTTGAGTCAAAACTATTAGAATCAAGGAAAGTATGAATGCACTTTTTATTAGAGCTGATGAAGCTCTAAATTTATATTTTACTTTGAGGCATTTAAACTAAGCATTGTAAATCATTGTAGATATTGCAGAGTGGTTATGAAATTATAATTCTTTCATAATTACTCTAGTAAATGAGTTACTATATTATTTGTATTTATCTAACATTGTGATTAAGATAATCGCAGTTACTTGACATTCAGAATGTGGTTTAACTAGCCATCGAGAAAATAACCAGGGTAAATAGCCATAGGGAGAATAAACAGAGGGAAAATTAGTGCCACGAGTGGGTCTTGAACCCACATACGTAGAGAACTTAGAGGACATCTAATTTTTATACTCCCTTCTTTTAAAGGACATTGAAGGCATGTGAAAAGAACTGTTAAATCTGATGAATAGGACATTTGATTCCCAAAAGAGAAATTACTGACTTGTGTTAAATCAAATGTGTTCAATTGCTACTTCAAATAGCTTGTTGTTATTTAACAAATTAAAGCTTTTGTACATTTTATAAAAATTAACTTGTGTTATTAATGTACATGTATAATTGTATACTTTTTTGCTTTGGTAATTTAGGGTCAAACATAGACTGTAGAAACCAATTTATCAAATATGCTTCTGTTTGTTTTGATAATTTCATAAGTAGATACACAAGTTATATAAAAAGCAAGATGCTCAAACTCCTGGTTAAGGAAGGTCCCTAGCTCGTCCTTTAATATTCAGCGGACATATAATAAAGGTAAAGGCACCATTTCTCTTGTCTCCAGCAACTAACTAGTTAACACATTTCTCCCATAATAAATGGATAGATACGCTGGTTGCTGTTTAAGGTCTCTGATAATATGCTAGAGCCTTCATGAAAATCATACAGTGGCTACATGCTGGCCAGTTAACAATATCTGATCTGGCTGAATATTAGTCAATGTAGTTACTAGTAGCCACTACTATAATCTATTGGTAAGTTCTCTAGTTTGTTAAGTAGGGTTCTCTGTCGACCACTAATACTATCTAACATGAGAATGAATGATGATAATTCGGAGTTATCTTTTCTTTGTCAATATCTATGTTGAGCTAGCACAGTAGTTATTCGATTATACAATTATATTACCATATCTATCAGAAGAAGACAAGCATGTAAATTAATATAACATTTTAGCACTGCACAAATATGGTTGTTACACATGTTGCTGGATTGTTACACCACATATTGACTTTCTTTAGTAGACTTGGCAAGCCTCCAGACGGCAATGCCATAATAAATTCAGCTCTATACAAGCTTCCTTGTTATACGCGCCATGTTATAAGCACCGCAGTCGTGTTTCAGTCAACAAGCTTTCTTCTAGTAGAGTTGGCAAACTTCCAAAAATTCAATTTGCTGCGAAGAACATTGTTGTCTTGATTAATAGTTTATCTTTATCATTCTTGGTTACTATTTAGGAATTTTTGAAAAAAATTATAATTGGCTAGCTCTGTGAACCGACCTTTTAACCTTTCCTACAGACAGATAATAGTCTCCAGTAAACAGATTACAGTAAATGAGTATATCTATTATCATACTGATTGTTCATGATGAAGACTATGTTATAACATACTACATGTGCTAATAATCATATGCATCTATGTCTGTTTTCTGTAACCTGCAGTTTTTCTTATCTACCTGCAAACATTCACAACATTCAGTATAGCAGGGCAATTCTATTAGATGCTTTATAACTTTTCTAATTGCTTATTACCAGCTTTCCTCTAGAAGGTTTGGCAAGCTTCCAGGGTGCGTTGGATTTTATTTCTTTGAATGTTTATCAAGGAAAGTTTGAAGAGCTCTCTGACCTTTCACCTATTAACATATTATACTGCCCTGCTATGATAGTCTCACATTTTCTGCCGAAAGGCAATATAATTTATTACAAACATTTAAATTTCAAAAAACGCAGAGTAAAATATCTAAACATGTATAAAAATGAGACATTCTGGTCCACAAATGCCTGAACCCAGCCTCAAATATACCAGAATTCAAACAGCCCAACGCATAAAATCAAACACACTTATTTAGGCACTACAAGGATGCATGGAGTTGTCAACATGGATACAAATAACATGATATGTACACCCATGCATGTATATATACTCATACACTCCAACACTATGGTGTATGTACTCTGATTGCTTAGCATACAAAAAGCCATATACAAGTAGAAACACACATTTTATACTCACACATATTCAGATACATGCAGACATATGTACATATAGCAAGGATTGCAGACAGTCATCAAGAACATCTAGTAATATAATAATCACTAGTAATAATAGAAGGAATCAACATGTTTATAATCAACTCTCTCTAGTTATTAGTTATGTCATCTTGTAGATGATGACATTTTTGCTGTTGCGTTTAGGAAGAAGTAGGGTTGAGTCATACACTTCTAAGGAGCACACATAATCTCCCGCTATATCATCAAGCGCCATCTGAGAGACTATCTTCCCTATAATATATAATAATAAATACACAGTCAGACGTCCACAAATGAATATTAGCTACACATGGACACTGCTGTCAGTCAGGTCGTCCAGTTAAAATAAAAGAAACACGGAGGCAACACACAATTTGACATGAAATTACATGATAAATTTCAAAGCTGCAGATGATTAGCTCTCTCATAGCACAATAATAGCCATTGTTACATTGAATGCTAAAGGAAGGGGGGTTCAGGGAAGGGGGAAATGTAGTATTGCTCTTACAATTCCGCAGTAGCAAAAATTTACAAGATAATGACATAGAGTTTGACTTTAAACCAAGAGTAAATATATATCAGAGGTCACTTATAGTTCACCTACTCAGATATGAACTACATGGTCAGAGGGTGTGATAAGAGCTGGTAATGCTTTATCTAACACAGTCCACTCACAGGTACACTTAGAAGTACTTGATTATGAAGAACAGTATTTCTACAGTATAATGATATTTATCACTGCTATCTTACATATTGGTAAGGTACTAATATACACATTTTCTTGTTAATATAACACACTGATTTATTAGTCTTTATTTTTATACCTTGTAAAAGTTATTAAGAATATCACTCTATTGTTATAAATCTTACAAACATTCTTTTAAAGTGATTTCTTTCTATTTAGCCAGCAATAGGAGCTCAGTCTACCTTCAACATGAGTTCTGTCTATCATGTGGGATTACATTTCATATTTAAAATACTGCAAATACTGTATAAGGACAGCTTTTTCATAGCCAAATAACAAATGCTTCTGGGAGCTCAGTCTATAATAGAATAAAATGCAAGTCCATGTCTTCCATTAACAAATAGCGAAACACCTTTGTTTTAATCACACCCTGCAATATGAACTCAGTCTACCAACGGGTATTATATATGGAACATGCAGTGTAAGCTCAGCTTATCATGCAGTATTAAATTAAATATTTTACAATAATATATGGCTCACCTCTTTGTTGCCAAACACATCTTTTTAAGTATTTTTATTTAAAACATAGGATCACAGTCTATCATAGAATATTACATATGTCACCCCTAACAGGAGCTACTTCTATCATAAAACATCTAATATGATACATAGATCTGACTAGCCTATATGTAACATAATTAAAATATATTCCTATAATATAACAATATATATTATAATAGCCCTGCATCATACTAATAACTAACCTGTAGTAGAATTAATGATGTAAATAGTATTTTTGTATGCAGCCAGTAGAATATACTCCCCATAGCTAACCAGCCCTAGAGGGTCCTCCACTTCAGTGAGGGTCCACAGGACTCCCTGGGTGGTCCGGTCTATTTTAAAGACTTTGGAATGTCTGTAGGATGATATTATGAGAGAGTTGTTATCAGAGGCGCGCATTCTGACACTGGTGCTATTAGTGAGAGGAAGACAGGGAATATGATGTAGAACTTGACCATCTAAGGAGTAGGTAGTGATTCTAGTGTTGGATGGGTCTGTGATAAAAACTTTTTCTTCAATTATTACCAGCGTGTCAGACCACCAGCCATTAGTAGGATGCTTCCAGCTGGTAATCAACTCCCCTGACATGCTGTAGACACCAACTGTACGAGGACTGGTACCGGATAAGGTGTAAATTCTTTCCTTGTAACAAGTGACAGACACTACTTCAGCGGAGGTAGAGATGAACTTGTTGGTGATCTTATTATCAATATCTACTCTGCTGACTGTCTTATCATCTAGTCCAATATAAGTATTACCCTTATAGTGGCAGATGGAGTAGGGACTGGCTGGTAGTTGTATGGAGGACAGTTTGGTGAGGGACTTGGGGAGTTGAACTGGTAGAGCTTTTTGTTCTCCAATGATGACATCATGGGAGGAAGTAACTTCTAATTCGATATCTCTCCTCTCACCTGTAGTATATAGAGTGTACATGTGACTATCAACAGTTATTAAATATTGTACACAGAAATATTGTACTTGAGAGAAATATATTAGCTCATAGTAGTCAGGATTCCAGTTTTATCATCATCTTCACAATGCTCTGTATGCAACTATAATATTACGTTCATGAATTATCCTCTTCCTTGCATGACAAGTAGAGTAAGGTAAGGATATTTTATCCAATTAAAAATAACTCAACAGTCAGCCCATGTGACAGCGCCACCATACTGTACAACTATAAACTAGTGATTAGTTATATAATACTAATATCAACTGCTATCAAAAGCATCCTATATTAACCATTGTTATATGAATTACTTGGAGGTATGCCAACCTGACTCTTTTTACATAGCTATATTTCTCACCTAAACACCAGACTATTAACTATTAGTATGGTTGAAGGTGCTTTAGTATTCCAAGTAACAACGATAATTTTATGTGAATATACAGTCATGGAAACTCATCCTGTAAATCTTGGTTTGACAGCGCAAGGTTAACAAATATGGAGGCTGCGCATAACTGACAACGAGGCTATGAGACTTATAGATATTTGTAATATAAAACGTATTTCAAATATTTCACTACTACACCAAAATCACTATTTTGACCACATTCATTCAAACATATTATCTGAAAATAGATATACCGTTAGTATTTATGCAATATCTTGTGAATCAATGCAGACATTGTTTTATTTTAAAATGCATTTTATTCAAAACACATGATTCACTACGAGATAAATATAAAATCACTTAGCGAATCTTGCAAAATCTCTTAAGCTTCCTTTGTATAAAACAAATGTGGTGAATTTCTTACTGCCATGACGATGGCGATCTGGTTTTTCCGTGTTGAAAAATAAGTAGAAATGGAATTGCTCAGCCAAAACATTTTGATTTGCTACGCGTGATTGGCAACCAGTTTGCTTCGTTGGAGGCAAAACTTGATAGGTCGAGTTAATTTGTAGGCTTCGTAATGAATAGAAAAGTGAAACCCTACTGACAACTCGACTCATCGACTCACGGTCTGTACTTCTATTACCGCGAAAGCCGATACATCGACTTGTGGTACCAAAATAGTTAAAGCACATAAATTACATAATTTTCTTATTATATATTTCAATACATCAGTCTTGGCTTTCGAATGAGCCTATATTCAATACACAAAGAATAATATAAATATGAAAAACAGGGTGTCAAAAGTATGTCCTGCAAAAAGAAAACACTTGGTTCAGGTTCTCAAAATGTGATGTCACAATTATTATTTAGCCTTAGGTAGTCGATCCCTTTCACTGCCATTGAGGCTGCGCTTTTCTGTGACAATCGGTGCTGTTAAACTCAGAGAGCGCTAATAATAAACTAGGATTCCAAATAATCAACAATGCCTGGGATCGTGCTAACGCCTGACCAATACAAACACATGTTCTGGGTTAATTAATTATGCTTTAATAAATGTACTGTCGTTGATAAAGCTAATGAAATCACATCGATTAAAATGTGACCTGCGGTTGCGAGGCCCTAGGACTATATGCCAATCGCACTTTCGCGAGATTGCGCAAAGCTTGAAACTAATTAGTCTCAGTCGCAACCTTCAACATCACAATAAATTGAGAGGGCTAGACTAGCCCTGCATAATATCGTCGGGAAAACATAGTATGATGCTTTGAATCTGAGTTATTTATTATACGTAAAAATAACCTGTACATGGAGAACTAATGACACTGATTCCTTTGTCATCGTCATTGGTTCTCTGGATTTGTCCTATTTTCGCCTGACACTAGCATCATTATCGTAGTTGATAAATATAAGTGGTAAGCAATAGAATAGGCGGTAAGAGCACGCAACACCGCATATGAAAATTGTGACATCACAATTTCAGAGCCTATGCCAGTAAAAATTTCTGCGGTAGAGCTTTGGGGAAATCCTATAAACACCAAACAATGTATGTCACACGATGGCCAACAATACCTAATTCGAAAGCCAAGACTCTGATGTATTGATGAATACAATAGAAAATTATGTAATTTATGTGCTTTAAACGCTGGACCTGAAACTAATGAGCAGTTCTAACAACTAAATTAATTTGTCCAGCTATTTATATTAAGAATATCTTAACTATCGATATGTCAAAAAATTAAAATGACAGAAGGCTGTTTAAACTTCAAACATCAGAAATAAAGAATGGATGGCTCATCATATACAGTAGCTCTGAGGCTATGAACCTAATAGTTCTGCTCAGGAACTGTCTAAATCATAAAAAAGTCAATAAAAGTTGCAGTTTTATAGTCTTTACATATTTGTACTTAGTCAAAAAACTTGGTAATTGTTAATAGCTTTGTTAATAATGGTTTATTAGATTCATTCATGAGTCATCAATAGAGTAATCCTCTTTTTATTTTAGTACAGTAGGAAGTGACAGGCGGCAGTTAACTCTATGATCACAGATACAATTTGGATTTAATGATCGCATGCACTTATGGATGTATTTTTGATATTTCACACCAGCAACCCACCAGGGCACATGCTTCAAAATCAAGGCTTCCGTGCCAGTAGCAACCTGATATGTATTTTGATGTAAAAGCTAAGAAAATTTTCCCTTTTCTAGCCAAAATTTTCAGATTCTAAATACAAGCTTTACAAGAAATAAAAAAGACATAAATTTTATTCAAAATACTAAAAATGTACAAAACAAACATGTAGTACAGTACATGCAGTACAGTGTGGTCACCCCTCAATGACGATAGAAAATGTATACATCCATCTTCAGTTATTCATACCTATCTGCTTTAACTGTAGCTGGTCTGTAAGTTGGAGCTTTGGCAAATGCTCTTGGGAGATTTTGTCGAGCTGGGCCTTTAACTCCTTGAATCCTCTCACAATCGCCGCCTAAACATAGAGTTATCCTAATAGAATCGATAGAAGAAGGACAGAGACGTGTAATGTATAAATTGGTAAACTTTCAATCAGTGTATTTATAGGAGAACTGCCATTACTGAATATAAACCCTGACAAGTGGTACCTGGTGAATATGACGGATGGTAGGTAAAGCAAGGATGGTAAGGCTGAGAGTGTAGACTAAGCAATGGAAACATACAAGTAAGGAGAGCTAGTAGACAGCTCACGATGTATGGTACATCAGTAATAGCAAGTTCATAGACTCAGATACATTGAAGGAATGAAAGGAGCAGACAGCTGATAGTATGAGGTCAGTAGGTCATGAGCAATAAGTCTAGGAGACTTATAAAGTAGATCATTCCGACCGAGTGGATCAAAATATGGTATGCAGCAGATATGCTGACACATAGACATGAATCCACTGCATGAAACTGACAAGTACAGAAATTGATGTTAATACATGTACAAACACAATTATCCACACATACTCAATAATATATATGCGTATCAATACAACCACCTCAAACACCTCAAGTACATTACTACACAAGTACTGGTACATACATGTTCACCAACATATTCACAAACACTCACATACAGTTAGTACAATAATTCATTCACATTACTGAACTCTTGAATAACAACACTGCTTAATAACTTACTGGGGGATGACTCTTGGTCCCAGTTTCAAGCAGCTCTTGATGGGTTCTCAGGCTATTCCACTGCTTGAGCAACACATCTTCGACAAAATCAGCAATTTTAGTTTGTGATTTCTGGCGGTTTTCTAGCACCTGTTTCTCAAGTGTGTCATATTTGACTTTAACCGCATTTAGCTGTAACAGAAAATAGTAAATGGAAATAATAGAAAAGCTAATAATCAGGAGTTGTAGCCTCCTTGTCATACTAACACAATTGCTTCAGTATCACAGCTACTACTTGGTTAAACCTGAAGAAGAAGAGGAGATAAGTTAAAACAAAAAAATAACATCCTTCAGTAGCTAAACAGTGCATAATAGAGTATAGGCTGCTTTTTACTGAAATAAAAAGATATTAGACGGAAAATTGTGCCATAAATCCCAATTAGAGACATTATAAGGTGGGACTCTATAATAAAAAATTATCAGGTTCAACCAATATCTTGGTGTCCGCAAAAGTCAGCGTGTCTGCTTTTGCTGCAACCACTCATTCAAAATGATGGTTTCATAAAACACCAGTTGGTTTCAGTGAATACCAGATGAATTACTCCTAATATATGCTGCTTTTGCAGTTTCCTAACATATTTATTAGTAAGTATCTAAAAATATTCTGTCAATAGAGTCCATATTAGTTACCTTAATAGAGTAACTGATAGATTTTATGTACTGATTTTACCAGCATGAAACCTTGTAACTAGAATAATAATTACAAACCTGACTCTCTCTGGTTTTACGAATAAGCTGAAGCATGATTTCTGTTTTAGCATCATAGTCCGACTGAACTTTGGATACCTCTTTGAAGAGTATTTCATATTCCTCGTCCTTCTTTGTACTCTCTACTGTTATCATATTACTCAGGAGGGAGGCAGCCAGATCTTCCAGCAACTGGAAGTCATGTGGTACACCTGTGTAATATTATCTTAGCTGTTAGTAAGAAACAAATCAAATAGAAAGTATGAATATGATACAAACCACAAGATGTTAGACAGAAGGCAGGTGTTTGTGTAGCATCATCTATACCAAACTTTGATATCTACCTGCTGACTATATGTGTTGAAATAAGTTCAGCTAAAGGATGTATAAACATAGTGTTTTCCTGTGCTAATCCAGAGACTTGAAACAGTTCAAGGAAGTTCAACACACCTAACCACTTTTCCATGTAATAAATGTTATAAGACCGATAAAGCTCCTCAATCAAATGATCTTCCCTGGCAATGTTATAACTGCAAAAAGTGGGTACATTAAACTTCTTAAATGAGGAGAAGAAATGGAACAGACTGAAGAACAAATAGGAGTAACGGTAAAATTCTACTACATGTAAGTTGTCAGGCGAGTGTGCGATATCTGTCTTTGACCTTCATTGTAGTCAATTTTCATCAAAAAACTTGCAATATAAATTGAATATTTTAGCAACTGTTTCTAATAGTTTTATTAGTTACGAAAGTGTTTGTCGGAATATTTCAGTTATATTTTAAAACAGCCGAGGTTTAGTTACAAGTTAGCTTATTTTTATTTCAAGCAATTTGTGTTTCTTCATAAAATACACTAACTGATTATCAGCCTGCCAATCATGACAAGGCATCAAATGTCAATATGAAGCATTCTATACATATGCTAATAGAATGGTGTTCACTAGCATCAGCTGCAGCAAAACCTCAAACAAATATGCCCACTACAGAGCGCCCTGGGTTTACGATGACACAGGTCTTTGAATTTTTTGCCCAACGATGTAGAACACAATGATTTTCTGCTCTTTACATACAAAATACCTTCCGCCATATGTTATTAATGAAAATTTCTCTCGAAATTCAATTTGGACAGTCAATGTGCCAATTATGTAAGAATAATACTAGCGTTCACTAATAGCATCGTCAGCAATAACACCCCCATGCTGATGAGTTCACTGATGGGTTACAGTGTTAACTCAATAAGCTTACCATTATCACATTTGGTTGAATCTGTTACACATTTCATACAGCTGGTGGTATGGCAGACCTTACATCCCACCACTAGCGGCTGATTCTCATGCTTTGTACAGATATCTGGCAGATGGGGGCATTCCTTTGATAAATACTGAGCCATAGGAATTGTATGATGGTCTTCAAGTACATCATCATGTTGCTAAAATAAAGCCAAACATGTTATGACAAGATACCAGGCTATAGACACTGGTGCGATGGTCATCAATTAACCAATCGAGTTGCTAGAATAAAGAAATATGCGGTTGCCATAGAATTCCTATCATTGTAAATTGTCAGGCAAATAAAAAGATTCAAAATATTGGTGACAGGCTTTTATTATTATAAATTAACATTTGAAGATATTTAAGGATAATTTTGGATTATCTGGGCAAAGTAAAGAAACAGTTGCGACTCAGATAAGACAATAAGATATCTATTTGTAAACTATAATAAAGCATATTCACTACTCATAGCTTTGATAGCTAGATGTATAATATCCACCTTTGTATCAATGGATAATGGGAAGAAAATACAGAAAAATATAAATACAAAAAACACAAACATACAAAAGAGTATCGTGTATAATTTGTGTTGCAGCTGAAGTTACACAAATTACAAACATAATGTTATCATCTCTAGTATAACATTACTCATATAACTCATATAACACATTACTCAGTTGGTATACTAGTATACCAACTGCCTATTATAATCATGTTTAAAGGTTGACTTGCAACAAAATTCACATTACAGTTATTTGGTATCAAAAGATTCGCCATGTTTTACTCTGTTGTGTGGTAGGTGCCAAATATGTGGAAATGTGATTAAAAGCTCTTAAAAGCTCAAAAACAAAAAGCCGCCGTAGATTGGAATCTCTTGATTTCGATGACGTATCCGCGCTGTATGGTTATTGTCTTGTCACGTGATGTTCTCGCGTGAATTGAAAGGCCAATAAAAAGCTCAATATCAAACTTATCGTAGCAATAGTTTATGATAATCACTTCGGGTTTTACCTAAGACCCCGTATCAAATATAGATGCTCGCTACTTTACAGTTTCGGCTTGGCCATTCCGTTCGACTATTCATGTCTGAGTTGCGATCATAAAAAATGTCAAATTCTGAAGAGTTAAGACCCTGGCGTTTCGAGCCTGACGCTCTATCTGAAGAAGATCCTCAACAGAATCAAACCTCCCAGCAAGTAAGCACCGCCACTAGCCAGCTCTTATGTGCCAAGCTGGCTAGTAGTAATAGTTTTAGCTTGAGAGTGATAGAACGAATATTATTATATATGATTTTAATGATGATAATTATCGCTTCAATATTGCGAAAAAATAATTAAAGATTTTTTTCGAATGACAACATTAACAATTTTAATATTTAAATCTAGTGCTGCACTGATATACTGTTGGATAACATCGACCTGATGTATTAGCTATGGTTGCATAGACATATCTGTTCATTTCTTTAGGAGCTAATACCACCGGCTACAGAGTGGTGTGCCTGCGAGCGTTGTCAAGACATGCCATCTCTTCCTGAATGTTTGTGCTGCCATTATGCTGAGTTTTCGCATTGTCTCCTTGACCGAGGGGAGCATGAATGCCTGCGTATGCATCCTGGTGTAAACGAATTTGTGGCGTCTGCACCCCTTGAGTTGAGGTGGAATAATTACCTGCGATATCATAGTGAGTTGGATATTCATTTAATGCCAACAACACCAAGGCTATGCTAATGTGTCAAGCATTATCTACAATTCTTGTGTTACACATTTAATGCATCACTTGAACACACATATTCTGAACTCGTGGAACACAAGGAGAACTGGTATATTTGGCTTGTACACTTACTACAGTAGAGAGTGTATATTAGTTTTATGATTTTATTATATAAAGATCGAGATTATTTTGATGATCAGCAATTATTGTTTTTCAATAGTTGTTTTGGTAGATAATCTATTCCCATTTGGAGAGCCATCGCCAAATGCTCGGAAAAGGTTGTGTGCATACCGCAATCTTGTGTTTTGGTTTATGCCGCAAATCTTGTTTGCAAGTCTGCAAACTCTTCTTCATCATCCGTTGGTGGGAAAAGAGCCCGAATCTTAGACACCAAGCATGCAGGTAGAGGCCGTCGCTCACAGCGACAAATTTGCGGCATAAGCCAAAACACAAGCTTGCAGTATGCACACAACCTTTGTAACAACATCCGTTGTAATGGACCTCACTCTCAGGCCGTGGGAAATTAGATCGGACTGGCATCGCTTGAAGCCTTTCAGCTCCATGGTGTTAGAGCTGGTGGTCTCTGTTGACTGCAAAGTAAAGAAAGTTACGACCAACAATTACTTTCACATTATTTGAATGAACTATTTAGCTAGATGAGCAACTTCATGTTTATGTATTGATAACTACTAAAAAATTTGGGTTTTTGTCAGGCTGTGAAGTAAAAACTGTCAAAGTTTTACCTTGACAAGATGGCTGCTGACTATTAAACCGCAGCTCTGATCCATCATAGTGTAGGCTCTGTATAGTGCGCAATGCCCCGGACTATCGCATCTACCGTCACCTGCCAAATCAAGCTCCCAATCGATTGCTGCCATCAATCCCTCGTTATGCAGGGTGTACTGCTCAGCAATACACTGTAATATATTGTAAAACTTCATTATACAAGATTAATTTGTATCATTATCATTACTCTAAGAATGTAGAATCCTCTTCCCCCTTTTTGTGCTATATTATGATGAAGAATCAGAATTTTGAATTATAATATATTTTGCTTGAAGGATGACATATTTTCATTTCAAAAAAAAAAATGTTTCTAAATGTTGTTATTCAATTAGTGTGCCAAGCTTTTACTCACATTTTCCAAGTTTATGAGTAAATATTAACACTCACACCATGTAAGTATTCTCTTTGTTGGTAGAGGCAAACGCTGTGGCTTGGTATTGCGATGTTCAGGAGCGACAGAAAACGGAGGTTCTGCGTAAGGCATCCGCCAGAAAAGAGTGATGCAGCTGCCAGCAGGGGGTTGATGACGTGAGCTCTGTTCACCCTGGCAGTTGTTTCCCAAGTGTACGATCGGTGACAGGAGGCACATGTAACCTTGAACTCTACCCATCCGCCTTCTCGCACCATCGTGAATGAGCAGGGGAGGGCGCAGGTGTGACAGTGAAATAGTCGCTGGAGTGCTGTCACACTTACTATTATTTTCTCCTCTTTGAAGGAGGATTCGGTTCTGAAATCATAACACAATAGTTGACTTGCAATAAGATTTGTACAATATCATTTCCTGTTATTATATCATATTTGCTTGATCAGAAAAAGAATAAATATATAGCCATGCAATCATGACACAGATTTTACAAAACCCTATCAGAATCCATGATATTGTAAACATAAAATGTGAGTAATAACTCTATGGATATTTTTTATATTTTGTCAAGTTTGGTTTAGTTCAGCTCTATCTTACATGTAATTGGAGAGCGTTTGATGCTGGCCAACATAGCGCTCAAACTTTTCCCAGTCTTCAGTGGTTGGCACAAACTCTTCATCTAATACTAATAATAATCAACTAATAATATTAATATGTTATTAACGATGATACCAGAAAATGACAATAACTATTTTATATAACATATCTATAAGTGAGTGGGGTTAAGAAATTTGGCAAAATTAATCGTGAAACAACATTATTTTATCAATTATATATTAATATATTACGTTTTACAGATAGATATGCAGTATGAATTAGTTTTGTTATTATAATAAGAATAATACACGTAATTAAAAAGATAAAATACTAATAATATAATATTACAATTAAATGACATTAATATTGTTATATTAAATATAGATTAATACAGTACAATTAGGAGAATACTAGATAATAACCCGAGTTACAACTACTAATACAAGTAGTTCATAAAATAAATTACTTACGTGCTTTGGTGATATGTGGAGTATGCAAACAGGTTAGAAAACATGTCGTCTTTGAACTGGCGAAAACAAAGGTAAGAGTAAGCAGGCGAATAAATAAAGTTTGTCACATCCAGCTTCACCCAGTTGCTCCACACCCGGTGAAGGTCTGGTCTTTTCTCAGCTCTTGGCCAAAAAAAGGTGCTTCTCAGCTTGGCAGCTGCACAAACACTATGCGGCGCGTTAGACATTATGACGAATTGAAATAAACAAGTTTAATATGAGATAGCGTGTTTGCTATTTGCGATAGATCAAACTTGAACTGAAACTAACATTATCTGATCATGTGACTTACAATTCCCGCTACATGGCGCGAAGAATTTCTACAGCATTTTTCAACCATCATAGCGGACCAAAAGGCTCATCATTTTTATCAGAGAATGATATGCAATCGTTCAAGCTAAGCTTAAAAAATTAAACATATTTTTATGCTATGTTTTGAGATATCAGTGCTCAAAGTTGCAGCATTACGATGCCGATAAAATAGACGCGTAAGAACAATAGACATGGTTTTTATCGCAAGCGTGAAGTATATTTGTGAAAATAGTTCGACGAATAAGGATGCATGAAAGTGTAAACATAAACTATCTCGCACACATTTTAGCCGTTTTAGCACACATACGTCACATTTTAGCCGTTTTGGAAAACGAATTCAAACTAGGGCGGTCTCGTGTGGCTGCGATTTTCTGTTCGTTTTTTAGCTTTTACGAGCTTTTAATCACATTCCCACATATTTGGCACTAACAACACAATAGAGTAAGACATGGCGAATCTTTTGATACCAAATAACTGTAATGTGAATTTTGTTGCAAGTCAACCTTTAAATGGAATAGCAGAACAAGTGCTAACTAGTGAATCTCCCGCTCCACTATCAGGATAACCATTAGGAGTAACTTTGATTTATAAAATAACCACATAGAACAGGCTCTTTCGTAGTAAACCTCTAGTGATCAACTATATGACTTAGTTGAAACTACATAGCCTAAGTGCAAAGTTTCTCCCACTAAATAGTAAGCGTATAGCAGGTCACCCCCCCAATAATCTAATGCTGCATATGAGCTGGTAGCTAGAGTAAATATTTACAGAGAGAGACATTGCAGCCTGTTAATACAAGTAAACAACTGGACCATTCTGTTTATATCTAAAGAATAACAGAGCTAACAACAGGAAGTATGCTTATCTGTAAAATGACCTTCATGTGGCCAGCTGAAATCTGAAGGTATAAATGGTAATGGCAAATAACCTAATATACTACATGTGCATATGTTACATACCTCAAGGTGCTTCATGCAAAACTTTCTGGAGCAATCTGTGCAATATGACACAGCTTGACGCTTGTTTTGACCCTTCTTGACACAAGTGTCACAGAATTGCGCATCATCAAAATCAGGTAGCATTTCAGGAGACATTTTATACACTTTGCTAAAAACCAGAGATGGCATAAAACAGAACATTCCAAAAATAATGTAATAAAATAACATTATTAACACTGTTACAACAATATATTATGTTATCCTATAAGTTTATTAGGCGCTTGCTCCAATAGATATGCTATTATAATAAAACTATAATGGGCAGCTTATTTATTTTCAAATCAGATCAATTTGCTAATGAAATACTCTCAATTATCTATAATATTATTAACAATCTTTCGTCCTTCTGTTGACTATTACTGTAACAAAGCAATATTTATTCCTTGATTGGTACT